>NC_084603.1:40245126-40845126 GCF_033807715.1 Cololabis saira
TGACCTAAATGACTAATGATGATAAATGGAATCCACCAGTGTGTAAACACGTCTCCGTATAAATGCACCTGCACCGTGATCGTCTCAGAGGTCGTTTAAAGAGAGAGCATCATGAAGAACAAGGAACACACCAGGCAGGTCCCAGATACTGTTGTGGAGAAGTTTAAAGCTGGATTTGGATACAAAATATTTCCCAAGCTTTAAACATCCCAAGGAGCACTGTGCAAGCGATAATGTTGAAATGGAAGGAGTATCAGACCAAGACCTGGCCGTCCCTCTACACTTTCAGCTCATACAAGGAGAAGACTGATCAGAGATGCAGCCAAGAGGCCCATGATCACTCTGGATGAACCGCAGAGGTCAGAGGTCATGATCACTCTGGATGAACTGCAGAGGTCAGAGGTCATGATCACTCTGGATGAACTGCAGAGGTCAGAGGTCATGATCACTCTGGATGGACTGCAGAGGTCAGAGGTCATGATCACTCTGGATGGACTGCAGAGGTCAGAGGTCATGATCACTCTGGATGAACTGCAGAGGTCAGAGGTCAGGGGTCACCTACAGCTGAGGTGGGAGACTGTCCATACCACATCAATCAGTCGTATACTGCACAATTCTGGCCTTTATGGAAGAGTGGCAAGAAGACAGCCATTTCTTAAAGATATCCATATAAAGTATTGTTTAAAGTTTGCCACAAGCCACCTGGGAGACACAGCAAACATGTGGAAGAAGCTGCTCTGGTCAGATCAGACCAAAATATAACTTTTTGGCAACAATGCAAGACGTTATGTTTGGCGTAAAAGCAACCCAGCTCATCCCCCTCAACACACCATCCCCACTGTCAAACATGGTGGTGGCAGCATCATGGTTCGGGCCTGCTTTTCTTCAGCAGGGACAGGGAAGATGGTTAACATTGATGGGAAGATGGATGGAGCCAAATACAGGACCATTCTGGAAGAAAACCTGATGGAGTCTGCAAAAGACCTGAGACTGGGACGGAGATTTGTCTTCCAACAAGACAATGATCCAAAACATAAAGCAAAATCTACAATGGAATGGTTCACAAAAAAACATATCCAGGTGTTAGAATGGCCAAGTCAAAGTCCAGACCTGAATCCAATCGAGAATTTGTGGAAAGAATTGAAAACTGCTGTTCACAAACGCTCTCCATCCAACCTCACTGAGCTCCAGCTGTTTTGCAAGGAGGAATGGGCAAAAAATTCAGTCTCTCGATGTGCAAAACTGATAGAGACAAACCCCAAGAGACTTACAGCTGTAATCGCAGCAAAAGGGGGCTGAATAATTTTGCACGCTCAATTTTTCAGTTTTTTATTTGTTAAAGTTTGTAAAGATCTGGAGGCTGATGCACACCTAAAAAAACTTGAAAAACAGGTGCGTAGGAGTAGGTAGGAGTGAACAAAGGAAAAAAGGGGTCTCCCGCCCACTGTCAAGTCACTTGCAAAAGACTTTAATAAAGCAAACAGACAATGTTTCGGTCCACAGGACCTTTTTCAAGCAGAGATGATTAGAGATTTGTTAAAGTTTGAAATATCCAATAAATTTCGTTCCACTTCATGATTGTGTCTCACTTGTTGATTCTTCACAAAAAATTACAGTTTTATATCTTTATGTTTGAAGCCTGAAATGTGGCAAAAGGTCACAAAGTTCAAGGGGGCCAAATACTTTTGCAAGGCACTGTATAATGCTAATATTGCTACCGGTGAGCACGAGCAGATAAGACACTGTTGTTTGACTGGTCACAGGTTGCACAGCAACCCATCTATGACTGGAATCATAACTGTGACAGACTGTCAGGGATGCTGATGCATTGAACAGCAACGTAACCAAAACCAGTCTTGGAGGGAGGAGAAAACCAATCATCTGTCTCTTTAAAGTGGTCCTATCTGCGTTCCTGCTTGTTGACGGCGTGATTTACAGCATTAATATGATGAAGTATCGTCACATATGTGAGTGGAGGCTCAAAACACCATGTAAATGTTTACCGTAGCGTTCTTAACCAATCAGAAAACAGCGGAGTCAAAGCTGATTTTCAAGAGTCTTTACTTGTGACTCTTGGCCTGAACTTGTCCTGAACTAATTACAGTCTTATGGGCTCGAGCTGGGCGCAAAAGTGTACAATTAGACAGCTTATAATGAGCAGAATATGCTCAACTCGGAAACGTTTCTGTCAAATATATTGATGTTGTTGTGGAATTTTATAAGTTGCACAAAGTAAAGTACAGGGGCCTCATTTATAAAGCTTGCTTGCGCACAAAACAGGGCTTGAAAGATGCCGGGCTGTCTTCGCATCGCCATCGCACAGAGTGATGATTTGCAATTACAGACTGAGCCTACCGTTAGTTTTTAAACTGTAAAAAGTGGGAGGGACAAAAACATGAGTTTGAAAAGTGGGGGGGACATGTCCCCCCTGTCCCCAGTGGAAATTGCGCCGTGGCACTCACGCCGTTTAAAGCGCAGCAACAGCGTGCTGCCACTCACTCGCTTTATTTTATACTATTTATATACTATTTATACTTTTACTGTGACCACCAAATAATGTGGTTTTCCTGCCTCCACCTCATCCACAACATTTAGTGGCACGGTGGCTCGACACGTCTCATTCATCCTGACGCAGCAGAAACAGACTGCAGGAAGCCACTGCACATGCTCAGCAGGCTCATTTATATGCAAATACAGTCATGAACTACTTTGCATTGCCCATTCATGGTATGAAGTGGGCGTTTAGAGGGCGGGATATGAGGTGAATTCAGCCTTGGGTTTACGTGCACTTTTCACAGTATGAATCCTACACACTCTTTTATAAATGAGGTCCCAGATCCTTAACAAACTACATCGGTGAGCTCGAGATGACCAACTATTATTTTAACTGATGCGCAATCAGGAGAGTCAAATGCAACAGCAGCTGGACAGTTGAGTCTGAGGAAACATGTTGTTTGACCTCTTTTATATGGGAATGGGTCGGACCTGACAGATCATTGGAAGCTAAAAACACAGAAGACAGGAATCCTGATGGATCATTCAAGGGACACTGTGTCCCCCTGCACCCGACACACAGGTGCCAGTTCTCTTATAGCGCTTTTCCAATAGTACCTACTCAGCGCAACGCGACTCGCCACGCCCCGGGTTTGCTTTTACACTAGGGGTGGAGGCAGGTGGAGGCGTGCCGAGTATACTTTTTCTGTATCTATTCTGCCGAGGTTCTAAGCTGCTGAGTCAGCTGTATCTGACATCATCACACTACAGGCCACCGATTGGTCGGGGGGTTGGAGTCAGACGACTGAGTCAGGAGGAGGAAATCAGAGAAAGAGACTCTGATGGATTCTGGTTCATTTTATTCAACCAGCAATGGCAGCACAAAAGTAGCTGCTCACGGCTCCAGCTGACTTTTCAGCAGCGCTGAGACAAACAAACAAAAAAAAAAGGCTTTCCACTTGAAGTTTCTCTCACTCTCATTTTTTAACTTGATATCGAACACAAGCCACAGACCCAGCAGCACATCTATCATCTCCTCCAGGCAGGGCCGCCGCAAGGGGTGTGCGAACCGTGCGACCGCACGGGGCCTCGCGCCCTAAGGGGCCTCGCGCTATGGGCCGTTAAAAATAAATAAATAAATAAATAATTTTTTTTTTCGTTCTTTTTTCCTTTTTTCCCTTATAAATATCAACAGTCACGTTGCATTACAGACCTAAATGTGTACTAGTCTGTGCATATCAATAAATATATGTGCAATGATGCGCGTTTTGTTCAATACAACTGCGTCAGACCAAGCGCAGACACAAGCTGCTCTGATCCAGACGGTGGAGTTGGAACAAACTGTCACACGATGTTGAGAGAACGAGACAGATTCAGGAAATTTCCATCAGGGGATGAAAAAATAAAAAAACTAAAGAAAATGGAAGAGTTTAATGCCTCTCTGAAAGGCTCGTTTGATAAATTTGTTACAAAAATCACAGATCTGACCGGGTCTCCAGCAGCCGTGGGGCCCCGCGTCGAGGCAAGCGTCGAAGCGTCGATGATGAGGCAGGGGAAGGTATCCAGTATTTTGCTAATTGGAGAGTTAAAATTGCGCATATAGACACCCGATCTGACCCAAAAAAAACAAAGATTTCGCGCGCGCGCGCTACGGTCACGCACGAGGGCCCCCCCTGTCCGTTTCGCACAAGGCCTCGTAAATCTCCCAAACGGCTCTGCCTCCAGGTTCTACATCTTTAGTGTTGTTGTCTTCTCCGTTTAGATCACACAATCAAATACGTCACAGCAGCTTCTCTCCAACCTCCTACTTCTGATCTGGGTATTGAAAAGAAACGAGGCAAAGGCGAGTGAAGGCGAGTGGAGGCGAGTCAAGTCGAGTCACGCTGAGTAGGTACTAGTATAAAAGCGCCATTAGAGAAAGCCATACATTACAAAAGAGATGTAGCATTTTCCTATGCATCTCCATCCTCTATATCCCCATCTTCTAATTCCTTTCTCGCAGCTGGCCTTTTGTTAGTATTTTGCATTAACCCAGCTGTTGACCGCCCCCCACCCCCCCACTATCCTGCTCCCCACAGCTGTTGACCTTTCATTATAAAGTATATCATGTTTGAATATTTTTCCATGACAATGTAAACTACAGGAAGCGAGTACTGGAGGTGCGTACCCAGTACTGGAGTTGAGGGGGGATGAGGGAGGATGGCATCCCCCCCTGAAATAAAAACGGTCCAAATCATCCCCCCTGTAAAACTGTCATCCCCCCTTTCCATCCCTTATGTCATTTCATCAATGAATGTGGTTTTACTGCTATTTCAACATTTAGAGTCATCACCAGAAAAATAACACCAGAAAAATAACTTATTTGACAATTTTCACCTGTTTCACTTGAAATAAGTAGAAAAATCTGCCAGTGGGACAAGATTTATCTTCTTATTACAAGCAAAAAAAATCTTGTTCCACTGGCAGATTTTTCTACTTATTTCAAGTGAAAATCTACTTGAAACAGGTAAAAATTGTTGTTTTTTCCAGTGATGAGTCTTGTTTTAAATGTAATGAGGTTTTCTTTACTAAAATGAGACATTTTAACTAGAAATAAGACAAATATTCTTGTCAAGATTGTGAGTTTTTGCAGTGATCCATGTTACTTATCCTGTGAAGGACAGAGTCATATTGATAAGTTCAGAAAAGTGTTTTTATTGTTGTGTTTTGATGTATTTGATGTAAGCCCAGTGGATATTTAAAGCTTACAGAAGGCTGCATTTAACTGCTGCTATGTCATTCCTGCAGTATTTCTGCAGGTGTTTTGGTCACTGCTATTATTTGTAATATATTATATTATTTGTAATCAGCACAAATTATCTGTCCCCATATGATAAAATCCACCATCCCCCCTGATTTTTTTTTCCAACTGGAGTACTGTGTGTACCTGTCCGGCGGCGGTCTCCTGGAAGCATCGGCCCAGCGTGTTCTTGGAGGCGACGGGCTGGTACTGAGGAACCTGGTAGCCGTGATTGACGATGTTGTAGCTGTGGTGCTGGATCTTCTGGCTGCTCTCGCTGTGGTGGTAGCTGTAGCTGCTGGAGGAGGAGGAGCCGGGCTGGGACAGCTGCTGCTGGTTCCCGTTGTTGTGGAAGTCGTCCAGCTGCGTCACCTGGTGCACCTGGACCGAGGCCTCCGGGGGGTGCTTGATGTGGATGTTGACCACTCCCGGGTTAAACGCTGGGGGCCCGGAGGACAGCATTACTGCAGGTTAGTGCTGTGCAGCAGTTCTCGTTAACATTTACAAACCAAACGTAGCCCTTTTGCCTCTTATACAGGACTGTCTCAGAAAATTAGAATATTGTGATAAAGTTCTTTATTTTCTGTAATGCAATTAAAAAAAACTAAAATGTCATACATTCTGGATTCATTACAAATCAACTGCAATATTGAAAGCCTTTTATTATTTTAATATTGCTGATCATGGCTCAGAAAGGTTTATTCACTCACCGGAGGTCTGGCCGTTGCCGTATGTCAGGGGCAGCGTGTGCGTGGAGTGGACCTGGGCCTGGCCGTAAGCGCCGGACGTCTGCTGGTGTCCGTTGGCAACCGGCATCTGGCAGAACTTTCCCGTGAAGTTGGGAGGGCACTGGCACTTGTCTCTGGCGCTGCACTTCCCCCCGTTCATGCACGGCAGATGGCAGACCACTGGGAGGAGACAAGAACAAGCAGGACATTAGACACCGCTGCTGGCTCAGCCTGCACGGAGACACACAAGAGTTAGAGACGTGTGTCCTTGAGCATTGTCACTAGGGTCGCCACCCGTCCCTTGAAATACGGAATTGTTACGTAATTGGGAATTAAAAGTTGCGTTCCGTATTGAACCAATACGGACACATATTATGCTCTCATTTATTAATGTCATAATATACAGGTGAAGGTTGGAAAATTTGAATATATTGCAAAACTTAATTCATAGTAAATTCAACTAAAAGGTGAAACAAATATATTATTTCCCACTACATTCAAAGTGAGATTTCAAGCCTTTATTTGTTATAATTTTGGTGATTATGGCTCACAGTTTATGAAAACCCCAAATAAAAAATCTCAAAAAATTTGAATGTTTTTTTTTATGAAATCAATAAACAATTCAATCATCAAAAGTATAACAAATAAAGGTTTAACACATCTTGCTTTACATGTAATGGGACTAGTTTCACCTTTTAAGTTGAATTATTGAAATAAATTAACTTCAAAATCTTCCGACCTTCACCTGTATCTATATTTATATTTACCATAGGAGCATAGGAGGATATTTCAGTTGCTATATGGTTGTCTGTCTGTACAGTCATGCAAGTTCAATGCTATTAAAGCACTTTAAACTTTAAATCAAAGCATTTTGTTTTTTCATATAAAATAAATACATTTCTATGCAGTTTAGAAGTTTTGGGGATGTCCGTTTTTTTTGGGGCATGCGCTGCTGAAATCGGGGCTTCACTTATTTCTATTTCTGAAAGGTGGTAACCCTAGTTGTCACACTCGTCAGCTGGACTTTAATCGTTAGCATCTTAAACTCGCTGCCTGTCTACTGGGGTGACTCGGATGAAGGTCTGTCGAATGCTTCGGCACTTGTGACCAAAGTAAACAGAAACTGATTATTATTATGTATCCCATAAGCCATGACTGCGTTACGACCGGTAAACTGCGCTCTGGAAAGTTCTCCTGAGGACAAACATCAGCAGCGTTCTGCTACGGTTTGTCCCAGTGTACATGTATCTTGCATTTGCTCCCACAGCAGACGCATTGACCAATGGAGAGGTGACACACTCTCATGAGGTTTGAACTGACGCACTCGGAGGCTTCTTCGTGTGAAAGGAAACGAGGGCAACAACGCCACCAGTTTACAAACTCATCACGTGACTCAGACCCGCTAAGCTGCGGCAGATCCCAGTCTGGTGAAGTGGACCGTGGTTTGACATCGATGATTCAATCCTGCTCCTCTCACAACTTCCTCTCAAAGAAATCCAGACTTTGTGAATCATGATGAGGAATGACACAGTTCTGCAAAGAGGAAAGTGGTGCTACCTGATTCACACAGACATTCTTCATGCCTGCAGTCATCAGGTCATCAAGGTTGTGTTAGTATCCATAGGTTCATTTACGCGTACACGACTCCTGTTAAAAGCTTGTGCTGTTTCACTTTCAATTATCGTGTTAGTCAGCATGACTCACGAGTCGGCAAGGAAAGAAACCAAGCTGGTGAAAATTTGTTTTGGGGGGTACAAGTACTTTGTGTGCCTCAAAAACCTTTGTTGACTTAATCAAAAAGCTTTTTGCTTTATTATATTTTTAGGAGGAATGTCAACAAGTCAGACAAAAGACATACATCCTGTCCTGGCTGTTGGTGTCTCCTGGTCTCAGGGTACGCCCAGCATGCTCAGGCGTCCTCTGGGACATCACCTGAAAGTTTCCGAAGAGGGGGGTTTAAGCCCAAATCACCCTAGATATCACCCTGGATATTACTATGGGTATCACGTAAAATTCAGAATCCAATTTAAAATGTTATTACTTGCGTATAAAGCCCAAAACGGCTTAGCTCCCATTATTTGCAAGACCTGATAGTGCCTTATGTTCCTGGCAGAGCTCTCCGTTCTCGTAGTGAAGGTTTACTCGTAGTTCCTAGAGTATCCAAATGTAGATTTGGAGGGGTATCACCCTGGATATCACCCTGGATACTACCCTGGATATCACCCTGGGTATCACCCTGGGTATCACCCTGGGTATCACCCTGGATATCACCCTGGGTATCACCCTGGATATCACCCTGGGTATCACCCTGGGTTTCACCCTGGGTATCACCAGGGTATCACCTGGAAATCACCCTGGGTATTACCCTGGATATCACCCTGGGTATCACCTGGGTATCACCTGGATATTACCCTGGGTATCACCCTGGATATCACCCTGGGTATCACCCTGGATATCATCCTGGGTATCACCCTGGATATCACCCTGGGTATCACCCTGGATATCATCCTGGATATCACCCTGGGTATCACCCTGGGTATCACCCTGGATATCAACCTGGATATCACCCTGGGTATCACCCTGGGTATCACCCTGGGTATCACCTGGATATCACCCCGGATATCACCCTGGATATCACCCTGGGTATCACCCCTGGGTATCACCCAAGGTTGGGGGCTACATCCGGTTTGTTAGTTTGACACAAACATTGTTGTGAAGAAGGCTGTAGCTCCTCGACTGACCACTAGGGGCTGGCTCCAAACTCTCCACTGACCTCTACGTTACAATGTCCAACTTGGGGCGGCAGATTGCTCGTTGGGTTGATTGGGTGCGCCGTATGCAGAGGCTGTCACTCAAGTCCTGACCTGTGACACTCTTCTCAAGAGCCCAAATCTCCTGTCAACTTACTTTCTAAGAAAGACCACTTGGAGCCACAAAAAACGTCCAACGTTGCAGCAGCTTTCCATCCATGGATGACTACGAATAGACAGCTGTGATCAGTTTTGGGTTGATCTGGAAGGGTTTGGGGCTCAAGTTGAGCTAAAGCAGCCTGAAGAACCTAGATTTGTCCCTGGGTGAAGGCTGGTGGCCAGGACTGACCAGAGGTGGACAGAGGTCGGACTGCCTCCCACCTCTTGAAGCAGCGAGAGGGCGACCTGCACCTCAGATTACTTCAGGACCCTGCCAAGCTCACTAACTGGACCACTACGGAAACGAGGGCAACAACGCCACCAGTTTACAAACTCATCACGTGACTCAGACCCACTAAGCCGCAGCAGATCCCAGTCTGATGAAGTGGACCGTGGTTTGACATCGATGATTCATTCCTGCTCCTCTCACAACTTCCTCTCAAAGAAATCCAGACTTTGTGAATCATGATGAGGAATGACACAGTTCTGCAAAGAGGAAAGTGGTGCTACCGGATTCACACAGTTACATTCTTCATGCCTGCAGTCATCAGGTCATCCAGGTTGTGTTAGTATCCATAGGTTAATTTACACGTACACGACTCCTGTTAAAAGCTTGTGCTGTTTTACTTTCAATTATCGTGTTAGTCAGCATGACTCAAGAGTTGGCAAGGAAAGAAACCAAGCTGGTGAACATTTGTTTTGGGGGGTACAAGTACTTTGTGTGCCTCCAAAACCTTTGTTGACTTAATCAAAAAGCGTTTTGCTTTATTATATTTTTAGGAGGAATGTCAACAAGTCAGACACAAGACATACATGTGGTCCTGGCTGTTGGTGTCTCCTGGTCTCAGGGTACGCCCAGCGTGCTCAGGGTCCTCTGGGACGTCACCTGCGATACAGAAGTAGATACAGAAAAGTATCTACTTGGCACTTTAGACCCCTAGTGGAAAAGCGCAAAACCGAGTGGAGGCGAGTCGAGTCGGGCTGAGTAGGTACTAGTGGAAAAGCGCCATAACTGGACCACTACGGTACACCATCCAAATTCTGCTCCAGTTCCCTCACTCAGCTCGACGCTCGCAGGCCTGGGCTGGTCAGTCCCATCTCAACCAAGCCCTGCAAGAACCAGCGCTCTGCAAGAACCAGCGCTCTGCAAGAACCAGCGCTCTGCTAGAACCAGCGCTCTGCAAGAACCAGCGCTCTGCAAGAACCAGCGCTCTGCAAGAACCAGCGCTCTGCAACAACCAGCGCTCTGCAAGAACCAGCGCTCTGCTCTGCTTCGCGTCTACTTTGGTGCTCAGTTTACTGGCGGCAGGACCAAGAGCCAGGAAGATCTCAGCCCCGTACGAGGAAGAGCTTCGCTTTCATGAAGTGGAAAATGTAAAGCTTCCAACCAGGATGAAGGCAGAAAGGTCGAGACAAGCCAGCACGTTTTTTTCTTCACTTCAAATCAAAAATAGAATCATGGAAAAAGAGAAATAAAAAAGCAGTTATTAAGTTATTTATTTTGTTCGTGTGGCATTCTGGGAAAACGAGGACGCCCTCACATCCATGGTTTCAGTTTCAGGCTCGGGCTTCTCCCAGAACAACCCGCTCCACTACGTCTTCACTTCCTCGTTGACAGAGCTTCACCTAAATCTGCTTTTGAGGTTTGGTGAACGTTTGCATGTGAGGCGCTTGTTTCCTTTTTCCCCTTAAAGACCACATAAACGTATTTATAGATGCCTTCTCAGTTTTATGGTTGTAAGACGCTGGTGAAAACAACGCAGCTCCGGGTTGGACGGCTGGACCGTCACGACGGCTCTGGGGATGTGTGTTTTTTAAACATGACTGATTGGAGCTGTTGCATGGGCAGCTCCTGTGGTCTGCGGCGGGGGGCGGCTCCTCTGGCACCCCTTCTCCCTGGAGAGGGGGGCGGCTCCTCTGGCACCCCCTTCTCCCAGGACGGGGGGGGGGGACTGGCTCGCTCCGCCGCTGAAAGCTTTCTGGCCTCCAGCTCCTTTTTCCTTCGTTAAAAACGCCTTCCGCTGCCAGCTCATTTGTTACAGTCCAGATAATGTCAAATTGTTTACAGACGAATAAAAGGAAACGTCATTTCTTTAGGAGGTTTGGGAGGCGAGCGAGGAAGAGAGGGAGGAAGAGAGGGAGGAAGAGAGGGAGGACGACAGGTGTAGCTCCTCATCCAGACACATCTGGCTTCACTTCCCATCATATGGATTTGTATATGTAGTCTAGACGTCAGCGTTAAACACTGTAAAACTAAGTCCTGAGTACAATCCCACCATTCTTGCTCCTGCTCCTAAACCCCCCCCCCCCCCCCCCCCCAGGTAAATCTATGACTACGTTTCCATGCAGTTTAAGATTAAGATTCCCAGAATATTCAAATTTTTTTAGATAGGATATTTGAGTTTTCTTAAGCTGTAAGCCATGATCAGCAATCTTAAAATAATAAAAGGCTTGCAATATTTCAGTTGATTTGTAATGAATCCAGAATGTATGACATTTTTGTTTTTTGTAATTGCATTACAGAAAATCACAATAATCTAATTTTCTGAGACAGTCCTGTATATATTTCTCGCTAGAAATGTAATCAAAACGCATTTTTATGCAGAAACTAACTCAAAAAATTGATTTTATTCACTAAAAAATTAGAAATGTCCGCCATGTTTTTTTGTTTGATTCAGTCTGCAAATGATGACGTAAAGCATTCTAGGAAATTTTCTCTAGCCCTCGGTCGGTGAGTCAGTATCTGAAATCCCTTGCTGTGAAGGGTTAGATTCATACACACTAGCCCACTCCCCCTAGATGAAAAGAGGAATTGGGACACCACTACCCTCACGGGAACGTGCAACATTTAGGGGTAGGACTGAAAAGTAGGACTAGGGGGGGATTGGGACTGGCCCAACTCTCATCTTGGTTCCGGTCAGTAGTGGAACTGGCTGGCCGGGGGGCGGGGCATCAGTCTGACCTGGAGCCTCTCGTCATTCATCCCCGGGGATGAATCTCTGCTAACAACGTCAGCTTCATCTCCAACAGGAGGAGGATTAAGGCCAACAAAATATTCGTCTAGCTTTTTCTTTTTCTTTGCGTTTTATGGCTCCACTTTTGTGTTTCTAACTCCCGCTCATGTTTAGGCTGTAGGATGACCTGTCACCACTTCTCCCAGTCTCCCTCCATCCACTTCTACAACACCGTCACTTTAAACCAGGGATATTCAACTGGCGGCACGCCAGGAGCTTTTATGTAGCCCCTGATCATATTTCAAAAAAGAGGGGGGAAGTAGTGTTGTCCCGATCGATCGGCCGCCTGATCGATCGGACGTCACTTCCGGCCGGCAAGCGAAACTAACATGGTTTACATACTGTATCGCATTTTGTTAAAGGGATTGTGACATGAAAAACAAATTTTTCTTGATTTATTGTGTTTTGTTGGGTGTCTTGACATCAATTACACCCAAAAAACAACAAACTTTTAACATTCAGTGTATTGTGTGTTTTCTGGGAATTTCCGCATAATTATGCAAAAACGGCGCGTCTGGTTTGGTGGCGGACCGTTACGTATAGACCCGCTAAATCACCGCCCCCTCCACCCAGCTCCCTGCCCATCAGCACTGAGCCGCGGGCTGGAGGGAGAAAGACGTCTCTCCTCTCCACCCGCGCTCTGCTTTTTTTTTCGCCTACGACCTCAGATCAGACGAGACAACCCATTGAATTTTAAGAGGGAAGAGCTCAGCGCCGAATCCCCGTCCGAGCGGCGGGCGTGGGAAATGTGGCGTACGGAAGACCGCTTGCGGTCGGGGGCCTGAGTCCTTCTGATCGAGGCTCAGCCCGTGGACGGTGTGCAAGACAAAATCACAAACCATTGATCCACTGTCTGCTGTGTGTGGGGAGTTTGGGGGAGAGGAGGAGTGGAGGATGGGGGGGGGGGTTGGGAGGAGGAGCGGGGCAATGATTGACAGGAAAGGGGGAAAAGGACGCGTTTTTTACAGGCAAAAAACACCGTCATAAAAAAAGCCAGGCATGGAGTGAAGTTTTTCTTGTTACAACTTTTTAGACACATTTGAGGGATATTGGCCAAGACTTTTAATAGTGTTAAAAGCATGTTAAAAATGATGTCACAATACCTTTAATTAATAAAAGTTTCAGATGCTTGGTAGCCTTTTCAGTTGGTTAATGATTCATTGGACAGTGTTTGTACATGTTAATCTCTGCTACAGATGTTTTTTAATACTTCGGATTTTTTGCCACTGTTGCACAGTGAAAATGTTTGTCACATTATTTGTTATTAACCTCCGTTTATAGAGGACTTGTTTACATCATTAGGCTTCTAGGATTGGCCTGAAACTTTTTTCATTTGAATCTCTAAATGAGGACTTTGCATTTCTTCTAATCCTCCTATAATTTCATGTGATTGTTTTGTTTTGCTGATATAATGCACAGATGTGTCATAAATAAAGGAGCTTATGGTTAATATTTTGGTTGCTTATTTATAACATCAAACTGGCTACTATGGACTGAAATGCTTGTGCTCAATGCTTAATATAATATTAAAATAAGGAAATCTTGGTGGAAAGTGGTGCTTTGTCATTATGGCATGTTTTATTAAAAGTGGGTCAATATCAACTTCATTAAGTTTGCACAATGCATGGTTTCAAAATAAACTTGCATTTAAAATAATATTTCTTTATCTCAATATAATAATTAACATTCACAATGACTAAATCTGGAAACAATTAATACATAATTATTATGTAAACTAGACAGATATTCTCCTGCTCATTCCTGAGCACAAATGTATTATATATACATAAATCTTCGTCTTTGAGTGCAAAATACATTTTGAAAACCCCCAAATGTTCCGCCTGTGCACTTTGTGCAGCCCTCTCCATACAGGCCTTTTGCAGATGTGGCCCCCTGAATAATCTAGTTGAAGACCCCTGCTTTAAACTATTCATGTCATTCCCACTACTGTTAATAAAATATGAGTTTATGAGCTTTATAAATCATTCCGTTGTGTTTTCATTAACATTTTTCAGTGACCTGAAGGTTGGAGGATAATCTCCCCTCGTGGCCTCAGACTTCTGAGTATAATTAACTACCACAAACTAGGTTATTATGGTTATTATTATATTAGATATGATTGTGAGTGAGTACGCTGCTCTGCTCGGTGGCGTCAGCAGGAATCCAGCTCCCTGGCTGCTCTGGGTCTCTGACGTGTCGGAGCCTGAACCGCGGATGTGGTGGTGGACGGAGGGAGGCAGGTTCAGACACGGCCCGCTGCTGCAGGAAACACACCAGGCAGGACCCGTGTCATGTTACCACCACAGCTTCTTTACATTTGAGGGATTAATGTTTCCTGTTGTCTATTAAAGCCATTACGGTTGCTTTCTCAACGAAGCAGAGCAACGTCAAAGAGAGAATCACAGTCTGGCGACTCTAGACAGCTCTGTGCATCCTCAGTCAAGGTACACGTCACGTACAATCCTGGAGCTTTTCCACTAGAACCTACTCAGCCCGACTTCACTCTCCTCAGTTTGGTTCTTTCCCACTAGGGGTCTAACGTGCAGAGTAGATACTTTTCTGTATCTATTCTGCCGAGGTTCTAAGCTGCTGAGTCGGCTGTATCTGACATCATCACACTACAGGCCACTGATTGGTCGGGGGGTTGGAGTCAGACGTCTGAGTCAGGAGGAGGAAATCAGAGAAAGAGACTCTGACGGATTCTTGTTCATTTTATTCAACCAGCAACGGCAGCAAAAGTCTGTTTCATGATCCAACTCTGAGGGTCAGATGTTCATAAACCTGGTGCTGAGGAGAGAATTAAAAAGGGATCTAGACAGAGATAAGGAACGACCAGATCCACCAGGAGCTCTGTCTCTTCATAGCTGCTCACGGCTCCAGCTGACTTTTCAGCAGCGCTGAGACAAACTAACAAAAAAAAAGCTGAAGTTTCTCTCTCTCTCATTTTTTAACTTGATATCAAACACAAGCCACAGACCCAGCAGCACATCTATCATCTCCTCCAGGTTCTACATCTTTAGTGTTGTTGTCTTCTTCGTTTAGATACACAATCAAATACGTCACAGCAGCTTCTCCAACCTCCTACTGCTGATCTGGGTGTTGAGAAGAAACGAGGGCGAGTGGAGTCGGGCTGAGTAGGTACTAGTGTAAAAGTGCCATCTGTTGACGTTACCAGGGTAAATATTACAACATACAAATGTGTTTACATAGTACAAAAAACTCAAAATCTTAACAAGAATATTTGTCTTATTTCTAGTTAAAATATCTAATTTTTAGTCAAAAAATCTTATTACACTTAAAACAAGAGTCATTACCAGAAAATTAACTTGTTGTTTGACAATTTTCACCTGTTTCAAGTAAATTTTCACTTAAAATAAGTAGAAAAATCTGCCAGTGGAACAAGATTTATCTTTTCATTACAAGCAAGATTGGCAGATTTTTCTACTTATTTTAAGTGAAAATCTACTTGAAACAGGTGAAAATTGTTGTTTTTTCCACTGATGAGTCTTGTTTTAAGTGTAATGAGATTTATTTTGACTAAAAATGAGACATTTTAACTAGAAATAAGACAAATATTCTTGTTAAGATTTTGAGTTTTTGCAGTGTGGCTCAAGCTGAGCAGCGTGAGCTACCGGTAGTGTTGTCCAGTTCAGCATCAGCCCTGTCTGCCCTCTCTTCCTCTCTTCCCCCGGGACCCCCAGCAGCTCCCGCCGGCTGTTTGGCTTCACCTGCAACCAGCGCCACCGGAGCCCAGGCCACCGTACACCGGCCCAGGCCACCGTACACCCAGCCCAGGCCACCGTACACCCAGCCCAGGCCACCGTACACCCAGGCCACCGTACACCCAGCCCAGGCTACCGTACATCCGGCCCGGGCCACCGTACACCCAGCCCAGGCCACCGTACAGCCCAGGCCACCGTACACCCAGCCCAGGCCACCGTACAGCCCAGGCCACCGTACACCCAGCCCAGGCCACCGTACAGCCCAGGCCACCGTACACCCAGCCCAGGCCACCGTACACCCGGCCCAGGCCACCGTACAGCCCAGGCCACCGTACACCCGGCCCAGGCCACCGTACACCCAGCCCAGGCCACCGTACTGCCCAGGCCACCGTACACCCAGCCCGGGCCACCGTACACCCGGCCCACAGGCCACCGTACACCCGGCCCAGGCCACCGTACAGCCCAGGCCACTGTACACCCAGCCCAGGCCACCGTACAGCCCAGGCCACCGTACACCCAGCCCAGGCCACCGTACACCCAGCCCAGGCCACCGTACACCCGGCCCAGGCCACCGTACACCTGGCCCGGGCCACCGTACACCCGGCCCAGGCCACCGTACACCCGGCCCAGGCCACCGTACACCCGGCCCAGGCCACCGTACACCCAGCCCGGGCCACCGTACACCCGGCCCAGGCCACCGTACACCCGGCCCAGGCCACCGTACACCCAGCCCGGGCCACCGCACACCCGGCCCAGGCCACCGTACACCCGGCCCAGGCCACCGTACACCCAGCCCAGGCCACCGTACACCCGGCCCAGGCCACCGTACACCTGGCCCGGGCCACCGTACACCCGGCCCAGGCCACCGTACAGCCCAGGCCACTGTACACCCAGCCCAGGCCACCGTACACCCGGCCCAGGCCACCGTACAGCCCAGGCCACCGTACACCCGGCCCAGGCCACCGTACACCCAGCCCAGGCCACCGTACACCCGGCCCAGGCCACTGTACACCCAGCCCAGGCCACCGTACACCCGGCCCAGGCCACCGTACACCCAGCCCGGGCCACCGTACACCCGGCCCAGGCCACCGTACACCTGGCCCAGGCCACCGTACACCCAGCCCAGGCCACCGTACACCTGGCCCAGGCCACCGTACACCTGGCCCAGGCCACCGTACACCCAGCCCAGGCCACCGTACACCCGGCCCAGGCCACCGTACACCCAGCCCAGGCCACCGTACACCCAGCCCAGGCCACCGTACACCAAGCCCAGGCCACCGTACACCAAGCCCAGGCCACCGTACACCAAGCCCAGGCCACCGTACACCAAGCCCAGGCCACCGTACACCAAGCCCAGGCCACCGTACACCAAGCCCAGGCCACCGTACACCAAGCCCAGGCCACCGTACACCAAGCCCAGGCCACCGTACACCAAGCCCAGGCCACCGTACACCAAGCCCAGGCCACCGTACACCAAGCCCAGGCCACCGTACACCCGGCTCAGGCCACCGTACACCCGGCCCAGGCCACCGTACACCCGGCTCAGGCCACCGTACACCCGGCCCAGGCCACCGTACACCCGGCCCAGGCCACCGTACACCCGGCCCAGGCCACCGTACACCCGGCCCAGGCCACCGTACACCTGGCCCAGGCCACCGTACACCCAGCTCAGGCCACCGTACACCCGGCCCAGGCCACCGTACACCCAGCCCAGGCCACCGTACACCCGGCCCAGGCCACCGTACACCAGCCCAGGCCACCGTACAGCCCAGGCCACCGTACACCCAGCCCAGGCCACCGTACAGCCCGGGCCACCGTACACCCAGCCCAGGCCACCGTACACCAGCCCAGGCCACCGTACACCCAGCCCAGGCCACCGTACACCCAGCCCAGGCCACCGTACACCCAGCCCAGGCCACCGTACACCCAGCCCAGGCCACCGTACACCCGGCTCAGGCCACCGTACACCCGGCCCAGGCCACCGTACACCCGGCCCAGGCCACCGTACACCCGGCCCAGGCCACCGTACACCCGGCCCAGGCCACCGTACACCTGGCCCAGGCCACCGTACACCCAGCTCAGGCCACCGTACAGCCCAGCCCAGGCCACCGTACACCCAGCCCAGGCCACTGTACACCCGGCCGGCGTTTGTCTGGAAGCATCTTCTCTGTTCTTGGGGGAGAGTCTCCCATGGAGAACCCGGCCCACGTCGGCCGGCGCTGGCTGACCACACGTCAAACAAGCCCAGACGTCGACCCTCTCCCATCTTTAGTCTTCAACACGTCTTTGAATCAGCCATGAATGACACACTTTCAGTTCTTGGTGCCAACGATCCCTTAACGATCCGGTAATTGTTTTGGTGTGCAGGAAACACTCGTGAAAACTTTTTATAACACTGTGGTGGCATCAGCCATTTCTTACGGAGTGGTCTGCTGGGGCAGCAACATCACAGCTGCAGACAGAAGGAGGCTGGACAAAACCATCAAAAGGGCCGGCTCTGTCGTGGGCTGCTCTCTGGACACAGTACAGGTGGTGGGAGAGAGGAGGATGATGGCTAAGCTGTCATCCATGATGGAGAAGGACTCCCACCCCATGAAGGACCATCAGAGCGCTGGAGAGCTCCTTCAGCGACAGCTCCTTCACCCTAGGTGTGTGAAGGAGCTACAGAAGGTCCTTCCTCCCTGCAGCTGTGAGACTACACAACCAGCACCAGCACAGTAGACCACAAACAACCTGACAATAAATATACAAACCGGAAAATAATGTGCAATACCATTCTCTGCAACGTGCAATTATGTAAATAACATCTGTAAATATCCATCTGTTATTCTTTTTATTCTTTTTATATACTAGTATTTCCTATTACTATTTTTATTCTCCTTCTTCTTATTATTATTATTATTGTATATACTGTTTATAGTGTTTTATTATTATTGTGTGATATTGATGCCTCTTGTGTTTTGCACTATCCCCTTTGCTGCTGTAATCTGCAAATTTCCCCTCTGGGGGACTATTAAAGGATTTCTTATCTTATCTTATCTTATCTTATTGTTGTATCTAGTGTCCTAATGTATCTGAACTGAGTGCAACACCCGCTGGTCGTTGCATCAGCCGAGTTAGCGTACCCCAAACCACTGCCCACCTCCTCATCAAGCCTGTTTCTTTCTTTTTCCAGAATTTTTAAACAATTTTTTAACCAATCATCATTTGTCAACCAGTGTATTTCAGCTAATTCTACAGAAAATTGCCCCGTACACCACAGAGTCTGTGGATACGTGTCACCCACGGCAACCATGAGTGGACGAGCCGAGATGTCGTCCCAGCGTGGCACGGTGACATTAACAAATGTTCAATTCGGGCAGGGTTTGCGCAAACCCTGCGTCAGACGGCCTCTCGCCCACAGCTGAGCTCCGCTCTGCGCCGGTAGCACATAAATGGAATGGGTAAAGCCTGAATTATGGTTAAGCGTTAAATCGACGCAGACCCTACGCCGTACCCTACGCCGTACCCTACGCCGTAGGATCTGCGTTGGTGTAACGCAGAACCATAAATCGGCCTAAAGCCGGCGGTCTGTGCTGCGCTGAAAAGGGCGTGCTGTTTATCCCGGGGTACAGAAGAGGAAACTCCTTCCGCGTTCATTTCTGACCAATGAGAGAACAGTTGGTTCTCATGGCATTTGTTAACAGCTTTGAACCGCTACAACTGTATCGATTTAGCCCCTGAATGGGAACAAAACAAACGGACCACAGGTGTGAAAGCACCCTGAGATGCTCTAGGATCCAGGTGGAGGCTGATGCCGTCACGGCGGGTGTGTGGGGAGGTGGCGAGGTTCCACTTACCCACTCTGAAGTTGGGCGCCGTCAGCGTGTCCGTGGCCAGGCCGTTCTCGCTGATGATGGTGGTGGTGTTTCCCTTCTCGCAGTTGTTGTGACATCTGCTTCCTATGCAGGTCATTTTGCAAATGGTGGGTGTGAAGACCACCTTGATCCTTCCGGTGTGGTTCCCCAGCGCTGCTGGGAACACGGTGCAGACCCAGAGGAGGGAGAGGGAGAGCAGAGGAAGGCTGGTTACTCTTTGATCCATAGGAGCTGGCTTTCTCTCAGGTCCAGACTCGTCACAATCAAGCGCTGAGGCTCCAGTCAAAACAACCCAAAAACCCAGGGGTAATTTTCAGTTCTTGAAAACTTGAAACGTGAATCCGTCTCCAGACTACTCGAGCATATCTGTTCCGCCTCTCTCCCCACTGCTCCTAAATCCTGTGACGCCTCTGAAATGTGAGGAAGAAAGAGAGGAAAAAAAAAAGCTTGGGAGAGGTTAGCAAACAAAACTCTGGGACGGGGTCCAGTTCTTCATCAGGAGCCTGCGAGAGGTGGATATGAGCTTTTATTTCATATTACAAATAAGCGGGATGTTGCCAACTTCAGCTCCTGTGCCTGATTTACTTGTTTTTCTGGTTTCTTCTCATTCCATCCTCCCTCTCTAAGTTCATCTAACTGCTTCAAACCTTAGCACCTCGAGCGGAGACAGAAAGCCCCGAAAATCCCTGTGTATGAGTCCATAATAAGAGCTGAAGGAAGTTCCCTCCGGAGGGTCTGAGAGAAGAGAGCTCGTGAAGTCATTTCCTCATTGGCAGCCTGGTCTTCCCCACCCTCAGGAAGGCCAGCCCTCTGAGAGAACACTGATGACTGAAGGTACAGAGACGCCGCACGCTGTCCGTCTCAGAGCCCTGCTCATCCTTTAGTCATCCTCCTAAAACAGGGGTCAGCTCTTTAGCGCCGCCCTGGTGGCTCCTGGAGCTTTCTCAAAAATGTTTGACCTTTTTTTCTTCTTTTTTTTCTCTTTTTCCTTTTTTTCTTCTTTTTTTCCTTCTTTTTTCTTCCTTTTTAATCTCGACATTTCGCCTTTTTTCTCAACATTTTGACGTTTTTCTCGAAATTTTGACTTTTTTCTCAACATTTTGACTTTTTTCTCAACATTTTGACTTTTTTCTCTAAATTTTGACTTTTTCCTCGACATTTCAACTTTTTTCTCAACATTTTGACTATTTCTTCGAAATTTTGACTTTTTTCTCAACATTTAAACTTTTCACGAAATTCTCTTTTTCCTTTTTTTCTTCTTTTTTTCCTTCTTTTTTCTTCCTTTTTAATCTCGACATTTCGACTTTTTTCTCAACATTTTGACGTTTTTCTCAAAATTTTGACTTTTTTCTCGAAATTTTGACTTTTTTCTCAACATTTTGACTTTTTTCTCGAAATTTTGACTTTTTCCTCAACATTTCAACTTTTTTCTCAACATTTTGACTATTTCCTCGACATTTTGACCATTTCCTCAAAATTTCTACTTTTTTCTCAACATTTCAACTTTTCACAAAATCTTGACTATTTCCTCGACATTTTGACTTTTTTCTCAACATTTTGACTTTTTTCTCGACATTTTGACTTTTTTCTCAACATTTCGAATTTTTTCTCGAGATTGTACTTCAACATCATTAAAGGTTTTATCTTATTAATCTCGACATTTCGCATAATTTTTTTTTGTATAATGAAAAAACAAATCTTCCCCCAGTTCTAACTAATATAGAAACATGCAGCATGTGTTGTCTTCATTCTAAGGCTTATACAAGACTTTTCATTTTTTGCGGCTCCAGACATATTTGTTTTTTTTGTTTTTGGTCCAATATGTCTCTTTCAACATTTTGGGTTGCCGACCGCTGTTCTAAAACCTCTTCTACTCATATCTTTAGCAGGACTTTTGCTTGAATTCTCTGTGCTTCATTCAGGTTTGTGCATGTTTGACTATGTGTCCCGTGTGCTGATCCCGGCATCCCTGCGCCGGCTCCAAACCCCTGTCTCCAGGACTGCAGCTCCGTCTGTGGCTGTCAGCTGTTCACGCCAGGGCTGAGCCAGGGCCAAGCAGCCGGAGGAATGTTTTCCAAACCTCAGAGGCAGAGAGACAGAACCACAGGATAACACGCCCCGGGCTATATAAACATTCACTAATAGGTGCAAAAATTTACTATTAAGGAGGGACCTAATATGGTGTAGTGGTTACCACAGCCAGCCAGTGGAAACCGGTTTCACAAACACTGCCGGGATCATTTGTGGACGGCCAAGATTGGGAGTCTAAACATGGTTTTCCCAAGGGCCCCCGGTGGGGGATCATTTCCAAGAAAGAAACAAACAAGAAGAAGAGAGGGGCAAGAAGTCAGGTTCCTCTTTCTTTTAACCGCAATGGATCCAACATGTGCTAAATCACCACTGATTTAAGGGGATGGATGTCTGGAACACGCCTGAGTCTACCTGTGTTACTGACCGATACCAGCGTCAGCAAGCAGCAAAGCATTCTGGGAAAACTGGGAATGTTACATTGTCCATTCATTGTCAATGTCAATTCATCAACTTCATTGTCAATTTAAAAGACCTCCTCCTGACCTCCTCCACACCTCCTCCTGACCTCCTCCTGACCTCCTCCTGACCTCCTCCTGACCTCCTCCTGACCTCCTCCAGACCTCCTCCTGACCTCCTCCTGACCTCATGACCTCCTCCTGACCTTCTCCTGACCTCCTCCTGACCTCCTCCTGACCTCCTCCTGACCTTCTCCTGACCTCCTCCAGACCTCCTCCTGACCTCCTCCAGACCTCCTCCAGACCTCCTCCTGACCTCCTCCAGACCTCCTCCAGACCTCATGACCTCCTCCTGACCTCCTCCAGACCTCCTCCTGACCTTCTCCTGACCTCCTCCAGACCTCCTCCTGACCTCCTCCAGACCTCCTCCAGACCTCATGACCTCCTCCAGACCTCCTCCTGACCTCCTCCTGACCTCCTCCTGACCTCCTCCAGACCTCCTCCTGACCTCCTCCAGACCTCCTCCAGACCTCATGACCTCCTCCAGACCTCCTCCTGACCTTCTCCTGACCTCCTCCAGACCTCCTCCTGACCTCCTCCAGACCTCCTCCAGACCTCATGACCTCCTCCAGACCTCCTCCTGACCTCCTCCTGACCTCCTCCTGACCTCCTCCAGACCTCCTCCTGACCTCCTCCTGACCTCCTCCTGACCTTCTCCTGACCTCCTCCAGACCTCCTCCTGACCTCCTCCAGACCTCATGACCTCCTCCAGACCTCCTCCTGACCTCCTCCAGACCTCCTCCAGACCTCCTGACCTCCTCCTGACCTCCTCCTGACCTCCTCCTGACCTCCTCCAGACCTCCTCCTGACCTCCTCCAGACCTCCTCCTGACCTCCTCCTGACCTCCTCCTGACCTTCTCCTGACCTCCTCCAGACCTCCTCCTGACCTCCTCCTGACCTCATGACCTCCTCCAGACCTCCTCCTGACCTCCTCCTGACCTCCTCCTGACCTCCTCCTGACCTCCTCCAGACCTCCTCCAGACCTCCTCCAGACCTCATGACCTCCTCCAGACCTCCTCCTGACCTCCTCCTGACCTCATGACCTCCTCCAGACCTCCTCCTGACCTCCTCCTGACCTCCTCCAGACCTCATGACCTCCTCCAGACCTCCTCCAGACCTCATGACCTCCTCCAGACCTCCTCCTGACCTCCTCCTGACCTCATGACCTCCTCCAGACCTCCTCCTGACCTCATGACCTCCTCCAGACCTCCTCCTGACCTCCTCCTGACCTCATGACCTCCTCCAGACCTCCTCCTGACCCCCTCCTGACCCCCTCCTGACCTCATGACCTCCTCCTGACCTCCTCCTGACCTCATGACCTCCTCCTGACCTTCTCCTGACCTCCTCCAGACCTCCTCCTGACCTCCAGACCTCCTGACCTCCTCCTGAACTCCTCCTGACCTCCTGACCTCCTCCTGACCTCCTCCTGACCTCCTCCTGACCTCCACACCTCCTCCTGACCTCCTCCTGACCTCCTCCTGAACTCCTGACCTCCTCCTGACCTCCTCCTGACCTCCCCCTGAACTCCACACCTCCTCCCGACCTCCTGACCTCCTCCTGACCTCCTCATTACCTCCTGACCTCCAGCCCTCTTCCAGACCTCCTCCCGACCTCCACACCTCCTCCTGAACTCCTCCTGACCTCCTCCTGACCTCCTCCTGAACTCCACACCTCCTCCCGACCTCCTGACCTCCTCCTGACCTCCTCCTGACCTCCAGACCTCCTCCAGACCTCCTCCTGACCTCCCTCCTCATTACCTCCTGACCTCCTCCTGACCTCCTCCTGACCTCCACACCTCCTCCTGACCTCCTCCTGACCTCCTCCAGACCTCCTCCTGACCTCCTCCTGACCTCCTCCTGCCCTCCAGACCTCCACACCTCCTCCTGACCTCCTCCTGACCTCCACACCTCCTCCTGACCTCCTCCTGACCTCCACACCTCCTCCTGACCTCCTCCTGACCTCCACACCTCCTCCTGACCTCCTCCTGACCTCCTCCAGACCTCCTCCTGACCTCCTCCTGACCTCCTCCTGCCCTCCAGACCTCCACACCTCCTCCTGACCTCCTCCTGACCTCCACACCTCCTCCTGACCTCCTCCTGACCTCCACACCTCCTCCTGACCTCCTCCAGACCACCTCCAGACCTCCTCCTGACCTCCTCCTGACCTTCTCCTGACCTCCTCCAGACCTCCTCCTGACCTCCTCCAGACCTCCTCCAGACCTCATGACCTCCTCCAGACCTCCTCCTGACCTCCTCCTGACCTCCTCCTGACCTCCTCCAGACCTCCTCCAGACCTCCTCCAGACCTCATGACCTCCTCCAGACCTCCTCCTGACCTCCTCCTGACCTCCTCCTGACCTCCTCCTGACCTCCTCCAGACCTCCTCCAGACCTCCTCCAGACCTCATGACCTCCTCCAGACCTCCTCCTGACCTCCTCCTGACCTCATGACCTCCTCCTGACCTCCTCCTGACCTCCTCCAGACCTCATGACCTCCTCCAGACCTCCTCCAGACCGCATGACCTCCTCCAGACCTCCTCCTGACCTCCTGACCTCCTCCTGACCTCATGACCTCCTCCAGACCTCCTCCTGACCTCCTCCTGACCTCATGACCTCCTCCAGACCTCCTCCTGACCTCCTCCTGACCTCATGACCTCCTCCAGACCTCCTCCTGACCTCATGACCTCCTCCAGACCTCCTCCTGACCCCCTCCTGACCTCATGACCTCCTCCTGACCTCCTCCTGACCTCATGACCTCCTCTTGACCTTCTCCTGACCTCCTCCAGACCTCCTCCAGACCTCCTCCTGACCTCCAGACCTCCTGACCTCCTCCTGAACTCCTCCTGACCTCCTCCTGACCTTCTCCTGACCTCCTCCAGACCTCCTCCTGACCTCCTCCAGACCTCATGACCTCCTCCTGACCTCCTCCTGAACTCCTGACCTCCTCCTGACCTCCTCCTGACCTCCCCCTGAACTCCACACCTCCTCCCGACCTCCTGACCTCCTCCTGACCTCCTCATTACCTCCTGACCTCCAGCCCTCTTCCAGACCTCCTCCCGACCTCCACACCTCCTCCTGAACTCCTCCTGACCTCCTCCTGACCTCCTCCTGAACTCCACACCTCCTCCCGACCTCCTGACCTCCTCCTGACCTCCTCCTGACCTCCAGACCTCCTCCAGACCTCCTCCTGACCTCCCTCCTCATTACCTCCTGACCTCCTCCTGACCTCCTCCTGACCTCCACACCTCCTCCTGACCTCCTCCTGACCTCCTCCAGACCTCCTCCTGACCTCCTCCTGCCCTCCAGACCTCCACACCTCCTCCTGACCTCCACACCTCCTCCTGACCTCCTCCTGACCTCCTCCAGACCTCCTCCTGACCTCCTCCTGACCTCCTCCTGCCCTCCAGACCTCCACACCTCCTCCTGACCTCCTCCTGACCTCCACACCTCCTCCTGACCTCCTCCTGACCTCCACACCTCCTCCTGACCTCCTCCTGACCTCCTCCTGCCCTCCAGACCTCCACACCTCCTCCTGACCTCCTCCTGACCTCCACACCTCCTCCTGACCTCCTCCTGACCTCCTCCACACCTCCTCCTGACCTCCTCCTGACCTCCTCCTGACCTCCTCCTGACCTCCTCCTGACCTTCTCCTGACCTCCTCCTGCCCTCCAGACCTCCACACCTCCTCCTGACCTCCTCCTGACCTCCACACCTCCTCCTGACCTCCTCCTGACCTCCTCCACACCTCCTCCTGACCTCCTCCTGACCTCCTCCTGACCTCCTCCTGACCTCCTCCTGACCTCCTCCTGACCTCCTCCTGACCTCCTCCAGACCTCCTCCTGACCTCCTCCTGACCTCATGACCTCCTCCTGACCTTCTCCTGACCTCCTCCTGACCTCCTCCTGACCTCCTCCTGACCTTCTCCTGACCTCCTCCAGACCTCCTCCTGACCTCCTCCTGACCTCCTCCTGACCTCCTCCTGACCTTCTCCTGACCTCCTCCAGACCTCCTCCTGACCTCCTCCAGACCTCCTCCAGACCTCCTCCTGACCTCCTCCAGACCTCCTCCAGACCTCATGACCTCCTCCTGACCTCCTCCAGACCTCCTCCTGACCTTCTCCTGACCTCCTCCAGACCTCCTCCTGACCTCCTCCAGACCTCCTCCAGACCTCATGACCTCCTCCAGACCTCCTCCAGACCTCCTCCTGACCTCCTCCTGACCTCCTCCAGACCTCCTCCTGACCTCCTCCAGACCTCCTCCAGACCTCATGACCTCCTCCAGACCTCCTCCTGACCTTCTCCTGACCTCCTCCAGACCTCCTCCTGACCTCCTCCAGACCTCCTCCAGACCTCATGACCTCCTCCAGACCTCCTCCTGACCTCCTCCTGACCTCCTCCTGACCTCCTCCAGACCTCCTCCTGACCTCCTCCTGACCTCCTCCTGACCTTCTCCTGACCTCCTCCAGACCTCCTCCTGACCTCCTCCAGACCTCATGACCTCCTCCAGACCTCCTCCTGACCTCCTCCAGACCTCCTCCAGACCTCCTGACCTCCTCCTGACCTCCTCCTGACCTCCTCCTGACCTCCTCCAGACCTCCTCCTGACCTCCTCCAGACCTCCTCCTGACCTCCTCCTGACCTCCTCCTGACCTTCTCCTGACCTCCTCCAGACCTCCTCCTGACCTCCTCCTGACCTCATGACCTCCTCCAGACCTCCTCCTGACCTCCTCCTGACCTCCTCCTGACCTCCTCCTGACCTCCTCCAGACCTCCTCCAGACCTCCTCCAGACCTCATGACCTCCTCCAGACCTCCTCCTGACCTCCTCCTGACCTCATGACCTCCTCCAGACCTCCTCCTGACCTCCTCCTGACCTCCTCCAGACCTCATGACCTCCTCCAGACCTCCTCCAGACCTCATGACCTCCTCCAGACCTCCTCCTGACCTCCTCCTGACCTCATGACCTCCTCCAGACCTCCTCCTGACCTCATGACCTCCTCCAGACCTCCTCCTGACCTCCTCCTGACCTCATGACCTCCTCCAGACCTCCTCCTGACCCCCTCCTGACCCCCTCCTGACCTCATGACCTCCTCCTGACCTCCTCCTGACCTCATGACCTCCTCCTGACCTTCTCCTGACCTCCTCCAGACCTCCTCCTGACCTCCAGACCTCCTGACCTCCTCCTGAACTCCTCCTGACCTCCTGACCTCCTCCTGACCTCCTCCTGACCTCCTCCTGACCTCCACACCTCCTCCTGACCTCCTCCTGACCTCCTCCTGAACTCCTGACCTCCTCCTGACCTCCTCCTGACCTCCCCCTGAACTCCACACCTCCTCCCGACCTCCTGACCTCCTCCTGACCTCCTCATTACCTCCTGACCTCCAGCCCTCTTCCAGACCTCCTCCCGACCTCCACACCTCCTCCTGAACTCCTCCTGACCTCCTCCTGACCTCCTCCTGAACTCCACACCTCCTCCCGACCTCCTGACCTCCTCCTGACCTCCTCCTGACCTCCAGACCTCCTCCAGACCTCCTCCTGACCTCCCTCCTCATTACCTCCTGACCTCCTCCTGACCTCCTCCTGACCTCCACACCTCCTCCTGACCTCCTCCTGACCTCCTCCAGACCTCCTCCTGACCTCCTCCTGACCTCCTCCTGCCCTCCAGACCTCCACACCTCCTCCTGACCTCCTCCTGACCTCCACACCTCCTCCTGACCTCCTCCTGACCTCCACACCTCCTCCTGACCTCCTCCTGACCTCCACACCTCCTCCTGACCTCCTCCTGACCTCCTCCAGACCTCCTCCTGACCTCCTCCTGACCTCCTCCTGCCCTCCAGACCTCCACACCTCCTCCTGACCTCCTCCTGACCTCCACACCTCCTCCTGACCTCCTCCTGACCTCCACACCTCCTCCTGACCTCCTCCAGACCACCTCCAGACCTCCTCCTGACCTCCTCCTGACCTTCTCCTGACCTCCTCCAGACCTCCTCCAGACCTCCTCCAGACCTCATGACCTCCTCCAGACCTCCTCCTGACCTCCTCCTGACCTCCTCCTGACCTCCTCCAGACCTCCTCCAGACCTCCTCCAGACCTCATGACCTCCTCCAGACCTCCTCCTGACCTCCTCCTGACCTCCTCCTGACCTCCTCCTGACCTCCTCCAGACCTCCTCCAGACCTCCTCCAGACCTCATGACCTCCTCCAGACCTCCTCCTGACCTCCTCCTGACCTCATGACCTCCTCCTGACCTCCTCCTGACCTCCTCCAGACCTCATGACCTCCTCCAGACCTCCTCCAGACCGCATGACCTCCTCCAGACCTCCTCCTGACCTCCTGACCTCCTCCTGACCTCATGACCTCCTCCAGACCTCCTCCTGACCTCCTCCTGACCTCATGACCTCCTCCAGACCTCCTCCTGACCTCCTCCTGACCTCATGACCTCCTCCAGACCTCCTCCTGACCTCATGACCTCCTCCAGACCTCCTCCTGACCCCCTCCTGACCTCATGACCTCCTCCTGACCTCCTCCTGACCTCATGACCTCCTCTTGACCTTCTCCTGACCTCCTCCAGACCTCCTCCAGACCTCCTCCTGACCTCCAGACCTCCTGACCTCCTCCTGAACTCCTCCTGACCTCCTCCTGACCTTCTCCTGACCTCCTCCAGACCTCCTCCTGACCTCCTCCAGACCTCATGACCTCCTCCTGACCTCCTCCTGAACTCCTGACCTCCTCCTGACCTCCTCCTGACCTCCCCCTGAACTCCACACCTCCTCCCGACCTCCTGACCTCCTCCTGACCTCCTCATTACCTCCTGACCTCCAGCCCTCTTCCAGACCTCCTCCCGACCTCCACACCTCCTCCTGAACTCCTCCTGACCTCCTCCTGACCTCCTCCTGAACTCCACACCTCCTCCCGACCTCCTGACCTCCTCCTGACCTCCTCCTGACCTCCAGACCTCCTCCAGACCTCCTCCTGACCTCCCTCCTCATTACCTCCTGACCTCCTCCTGACCTCCTCCTGACCTCCACACCTCCTCCTGACCTCCTCCTGACCTCCTCCAGACCTCCTCCTGACCTCCTCCTGCCCTCCAGACCTCCACACCTCCTCCTGACCTCCACACCTCCTCCTGACCTCCTCCTGACCTCCTCCAGACCTCCTCCTGACCTCCTCCTGACCTCCTCCTGCCCTCCAGACCTCCACACCTCCTCCTGACCTCCTCCTGACCTCCACACCTCCTCCTGACCTCCTCCTGACCTCCACACCTCCTCCTGACCTCCTCCTGACCTCCTCCTGCCCTCCAGACCTCCACACCTCCTCCTGACCTCCTCCTGACCTCCACACCTCCTCCTGACCTCCTCCTGACCTCCTCCACACCTCCTCCTGACCTCCTCCTGACCTCCTCCTGACCTCCTCCTGACCTCCTCCTGACCTTCTCCTGACCTCCTCCAGACCTCCTCCTGACCTCCTCCAGACCTCATGACCTCCTCCAGACCTCCTCCTGACCTCCTCCTGACCTCATGACCTCCTCCTGACCTTCTCCTGACCTCCTCCAGACCTCCTCCTGACCTCCTCCTGACCTCCTCCTGACCTCCTCCTGACCTTCTCCTGACCTCCTCCTGACCTCCTCCTGACCTCCTCCTGACCTTCTCCTGACCTCCTCCTGACCTCCTCCTGACCTCCTCCTGACCTTCTCCTGACCTCCTCCAGACCTCCTCCTGACCTCCTCCAGACCTCCTCCAGACCTCCTCCTGACCTCCTCCAGACCTCCTCCAGACCTCATGACCTCCTCCTGACCTCCTCCAGACCTCCTCCTGACCTTCTCCTGACCTCCTCCAGACCTCCTCCTGACCTCCTCCAGACCTCCTCCAGACCTCATGACCTCCTCCAGACCTCCTCCTGACCTCCTCCTGACCTCCTCCTGACCTCCTCCAGACCTCCTCCTGACCTCCTCCAGACCTCCTCCAGACCTCATGACCTCCTCCAGACCTCCTCCTGACCTTCTCCTGACCTCCTCCAGACCTCCTCCTGACCTCCTCCAGACCTCCTCCAGACCTCATGACCTCCTCCAGACCTCCTCCTGACCTCCTCCTGACCTCCTCCTGACCTCCTCCAGACCTCCTCCTGACCTCCTCCTGACCTCCTCCTGACCTTCTCCTGACCTCCTCCAGACCTCCTCCTGACCTCCTCCAGACCTCATGACCTCCTCCAGACCTCCTCCTGACCTCCTCCAGACCTCCTCCAGACCTCCTGACCTCCTCCTGACCTCCTCCTGACCTCCTCCTGACCTCCTCCAGACCTCCTCCTGACCTCCTCCAGACCTCCTCCTGACCTCCTCCTGACCTCCTCCTGACCTTCTCCTGACCTCCTCCAGACCTCCTCCTGACCTCCTCCTGACCTCATGACCTCCTCCAGACCTCCTCCTGACCTCCTCCTGACCTCCTCCTGACCTCCTCCTGACCTCCTCCAGACCTCCTCCAGACCTCCTCCAGACCTCATGACCTCCTCCAGACCTCCTCCTGACCTCCTCCTGACCTCATGACCTCCTCCAGACCTCCTCCTGACCTCCTCCTGACCTCCTCCAGACCTCATGACCTCCTCCAGACCTCCTCCAGACCTCATGACCTCCTCCAGACCTCCTCCTGACCTCCTCCTGACCTCATGACCTCCTCCAGACCTCCTCCTGACCTCATGACCTCCTCCAGACCTCCTCCTGACCTCCTCCTGACCTCATGACCTCCTCCAGACCTCCTCCTGACCCCCTCCTGACCCCCTCCTGACCTCATGACCTCCTCCTGACCTCCTCCTGACCTCATGACCTCCTCCTGACCTTCTCCTGACCTCCTCCAGACCTCCTCCTGACCTCCAGACCTCCTGACCTCCTCCTGAACTCCTCCTGACCTCCTGACCTCCTCCTGACCTCCTCCTGACCTCCTCCTGACCTCCACACCTCCTCCTGACCTCCTCCTGACCTCCTCCTGAACTCCTGACCTCCTCCTGACCTCCTCCTGACCTCCCCCTGAACTCCACACCTCCTCCCGACCTCCTGACCTCCTCCTGACCTCCTCATTACCTCCTGACCTCCAGCCCTCTTCCAGACCTCCTCCCGACCTCCACACCTCCTCCTGAACTCCTCCTGACCTCCTCCTGACCTCCTCCTGAACTCCACACCTCCTCCCGACCTCCTGACCTCCTCCTGACCTCCTCCTGACCTCCAGACCTCCTCCAGACCTCCTCCTGACCTCCCTCCTCATTACCTCCTGACCTCCTCCTGACCTCCTCCTGACCTCCACACCTCCTCCTGACCTCCTCCTGACCTCCTCCAGACCTCCTCCTGACCTCCTCCTGACCTCCTCCTGCCCTCCAGACCTCCACACCTCCTCCTGACCTCCTCCTGACCTCCACACCTCCTCCTGACCTCCTCCTGACCTCCACACCTCCTCCTGACCTCCTCCTGACCTCCACACCTCCTCCTGACCTCCTCCTGACCTCCTCCAGACCTCCTCCTGGCCTCCTCCTGACCTCCTCCTGCCCTCCAGACCTCCACACCTCCTCCTGACCTCCTCCTGACCTCCACACCTCCTCCTGACCTCCTCCTGACCTCCACACCTCCTCCTGACCTCCTCCAGACCACCTCCAGACCTCCTCCTGACCTCCTCCTGACCTTCTCCTGACCTCCTCCAGACCTCCTCCTGACCTCCTCCAGACCTCCTCCAGACCTCATGACCTCCTCCAGACCTCCTCCTGACCTCCTCCTGACCTCCTCCTGACCTCCTCCAGACCTCCTCCAGACCTCCTCCAGACCTCATGACCTCCTCCAGACCTCCTCCTGACCTCCTCCTGACCTCCTCCTGACCTCCTCCTGACCTCCTCCTGACCTCCTCCAGACCTCCTCCAGACCTCATGACCTCCTCCAGACCTCCTCCTGACCTCCTCCTGACCTCATGACCTCCTCCTGACCTCCTCCTGACCTCCTCCAGACCTCATGACCTCCTCCAGACCTCCTCCAGACCGCATGACCTCCTCCAGACCTCCTCCTGACCTCCTGACCTCCTCCTGACCTCATGACCTCCTCCAGACCTCCTCCTGACCTCCTCCTGACCTCATGACCTCCTCCAGACCTCCTCCTGACCTCCTCCTGACCTCATGACCTCCTCCAGACCTCCTCCTGACCTCATGACCTCCTCCAGACCTCCTCCTGACCCCCTCCTGACCTCATGACCTCCTCCTGACCTCCTCCTGACCTCATGACCTCCTCTTGACCTTCTCCTGACCTCCTCCAGACCTCCTCCAGACCTCCTCCTGACCTCCAGACCTCCTGACCTCCTCCTGAACTCCTCCTGACCTCCTCCTGACCTTCTCCTGACCTCCTCCAGACCTCCTCCTGACCTCCTCCAGACCTCATGACCTCCTCCTGACCTCCTCCTGAACTCCTGACCTCCTCCTGACCTCCTCCTGACCTCCCCCTGAACTCCACACCTCCTCCCGACCTCCTGACCTCCTCCTGACCTCCTCATTACCTCCTGACCTCCAGCCCTCTTCCAGACCTCCTCCCGACCTCCACACCTCCTCCTGAACTCCTCCTGACCTCCTCCTGACCTCCTCCTGAACTCCACACCTCCTCCCGACCTCCTGACCTCCTCCTGACCTCCTCCTGACCTCCAGACCTCCTCCAGACCTCCTCCTGACCTCCCTCCTCATTACCTCCTGACCTCCTCCTGACCTCCTCCTGACCTCCACACCTCCTCCTGACCTCCTCCTGACCTCCTCCAGACCTCCTCCTGACCTCCTCCTGCCCTCCAGACCTCCACACCTCCTCCTGACCTCCACACCTCCTCCTGACCTCCTCCTGACCTCCTCCAGACCTCCTCCTGACCTCCTCCTGACCTCCTCCTGCCCTCCAGACCTCCACACCTCCTCCTGACCTCCTCCTGACCTCCACACCTCCTCCTGACCTCCTCCTGACCTCCACACCTCCTCCTGACCTCCTCCTGACCTCCACACCTCCTCCTGACCTCCTCCTGACCTCCTCCAGACCTCCTCCTGACCTCCTCCTGACCTCCTCCAGACCTCATGACCTCCTCCAGACCTCCTCCAGACCTCCTCCAGACCTCATGACCTCCTCCAGACCTCCTCCTGACCTCCTCCTGACCTCCTCCAGACCTCATGACCTCCTCCAGACCTCCTCCTGACCTCCTCCTGACCTCATGACCTCCTCCAGACCTCCTCCTGACCTCCTCCTGACCTCATGACCTCCTCCTGACCTCCTCCTGACCTCATGACCTCCTCCAGACCTCCTCCTGACCCCCTCCTGACCTCATGACCTCCTCCTGACCTCCTCCTGACCTCATGACCTCCTCCTGACCTTCTCCTGACCTCCTCCAGACCTCCTCCAGACCTCCTCCTGACCTCCAGACCTCCTGACCTCCTCCTGAACTCCTCCTGACCTCCTCCTGACCTCCTCCTGACCTTCTCCTGACCTCCTCCAGACCTCCTGACCTCCTCCTGAACTCCTCCTGACCTCCTGACCTCCTCCTGACCTCCTCCTGACCTCCACACCTCCTCCTGACCTCCTCCTGACCTCCTCCTGAACTCCTGACCTCCTCCTGACCTCCTCCTGACCTCCTCCTGACCTCCACACCTCCTCCTGACCTCCTCCTGACCTCCTCCTGAACTCCTGACCTCCTCCTGACCTCCCCCTGAACTCCACACCTCCTCCCGACCTCCTGACCTCCTCCTGACCTCCTCATTACCTCCTGACCTCCAGCCCTCTTCCAGACCTCCTCCCGACCTCCACACCTCCTCCTGAACTCCTCCTGACCTCCTCCTGACCTCCTCCTGAACTCCACACCTCCTCCCGACCTCCTCCTGACCTCCTCCTGACCTCCAGACCTCCTCCAGACCTCCTCCTGACCTCCCTCCTCATTACCTCCTGACCTCCTCCTGACCTCCTCCTGACCTCCACACCTCCTCCTGACCTCCTCCTGACCTCCTCCAGACCTCCTCCTGACCTCCTCCTGACCTCCTCCTGCCCTCCAGACCTCCACACCTCCTCCTGATCTCCTCCTGACCTCCACACCTCCTCCTGACCTCCTCCTGACCTCCACACCTCCTCCTGACCTCCTCCTGACCTCCACACCTCCTCCTGACCTCCTCCTGACCTCCTCCAGACCTCCTCCTGACCTCCTCCTGACCTCCTCCTGCCCTCCAGACCTCCACACCTCCTCCTGACCTCCACACCTCCTCCTGACCTCCTCCTGACCTCCACACCTCCTCCTGACCTCCTCCTGACCTCCTCCAGACCTCCTCCTGACCTCCTCCTGACCTCCTCCTGCCCTCCAGACCTCCACACCTCCTCCTGACCTCCTCCTGACCTCCACACCTCCTTCTGACCTCCTCCTGACCTCCTCCTGACCTCCTCCTGACCTCCAAACCTCCTCCTGACCTCCTCCTGACCTCCTCCAGACCTCCTCCTGACCTCCACACCTCCTCCTGACCTCCTCCTGACCTCCTCCTGACCTCCTTCTGACCTCCTCCTGACCTCCTCCTGACCTCCTCCTGACCTCCAAACCTCCTCCTGACCTCCTCCTGACCTCTTCCAGACCTCCTCCCGACCTCCAAACCTCCTCCTGACCTCCTCCTGACCTCCTCCAGACCTCCTCCTGACCTCCTGACCTCCTCCTGACCTCCTTCTGACCTCCTCCTGACCTCCTCCACACCTCCTCCTGACCTCCTCCCGACCTCCTCCCGACCTCCTCCTGACCTCCTCCTGACCTCCTCCTGACCTCCTCCTGACCTCCAGACCTCCTCCTGACATCAAGACCTCCTCCAGACCTCCTCCTGACCTCCACACCTCCTCCTGACCTCCTCCAGCCCTCTTCCTGACCTCCAGCCCTCCTCCTGACCTCCTCCTGACCTCCAGACCTCCTCCCGACCTCCTCCTGATCTCCAGACCTCCTCCTGACCTCCTCCAGACCTCCTCCACACCTCCTCCTGACCTCCTGACCTCCTCCTGACCTCCTCCTGACCTCCACACCTCCTCCAGACCTCCTCCTGACCTCCACACCTCCTCCAGCCCTCCTCCTGACATCAAGACCTCTTCCTGACCTCCTCCTGACCTCCACACCTCCTCCTGACCTCCTCCTGACCTCCTCCTGACCTCCAGACCTCCAGACCTCCTCCTGACCTCCTCCTGACCTCCTAACCTCCTCCTGACCTCCTCCTGACCTTCTCCTGACCTCCTCCTGACCTCCTCCTGACCTCCACACCTCCTCCTGACCTCCTCCTGACCTCCTAACCTCCTCCTGACCTCCTCCTGACCTCCACACCTCCTCCTGACCTCCAGCCCTCTTCCAGACCTCCTCCTGACCTCCAGACCTCCTCCAGACCTCCTCCTGACCTCCTGACCTCCAGACCTCCTCCTGACCTCCTCCTGATCTCCTGACCTCCTCCTGACCTCCTCCAGACCTCCTCCTGACATCCAGACCTCCTCCTGACCTCCTCCTGACCTCCAGACCTCCTCCAGACCTCCTCCTGACCTCCAGACCTCCTCCTGACCGCCTCCTGACCTCCTCCTGACCTCCACACCTCCTTCCGACCTCCTGACCTCCTTCTGACCTCCTCCTGACTTCCTCCTGACCTCCAGCCCTCTTCCTGACCTCCAGACCTCCTCCCGACCTCCACACCTCCTCCTGACCTCCTCCTGACCTCCTCATTACCTCCAGACCTCCTCATGACCTCCCCCTGACCTCCAGACCTCCTCCCGACCTCCACACCTCCTCCTGACCTCCTCCTGACCTCCTCATTACCTCCAGACCTCCTCATGACCTCCCCCTGACCTCCAGACCTCCTCCCGACCTCCACACCTCCTCCTGACCTCCTCCTGACCTCCTCATTACCTCCTCATTACCTCCAGACCTCCTCATGACCTCCTCCTGACCTCCTCCTGACCTCCCTCCTCATTACCTCCCGACCTCCTCCTGACCTCCTCCTGACCTCCAGACCTCCTCCTGACCTCCAGACCTCCTCCAGACCTCCTCCTGACCTCCTCCTGACATCAAGACCTCCTCCTAACCTCCAGACCTCCTCCAGACCTCCTCCAGAACTCCTCCTGACATCCATACCTCCTCCCGACCTCCTCCAGACCTCCTCCTGACCTCCTCATTACCTCCCGACCTCCTCCAGACCTCCTCCTGACCTCCTCCTGACCTTCAACACCGTGGAGCTGTTGTGGATCAAACCTTGTGTGCAGACAGATTGGGTGGTGAGCAGCTACTACTACTATTACTGTCATTTAGCAGACGCTTTCATCCAAAGTGACTTACATCTGAGAGAACAAACACCATGGAGCGATTAGGGTTAAGGCCTAGCCTAGACTACCACCTCTGTAGCCACTAGACTACCATCTCTGTAGCCACTAGACTACCACCTCTGTAGCCACTAGACTACCATCTCTGTAGCCACTAGACTACCACCTCTGTAGCCACTAGACTACCATCTCTGTAGCCACTAGACTACCACCTCTGTAGCCACTAGACTACCATCTCTGTAGCCACTAGACTACCATCTCTATAGCCACTAGACTACCACCTCTGTAGCCACTAGACTACCACCTCTATAGCCACTAGACTACCACCTCTGTAGCCACTAGACTACCACCTCTGTAGCCATTAGACTACCACCTCTGTAGCCACTAGACTACCACCTCTGTAGCCACTAGACTACCACCTCTGTAGCCACTAGACTACCACCTCTGTAGCCACTAGACTACCACCTCTGTAGCCACTAGACTACCACCTCTGTAGCCACTAGACTACCATCTCTGTAGCCACTAGACTACCACCTCTGTAGCCACTAGACTACCACCTATGTAGCCACTAGACTACCACCTCTGTAGCCACTAGACTACCACCTCTGTAGCCACTAGACTACCACCTCTGTAGCCATTAGACTACCACCTCTGTAGCCACTAGACTACCACCTCTGTAGCCACTAGACTACCACCTCTGTAGCCACTAGACTACCACCTCTGTAGCCACTAGACTACCACCTCTGTAGCCACTAGACTACCACCTCTGAGCCACTAGACTACCATCTCTGTAGCCACCAGACTACCACCTCTGTAGCCACTAGACTACCACCTCTGTAGCCACTAGACTACCACCTCTGTAGCCACTAGACTACCATCTCTGTAGCCACTAGACTACCACCTCTGTAGCCACTAGACTACCACCTCTGTAGCCACTAGACTACCACCTCTGTAGCCATTAGACTACCACCTCTGTAGCCACTAGACTACCACCTCTGTAGCCACTAGACTACCACCTCTGTAGCCACTAGACTACCACCTCTGTAGCCACTAGAGTACCACCTCTGTAGCCACTAGACTACCACCTCTGTAGCCACTAGACTACCACCTCGGTAGCCACTAGACTACCACCTCTGTAGCCACTAGACTACCACCTCTGTAGTCACTAGACTACCACCGCTGTAGCCACTAGACTACCACCTCTGTAGCCACTGGACTACCACATCTGTAGCCACTAGGCTACCATCTCTGTAGCCACTACATTACCACCTCTGTAGCCACTAGACTACCACCTCTGTAGCCACTACACTACCACCTCTGTAGCCACTAGACTACCACCTCTGTAGCCACTAGACTACCACCTCTGTAGCCACTTGACTACCACCTCTGTAGCCACTGGACTACCACCTCTGTAGCCACTAGACTACCATCTCTGTAGCCACTAGACTACCATCTCTGTAGCCACTAGACTACCACCTCTGTAGCCACTAGACTACCACCTCTGTAGCCACTAGACTACCACCTCTGTAGCCACTAGACTACCACCTCTGTAGCCACTAGACTACCACCTCTGTAGCCACTAGACTACCACCTCTGTAGCCACTAGACTACCACCTCTGTAGCCACTAGACTACCACCTCTGTAGCCACTAGACTACCACCTCTGTAGCCACTAGACTACCATCTCTGTAGCCACTAGACTACCACCTCTGTAGCCACTAGACTACCATCTCTGTAGCCACTAGACTACCACCTCTGTAGCCACTAGACTACCATCCCTGTAGCCACTAGACTACCATCTCTGTAGCCACTAGACTACCATCTCTGTAGCCACTAGACTACCATCTCTGTAGCCACTAGACTACCATCTCTGTAGCCACTAGACTACCATCTCTGTAGCCACTAGACTACCACCTCTGTAGCCACTAGACTACCATCTCTGTAGCCACTAGACTACCATCTCTGTAGCCACTAGACTACCTCCCCCTGCTCCTCAGCTCTGTCATTCAGCAGCATTTCTCTCCCTTCCTGACTCTTCCTCTGGTTATTATCGTGTTCTGCATTCTGATTGGCTAAACAGTCTCCCCGCTTCTTCACTTCCTGTGTCAATAACGTTGGTTGCTTAGCAACAAGCTGAGAACGGCCAATGAGCTTCAGCAGCAGCTCAAGAACGGGACCTTTGATGAATCGTTCATTACAGTCTTAGATATAATCCATGGTGTCGGTTTATGAGAATCTTTTTGCCCAGAAGAAAAAAGAGCGACAACAACGACCCATAACTATGTTCTTCTCTGGAAAAAACACACCTGCACCGCGGCTTTAGAAGAAAAAGATGCTACAGAGTGGAGTCGGGATGCAGCAGCATCAGAAGAGCAGCGAGTCACAATTTGTCCTACTGTACTGTACTTTTTTTTTCATAATAATTTTTCATTTTCTCCCTTTCAAATCCAATTAATCGGCCTTGTAAGCCTTGTATAATAATTGTAAAAAATAAAAAATAAAGTTTGCTACTTCGCGGATTTCACCTATCACGGGTTCTTTTTGGAACGAAACCCCCACGAAAAACGAGGGATTACTGTAATTATGAAAAAAGATGTCAATGGGAATGACAATCTCTTGTCTGTCCATAGGACATTGGTCCAGAAGTCTGGTGGTTTCTTCAGATACACTTTAGTGAACCTCGTTTGTGAAGATGGCAACTGTCTTGAATGATTTCCACTCGCATTTTCACTTCTGTCCTGACGAAGGCCAGTTTGGCTGAAACGCGTAGACACGCTTTTAATAGATTAGCCATGCACCAATAAAGGCATTTTATTAATCTTACCCTCATGAGTGCCTCAGTTCTCTGTCTACAACATTTTATGGATCTCCCCGACTGAAGAGCACCTGAGGGATACACTTTTTTGCAAATACCCAAGTAGCACTCCATGCACCGCGTTCCTGTCTGATGATTTCCACTTGTGAATAGAATTAGAAATTTCTCTGCAGTTCACTGAAATTGGTTTATAAAACTTTTAGGATTGATATTTTGGCGGTAATTGCCTATTTAAGACCATTCCTGATGTCTTTGCCTCTTGGCATTATGTGAACACGTAGACGGGAAAGCTGCTATAATCATCTACTTTTGATGGAGGTCTGTACACCTGCTGATGTCAAGCCTTTGATGATGATCAAAGACTTGACATCTAGCAATACCTGGCTGTAACTTATCCGCCAAAAACCTGTGGACCGGTAAAGAGATAGTTGGGGGTATACACCCACTCCCCCCACCCCCCACCCTTTCAGCTTAACTTAACAGCTTAAAATTAATACCAGCGCAGTGGAAAAAAAATCGAACTGAGGTAATAATTACTATTTATTTAATTTTATTTATTTATTTAATGTTAGTTGTTAAATTTCTGGAAAAGAAAAAAGTCAAATCATATATGAGAGAAACTATTCAGTTATTAATATTAATTAATTAATTAATTAATATTAATTATAATTAATTAATTAATATTTGTACTTGTATGAAACTGAAGATCATAATGCAAACCTGACATTTACTTTTAGTTAAGTTTGTGGAAAATGGTTGGCCTGGCTTTCTCTTTAAAACCTAGTTATAAAGCATTACAAACTGTAATGCACAGCATTGTTTTGTATTTTGTGTCTTTCAAATAAAAGACAACTTTTTCTTATGTTCCTCATTCAAGGTTGTTAAAAAAATACTGCTATAATATTGTATCGTTATCGTGACCTCAATATCGTGTATCGTACCGTATCGTGAGATTAGTGTATCGTTACACCCCTAACTAAGACCCACTAGGACCAGATGGTTTTTATTACGTTTTTACACTAAAACATTAAAAGAGGGCGTGCTAACGTTTTCACAAAACTGTAGACATAACAGCGAATGTGCAACTGAACCCAAAAGTGATGAAGTTTTCATTGCAGATTACCAGGCTGAACAAGCTTCCTGACAGGTGGCCTTGGTGCTTCAGTGATGACTACGCCCTGAAAAAACCTCTTCAAATTCTCTTCACACAGAAAATGTGTTGTTTTCTTGACAGCTTTTCAAGAAGTTCAGTGTTGAACATGATGTTAATCTGTCAGAGCGACTCTGACAAGGCTCCCTGGCCACAGCAATGATGAAACCTTCCTCCCTGCTCCTCCGACTTCACTTCGGTGCCTCTGGACATTTACACACATTGCAGGCAGATTTTGCCGATCTTGTCGAGCATATGGAAAGGAAGTCAGGAGAGAATCTCAGACAAAACACAGACATCAATCAACTAGGGGGAAGAAAACGGTCATGATGAGAATCATCCAGGCTGCAAGGAGCCTGCAGAGGAATGATCGTGTAAATACAGACGTAAGGAGGGAATTTCTTTTCTTTTTCATGTCTTGGGCTGCACTTAGGGCTTAAGTGAGCCATGCAAGGGAATATCTTAGAGGCCTTAAAGGACATTAGCAGCAGCTGAGACTGTAACGTCAATGCATAATGAAGAATTCACTTTAACAGTTATCCGTCACGGTTCACTGTTTGTGGAGAATTCATGTACACACTAATGCACACTAATACAACCACAAATCATAATAAGTCAGGAAAATATGATGCAACTCCAAAGAAATAAAATTCTTTGACTTTTATTTCTTTGCAAGCAGAATGGACCAAATTTATTTCATGTTTTTTTTCCCTCATTGACTTAATTTTATCTGTTTATACTTCCATTTTTATATTTCATAAATGCAAAACACCCTAAAATGTTTGTACGAAGCAATTTAGTGTAACATGGAGCAGTGTGGAAAAGAAAAGTGGTGTTATTTCAAAGATGTGATGGTAACAATGATTTGCTACAAAAGTAGCATCTAAGAAAAGCTGAGTCCTGGAGGAGCAACTATGGATGGAGAACCTCAACTTCGTCAACAAATGTGAGAGAAAATCATAAAAATGTTTAAAACAAAGTTCCTCAAAGAGGAATTGGAAGGAATTTGCACATTTCAGTCAGCCATCTCAAACTACGATCCTCATTCTAACAGCGCTTAGAGTTTGGTGTCCAATCTCCAGCTGCATCCCTTCCTGCAGATGACACCTACATTTCGATACTGGAGGATTCTGGGTCCGTTGCTACAGGCTATCCAGTCCCTTTACAGTCAGAGGGAGAATCTGGTTTAGTGGCCAAAGGCTTCAACCTCTACTTTTTGCAGATGACGTGGTTCTCTTGGCTTCATTGAGCCACGACCTTCATCTTTCTCTGATTTCAGAGAGGTTCAGAGTTGAGTTTCCAGAAGCCGGGATGAGAATCAGCACTTCCAAATCTGAGACCTTGGTTGTAAGTTGGCCCAGCAAGTGGTGGAGTATCTTAGGGTCTTGTTCACGGGTGAGGGAAGTATGGAGGGGGAGATTGAGATTAGTGTGTCAGCTACAGTATTGTGGACTCTGTAGCGTTGAAGAGAGAGTTGAGCCAAACAGCAAGGTTTTCCGTTTACCAGTTGATCTACGTTCCTACCCTCCCCTATGGTCACAAACTATGGGTAGTGATTGCGGATATAAGTGGAAGAAATGAGGTTCTTCTGTGGGGTGGCTGGACCCAAGAGGAGCCGGTTGAGGGGGTTCTCATCCGGTCAGTTTGGGTCAGGACATGCTGAGGATGCTATGCCACCAATTTGTCTCTTGCAATGGCACCATCATATTTGTAGATTTCTCAAAGGCTTTTGACAGTGTGAATAGAGCGGTCATGATGCACATCCTCCATAATTATGGAATTCCTGAGCAGATAGTAAAAGCCATAGCCATAATGTATGAAAATCCCATCAGTTTCGTTCAATGCCACGATGGTCCAACAAAAGAATATACAACCACATTGGAATTCTCCAAGGTGACACGCTTGCACCCTTTCTGTTTGTCATCGTGGTGGACCATGCTCTGCGGCAATCAGTGGACAACATCAGAGACAACGGATTCATGGTTGGAAGAAGATCTGGTCGTCAAAGCAAGAAATATCTGACTGACCTCGACTATGCGGACGATGTCGCCCTGACCGCAGAGCACATAACATCTGCCCAGACCCTGCTCATCGCATTTGAAGAAGCCACGGCCAAAGTCGGACTCAAGTTGAACTCAAAGAAAACAATACATGCTTATGAACGAGGACTCCAACCACCCAAGTATTACATCACGGGATGGATCACACATCAAAGAAGTCAAGGATTTTAAATGGGTTCATATGTGGCTGACAGCAGAAAAGACTTTCTTGCCAGAAAGGGACAAGCCTGGAACGCTTGCAACAAACTCCTCAGAGTCTGGCAGTCAGGAATTTCAACCTCCATCAAGGTCTCTTTCTTCAGGGCCTGTGTTGAAAGCATCCTATTATACGGTGCTGAGACCTGGACTATGAAGAAGGAACTACAAGACCGGCCCAACGGCACAAACACAAGACTCCTCATGTGTGTCAAAAACATCTCCTGGAAAACTCATCCAACCAAGGAGCAGATCTCTGGTGAACTGCCACCAATAACCACAACTGTAGCACGCCGTAGAGCAATCTTTGCAGGTCATTGCTACCGTGCTACGGATCAAGTAATATCCGACATCCTGCTATGGCGGCTCCCCCAATCATCCTGAGGAACCAGGCCTCATACTTATCCTGACACAATCTCTAGGGACACAGGACTTACACTCCAAGAACTGGGAGCAGCAATGGCCGACAGGACCTGATGGAAAGAAGTGACATCTAGGATCTGGACGACAGTCGAAGGATGATGATGATGTCTCTTGCAATGAACACCTGCTGTTAGAGTTGGAGCCTGCAAGTGGACGCTGGGCTGGTGGAGGGACTTTGAGCATTGTGAACAGTTGGGCATCAGTTAGGAAAGCAAAGATAGGTGCTGTTTGATTCAGATGAATGAACTAGCGACAGTAGAGGGATGAATACGAATGTCACTTCTGCGTGTGCCAGAATTATCTCTGGATATGTCTCATTTCTGCTTCTACAGCGAATGATAAAATTAAACCAGTCAGGAAATCTGATGGAACCACCCAAATCCCAGACCCAGATCTCTTGGTCACAAATATGTTTAAATACTTTCACTATGAAGAACCCAAACTTACAACTTATACAGTACAAAGTTCTTCATAGAATACATTATACAGGACAAAGGATGTTCCAGATGGGTTTTGTCACCTCTAATATCTGCTCACAGTGCACAGAGAACACCCCTGATAATTATATGCATGCTTTATGGTTTTGTACACCGCTACGGAGGTTCTGGACGGAGATTGGTGAAGATTTCTGCTTCTACAGCGAATGATAAAATTAAACCAGTCAGGAAATGTGATGGAACTTGTATGACCGGAGTAAGAGAACAATGTATCAAGGACCACATTTGCATTTTCCATATAATTTTTATGCTGATTTGTATCTTGAAACATGAATTTCTCAGTCTGTCAAGTATTACTTAGAGCTGTCGGACAAAACGCTGCCCTTTAAATCTGACTTAATCTTAAACTAATCTAAATATTATGGCCAGAAAACCCTCCTCTGACTGCTTGTGGTGTTTGCTTCAGTCATTGCGGTGTTGGAGTGGCGATGCTCTCTGGTCAGTCCATCTGTCAGGGCCAGAACTGGCTGCATTCATCTGAGGTTTTTTTGGCAGTAGTGAGAGAGTGAAGGGATGGACGAGGGAAGCCAGGGAATAACTTTCCCAGATGTGGCACAGAAGCCGGCTGCTGACAGGCCGTCTGTCGCGTGGGACAGGAGCGGAGCTGACCGAGAAGCTGTGGGCTCCCTGATTTAGAATAGCAAATACATCTGCTGCTTCCACAGAGTGGGGAGCTGACTGGACGCTGGGCAAAAACCAGCCGGGGTGTTCCTATTAATTTGGTCTCTGAGGTCTCCTCCTTGCAGACACACTTCTCTCCTTGTTACAGAGCAAGGAAACTTGATTGCCATGGTCTGTAAATAAATTCACATGGATTCTTGTGCACATATTTTGTTGGACCTCAACCAGATCATGGCCAGACTGCTACAGTCTAATGCTTAACCCCTAACCAAGAATACAGAAGCCCAGTTCAGAAAAAACAAAGTCCACAAACTTGGCTTGACTGAGTGTTTTTGCTGAACACACCCATGAACATTGCAGGAGGGGAAAAGTAAGTGAACCAAAAACTAATTTCTTAAAGGAAAGCTAAATGCAGTCAGTAGAGCTACTTTGGTTCATAAAAGACACACAAACATTGAAGTTTTCCATTCAAAGGAAGCATTTGCTTAACTAACCCATGCCTCACTAAAAGGACAGGACCTGGAAACCTTACAATCATGGATCATGACTCTGGTCAATCAAGAGTAGCTGATCTGCATAAAGTCATCTTATAGTGCTCGGACATTAGTCCATGGTTAGACAAAATGTCTAGAAATGGAGACAGGTAAGGACTGTGCTCGCCCTTCCTAGAATTTGATGTCCGGCCAAGATGACTCCAAACACATTAAGAATAAGTAACAGCTGAAAGCTTTAAGACCTCACTGAAACTGGTGAACATCACTCTTTCTGAGTCTACCATGTGTAAGTCACTGCACAGGCGAGATGTCCGTGGAGGAACACCACAGAGGAGCCTGCTGCTCTCCACAAACAACTGGAACTGGATAGCTGTTTTGTTGGCCAAATAAATAATAGTTGACTCGTTCATGAAGAATACCAGTGTTGTGCATGAACAAGTTCAAATGAACGCGTTCAACGGGCACCAGCTCCATGGCAACGGCTGCCCGAGCCCGGTGCATCTTTACATGACCAGTGAAGAGACACATCGTCTCCCAAAAAGTCTGACGGTAAAAATCTATCCTTTCTGTGCAAATTATGTCCACCTGCGCTGAGAAAACAAGTCCGAGCGCCAACTTCAAATTGTAAACGTCATGTGGATTTAAAGCATCCGTCCAGTGTGAGAAAAAATCTGCAAGTCCTTGATAATCAAAAAAATTCATCAGGAAAGACCAAGACCCCACAGCCCCAAACACCCCAGTCCCACTGCTGCTCCTTCAGGGTTGATTTACCTGCAACAGGTAGAAAAACTGATAATGGACGACATTGTTGGAGATTTACAACCTCTGATGAAAGTTGAAAAACCCACTAGGACAATACATGATTGTATACAGTGAACAGTTGTAGGATAGTGGGCGTTTCATTCGTACTTCTCACCTAATATTGAAATAAACTGAATGTGAACTAGTTCAAAATGAAAATGGTGAACTATGAACGTGAACTATTTATTTTTTTGGCTATGTGAACTGAACTTTGAAGTAGTTCATGAGAAGTATGAACTTGCACAACACTGAAGAATACTAAATGTTGTGAATATAGTGTGAAGGGACAAAGCTTTCTAACATCAAAACATTAATCCACAAGTCATGTGTAGAGGAGGGAGCATCATGATGCAGTGGGAATGCACGAGATGTCATTGCCTCCCAGGTGCCTCAAGCCAAGTTGAGAAGAGGCTTGAACAGTTTCAGTTAATGTAAAAAGGAAAGGCAACACGAAATTGGGGTATGAAACACATGGTATCCAGCAGTGTAAAAGGGGCTCTTAATTGGCTGTGAGTAAGTGAGTAAAAATGTCTTGTAAGAAAAAAGCAGTTACCTGCTGTGTCGGGGGTACAACATGTTGTGCTTGTCTCACTTGTTCATTCTTGGGATTCTCTTCCTTATGGTAACATCCCTCACTGCTTTGCACTCTCATTGGCTGTTACTTGAGAAAATACCACGCCAATGGCTCCAGATATTTGGGTTGTTTATTATCCATCAGCCACTAGCAATGGCTCAGCAACATGTTAAACATCTCAGGGGGTCTTGGTTTGGTGCCTAAGATCATCTGAGGCCACATTCAGTTAAGACATAAACAGAACTTAAAATAGAGCAAGCTTTGAGAACAACGATACGAGAAGGCTTTGCTTAACATGTATTTGGAAGTCATGCATGACAAAAGTCATTTCTCCACAGAAAACCTATGTAATAGGAATATCTGGACGTTTCAGAGCCTGCCCTCATTGTTTTCTCACCCTGAGGCCATTTGTTTTACATTTCCAAACTGCTAACTGGAAAGTAAAATTAGCTGGCCAGGTTACTTTGAAAATCGAAGTTGGTCTGTTTGAGTCTGTGCCGCTGCTGCAAAGCCAAGCATCGATGCCGCTCTACCTGCTGACCTCCACATTAATATCCCCATGTCTGTCTGTGCAGCTCTGGTCGGACACACAACCACTTAACCACTTAAAAATATCAGCTTATTTATAGTTGCATCTGGTGAATCTGGCTTTGTCCAACCTTGAATCTTGGGCAGACCATAGTTATAAGATATGAGAGCTGTTCAAAGGTGGATCTGAATGACCTGTCGCATTTAAAACCTGGATCAAACTGGAAATGACTCTCTCCAAATGGTTTTATCAGATTACAAATGAAAAGGTGTTTCAATAAATCTGACTTTCACTGGTGTCATGAAACCCTAACCCTCTTATCAAATACAATATATTACACATCAGCTAATACCATTAGCATGACAAGTGGTTGGGTGTTGCGATCTGAGGATGAGTTTGTGCAGTTCTCCACCAGAGGGCTTCATGGCGCATCAGGGTTGAGGGTTGAGTCCACCTATCTTACCTACAGTCAGCCAAACGTTTTAACTCACGTCAATCCCGTTGTTTTTTTTTTTTCCTCGGTTCAACCATTCCATTTCATATCGCCCAGGTACCAAAAACACGAAGCCAGATGTCCTTTCCCACCAGTTCTCCCCGGACAACACCTACAACTGCACCTTCGGGGCTCTTTCCTGGGACATTGAACATGTCATTAACCAAGCCCTCCAGAATGAACCAGATCCCAGAAACAGTCCACCAAACAGAATATACATCCCCTACTCGGATCTCTTCTCATTCACTGGATCCACTTCGCCACTGCCCAGCAGCCAAACCATTACCCTCATTAACCGCTACTCCTGGTGGCCGTCCATCTACAAGGACGTTAAAGACCACGCCCTTGCTTGTCCTGTTTGTGCATGCAACAAATCCTCTCATCGATCACCGGGTGAATTCCTTCAACTCTTAACCATTACGAAAGGCCCTGGTCGAATGTTGTGGTTGATTTTGTCACTGGACTTCTAAAGGATTTGCCACCATTCTCACCATCGTAGACCGTTTTTCTAAAGCATGTCATCCAATTTCCCTCAAATAGCTCCCCTTAGCTTTCCAGACTGCTCAGTTGCTTGTAAAACATGTCTCCCATCTCCACAGTATCCCCAAGGAGATCCTGTCTGACCGTGGAACTCAATTCACCTCCCAGGTAGGGAAACAGTTCTGTCAAGCACTCAACGCCAAAGACTCTCTCACCTCAGGTTATCATCCCCAGTTCAACAGTCAGACGGAACTTGATTCTCCGCTGCCACAGTTCTATTGACCTTTGAAATCTCGCAGGGTTTCCAGACTCCACTGTTCCCCGCAGATGAGAAATACATTGCGGTCACTTCCATCACATCCGTGGCTGCAAGGTCCAATGCCCTTGCCGCACTTTGATGCACCTCCGACCACAACCGCCACTTTGCTCACCGGAAACGGATTCCTGCACCCGTATATTCACCTGGGCAGAAAATGGTTCTCATCTCACGGCATCCATTTGAAAACTGTCTCTAGGTTCGTCCGTATGAAATTGAGTCCATAATTAGCGGTTCGTCTCCGTCTACCTTTTAGCCTCCACATTCATCCGACCTTCAATTTGTCCCAGATCAAACCTGTCCTTGGCAGCACATTGTTATCATCTTGTGTTTCCCAAAGGTTACCTCTACCTGCATTCTGGACCCACGCACTCTTTGCACCTTCCTGGCGTCCATTTGACCAACTGCAAACCCTCCGTGGAGGTTCTGGACTTCCTCACCCACGGCTGGCTTCACAAGGCTCCTCTTACACCCTCCCCTCAGCTACAGCATCACATGTCTGCCCCCCAACCTACCCGAAACTCTTCTTGGATTACTTCTACCAGGACTCATCCTCCTTTATCCCATTCATTCCTCCCTGGCAGGTCTTCATCTTCTCCTCATTAAGACCTGTTATCTTGTAATATCGTCTCCAAGTCCATAATTCTACATCTCACCATTTCTCACTCTGTCTCCAGAGCTCCCGATACCCCCTGACTACAGAAAACACCCGGACCTAGGGCTGCACAATCAATCGAATTTTAATCACGATCACGACTTTGGCCTCCCACGATCAAAACTACGTGATCGTACGATTGTTATGAAAAAAATGGGTGGGGGGCAAAAAAAACTAACATTTCCTGCGCCATCTGCAAAGCAAATCAGAAGCTGTCTCAATAATTCTGTGTGCATGTGTGTGTGACTGCGTGACTGGCTGCATGAGCCAATAAGAGACGACTGACAGCTGTTCCCAGAGCCGCAGGACCTAACCTCACTAGCCTGAATTTTACTGAATATGGTCTGGATTTGCGGCTAAAAGAGAAGTCGAAACAAAATTGAAATACCTGCCCCAGTAGAAAACAAACTGCTTGTCCCTCAACGCGGATCATCATCTGTCGTCTGGAAATATTTCAGATTTAGGTCAAGCGATGTTAACCAGGAACTCGTAATATGCAAAGAATGATCTAAATGTGTTCCTGCGCCACAAGCCAACACAAATAACTTGCTCAACCACAAATCACAAAGTCAGCTACGATGAATGCATGAAGGCAAAGAAAAACCTTGCATCCGTTTCAAGGGTGAGTGGTTCATCATCATCTCAAATGTCCCTTAACAAGCCTGTACAGCGCGTCACCGTACCCATCCACCTCATGTCGAGATCACTAAAGCAATCACGTTCTATTTGGCCAAAGATACGTGCCCAATAAACACCGGGCATATTGACGGCTTCAATTTGAAAACATGAAACGTGTCCGTCCGCCACAGGTAGTACCACCTACCTTAAATATCCCATGCAGACGACACCACGTCATTCAAGATAAGAACCTCTCCTCACTCGCCCAAGCAAGAAGGGTTGTCTGGTGAGACATCTCACTCATATTACTTATGTAAATAACTTAAATAACGTAAGAAACTTAAAGTTCTCTTTCATAATATTTCACCCAATGTCTCACTATGGGATGTGGTTGCCAGACAAGCTTATTCAGCATCCACCAACCCACAGGGAAAAATACTCTGTTCCAATCAGGACAGCAAAACCGCACGTGCCGCGCACGGAGCGGAGACGTCCAGCATATAGAAACGGATAAGTGAGAGGCGAGGACCAACTCGCCGTAGCACAGATGTCCTGAAAAAAACTCCCCTGAATAAGGCCCAGGATGCGGCCAGGCCCCGAGTCGAGTGCACACACGAGTCCACAGGTGGCTGCAAACCCTGGACTGCACATAACGCATGCAACCCCAGCTCACCTGGTGGGGCAGCAAAAGCCACGAGGTCAATGGGAGAACATGAACCACCACCTTAGGCACAAATGACGGGTTGGGCTTCCAAATCAGCCTCACATCCCCTGGAGTTGAGCGCATGATGGCTGCACCGAAAACGCATGGATGTCACTAACCTAAGGAGGCTGACACCACCTCCACCTTTAAAACTAAACTTAAAACCTTTCTGTTTAGTAAAGCCTATAGTTAGTGTTTAGTAAACCTCTAGCTGGTGTTGGTAAATCTCTAGGTAGTGTAAACTGTAGTGTGTTAGAGTCGCTCCTGTAGTTTCCTGTGCTGGCCCCCCTTTTCTTCTCTTTTCTCTCTTTTGTACATGGTGCAGCATCCTCTGCCGGTGGCGAAGATCATTTCTGAATGCACAACACCGGATCCTGCAGTGTGGGAGTGAGAGGGGCAGGGTAACGGCCCGGGCAGGCGGGGGAGAGATTTGTCCGTCAAGACTCCTCTCCCTGGCCCTGCCCCTTCTCAACCTTTCCCCGACCCTGCACCTAACCTGGGACTTGCTGATTGGGCCGGAGCTTCAGGAGCTGCGTGCTGGCCTGCGATCCCCACCCCCGGTCATCCCGCTGCTGCTTCCACCTGCCTGCGATAGCTGCCAAGTAAACCTTGACCGTGGAGAAGGCTTTCCGTTTGCCAATCATTCCTACTGGACACTGAAAAGGAATATGGCCATTTCTCTGACACCCTCCTTCAAACACTCTCCACTTACAGTCATACAGGGACCTAGTGGAGGACGCCCAAGCACCAAGTATAGTGCTAAAGACTGAAAAGGTTGGGAGTCCGGATGGGAGCATGTGCTGCTTTAGAACCAGTACACACCTTTCAGTTTTGGTGTTTCCTTTCACATGGATTTCGTCCCAAAGGACACAGGGATGTTTCCGAAGCATGTTCGCGCATGTGTTCTCTGTAGTACAGGTGGTTTCCTTCAGCCTGAATGTGTTGACGACACGGACATGTTCTCAGGCAGAGATTCCTGGAGTCCATGCCAGTGATTTCCATCTTAGTATCACGTCTGTTTTAAATGTGTTGCCTGAGGACCTGAAAATGAGATCCAATACTGATTTTCAACTTAAGCCCACGCCCCTCCAGATCCTCATGGTATTTTGATGATATTATGTGCTGTAGCTGATGAGATATTAAAAAAGATCCTTCTGAACTTGTTTCATTAGTTGTAGACAGTGTTGGAGTAACTTTACCCATCTTTACTCCAGAGTGAATCTTCCTCTCTAAGATGCTTTTTATCATCACCTGCTATCCAGACAGTAAAAGCAACAAACAAATATCTAGATTTTCAAATATTCAGGTCCAGCCTTGTCATTTATGTAACAAATGAACAGGACAAGTCAGTCTCTGGCTGTCTGCTTATACTTTTACCATCAGTAGCATTTTAACCCCGGGTTCAAGACTTAATGGAGATGAAGGGTCCAACTGACACACTTGATGAAAGCTCAGCGCCTCTGTTTGTATCCACAGAGGCTCTTGTTTGAGCAAGATCCCTGAATGACATTGTTATTTTCTTCCATCCCATACACACTAATTCTCACAATCCCCGCCTTGGTCTGAAACTGCCCTCAGAAAATGAGACTAATATTTCATTTTCGACAGCTCCAAGCAGCAGGCAATGCTTAAGTCTTTACGCCATTACCACTAAAGCGGCAATTTGAACAAATTCTTTCACTGCCTGAGTGCAAGCGCCACATTCTGTCCGGGTCCTCCTGGTCGTCAGAGCTCAGATGGCTTCTGACTGGGAAACTGTGGGAATCAGGTTTTTACCATGAATTTAGGGGGGAGTACTACCTGGGAATTTAACACTCAGAAATCTAAGATTTCAGTCAAGTGATGGTCAGAAAATGACAGGAAGCCAAGATTAAGGGTGGCTGTGAATGAACGTCACCTTCAACCAAATCCTTTCACGACCTAGCTCTTGGTCATTCCTGCCCATTTGTCCATCCACCAGGACGTCAATATCATCATCACTTTTACATTTCTCTCCTTCTCTAACCAAGTTGCCGCTGTTACCAGGTCAGCTGATTTGCATTGTACTTGTATCTTGTTTTTTTCTTATATTGACTGGATTGTACATTGTCTCACCCCAGACCTCCTTTGCTGTTGTTTTTTTGTTATTGATCTGTTTGTCTTATGCAAAAATGTAAAAATAAAACTTGGTGGAGCGGCATCACCCCGTGACAAGAAGGACTTTAAAGAGTGATGCTAAAGTCTGTGCACTCTGTGAAAACTGCATTTTTTATCCTTCATAAACATCTACAAGCATCTACTTGTTATTCATGAATGTGAGTGAAAGATGCTGCACAGAAGAGTAAAGGTAAACGGTGGGACCTTCTCACCATGGAGGGGGTGATGTCCAACGCTCAGGGGGATGGGCCGCTCGGGCTGGGACTGGACGTGCGTCTGCGTGTGTGTGTGGTAGTATTTGGGCTTAATGTAGTACTGCTGCTTCTGTCCGGGGTGTATGGGAATGGGCCGGATCCTGGAAGAGAAAAGAAAGTGATCACATATAACACCAGCAGTCTGCAGACGAAGACAGCCAGGACATAGAAATAGACTCTAAACATCACATTTCTTCAGGTAGAAGGCTGGATACCGCTCTAAATATAACCACTGAAGTGATACTTTTGGAATAAACTGGTTCTCTGATTTAAAATGTCAATAAAATGCGATCCGAAATGCAACCCAATATGTTGAAAGAGCCATATTGGACCAAAAACACAAAAAACAAATATGTCCGGAGTCGCAAAAAATGAAAAGTCTTGTATAAGCCTTAGAATGAAGACAACACATGCTGCATGTTTCTATATTAGTTAGAACTGGGGGAAGATTTTTTTTTCATTATGCACAAAAGTCGAAATGTCAAGAAAAAAGTCGAAATGTCGAGAAAAAAGTTGAAATGTCGAGATTAATTTTGAAGTACAATCTCGAGAAAAAAGTCGAAAAATGTTGAGAAAAAGTCGAAATGTTGAGAAAAAAGTCAAAATTTCGAGGAAAAAGTCGAAATGTTGAGAAAAAAGTCAAAATGTCGAGAAAAAAGTCAAAATTCCGTTAAAAAAGTCGAAATGTTGAGAAAAAAGTTAAGAAAAAAGTCAAAATTTCAAGACAAGTCGAAATGATTAAAAAGGAAAGGAAAAAGGAAGGAAAAAAAGGAAAAAAAGAAGAAAAAAGGAAAAAAGAAAAAAAGAAGAAGAAAAAAAAGGAAAAAAAAAGTCAAACATTTTTGAAAAAGCTCCAGGAGCCACTAGGGCGGTGCCAAAGAGCCGCATGGGGCTCTAGAGCCGCGGGTTGCCGGTATAGAACAATGTTGCCGGTATAGAACGTTGTAGACGTTGGGTGACGCAGCAGCACCTTCTGCAGTGGTCCAGCCAGAGTCCAGACCTGGATCGGGTAGAGATGCTGAGGATGGAGCTCCAGAGAGCCGTTCACACCAGCCATCCTACAAATGTGCCTGGAAAGAGGACTGGTCGAGACTTCCAGCTGAACGTGGTTCAGCTCTGATCCAGAGATCCTGAAAGGACCTTCCACCAGCTCTTAACTCCAACGGTTCTCTTAGTTTTTCTTCTAGTAAATGTTTAACGGGTATCATCAATAAAGACAAAACTAATCCCAATTCTTTGTGTGTTAACTTTTTTTTATTGTGAAGATCTGATCACATTTTATTGCAAATTGATGCATAACCATAGTAAAATCATGTGTACATACAGGACTGTCTCAGAAAATTAGAATATTGTGATAAAGTTCTTTATTTTCTGTAATGCAATTACAAAAACAAAAATGTCATACATTCTGGATTCATTACAAATCAACTGAAATATTGCAAGCCTTTTATTATTTTAATATTGCTGATTATGGTTTACAGGTTAAGATTCCCAGAATATTCTAATTTTTTGAGATAGGATATTTGAGTTTTCTTAAACTGTAAGCCATGATCAGCAATATTAAAATGATAAAAGGCTTGCAATATTTCAGTTGATTTGTAATGAATCCAGAATGTATGACATTTTTGCATTACAGAAAATAAAGGACTTTATCACAATATTCTAATTTTCTGAGACAGTCCTGTACACCTACCACTGTAGGCACTATAGGTTAAATGTTTCTTTTTTTCTGATCTAAACAACCCCGTGGTGTTACTGGGTCCTCACAACGTTAGACTGCAGTATCCGTTGCTGTTTCTGTGCTGGTTCGGGTCTAGACGCTGCAGGAGGCGTCGGGCCGGGACACTAAAGGACACTAAAGCTCCAGGTCTCATTCCTCAGAGAGCCGTGCAGCAGCATCTGCCCTCGGTGGATTACCAGCACTAGGAGACAGATACTTTCAAATAAAATCCTTTCCTTCATTGTTGCCAAATTCCTGTAGTTCCTCAAGAACACAGTCACCGTCATCTATTTCCTGTTCCCACTGCAGCCCTGTCTTATCAGGCCAGGAAAAGCGGAGATCAGACTGGGAAGACTCTGGAGCGGACGTTCTCGAGGAGCAACCGCTGACGGACTTGAGGAAAATAATATTTCCAAGAACTTTAGCACAAAAATCTAAGTTTTAACATGCTTCTGTTTCTATGACTTTGTGTTGCGGTTAAATAAAATAAGCACAACAAAAACACAATGCGTCTCTAAATTGTCCCACTGCACTCTGAATTCATTTAAACACCTTATGTGAAGCAATAACAGGTTGTCTCTGTGTAGAGTAACACACAAGCAGCACAGAGCCTGACAACCACACCACACCAACAGTTATGGATCAATCCATAATCAGGACCCATAGCTGGGAGGGAATTCATAAAAATCCTGCACTTGGTGACAAGTTTTTGATATTTGGCATGGTGTTAGTTATGGACATAAGGTTTTCAAAAACCACGGCAAACAAATTGGGAAAACGGCCCCCTAGTGAGCGGTTTGCAGAACATTCAAAATGTGTGTTATTTTAATAAAATCCTATTCTTTCACTGTGACTTAGTTCTGAAGTTTTGTTCATCTTAAACCTGAATGAAGGCCACTGTTCTCACCCAGTGAAATTATTGGCACTACAGCTATAGTGACCTGTCCAATAAACAGAAGACTGCATTCCTTGGGGGTGAAAATATGAGTCTAGAGCCCCTATAATCTTTCTATGTGACTTAATTCTAGAGATATGGTGATTTTGTGCAAAAAATGACCTTGAAAATTAAATATGACCTTAAACATGACCTTGAAATAGGAAATTTATCTCAGAATTGAATTCCTAGTACCAAAAATGTAGAGAAAGTGACAATATACAACAATCTAGGACTAACAGAAGCTGAGATATGACCTCTGGTCTTTTCGGCGGGAGACATTTTGAATTTTCTGCAAACCGGCCACTAGGGGGACGTCCCAATTTGTTTGCGGTGGTTTTTGAAAGCCTTATGTCCATACCTAACACCATGCCAAATATCAAAAACTTGTCACCAAGTGCTCAATCTTTATGATTTTTGACATATTCCCTCCCAGCTACCAGGTAAAAGTACAACCCCATCAGGAAACGGTAGGGCAACTGGAGAAACAACAACACAACACAAACGCTGACTTTTAGATTTACTTTCAACTTTACCTCTGTGCAGAAACTAACATATATCACAGGTGTTAATAAAAACGATAAATAAAAACACAGATGCAGGGAGTCCTCCTGGCCACTAGAGGGCTGTGGGGATTCAAGATCAGCCTCACGTACAGTATTTGGGGAAAAATAAAATGATCTGTGTTCATCTCAAGCATAGACATATATACATTGACGCGCCATCAACCGCTGCTGCGCTGACGAACCGTGGGGCCGCCGTCTTGGAGCGGTCACCCGCTCCACTCAGAGGGGGCCGCCGTCTTGGAGCGGTCACCTGCTCCACTCAGTGTCATCTATCTGGCTGCTGCAGTTAAGGGTCAGCGCATTTAATCAGTCATAACTCGCAGAAAAACAGATTTTCACGGGGGTTGTTTTCTGCAAACATCATACATCTAGGCATGATACCAGACACATGATTCGGCGTATTTTAATATTCATAGTAGGCTTAACAGTAATTTGGCATGTGAGTATGATAGGTAGGCTATTTTGCAAGACACAAAATATATATATATATATATATATATACAGGACTGTCTCAGAAAATTAGAATATTGTGATAAAGTTCTTTATTTTCTGTAATGTAATTAAAAAAACAAAAATGTCATACATTCTGGATTTATTACAAATCAACTGAAATATTTCAAGTCTTTTATTATTTTAATATTGCTGATTATGGTTTACAGTTGAGATAGGATATTTGAGTTTTCTTAAGCTGTAAACCATGATCAGCAATATTAAAATAATAAAAGGCTTGCAATATTTCAGTAGATTTGTAATGAATCCAGAATGTATGACATTTTTGTTTTTTAATTGCATTACAGAAAATCACAATATTCTAATTTTCTGACACAGTCCTGTATATGCTCTGGCATCTTCAATACTGTTCTGTCTCATGCTGTCGTATGGGTAGGATGTCTGGTCCAAGATGGCGGCCGTGTTTCCCGCGCCCCAGCGGTAAATGAGGCGTCTATGTATATATGTCTATGATCTCAAGCGCCAGCTTTCCAACTTCTGGATTAAAGCACAGAAGGAAGTTGAAAAAGCTGCAGTTCTGCACCTGACCACAAGGGGCTGGCTGCAGAAATGAAATGAAAGTAAAATTATATAAAGCAAACATGATATAAAGCAAAATATGTGTGCTTAGTAAGCACACATTAGCAGTCTTTTAATCAAAAGACTCTCTTCAGACATGAACTATGTGAAAAGTGGATTTTAAAACAGTAAAAAAGAAAAGGCTAATGTGTGTTGAGACTAACCCGACAAAGACAACGGCAACCCTGGACAGTGATCTAATGAAACAGCTGCTTCTACGGTAAAACATGCTACCATAGCAACCAATTAACAGGAATGGGGTTTTTTCCAGTCAAAAAAATAATTCTCCACATATTACCGCATTATACCATTAGCAGGTCATTTAAAAGTCTTAAAGTATGTTTAAAATGATTCACAAGGGAGACGTGGAACATCATCCATCACATCCCTGAAAAACCACCCAAAGCTACACAGCTGCTGCCAAAATTATTTAGAAAACCAAAAGAGACAAAGAAAGTAGAGCCACAGAAACACCAGAGAGCCATTTGTCAAGCCAACATATTTTCCTCTCATTCGATGATCATCCCAATGTCGCAGTATAAATAAATGAAAAGTGATAGCCTTGTAAATAGCTCGGCTGTGACCCTGTAACGTCTTGATGCTCTGCTCCTGTTAAATAGCTGTATGGAAAGGGTTTAATGTGTTCCCACGGCTGCTATTCTGAATGGGGGATGTTGACTTTACTAAAGTTAATGTGAGAAAAAAAAGTATGTGACTCAGTAACATCTTTAGTTGATGCTTTGGTCCAGCAAAACAAGCCCCAATCATGATGCTCCATCCACCTCACTTCACTGAGCCCTCTAACTGACAATTCATCCTCAGTCTCATTACTGAAGTGTGTGACCGTGCACACAAGTGTGTATGTGTTTGCATTACTGGTGTACATGCTGAACGCTGTATATGTAAACATGGACACAGGCACATTTACGTGTGTGCAAGTACAGCATGTACAGTCCGCTGACAAGGCTCTGATAAGGTTGGGGGGGGGGGTACAGTCTATATTCAGATATGCATGGTGGCAGCTCTATTTACAAGTATATGCTGACACCTCACCCTTCCAGAGATCACCCACCACATGAAAACCCCTGATAGATGAATACAACCAACATCTGACATCAGACTGGTTCTACTTTGAAAAAGGCCACCAGGAGGATCCTAGATCCCCGGGGGACTGAGCAAACATGCACACGGGTGGAGGATGAGGTGGGGTGAAGGGTGTGGTGAAGGGATGACATGGAAACAATTAAAACCCATAATCCGTGAAGGTCATTGATGATCTGCATCGCGTTTGCACATAACTATGGCTCATTTCACTGAGAACATCAATACTTCTTTTCTTCAGGTCAGAGGTGTTGGGGTGGGTTCCACCAGGTCCTGGGGGCTTCACTGTGGGGCATCATAACAGTCCAGTAGGTGGAACATTGTCTGTACTGCTCCACAACTGCATGTGTCTTCTGTCTGGTAGCTCCGTGCTTTCATGAGTGCTTTGCATCTTCCCTGCTCCGCTCGTTGTCTGTTGAGAGTCTTCCAGGTTTGCCATGAAAGGTTGTGCCCACTGGCGAGGCATTCAGTCGGGGTGATTCCGACCCCCCCAGTCTGGCCTTCAGCAAGAGGTTCCCCCCTTATGATCCAGGTCCTGGTCCAGGTTTCTACCCCCCCATGATCCAGGTCCTGGTCCAGGTTTCTACCCCCCCATGATCCAGGTCCTGGTCCAGCTTTCTCCCCCCCTTATGATCTAGGTCCTGGTCCAGGTTTCTTCCCTCCTAAAGGGGAGTTTTTACCTGCCATTGTTTATGTAATAATTGCTCGGGGGTTTATGTTCTGGGTCTCTGGAAAGCGTCTAGAGACAACTTTTGTTGTATTAGATGCTATTCAAATAAAATTGAATTGAATTGAATTGATTCCTCCCTCCATCCAGTCATGGGCTCGTGTGTTGAGCTGGTTCCATTCATCTTTCCAGATGTTGGTCCTTGGTGTTTCTTTGGTTGTCTGGAGAGGTGGGACTGTCTGTAGGAGACTGGCTCTGGATTTCAGTCGGGGTGGGGGTGCTGTGTGTCCATGCAGGGGGTGCCTGGTATCCAACTCCTGTGCTCTTCACTCGGCTTGTACGATGATAGACCATCTGATGTCTGTGGGGTCAATGCCAGCTAAGGCATAGAGCCACTGGACTGGCATTGTCTTTAAGCATCCTGTGATGATGCAGCAGGTGTCGTTGGGGGCTGAGTCCACCAGTTGGGTGTGGCGGGTGGAGCTCCAGGTTGAGCACGCATATTGGGCTGTGGAGAAGCACCGGCTAGGGCAGTTGCACAGATCGGTGATGGATCAGCGCCCCACTTTGAGTTTATCAGTCTGTGCAGGATGTTGTTGCGAGTGTGGACCTTGGCTTTGGTGTTCTGATGATGGGTTTTGAAAGAGAGTGACTGCGTTTACATGCAGTCAATAACCCTTTTAAAACCTGAATATTGGCAATAACCCGAATTTGCACGGCCATGTAAACACCAATAACCCCTTTGAATAACCAGAATTTGCTCCTGGCCCCTGGGTTACTCCTTTTAAAACCTGAATATTGGGTCATGTAAACGCCAAACGGAATTTCCCCATCAAACGGAACAGGAATTTGTTTTCTGCACATGCTCTGTTCACAAGGAATCCTGGTCTTTTGAGTCCAGGAAGTTCTTATAAACACGGAGAAACTAGGAGACTAATCACTTCATAAATGTAATGAAGGATATGAAAATTTTGGCATTTGTAGACGGTAGAAAGTACCGGGATAGAAGATTTACAAGAAGGTGAGCGAAAAGCAGAAATGACAGTAATTGCGTCATGACGTTCTCCACGTGTCGCTGGTTTGATCCAGATATCCCGAATGATTAATTACCATGTAAACGGAATATTCCCAATGTTTCAGTAACCGGAATATTAGCAATAACCCCAATTTTGACTGCATGTAAACGTAGTCAGTGTCCTGTCGAGGGTAACTCTGAGTTACACTGGGTAGGGGGTGGTTGGAGAGTTTGTGGCCATCCCATGAGACGCTCAGTTCTTTTCCTGCGTCTGGGGTTTTAAGATGAAAACTGCATAGTTGGGTTTTTGATGGTTTGGGTTTCAGGTGGTTGTTATTGTAGTAGGTTATCATCTCTTGGAGGACTCTTTCCAGGACAGACTCAATCTTCTGGAAGTTATGTTGGGTGGTGATGCAGAGGTAATCAGCCTAGATGAAGCAGCAGCATTGTGGGGGAAGTAGTTGGTTGTTGGTATAGATGTTGATGAGGAGGGGGGCCAGTACGCTTCCTTGTGTTAGGCCATTCTTTTGGGCTTTCTATTTGCTCTTCTTATCGTTAGACAACTTGTGGTTTAATAGACGCTATATAAATAAAATTGAATTGAAAAGATTGAATTTACGCCGCCAAGCTACACAGCTGGCTGTGTTGAGCTGGTGACGCCGTGAGTGGACCTTTTAGCGTCAAGGCGATTATTCATGCAACCGCGTATTTGACAGACTGCCTTTGTCTCGACATTGTTCATACTGATGTCTTTCCCTCTCTGTACTATGTTAACACACATCTTAACGCTCTGCGTTTGTTGAGGTCTGCACACCTGCTGACGATCAGGCCATCAGGAAGTGATGATTAGCAGCACCTGGCTGGAGCTTACTCTCTCAAATCCTGTGGGACAGGTGGAAGGTACTCAGTTTTGACTAAAATATTGGTGTTTTTGTTCTTTTTGGATTATATTTGTCAAATAAATAATAGCACATTTCTGAATTTTAGCCATCAGTGCTATAGTACGTGCCCCTTAAAGTTCACGTATCACTTCACAGTAGGGCTGTTCGATTTTGCCCAAAAATAAAATCTCAATTTTTTTCTCTCAAAATCCGATTTTCGATTACGATTACGATTATTTTGTGAATTGACAAAAGGCAAAGAAATGATTTCAAATATGCTGTTTTTTTATTGAACATTTGCCCCATTGGGCTTTAAGTGCAAACTTTGCTCTTATTAAACCAAAAATGAACGAATAAAGTGCAAAAGTCTGTAAAATAAGTTGAAAAAAAGTTTTAAAAAATATAATAAAATATAAAGTTTTATCTCTGAAAAAAAAATCAGCAAATCAGCACTTGCAAACATACAGTGAGTTATATTTCCAATTAAATAAAACAAGACATTTTCTAATTAAACTAAACTGGGTCTTTGCATGCTAAATAATAATGCAACCCATGAAGGAGGTAGAGGTGTGTAATGTCAGTCATTACATTTGCTATTCACATTTGCAAGTTTTTTGCAAGGAACACGAGCCGGTCTACAGCATCTGGCTTGAGGGCATCTGGCTTGAGGGATGCCCGGTGGCATGTTACAACGCCCCCTCCTACACTAAAGAGCCTCTCCCATGGGGCACTTGTCGCAGGTATTGAGAGGTATTTCCATCAATCATTAATATGGTATCAATCATTAATATGTGTGCAGACAAGGAAAAAAAAAAAAGTGAAAAATTGATTTTACGATTTTCACGTTTTAACATCGTTCTAATTACATAATCGCGATTACGATTTAAAATCGATTAATTGAACAGCCCTACTTCACAGGTGTTAACGACTTCTGTTTGACCTTCAACTGTGTCTTTGTCTGGTACAGGTGTACCCAGACTGAATAATTATCCTGTGTTTGGCCGCATGTGTTCTTGTTTCCATGGAAACTGTGTGGTTGCTTTCAGGTGGACATTTCTTAATATCTACGGGAAAAACACCAACGGAACAAGCGGTTTCAGCCTGAGCTGTCAGAGGAAGCCGCGGCGGCAGGATAGGAGTTGTCAACATTTCTGAAGCTTTATTTCAAGCCTCCATTAGAAAAAGAAAGTCTGGTGGGAATCCAGGGAACGGTTTGAAAAGCCTGCGAGTCTGAAATATCAGAGAGGTTTTACTCATTTCTACATAAACAGATCAGTGAGTCAGGGCTGGAGGAGTGAGCTTTGTATACTTCGTACTTGTGTGTGTGTGTGTGTGTGTGTGTGTGTGTGTGTGTGTGTGTGTGTGTGTGTGTGTGTGTGTGTGTGTGTGTGTGTGTGTGTGTGTGTGTGTGTGTGTGTCTGAGCGTGTGTGAGTCTTGGCTATCCCGGCCTCTGGCTACAATCACAATTCGCTGCCGACCTCTACACTTCCTTCGTCCAAGTCTTCTTCCCCAGAGAGCTGACATACTCTGGTCTACCATAACGAACCCGCTGAACCTCGGCAGAGCCGTCGCGAGTCTGAACAATGCTGCAGCCGAGGGCGGGCAGACTTCAGGGACGGGGAAGAAAATCTCTGTTGCTGCGTGTCAAGGTCTGGTCCAGAGGAACCGGGTGTCTGAAGCTGACTGCAGGGATCAGAGAGTCTTTCAGGGTTTCTGCAGTCTTTGAGGTGGTCTCTAATCATCTGCAGCCACTCATGTACCGCCACTGAAGAAAGGTTTAACTCACAAAACCTGAACTACTCCATTTATTCAGCTCAATTAAGAGTTTTTCACAGGCTGAAACATAACAATCCCAAAATCTGAAAAGGGGGGAAAGTGTGAAACCACAACAAAAGTGCTAGAAAGATGTTAGACTTCCATCTTTTTGCAGTCAGCATGAACCCGGGTATATCTCTTCTTTATTTTCCTGTCACCTTTCTTCTTTGCCATTTGGACATGGAGCACATTCGTTTGGATCAACGAGGCGCTTGAGAGTGTGTGACGTCAACAGGTGATTGTAATGATTTGTAATGAAAGGCTGAGTCTCTGAAGAGCAAAGATGGACACAGACTGTCCACTTAGTCAACAGATGTGTGAGAATAATCCTGGGAAGGTTTCAAGCTGTCAAACAAAGATTAGAGGGGATTTTCGTGTCTCCTTCCTACAAAACGTTCCTTCGGGGATGAAAAAAGTAGTATCGCCTTGGCTTGACTCCACTGTGGAAGTAATGGAGGCTGTTTGCTCGGGAACAAAGACCAAGCGCGTCGTTCAGGCCGCTGACAGAAACAAGTCCAGCGGCGAGGCTCAGTGGCGGTCTGAGGTTCTTGGGGAAGCTCATTCTCTTGTCCTGACTTCAAGAACAAGTCTCCTCCATAGATGTCTGTGATTTCTCCATCAAGATCACGTTCAGCACACTTTAAAAAGATGCGACTGAGAGGGAGGAGGGTGCCGGGTGCAGTCCTGTCCTGCCGTCCACCTCAGGACACGTTTGCAGGAAGACAAAAACAAGATAAGATGTCAAACTCTCCATGGCTGGACTTCCGGTGGAGAGAGGAATGGAGTAGACGCACGCTTCGCACTCCCCCACACTGACCTGAAAAACCTTAATTTTTCATAACCCAACTGGTCTTGACGTATTAGTAAAAGTAAGCTGTATCTTCGACACAACGTAAGTTGCCCTGTCAGGCGGGGGAGAGGTTTGTCCCTCAAGACTCCTCTCCCTGGCCCTGCCCCTTCTCAACCTTTCCCCGACCCTGCACCCCAACCTGGGGCTTGCTGATTGGGCCGGAGCTTCGGGAGCTGCATGCTGGCCTGCGGTCCCCACCCCCGGTCATCCCGCTGCTGCTTCCACCTGCCTGCTGTGCTGTTGACGTCCCCGACCCCCAGTCTGGCCCTCGGCAGGAGGGTCCCCCCTTATGATCCAGGTCCTGGTCCAGGTTTCTTTCCTCCTAAAGGGGATTTTTTCTTGCCACTGTTTGGCTTAAGGCTTTTCTCCCACTACTAGGGGAGTTTTTACCTGCCATTGTTTATGTAATAATTGCTCGGGGGTCTAGTTCATGTTCTGGGTCTCTGGAAAGCATCTAGAGACAACTTTGTTGTATTAGACGCTATATAAATAAAATTGAATTGAATTGAATTGAATTGACACACACCATGGCCACTGGAACTAGGCTGGCTAAGGACAGAGAGGCGAAACAACCAACCCGTTCGTCACCGCTGATAGCTACATTAGCATGCCGGCCCTGATTAGCCTGCTAGAGGAACACCGCCAGGCCATGTCGGTGGAGTTCAGGTCGGTGTTCACTCCTCTCGAAGCTAAACTTGACTCGGTACAAGCCACAGTAACTGACTTTGGTGAACGTATTGTGAGCTTGGAGACCAATGCTAATTCGACTGAAGAACGCCTCCAGGCCCTCAAGAAACATGTACTAACCTGTCGGAGGTCTGTGCCAAAATCAAAGCCAAAAACATCGATCTGGAGGGGCGAAGCCGTCGGAATAATGTGAGGATTGTCGGTTTGCCATTGAAGGCCCTCGTCCCACAATCTTCTTCTCCGAGGCTCTGATGGAGAATTTAGGTGACCAGGTTCTACAGACGCCGCTGGACCGAGCTCATCGTACCCTCGCTGCTAGGCCACAACATGGGGACAAGCCCAGACCTGTGATCGCATGTTTCCATCGACAACAAACCAAGGAGCTGGTAGTCCTGAAATACCGTGGCACGGCGGCCCGCTTCTACGAGGACTACTGCCCCGACGTTGCCATGGCTAAACTTTAACCAAGTTTGTCATGGCTAAACTTTACAACCTGGGCCTCTGGCCAGCTCTGCTGTACCCGGCGAGGTTTCCCATCACCGAGAAGATGGTAATAAGAAATGCTTCTCTTCAGCTGAGGAGGCCTCTGCCTTTGTGGGCTCCCTGCCTGCCACTTGAAACCTCTTTTCCCCTTTGCCTCGGCTTTGCAGCTGTTTAGCAGGCTACATGGATAGCGGGACCAGTAACGTTAACGCTGCCATTACAAACTTTATGGCACTCGCCCAGCCGATAAGAATGTTTCAACTATGGTATTAATATAATAATGGCTGAAGCACAGCAATCCTGAACTCTTGTTAGCGTTGAGTGATGTGATTTGGACACGGGGTCCCTGTTACTTGTTCAGTTTTAACACGATTTTGCCTGATCCAAAATGTGCGTCTCCATCCTGCGACGACGCGCATTACTTTTCTCAGTCAAAAGCGTTACCGTGGTGACGCTAGACGGCAAAAAGCGCGCGTCCCCTTCATCTGATTGGTCCATATTTGATAGTTCTCCAAAAGTCACCAAATTTTGCATGGAAGCCAGGCCTGGTATAAATTTGATATTTCATGGTTTGGATTAAAGGCCGTGGCCTAATGGCTCAACAGCGCCCCCTAGAAAACTTCATGCCCCAAGCCCCACAATACGGTTTGACGTACATACACGAAAATCGCTACACACCTGTATCATGTCGCAACTTAAAGAAAAGTCTCTTGGCGCCATGGCCGAAACCAAACTGGAAGTTGGCCATTTTGAATTAATTGTGTAATTTTGCCGCAATTTATGCCATTTCTTTGGCCGTTTCTTCGCCCGAACCGTAACGTGCACCCAGGTGTGTTATACATCAAAATGTGCGTCTCGATCCTGCGACGACGCACATTACTTTTCTCAGTCAAAAGCGTTACCGTGGCGACGATAGACGCCAAAAAGCGCGCCCTCCCTTCATCTGATTGGTCCATGTTTGATAGTTCCTACTTTCTGCCATAACTTTTGAATGGTTTGACATAAAGACTCGTGGCTGGTGTCATCAGACTCGGTTTTGAGTCCTTGAACAAAATTGGTGCAAATTAGCTCCGCCCCTTCTTCTAATTGGTCGATATCTGATAGTCCCTATTTTCTGGCATAACTTTTGAATGGTTTGATATAGAGAGTCGTGGGTGGTGTCATCCACTAAATGTCCAGGCCTGAAGAATCTACATCAAGTCATACAAGCTTCCACTGCAGCCTGAACGTGCACAAGGGTGCGAGGGCCCGTTCATCGATGCTTGCAGCTTTAATTTCTCCTATTTTATTCTCATTTCATTTAGCTACTTATCTATTCATTATTTCTTGTGCTTGTCTGTTTTTGTTTTATTTCCGATTTGGGTAGAGTGGGTGGGTAGGGAGGGAGGGTGTTGTTTAATATCCTTGCAGTACTTATTAACACCTTCCAATGAAACACATTTTATTGTTTATTGACTGTATGTGAACTGAAAAAAAACATATGAAAGGATTTGGAAGAAAAAAAAACTCTCCATGGCTTGGTATCGTGGATGTATTGTGAGAAGAGATGGGAGCTCTAAATCAGTACAAGCTTTGCTGCACCCACGTTTCTGGAATGTGTTGCAGGACTGCAATGGAAAAATTGATGTTTTTCAAAAAATTTAATTAAAGGAGCTTGAGGCCGGATTGTGGCAGGATTTATGAAAAAAATCTGTATACATTTTAAGTTTTCTAGTAATAATGTCAGATGAAGCGTTCCAAACCCAAAAGAATGAGCCCTCTAGTTTATCTCTCCGTTGCCTTGAACAGGCTGTGTGCTGCAAAATGTGCTGCAATTCGGTCCCGAATTTCCCGCGCTGGGCTGTGGATGTGACGTCACATGACGCTGCATGCACGTTCTCCCCGTTCTCCCGTGCCGGCTTCACTGTTGGCTGCAGTACCCCCGACGGCCGTCGTGGTGAAGGGTGGCGCTAGAGAGTCTCATTTCTTAAAAGGAGCCTCAAGCTCCTTTAAGTTGTCAAGAATAAATATGTAATAAGCTAGTTCATACCGTCCACAGTAAGAGTTTAATTTTCACTTTCCATAATATCACAGCCTATTTCTGAATTGGGAGACGTAATACACTATTACTCACAATATTATAGACAAAAACATTTGCACATTTAAACTTTGTTCATCCCACCTCCAGCTTCAAGTTGCCTCAGAAATTGAAACGAGATCATCTGTCGTCTCACAAACTTCCATCATTCTACACAGCTGCTCTCTTAAAGGTAGGGTAAGATATTTCTGGGTCAACAAAACATCACTGAAACAGAGAGGCGGCTCCTCTGAGCAAACTTGTCCCATCATGAGCTCTCCCAAGCCTCCCTCCCTGGGGGACAGGCTGGCTCTACTGCCCCTTCATGCAGTTCCAGCCCTGACCCGGACTGGACCTGCTTATTTTTTCACAACTAGTTGCTCAAAAAAAATACAAGAACTACACCCAATCATCTCTGATCGGTGTCAATCTTTGCAGGAATACTTTTCCTGTCGACACAGGAACTGGTCTCGCTTTCAACAGTCTTCACTGGCGCTTTTACACTAGTACCTACTTAACCCGACTCGACTCCACTTGCCCTCGTTTCTTTTCAACACCCAGATCAGAAGTACGAGGTTGGAGAAGCTGCTGTGACGTATTTGATTGTGTATCTAAATGAAGAAGACAACAACACTAAAGATGTAGAACCTGGAGGAGATGATAGATGTGCTGCTGGGTCTGTGGCTTGTGTTTGATATCAAGTTAAAAATGAGAGTAAGAGAAACTTCAAGAGGCAACGCTTTTTTTTTGTTAGTTTGTCTCAGTGCTGCTGAAAAGTCAGCTGGAGCCGTGAGCAGCTATGAAGAGACAGAGCTCCTGGTAGATCTGGTCGTTCCTTATCTCCGTCTAGATCTTTTTAATTCTCTCCTCAGCACCAGGTTTATGAACATCTCACCCTCAGAGTTGGATCAGAAACAGACTTTTGCTGCCATTGCTGGTTGAATAAAATGAACCAGAATCCGTCAGAGTCTCTTTCTCTGATTTCCTCCTCCTGACTCAGACGTCTGACTCCAACCCCCCGACCAATCAGTGGTCTGTAGTGTGATGATGTCAGATACAGCCGACTCAGCAGCTTAGAACCTCGGCAGAATAGATACAGAAAAGTATCTACTCTACACGTTAGAACCCTAGTGGAGAAGAACCAAACCGAGGAGAGTCGAGTCAGGCTGAGTAGAAACTAGTGGAAAAGCGCCATAAGAGAACAGCGGGAGCTGAAGTTGGTTTCACTCTGTTTTCCTGACCCCTCCCCTCATCCCACCACCGTCCCAGACCGTACTAGAGGAAATATGTGGGCATTGTACTGGTGATTTAAATTTGGAAAGATCTCTGTCACATGTACAGGTCACATGACGTGACACATGACGGCAAAAACAGTCACATTCACTCGTGCGAGTCGTCTCCAGGTTTGAATCCACTGCTCCTCCATGAAACTGTGGACAAAGACCTGCCAGAAGTAATAAGAAATAAGAAAAAGAAAAACGAGAAAAACGAAAAAAAAAAAATTCCTTCAGATACAATAGGGCCTTCGCAATGTCAGTGCTCGGGCCCTAATAACAGCAGCACGGCAGATACGACTCTGCCCTGTAGTTCCTTTTTCAGCGTCTTCCAGCAGAGCTTGATCTGGTCTGGCGTTCCTACAAATGCTGCTTCACGCAACTTTTCACTCACCTTCTTGTAAATCTTCTATCCCGGTACTTTCTACCGTCTACAAATGCAGAAATGTTCATATCCTTCATTACATTTATGAAGTGATTAGTCTCCTCCTGGTCTTGGTTTCTCCGTGTTTATAAGAACTTCCTGGACTCAAAAGACCAGGATTCCTTGTGAACAGAGCATGTGCAGAAAACTAATTCCTGTTCCTTTTGATGGGGATATTCCGTTTGGTGTTTACATGACTGAATATTCAGGTTTTAAAAGGAGTAACCCAGGGCTCATATTGGGGTTTTTAAAAACCTGAATATGAGCAAATTCTGGTTATTCAAAGGGGTTATTGGTGTTTACATGGCCGTGCAAAACCGGATTATTGCTAATACTCCGGTTAGAAAAGGGTTATTGATGCATGGAAACGTAGTCACAGTCAAGGCAAGATAAGGAAGTCATCAACTGATCTTGTGATACCGGCATTATAATAAATGATTCCAGTCGGGCTAACAGACCGTTGGCCAGAAGTTGCTGCTCCATCCTAAAAGCCTTTACATGAGACTAAAAAACCTGGAGCATTTGGACCTGAATTCATACATTTTTCTCTTTCTGATCCTTGAAAGCCAGATCTGGCGCATCAACACCACTGAGCAGCTTTTTTTTACAAACGTAACCCAAAAGGGAGGAAAAAAGCAAACAGATTGTAGGCGGAGCTAAGAGCCTCCCTGCTGCTTCCATCTAAGAGGGTGAGATGCAGCCAGGCTGCCAATCATCAGCCCTCCATGAGCTGATCACCAGCAGATGTGCAGACCTCCAGAAAAGCAGATGTTTGGGGCGGTTGTTACGGTTGTGTAACACAACGCCAAGAAGGAAAGACACAAGCAGTAGCCTTACGCTGAATTCACACAGGTGTGTTGCAGACACACAACGGAGGTGGTGTTGTTAACATTTCTTTGACATACCAAAAAAACACAATTAAACGTGCTTCTACTGGCTTCACAAATGACGGGGCGTGTTGTGATTTCTGCCCAGTGCTCTGAATGCCAAAGTGAAGAAATTCAATGAATCCCATGGGCAACGATTTCCAAACATTTAAAAGCTCCACATTCTACGGATAAATAAAGAGAATTCAAAAGTAGAAAAACATTATGGACAGTTTCCGATGGTCGCAGGCGTGGACGTCCCACATCCCTCAGAGAAATAAAAAATGAAGAATACTAACATTGTAGGTAGTCTGGTGGCTACAGAGGTGGGCTTGGGTCTGGAGGACCAGGTTCAAGCCCCAGAATGGCAACCAAGATGAACCACCTTGGGCCCCTGAGCAAGGCAACGCCCTTAAAGGTATTGTGACATCATTTTTAACATGCTTTTAACACTATTAAAAGTCTTGGGCAACATCCCTCAAATGTGTCTAAAAGAGTGTAACAAGAAAAACTTCACTCTAGTACTCTATTCCTGGCTTTTTATTACAGTGTTTTTTTGCGCCGTGAAAAACGCTTCCTTTTCCCCCTTTCCTGTCAATCATTGCTCCGCTCCTCCTCCAAACCTCCTCCAACCCAGCCATACGCTCACAGCGGCGTCGGAGAGTTAAGCCGGGAGTGACAGGCGAAGCATGCACGGAAAAGCAGCAGGGCGAACCACAGCAAACAATCATAAAAATAAAGGCATGTAAATAAAGTGTCCCCTTATCTTAAGTCCAGTCAGTGGCCGCGGGTCTTCTTAGCAGTTTTCCTCCGGTGATGAGAACAAAAGAGGCTCTAAACAGCTCCGTGTTAAGCCTCATTTATGGTTCCGCGTTAAATCGACGCGTAACCCTACGCCGTAGGCTCTGCGTCGGTGTAACGCGGAACCATAAATCAGCCTTTATGGTGCGCTGGAGAGGAGAGGAGGCAGGGAGCTGGGTGGAGGGGGCGGTGATTTAGCGGGTCTATACGTAACGGCCCGCCACCAAACCAGATGAGCCGTTTTTGCACAGTTATGCGGAAAATCCCAGAAAGCACACAATACACTGAATGTTAAAAGTTCGTTGTTTTTTGGGTGTAATTGATGTCAAGACACCCAACAAAACACAAAAAATCAAGAAAAATGTGTTTTTCATGTCACAATACCTTTAACCCCAATTGCTCCCCTGGCGAAAGGGTGTGTTTGTTCTCTCAGATGTAAGTCGCTTTGGATAAAAGCGTCTGCTAAATGACAGTAGTAGTAGTAGTAGTAAATAAAGAAATCCAGAGAACACAGGCCTACATGACTGTACATTTAGAGCAGGGGTAGGCAACCCAAAATGTTAAAGAGCCATATTGGACCAAAAACGCAAAAAACAAATATGTCTGGAGCCGCAAAACATGAAAAGTCTTGTGTCAGCCTTAGAATGAAGACAACACATGCTGCATGTTTCTATATTAGTTAGAACTAATTCTAACTAATATAGATTATATAGATTTTTTTTTTCATTATGCACCTTGAGAAAATAGTCGAAATGACGAGAAAAAAGTCGAAATGTCGAGAAAAAATTCAAAATTTCGAGAAAAAAGCCGAAATGTCGAGATTAAAAAAGAAAGGAAAAAGGAAGAAAAAAAAGAAAAGGAAGAAAAAACTAGAAAAAAGGAAAAAAAGGAAAAAAAAGGTCAAACATTTTTGAAAAAGCTCCAGGGAGCCACTACGGCGCCGCTAAAGACAAGTGTCCAGCAGCTAAAGCTTGGTCAAAATGGTGTCATGCAATAGGACCACAAAGCACAGCAGCAAATCTGCATCTTTGTGGGGGGGGGCATCTGGAATGGACCAAAACATGGACCAAAACCATGACTGACGAGGACAGACAGACACCCATGAAACGACTACTTCAAGTTCTCTCAAAGGTGGACTCAACAACCACAGCAGTGGGTCCTCATGGGTCCTTGTGCGTCCTCGTGCGTCCATGAAGTACACTGATGCTGCAAGATGCTGCAACGAGCATCTTGGTGGGCTGGAGCTTCAGGATCTTGCAGCTGAACGCCAGTGACAGCCGTTTACAGCAGAATTATCCCGTCATCCGTGATTTATGGGCTGGACCGTGAACTCATCGCCAAGCTCATAAGCACACATGAACCGGAGGAGAGTCGCATTAAAGCGCCTCCAACATCTCAGCGCGATTGTTCCTTCTTGCTCCGAGACGCAACACTCCCACCGGGCACTAGTCCAAGGTCTGAAGCGCTTTTTCCTTCTCTTCGTCTTCTTCTTCTATTCCTAACCTGGTCACATACTACTTGACAGTAAGTTAATTAAAAAAAATCTCATAAACAACTGTTTTGCAGTCTGGCATCACTGTCCTTAATTTAATAGAATATTCTGGCATTGATATCAGATACGGGGATCGGTTGTGTCTATGTATTTAGATCAGGTATTGTAAAGAAGGCGGGACTATGATGTGGATTTATGCGGTAGGTGCATAGCCTACATAAAACTGTGCAAGATGCTTTAGGTCGTGTAACCCACTGGTCTCTGAAGACCGGTTTTGATGCCCGTTTTTCTTGGTATGGGGCGCACCCCTGTTGCTAGGGAAGCTGATGGGAACACGTTGATCAAAGTTAGCTTTGCTCCCAACATATCCAACATATCTGCATAGCTGCCGTCAGATGTTTCCAGCAGGACGTACCAGTTAACACGTTGACACAATAGCAAAAATTGTGACGTGCCGTTTAGCTGACGCTCTGTTAATACACAAGGGTGGTTGCGTGTCTGATTACAGACAGAAAGAGACAACGGCTCAGAAGACTATCAATCAATCTTATTAGAAATGAATGTACAGTAATCCCTCGTTTTTTTTGGGTTACGTTCCAAAGAGAACCTGTAGGTGAAATCCGTGATGTAGTAATTTTTTTTTTTTTTTACAATTATTACTGTCATGATATGGTTTGTTCAGAACCCAAGTGCAGGAGACAGAGGGAGGCTGGAGTCAGGAGTTCTCAAAAACAAAAAGGATTTAATCATAATAAAAAGGTAAAAACAAAGCGCTGCAGAGCAGGATTGACAAAAAACCAGGATCATAAAAAGGTACGAGGAGACATGGAGGAGAGAACAGTACGGACCGACAGAGCACAAAGGAATGACAAGACAAGATATACTGAGGGGATAACGAGACATGACGAGACACAGGTGCAGACACAATCAGGGCAGATGGGACACAGGCGGGGCAAGACAGAAACTGAAGGCAAACTGGAGGCTGGGGGAATGTCAACCTTGACAGAACCCCCCCCTCAAGGGACAGATCCCAGATGTCCCATTCGGCCTACCACCCAGGGCGGGCGGAGGGGGCCTGGAGGAGGGCCCAGGCCAACACACGGCCAACGTTCCGGGGGCCATCCTGGGGACTGTGCAGACCTGCGAGACAGCTCCGGGGGTCGCCCACGAAGCCGGGCAGACCGGCGAGAACGCTCGGCGGGACGTCCACGAGGCCGACCAGACCGGCGAGAATGCTCCGGGGGCCGCCCACGAGGCCTAGGCCTGGGTCTTGACGTGGGTCTCGGCGTGGGGCTTGGCGCGGGTCTCGGCGTGGGGCTTGGCGGTCTTGGCGTGGGGCTCCCTGAGCCATGTCACGTTCCAGAGCCATGTCACGTTCCAGAGCCATGTCACGTTCCCGTCACGCCAAGCCCCACACCAAGCCCCACGCCAAGACCGCCAAGCCCCACGCCAAGACCGCCAAGCCCCACGCCAAGACCGCCTAGCCCCACGCCGAGACCGCCAAGCCCCACGCCAAGACCCACGCCGAGCCCCACGCCAAGACCGCCAAGTCCCACGCTGAGCCCCACGCCAAGACCGCCAAGCCCCACGCCGAGACCCGCGCCAAGCCCCACGCCAAGACCGCCTAGCCCCACGCCAAGACCGCCTAGCCCCACGCCAAGCCCCACGCCAAGACCGCCAAGCCCCACGCCAAGACCGCCAAGCCCCACGCCAAGACCGCCAAGCCCCACGCCAAGCCCCACGCCGAGCCCCACGCCGAGCCCCACGCCGAGCCCCACGCCGAGCCCCACGCCGAGACCGCCAAGCCCCACGCCGAGACCGCCAAGCCCCACGCCGAGACCGCCAAGCCCCACGCCGAGACCGCCAAGACCCACGCCGAGCCCCACGCCAAGACCGCCAAGCCCCACGCTGAGCCCCACGCCAAGACCGCCAAGCCCCACGCCGAGACCGCCAAGCCCCACGCCAAGACCCACGCTGAGCCCCACGCCAAGACCGCCAAGCCCCACGCCGAGACCCGCGCCAAGCCCCACGCCGAGACCCACGTCAAGACCCAGGCCTAGGCCTCGTGGGCGGCCCCCGGAGCATTCTCGCCGGTCTGGTCGGCCTCGTGGACGTCCCCCCGAGCGTTCTCGCCGGTCTGCCCGGCCCCTCGAGGGGGGGCCAGCGCCACGGACCCGGGTACCCCCGCAGCCGGCGCCCAGGACCCGGGTACCCCCGCAGCCGGCGCCCAGGACCCGGGTACCCCCGCAGCCGGCGCCTCGGACCCGGGCTCCCCCGCAGCCAGCGCCTCGGACCCGGGCACCCCCGCAGCCATGTCACGTTCCTGAGCCATGTCCCGTTCCTGAGCCATGTCCCGTTCCTGAGCCATGTCCCGTTCCTGAGCCATGTCCCGTTCCTGAGCTATGTCACGTTCCTGAGCCATGTCACGTTCCTGAGCCATGTCACGTTCCTGAGCCATGTCACGTTCCAGAGCCATGTCACGTTCCCGTCACGCCAAGCCCCACACCAAGCCCCACGCCAAGACCGCCAAGCCCCACGCCAAGACCGCCAAGCCCCACGCCAAGACCGCCTAGCCCCACGCCGAGACCGCCAAGCCCCACGCCGAGACCCACGCCGAGCCCCACGCCAAGACCGCCAAGCCCCACGCTGAGCCCCACGCCAAGACCGCCGAGACCCGCGCCAAGCCCCACGCCAAGACCGCCTAGCCCCACGCCAAGACCGCCAAGACCGCCAAGCCCCACGCCAAGACCGCCAAGCCCCACGCCAAGACCGCCAAGCCCCACGCCGAGCCCCACGCCGAGCCCCACGCCGAGCCCCACGCCGAGCCCCACGCCGAGACCGCCAAGCCCCACGCCGAGACCGCCAAGCCCCACGCCGAGACCGCCAAGCCCCACGTCGAGACCGCCAAGACCCACGCCGAGCCCCACGCCAAGACCGCCAAGCCCCACGCTGAGCCCCACGCCAAGACCGCCAAGCCCCACGCCGAGACCGCCAAGCCCCACGCCAAGACCCACGCTGAGCCTTGCTACCAGTGCGCTCAACCCTGAGCCCAGATCTGCACGTCTGAACGCCGTCGCGACTCAACGGGTCCAATCTGAGGAATGTTGCAAATGGGAGACTCAACCCTCCCAACTGGACTTTTTTCTAGCGACCCACGGCCTGGTCTGAGACAGGCCATAATAGAAGCTACAACACAGACTGGTGGAGCTCAGAACAGCTGGCCATGTTTTGATGATGTGTTCACTTAGCAGCTGCTTGGTGTTAAGATGTGGTGTTTATATGGCTAAAGCGGAGCTTTTCTCGTACCTTCGGTGTGCTGCATGGATATACTGTATGATTGATGCCTTATATGGGTGAAAAACACTTGCTCTTGATGAACTCTGGATCATGTGCCTGCAGGCCGCTCACTTGCAGCTGGCCGAGCAGTTCTGACATTTCCTAACCCATCTGACCGTCACACCGTGGTGGGGTTGTCTTGTCCTGGGCCTTTTTTGTCTTGTCATTTCCTGTTTTATTTTTGAACACTCGCAAGTGACCTGAAACTCGTTTCAGGTCACTTGCCCTTCCTCATGTGTCACCACACACCCTCCCTGATTCCTGATTGTGTTCACCTGCTCCTCATCACCCTCATGTGTTCAAATAGTCTGCGGCCCCGTTTACACGTAGCAAAAACGGTGGTGTTTTCATGCGTTTTGGCCGTTCGTTTACACTAAAACATAGCTCAAAGTCACCAAATGGCTGACATGGCTCAGGAACGTGACATGGCTCAGGAACGGGACATGGCTCAGGAACGGGACATGGCTCAGGAACGGGACATGGCTCAGGAACGGGACATGGCTCAGGAACAGGACATGGCTCAGGAACGGGACATGGCTCAGGAACGGGACATGGCTCAGGAACGGGACATGGCTCAGGAACGGGACATGGCTGCGGGGGTGCCCGGGTCCGAGGCGCTGGCTGCGGGGGAGCCCGGGTCCGAGGCGCCGGCTGCGGGGGTACCCGGGTCCTGGGCGCCGGCTGCGGGGGTACCCGGGTCCTGGGCGCCGGCTGCGGGGGTACCCGGGTCCGTGGCGCTGGCCCCCCCTCGAGGGGCGCTGGCCCCCCCTCGAGGGGCGCTGGCCCCCCCTCGAGGGGCGCCGGCCCCCCCTCAAGGGACAGATCCCAGATGTCCCCAGAGTCCACATCCAGGGCGGGCTGGGGGGGGACACGGGTCCTCGGAGCTGGCTGGGGGGGGACACGAGTCCTCGGAGCCGGCTGGGGGGGGACACGAGTCCTCGGAGCCGACTGAGGGGGGACACGAGTCCTCGGAGCCGGCTGGGGGGGGACACGAGTCCTCGGAGCCGGCTGGGGGGGGACACGAGTCCTCGGAGCCGGCTGGGGGGGGTCCGAAACCATCACCGGAGGAGGGGCTGGTGCGTCCGGGACCACCACAGGAACGTGGGGAGGTGCATCCGAGACCACCACAGGAATTGGGACAGGTGCAGGAGCTGGAGCCGGAACAGGCTGGGGCTGGCGCTGGCGCTGACGCTGTCGCCGTTGCATCTGCAGGCTCCTGGGCCCACCCAGAGCCAGGCGTGTTCCCCAAAAGGGGTCCCAACACTCACGCACGTTTTTAGCCGCTTCACGGCAGAGGAAGTCCAACATGGTGAGGTACTCTCCCGCTGGGTCCACCTGGTCGGTCCGTTCTGTCATGGTTTGGTTTTTCTAGGTACCCAAGTGCAGGAGACAGAGGGAGGCTGGAGTCAGGAGTTCTCAAAAACAAAAAGGATTTAATCCATAAAAAGGCAAAAACAAAGCGCTGCAGAGCAGGATTGACAAAAAACCAGGATCATAAAAAGGTACGAGGAGACATGGAGGAGAGAACAGTACGGACCGACAGAGCACAAAGGAATGACAAGACAAGATATACTGAGGGGATAACGAGACATGACGAGACACAGGTGCAGACACAATCAGGGCAGATGGGACACAGGCGGGGCAAGACAGAAACTGAAGGCAAACTGGAGGCTGGGGGAATGTCAACCTTGACAATTACACAAGGTTGCAGAGATCAACCCCGCCCCACCGCGACCTGAGTAATTGGATTTGAACGGGAGAAAATGAAAAATGATGATGAAAAATAATACAATAAGTACTCGAGCGTATTTCACTGCTCTTCTGACTGTGCTGCTGCATCCTGACTGCTGTGTAGCATTTTTTTAAGAGAAGAACATAGTTATGGGTAGTTGTTGTAGCTCTTTTTTCTTCTGGGCAAAAAGATTCTTCTAAACCGACATGCCACCATGGATTATATCTGAGACTGTAATGAACGATTCATCAAAGGCTCCCGCTCTTGAGCTGCTGCTGAAGCTCATTGGCCGTTCTCAGCTTGTTGCTAAGCAACCAACGTTATTGACACAGGAAGTGCAAAAGCGGGGAGCCAATCAGAACACCGGACACAATGCACAATGCACATCCGTGAAGCAGCGAAACGTGAAAGGTGAACCGTTATAGCCAGGGATTACTGTATTGCTTTGTATAAACTCTCCTGTTGTGGTACAAAATTATTTTCCCCCTCAGAGTTGTCATGTTCTGTGATCCAGACTGTAAATATGTGTAGTTCTGCTCTAAAGTTGGACATTTTAACCTGGAGGTCAGTAGAGATAACCTCACGTTTGCAGCCTCTAGGGGCCGGTGGAGGAACTGCAACCAATCCTAGCTCCACACGAACCTCAGTGAGGGACGTGGATGGACCTCATTGAGGGAGGTGGATGGACCTCAGTGAGGGAGGTGGATGGACCTCAGTGAGGGACGTGGACGGACCTCAGTGAGGGACGTGGATGGACCTCAGTGAGGGACGTGGACGGACCTCAGTGAGGGACGTGGATGGACCTCAGTGAGGGACGTGGATGGACATCAGTGAGGGACGTGGACGGACCTCAGTGAGGGACCTCAGTGAGGGACGTGGATGGACCTCAGTGAGGGACGTGGACGGACCTCAGTGAGGGACGTGGATGGACCTCATTGAGGGACGTGGATGGACCTCAGTGAGGGACGTGGATGAACCTCAGTGAGGGACGTGGATGGACCTCAGTGAGGGACGTGGACGGACCTCAGTGAGGGACGTGGATGGACCTCAGTGAGGGACGTGGATGGACATCAGTGAGGGACGTGGACGGACCTCAGTGAGGGACCTCAGTGAGGGACGTGGATGGACCTCAGTGAGGGACGTGGACGGACCTCAGTGAGGGACGTGGACGGACCTCAGTGAGGGACGTGGACGGACCTCAGTGAGGGACGTGGACGGACCTCAGTGAGGGACGTGGACAGACCTCGGTGAGGGACGTGGATGGACCTCAGTGAGGGACGTGGACAGACCTCAGTGAGGGACGTGGATGGACCTCGGTGAGGGACGTGGATGGACCTCAGTGAGGGACGTGGATGGACCTCAGTGAGGGACGTGGATGGACCTCAGTGAGGGACGTGGATGGACCTCGGTGAGGGACGTGGACCTCAGTGAGGGACGTGGACCTCAGTGAGGGACGTGGACCTCAGTGAGGGACTTGGATGGACCTCAGTGAGGGACGTGGATAGACCTCAGTGAGGGACGTGGATGGACCTCAGTGAGGGACGTGGACCTCAGTGAGGGACGTGGATGGACCTCAGTGAGGGACGTGGATGGACCTCAGTGAGGGACGTGGACCTCAGTGAGGGACGTGGACCTCAGTGAGGGACGTGGACCTCAGTGAGGGACGTGGACCTCAGTGAGGGACTTGGATGGACCTCAGTGAGGGACGTGGATGGACCTCAGTGAAGGACGTGGACCTCAGTGAGGGACGTGGATGGACCTCAGTGAGGGACGTGGACCTCAGTGAGGGACGTGGATGGACCTCAGTGAGGGACGTGGACCTCAGTGAAGGACGTGGACCTCAGTGAGGGACGTGGATGGACCTCAGTGAAGGACGTGGACCTCAGTGAGGGACGTGGATGGACCTCAGTGAGGGACGTGGATGGACCTCAGTGAGGGACGTGGATGGACCTCAGTGAGGGACGTGGATGGACCTCGGTGAGGGTCGTGGACCTCAGTGAGGGACGTGGATGGACCTCAGTGAGGGACGTGGATGGACCTCAGTGAGGGACGTGGATGGACCTCAGTGAGGGACGTGGATGGACCTCGGTGAGGGACGTGGATGGACCTCGGTGAGGGACGTGGATGGACCTCGGTGAGGGACGTGGATGGACCTCGGTGAGGGACGTGGATGGACCTCAGTGAGGGTCGTGGATGAACCTCAGTGAGGGACGTGGATGGACCTCAGTGAGGGACGTGGATGGACCTCAGTGAGGGACGTGGATGGACCTCGGTGAGGGACGTGGATGGACCTCGGTGAGGGACGTGGATGGACCTCGGTGAGGGACGTGGATGGACCTCAGTGAGGGTCGTGGATGGACCTCAGTGAGGGACGTGGATGGACCTCAGTGAGGGACGTGGATGGACCTCGGTGAGGGACGTGGATGGACCTCGGTGAGGGACGTGGATGGACCTCGGTGAGGGACGTGGATGGACCTCGGTGAGGGACGTGGATGGACCTCGGTGAGGGACGTGGATGGACCTCAGTGAGGGACGTGGATGGACCTCAGTGAGGGACGTGGATGGACCTCAGTGAGGGACGTGGATGGACCTCAGTGAGGGACGTGGATGGACCTCAGTGAGGGACGTGGATGGACCTCAGTGAGGGACGTGGATGGACCTCAGTGAGGGACGTGGATGGACCTCGGTGAGGGACGTGGATGGACCTCAGTGAGGGACGTGGATGGACCTCAGTGAGGGTCGTGGATGAACCTCGGTGAGGGACGTGGATGGACCTCGGTGAGGGACGTGGATGGACCTCGGTGAGGGACGTGGATGGACCTCGGTGAGGGACGTGGATGGACCTCGGTGAGGGACGTGGATGGACCTCGGTGAGGGACGTGGATGGACCTCGGTGAGGGACGTGGATGGACCTCGGTGAGGGACGTGGATGGACCTCGGTGAGGGACGTGGATGGACCTCAGTGAGGGTCGTGGATGAACCTCAGTGAGGGACGTGGATGGACCTCAGTGAGGGACGTGGATGGACCTCAGTGAGGGACGTGGATGGACCTCGGTGAGGGACGTGGATGGACCTCGGTGAGGGACGTGGATGGACCTCGGTGAGGGACGTGGATGGACCTCGGTGAGGGACGTGGATGGACCTCGGTGAGGGACGTGGATGGACCTCGGTGAGGGACGTGGATGGACCTCGGTGAGGGTCGTGGATGGACCTCGGTGAGGGACGTGGATGGACCTCGGTGAGGGACGTGGATGGACCTCAGTGAGGGTCGTGGATGAACCTCAGTGAGGGACGTGGATGGACCTCAGTGAGGGACGTGGATGGACCTCAGTGAGGAACGACGGTCGGCACCTGGGCAGATGTTGTGGCGTGAAACTGCAGTGGCATGAAAACGCACGGGACATCTAGAGAATAAAGGTTTCTGCACCATCTGATCTTCATCTAATCACACTTACAGACAAATATCATGTGTTTAAGTTGACAACATACCAACAATATTATTGTGTCTTTATTGAAGACAACCATTTAATTTTCCCAGTGATGGAGGGATCCTGGACCAGTCCTCTTGACCACTCCTCTGTCCAGACCTGCTGAAGCTCACACTCCTTTGTAGGAACGTTTGGTGTGAACTAGGGCTGGGTATTGTTAAGAACCTCACCATTCGATTCCATTTTGATTCTTTAGGTTCAGGTTCAGGTTTGATTTGATATCGATTCGATTCGATTCGATATTGATTTAAATGCTTCGATATCGATTCAGTAAGACGTAGAAATACACAAATACCTCTCTCTGCCGACTTCAACGACGCCAAAACCTCTGTCTTCACCTCCGTGTACAGCTTTGGAATGGCGACCTCTGTTTATGTGTTATGTGTTATGTGTTTTGGTGTTGGTATTGCGTATCGTGGTTCAAGTGTGTGTACCATCTTCTTAAAACCTTGCTTTTCCACAACACTGCACGGTCGAAGGTCCTTACAAATGAAGACGGCCACGGACTCCGTTATCTTCCGTGCGCGGACAGATCTTGGCGGTAGTTTGCAGACAAAGACTTTGTCGAGTGGCATCTGTTTTGGGTCCACAGTTTTAGCCGTAGCTTGTTGCAGGGCTTCTGCATGGTGTCGGCTTAAGTGGTTCTGCAGGTTTGTCGTGTTGCTGTTGTATTTTAGTTCTGCCTGGCACAACTTACACACCACCCTACTTTTGTCCGTTTCTCGTGTTCCTTCTCTAAATGGGAATTCAAAATGAGTCCAAACGTCTGATCTGAAAGATTTTCCGCTTGCCATCGTCGCCATTTTATTGTTGTTGTTGTAGCGTGCAGCCACCGAATCATAAGAAAATGTTGCGCACAGTGCCCCCACTGGCCAGGATGTGAATCGATTCAGAGGCTTTGCTTAATCCATATTGAATGAGGGCGGGGATAATTGCGATGCAATGATTTTTGGATATTTTTACCCACCCCTAGTGTGAACGGCTCTGGAGATCACTGCACAGCACTTCTCTGGGGTCAAGTCTGGACTTTAACTGGACCACTTACAGAACGTCCAGAAAGTTACGTTTGCACATACATCACACCATATCAGGAAGCCCAGAGCTGAAGCTGTTTTAATTTCAGCTGTAGCGCTGTTAATATGCCACTTTATTAAGTTTTAATATTTTACCCTACACCATAGGCTCTGCGTTGGTGTAACACGGAACCATAAATCAGCCTTTATTCTGGCGAGGTCTGTAAAGACTTCGCAACAACGGGCAAGCGAGTGATTATGTACATTCACTGAGTGAATATTATGAAAGTAAGATATATATTTCTCGCTAGAAATGTAATCAAAACGCATTTTTATGCAGAAACTAACTCAAAATATTGATTTTATTCACTAAAAAATAGAAATGTCCGCCATGTTTTTTTGTTTGATTCAGTCTGCAAATGATGACGTAAAGCATTCTGGGAAATTTTCTCTAGCCCTCGGTCGGTGAGTCAGTATCTGAAATCCCTCACTGTGAAGGGCTAGATTGATACACACTAGCCCTCATTTTCTCCACTAGCCCTACATGAAAAGAGGAACTGGGACACCACTACCCTCACGGGAACGCGCAAAATTTAGGGGTAGGACTGAAAAGTAGGACTAGGGGGGATTGGGACTGGGCCTTTATTATACTGAAGGCATCCTGTGGTGGATATCCTTCCATGTTTGGGGTCACTGTCCTGCCGCACCCCCCAGCTTCAGCTTCAGCTTCAGCTCCCTCATGGACAGAGGTGTCCCGGCTCCAGTGATGTCTGCAAGCTTCCAGCTGCTACTCATCGGTTCGTTTGTGCTTCTGCGTTGTATCTCTGGAGTGTTCACCAGGCATGCACTGGTGTGTTTGCTATAGGCTCCAGAAAACAGCTGCAGTCTTTTATCTGCAAAGGTTTCAGAAGTATGCAGTAAATGATGTGGTTTGTGAATGTTTACCAGAGGACAGAGGAATGACTCTACATGTGAAACACATACTCTGCAGGTCCAGATCTTTGGCCAGAAGAAAGATATTAAAAAGTCTGGCCCCATGAAGTTCTACGTTAAAAAACAAGACTTTGTGGCAAAAGATTTTGCCCGGGAGCTGAAGATTCACTGACCTGAGGACGAGATCTTTACCTGGAAATGACTATCCTGTTATCATTATTTCTATCTCATTGAAAACACTCTTCGTTTGGCTGGAACCAATGGCAGAGCAGTTTTCTGTGAGGGATAAACCCCTCCTCCAGCATTGGAGGACACAGGTCTGGTAGCAATTACTGGTGCCTGTGGAAAGCATACAAAAGTGCTCCTGACGCGCTACAGCACGTCCTCACAGACACGCTCCAGTAACGCTCATCGTGTCTGAGTGTCGGCAGGAAGCGCTGCACCGAGTCTGAGGGAGCGTTTTCCACTGAGAACGGAGAGCTTTTCCTCTACCGATGATGTCTCTGATGATAGGTGTGCTGGCGGGGCCTTCACAAGCAGATATCCCTGTTTAATGCTCTGAAAGCATCAAGGGGGTGCTTGGTATTGCCCACAGTACTTTCCTCTCTAATGAGGTTAATTATCAGCAGATTAGTGACATAATTGGGTGTAAAGAGATCCTCATAGGGAAGCAGAGTATCACAGAAGTAATGATGGCTAGAGGTTTACCAGAAATAATCGCGGTATAACTCTCCCAAATTTTAAGTTATGACAACTTTGAATATTTCTTCGTCCACGGTATAAAAGATTCAGACAATCTGGAGAAATTTCTGCGGGCGGTGGACGAGGCTGAAAATCAGTATCAGATGTTTGCAATCTTCTGGTCCTCCCTGCATGAAAAACAGTCCGTCAAACGCAGCCGGTCGTGTCGTCCACATATGCAGGTTATCATGCAAAGAAGACATCTGCAAATGTGACCGGAAACGATGCCGACTCCTTTGGACCGAGGCCCATTTGAAAGGGACTGCAAAGTAGCAAAGTAAAAAAAAAAAGGGTCCTCCTGGCAGATGAATCACCGTTTGGAATTCTTCCCGGAAACCAGGGATGTGTCGCCATGACTACAGAGGAGAGGGGCCATCCAGGTATCAGCACTTGGATGATACGGCAGTGCGCTCGTGTCTAGGAAGAGGACAGCGTACACATCTGGAAACTTCATGCTGAAAGGTTTCTATCTGCTCCCATGCAGACACTACTACTACTACTGTCCTTCGGAACAGTGGTCTCCAACCTTTTCTGCACCAGGACCGGTTTAATGTCTGACAATATTTTCACGGCCCAATCTAAAGGTCTAGCTGATAAAAACTAAATAAAATGACAAGATCGGCATTAAAAACTGTGGTATTTTCTCTATAGTAATAATAATAATAATGAATAATAATAATAAAACATAATTTTCGAAAAAATAAAATAAAATTATGGAAATTGTAAATTACCTTTAATATGAGTATTTCTATAAATGTGTTTTTATGTTTTTATGTCTCATTAACGTTATTTAAAGCCAGGCTTTTATTTTATTTATTATATATTAAGAAGACTGATATTTAGTGCTTTTATTTTGAAGGCGTCTCGCAGAGACCTTGTAAACATCCGGCACTTCGGACTTTAACGGTAAAAGTTTAACGGCAGTAGAAAGTGTGTCTGAAAGACACACTTTCGTCAGGAATGCTAAAGTGGAGCCTAACTGACACAAAAAGCACCTGCTGATAAGGATTTGTTTTCTTTGCAAATGTTATGCCGTATTTATGTACATATTGAGTTTGGTTGCCATGGTTACTTTCATGTATTGTGGTTAACGGTAGGCCTGATTTATGGTTCCACGTTAAATCTACAGCGTAGCCTACGGCATCGCCGCGCACCGTACGCCATAGGCTCTGCGTAGGTGTAACGCGGAACCATAAATCAGTTATTACCGAGCGAGCAGCTGCGTCGGTCTGTATTGAAGTTAAATGAAACTTATATGAATGTAGAAAGACTAACTCTATTTTATTTTATTCCTTTATAGCTCTTACGGTGTGTTTGCAGTGTATTTACATCCAAGGAATAAAAACATTGTGAACCATCAGTTTGAGAGTCATCCATCATCAGTCGGGGCTACAGAAATTATTTTTTCTTTCTGTGCGGCCCGGTACCAAATGACCCACGGCCCGGTACCGGGGGTTGGGGGTTGGAGACCACTGATATAGCAGACGCTTTTATCCAAAGCAACTTACATCTGAGACAAACAATTAGGGTTAAGGCCTTGCTCAGGGGCCCAAGGTGGTTCATCTTGTGTGCCATTCTGGAGCTTGAACCCGGGTCCAGCAGACCCAAGCCCACCTCTGTAGCCACCAGACTACCACCCCCCACACAGTCGTGGACCCACCGTAGAAGAGTCCAGGCGCTGAACTGTCCGGCCTGCCGGGCAGATCTTGATCTCCACTCATGCACCAAACGTCCCAGAACTCATCACCTGTGCTCCTCTATTCCCAGACATACATGGGCTGATGTTACAGGAAGAGGCGGTGATGCCCAGAGGTGTACATCCCGCTGGCCCGACTTTAACGCCTCACAGCGTTCATGTACGAGGTTAAACCGTCAATTCAATTTCAATTTATTTTTATTTGGTAAGGGACAATGTACATCAATCAGCATTTTTTTTAAAGAAAAAAAAATGTAGATGCACCCAGATTGCAGCCATAGGCTGGTTTACATCGGTAGTCCCCCTGCCAGATGTAATCAGCATAAATCATACAAACAACAATAATAATAATCACAAAAAAAAGAAAGCAATATAGCACACATAACATGGCATATGCATTCACAATAGTGTACCAGCAAACTGTACGAGCGTTTGACTAACAAACTATTCAAGTACCAAGTATTTGTCGTACCTGCAGTATTTGTCGGGGTTTCAGCCCCACCAGGTTCTGGTGGCCACATGTGTTTTCTTTGAAAACCCTGTTGAGTGCAGGCTCAACACCACACCTGTGGCTAATCACCTCCCTGGAAGAGTTCAGACTTCCCAGGAATGCTGATTTACACAGTTTACTGTCCCAAAGGAAGATGCTTGTCGGCTTCAGATCTGGGGTTCTCACTTTCTTTTATGGCGCTTTTACACTAGTACCTACTAGGGCTGAACGATTTTTGAAAATAATCTGATTGCGATTTATTTAAAGCACAGATTACAACAATAAAGAAAACAAATCTGTGTCTTTACCTCTTTACCACGTCTACACACGTCTGTACGCACGAGTGTTATGGGTCGTTCTCTCTGAACCCAATCACACGACACCAAACCGGGTTAAACTTTAGCCAACACGAGGCGTAGTTTAATAGAAAAACACAGAAAAACTCCCACAGGGAACAAAAAAACCTTCCTCACAGGAAACTTCTTCACAAGTAAAAAAAGCAAAAAAAAACACCAGCAAACTAACAAACAAACCAACAAAGCTCAGAGTTAACAAAACGAACCAGCAATGAACAACTGGCAGCCCCGCTGTTTAACCTCCTGATGAGCTGACGAGCTGCAGGTGTGGTTTAAAGCTGATTTATGGTTCCGCGTTACACCAACGCAGAGTACGCGGTACGTATGGCGCGCGTCGCCGCGTAACCTACGCCGTAGGTTACGGCGCACCCTACGGCGTAGGCTCTGCGTCGATTTAACGCGGAACCATAAATCAGACCTCACAGTGCGACTCCACTGTCCGCCGGCGCGCGCCCGGCTCATCGCTGCGCGCAGTTCCTCGCCACGCCGACTCCGCACTCATATATTTAATACATTTATGAAACCCATATATTTATAAAGCCCCGCCTGGCCGAGCCGTAACACTGAGGCCATGGTAGATACAGTAGGTTACACACGGACACGCGGCACTGTTGACTTTTTTTCCCTGCTGGCAACGTGACCAGATCACATGACCAGATCACGTGATCAAATCGCATCCTTTGCGGTTAGAAAATCTCGTTTTATCACATCGCGATATTATCGCAAATGCAATTAATCGTTCAGCTCTAGTACCTACTCAGCCAGACTCGACTCGCCCTCATTTCTTTTCGATACCCAGATCAGAAGTAGGAGGTTGGAGCAAAGTTGCTGTGACGTACTCGATTTTGCGATTGGCCCAACCCCCCGACCAATCAGTGGCGTGTAATTCGATGACGTCAGATGCAGCCTGACTCAGCCGCTTAGAACCTCGGTAGAGTAGATACAAAAAAAGTATCAACTCGGCACATTAGACCCCTAGTGGAAAAGAACCAAATGAGTGGAGTCGAGTCGGGCTGAGTAGGTACTAGTGGAAAAGCGCAATTACAGTGCAGCTGAAGAGAAAAGGGACCCCCTGTTTTTTATTTTAGAACTGATGCCTCTAAACACAAGTGGGTGAGAAATGAAGCCGTGGGCAGCGGCTGGTACTCACTGCTGCTGGATGTGCTGTTGGATGAAATGCGGTCGCACAAACTGGGGGGCCGCCTTGACGGTTAGCTTCATCTGGCCCATGTTGGTGGCCGGAAGGGGGCCAGATACGTGACTGTTAGGCAGCGCCTGCTGAGGTATGGGCCGCTGCGGTACCACGCTGTTGGTGTGTCCTTGGCCATTGGTATGGCCGTTGCCATGGCCGTTGCCGTGGCCGTTACCATTGCCGTGGCCATTGCCGTGGCCGTTGCCGTGGCCATTGCCATTGCCGTTGGTATGGCCGTTCCCGTGGCCGTTCCCATGGCCGTTCCCGTGGCCGTTCCCGGGCAGCGCCGGATGGGGGTACGTGGGACCTGCCGTCTGCTCACATGTCTGCCCTTGAGACCCGGGTTTGCAGATGCAGAGCTGAGGCCTCAGGCACATTCCTCCGTTCTGGCACTGGGGGATGCAGTTGGCTGCGACGCCAAAGGAAAGAAAGACAAGAAGAAAAGTAAGTCATCATGGGTCACCAAAGCCAAAACTACAAGTTAAGGCAAAGCTTCATAACCTTTAGACGACAGAGTCTACATTTACACATTTAAGGTTAAACCTGTGGAAAATTAAGTGATTCTGTTAAGTTTATCAATGACAAGTCAAAGGACCAAAATGTCTCTGAGCAGCACAGAGAGGCATCCTGCTACATCCCTGGATCACATCCCGCTATATCACTGGATCATATCCCGCTAGATCACTGGATCACATCCCGCCATATCACTGGATCACGTCCCGCTAGATTATGTCCCGCTAAATCCCTGGATCACGTCCTGCTAGATCACTGGATCACGTCCCGCTAGATCACTGGATCACGTCCCGCTAGATCACGTCATGCTATATCAATCGATCACGTCCCGCTAGATCACTGGTTCACGTCCCGCTAGATCCCTGGATCACATCCCGCTAGATCCCTGGATCACGTCCCGCTAGATCCCTGGATCACGTCCCGCTAGATCACTGGATCACGTCCCACTAGATCACGTTCAGCTAGATCCCTGGATCACGTCCTGTTAAATCCCTGGATCACGTCCCGCTACATCACTGGATCACGTCCCGCTAGATCTCTGGATCACGTCCTGCTTAATCAGTGGATCACATCCCGCTAGATCACGTCATGCTATATCAATCGATCACGTCCCGCTAGATCACTGGTTCACGTCCCGCTAGATCACTGGATCACGTCCCGCTAGATCCCTGGATCACGTCCCGCTAGATCCCTGGATCCCGTCCCGCTAGATCACTGGATCACGTCCCACTAGATCACGTTCAGCTAGATCCCTGGATCACGTCCTGTTAAATCCCTGGATCACGTCCCGCTACATCACTGGATCACGTCCCGCTAGATCTCTGGATCACGTCCTGCTTAATCAGTGGATCACATCCCGCTAGATCACGTTCAGCTAGATCCCTGTATCACTTCCTGTTAGATCCTTGGATCACGTCCTGCTAGATCACTGGATCACGTTACACTAGATCACGTTCAGCTAGATCCCTGGATCACGTCCTGTTAAATCCCTGGATCACGTCCCGCTAGATTATGTCCCGCTAAATCCCTGGATCACGTCCTGCTAGATCACTGGTTCATGTCCCGATCAGATCAGTGGTGTAAAGTAACGAAGTACAAGTACTTCGTTATTGTACTTAAGTAAGATTTTTGAGAATTTGTACTTCTATTGATACTTTCATTTTTCTGTACTTTTACTTTTACTTCCTTACATTTTCAAGGAAAAAATCGTACTTTTAATCCGCTATATTTAAAATTGGACACGTCGTTACTCGCTACAAATTAAAGTCTTACATTAAATGAAAATGTAGGCTATTGCCGTGAGAACAGCACAGCGGGGGCTGATTTATGGTTCCGCGTTACACCGGCGCAGAGCTACGGCGTAGGGTACGCGGCGACGCACACCCTAATGTGAGTGAGTGAATTGCCCGTGATTGCCCGGTGGCGGCTCCGTGACGAGACACCTGGGGCGGACGGGGAGACTCGGCCTCCCCGAGAAGGAGAAGCATCTCCCAGGGGAGTTGCGCTGCAGAGGCGGGCCGGAAAGGCCGAAGGAACCGCCATCATGTCGAGGACCGATGAAGACTGAAGCCTGAATTATCGGTCCGCGTTAAATCGACGCGTACCCTACGCCGTAAGATCTGCGTTGGTGTAACGCGGAACCATAAATCAGCCTTGAGCGGCAGCCGACGCTCAAGCCGACGAAATTAAAATGGGGTAATGGAAACAAACGCTAAAGGGGTCAGAATAATATCACCATTATTTAGAGTTGTAAGCAAATTCTTGGATTCTTCATTTCTTTGCAATCCTTTTGAAAATAATTTTGTACTTTGTACTTTTTACTTTTGTACTTAAGTACATTTTATACCATGTACTTTTGGTACTTTATTATATTTAATTTGAGGTACTTTTATACTTTTACTTAAGTAATTTTCAAGCAGAAAATTTGTACTTTTACTTAAGTACAATATTTTTGTACTTTTTCCACCTCTGCACTAGATCATGTTCAGCTAGATCCCTGGATCACGTCCTGTTAAATCCCTGGATCACGTTACACTAGATCACTAGTTCATGTCCCGCAAGATCACGTCATGTTAGATCACTGGATCACGTCCTGCTAGATCACTGGATCACGTCCTGCTAGATCACTGGATCACATCATGCTAGATCACTGGATCACGTCCTGCTAGATCACTGGATCACGTCATGCTAGATCACTGGATCGCGTCCTGCTAGATCACTGGATCACGTCCTGCTAAATCACTGGATCACGTCCTGCTAGATCACTGGATCACGTCATGCTAGATCACTGGATCACGTCATGCTAGATCACTGGATCACGTCCTGCTAAATCACTGGATCACGTCCTGTTAGATCACTGGATCACGTCCTGCTAGATCACTGGATCACGTCATGCTAGATCACTGGATCACGTCCTGCTAGATCACTGGATCACGTCATGCTAGATCACTGGATCACGTCCTGCTAGATCACTGGATCACGTCATGCTAGATCACTGGATCACGTCCTGCTAGATCACTGGATCACGTCCTGCTAAATCACTGGATCACGTCCTGCTAGATCACTGGATCACGTCCTGCTAGATCACTGGATCACGTCATGCTAGATCACTGGTTCACGTCCTGCTAGATCACTGGATCACGTCCCGCTAGATCACTGGATCACGTCCCGCTAGATCACTGGATCACGTCCCGCTAGATCACTGGATCACGTCCCGCTAGATCACTGGATCACGTCCCGCTAGATCACTGGATCACGTCCTGCTAGATCACTGGATCACGTCCTGCTAGATCACTGGATCACGTCCCGCTAGATCACTGGATCACGTCCCGCTAGATCACTGGATCACGTCCCGCTAGATCACTGGATCACGTCCCGCTAGATCACTGGATCACGTCCCGCTAGATCACTGGATCACGTCCCGCTAGATCACTGGATCACGTCCCGCTAGATCACTGGATCACGTCCCGCTAGATCACTGGATCACGTCCTGCTAGATCACTGGATCACGTCCCGCTAGATCACTGGATCACGTTGCACTAGATCCCTGGATCACGTCCTGCTAAATCCCTGGATCACGTTCCACTAGATCACTGGATGACGTCCTGCTAGATCACTGATTCACGTCCTGCTAGATCACTGGATGAGGCCCTGCTAGATCACTGGTTCATGTCCCGCTAGATCACTGGATCACATCCAGCTAGATCACTGGTTCATGTCCCGCTAGATCACTGGATCATGTCCCACTAGATCACTGGATCATGTCCCACTAGATCACTGGTTCATGTCCCGCTAGATCACTGGATCACGTCCTGCGAGATCACTGGATCACGTCCTGCGAGATCACTGGATCACACCCCGCTAGATCACTGGATCACATCCCGCTAGATCACTGGATCACGTCCCGCTAGATCACTGGATCATGTCCCACTAGATTACTGGATCACGTCCCGCTAGATCACTGGATCACATTGTGCTAGATCACTGGATCACATTCCGCTAGATCACTGGATCACGTCCCGCTAGATCACTGGATCATGTCCCGCTAGATCACTGGATCATGTCCCGCTAGATCACTGGATCATGTCCCACTAGATCACTGGATCATGTCCCCCTAGATCACTGGATCATGTCCCACTAGATCACTGGATCATGTCCCACTAGATCACTGGATCACGTCCCGCTAGATCACTGGATCACGTCCCGCTAGATCACTGGTTCACATCCCGCTAGATCACTGGATCACATCCCGCTAGATCACTGGATCACGTCCCGCTAGATCACTGGTTCACATCCCGCTAGATCACTGGTTCACGTCTCGATAGATCACTGGTTCAGGTCATGCTAGATCACTGGATCATGTCCCGCTAGATCACTGGATCATGTCCCACTAGATCACTGGATCATGTCCCACTAGATCACTGGATCATGTCCTGCTAGATCACTGGATCACATCCCGCTAGATCACTGGTTCACGTCTCGATAGATCACTGGTTCAGGTCATGCTAGATCACTGGATCACGTCATGCTAGATCACTGGATCACGTCATGCTAGATCACTGGATCATGTCCCGCTAGATCACTGGTTCATGTCCTGCTATATCTTCATCACTGGTGCAAAGCCTGTTCAGAAGAACAAGAATTATTTAAACTGAACTCAAATCAGTATCACAATCTGAAAATGGTACAGTTAGTAAATGACAAAGGCTGCACTTCTGTTATACATCTGGTTAAATGTCTGAAGGAGGCTTAAAACACAGTTGCTCGCGGTCTTGTGTGAAGGACACATCCACCAATGAGAAGCACCCATCCCTTCTCCTCACGTACTAGTCCCACCAACCAGAACCGACACAAGTTCAGACACGTGGAGGTCAAAGAAGCAGGACGTCTCGCTGTTATGCCCAGAGATGAGGCCACTGTTCAACCTGAAAACACTCCTCACATGAGAGATACTGTTCAGGTGTTTGAATTCCCTCTCACGGGTATGTTAGGCCTCCCGGGTTTTATCTGAAACAGTTGCAATGAAGCAGAGAAACAGCCCGCAAAGACGTCGTAATGCTGGGCAAAATCTTCACTGTCACGTTCACTTTCAGACGGTACAACCAAATCCAGAGGTGCTGCTGAAATAACAACCTAACGTACTATACAGTGTGTTTAAATATATATAAAAATACATAATATATGCAGATACTACCCCTGTTATATTGGTTGACTTGTTATAACCCCTGTTATGCTCGTCACCTTGAGGGACGATATAATACTGACAACATCAAGCGGTTTACACTGATTTTAGGGCCATACTGATTTCTGGGTGGAAGCTGTTTCTGAGGTTTTCACTGCTCCGTATCTCCTACAGATGCTCTGTATCTCCTACAGATGCTCCATATCTCCTACAGATGCTCTATATCTCCTACAGATGCTCTGTATCTCCTACAGATGCTCTATATCTCCTACAGATGCTCTGTATCTCCTACAGATGCTCCATATCTCCTACAGATGCTCCGTATCTCCTACAGATGCTCCGTATCTCCTACAGATGCTCTGTATCTCCTACAGATGCTCCGTATCTCCTACAGATGCTCCATATCTCCTACAGATGCTCCGTATCTCCTACAGATGCTCCGTATCTCCTACAGATGCTCCGTATCTCCTACAGATGCTCTGTATCTCCTACAGATGCTCCGTATCTCCTACAGATGCTCCATATCTCCTACAGATGCTCCGTATCTCCTACAGATGCTCTGTATCTCCTACAGATGCTCTGTATCTCCTACAGATGCTCTGTATTTCCTACAGATGCTCTATATCTCCTACAGATGCTCTATATCTCCTACAGATGCTCTGTATCTCCTACAGATGCTCCGTATCTCCTACAGATGCTCTGTATCTCCTACAGATGCTCTGTATCTCCTACAGATGCTCTGTATCTCCTACAGATGCTCTGTATCTCCTACAGATGCTCCGTATCTCCTACAGATGCTCTGTATCTCCTACAGATGCTCTATATCTCCTACAGATGCTCCGTATCTCCTACAGATGCTACGTATCTCCTACAGATGCTCTGTATCTCCTACAGATGCTCTGTATCTCCTACAGATGCTCCGTATCTCCTACAGATGCTCCGTATCTCCTACAGATGCTACGTATCTCCTACAGATGCTCTGTATCTCCTACAGATGCTCTGTATCTCCTACAGATGCTCCGTATCTCCTACAGATGCTACGTATCTCCTACAGATGCTCTGTATCTCCTACAGATGCTCCGTATCTCCTACAGATGCTACGTATCTCCTACAGATGCTCCGTATCTCCTACAGATGCTCCGTATCTCCTACAGATGCTCCGTATCTCCTACAGATGCTCCGTATCTCCTACAGATGCTCTGTATCTCCTACAGATGCTCTGTACCTCCTACAGATGCTCTGTATCTCCTACAGATGCTCCGTATCTCCTACAGATGCTACGTATCTCCTACAGATGCTCTGTATCTCCTACAGATGCTCTGTATCTCCTACAGATGCTCCGTATCTCCTACAGATGCTCCGTATCTCCTACAGATGCTACGTATCTCCTACAGATGCTCTGTATCTCCTACAGATGCTCTGTATCTCCTACAGATGCTCCGTATCTCCTACAGATGCTACGTATCTCCTACAGATGCTCTGTATCTCCTACAGATGCTCCGTATCTCCTACAGATGCTACGTATCTCCTACAGATGCTCCGTATCTCCTACAGATGCTCCGTATCTCCTACAGATGCTCCGTATCTCCTACAGATGCTCCGTATCTCCTACAGATGCTCTGTATCTCCTACAGATGCTCTGTACCTCCTACAGATGCTCTGTATCTCCTACAGATGCTCTGTATCTCCTACAGATGCTCCGTATCTCCTACAGATGCTCTATATCTCCTACAGATGCTCCGTATCTCCTACAGATGCTCCGTATCTCCTACAGATGCTCTGTATCTCCTACAGATGCTCTGTATCTCCTACAGATGCTCTGTATCTCCTACAGATGCTCCGTATCTCCTACAGATGCTACGTATCTCCTCGCAGACGGCAAGAACTGGATGAGCTGGATGTGAAGGGTCCTGCAGCATCGGGAAGTAGAGATCTGGGGTCCACTTGGTTCGTTGTTATCATAATATATTTATGTTCATTGGCTCCTACCATAAGCATTTGATAGCTTCTCTAGGAGACCAATTCACATCTGTGTGTGTGAATCAATCAAATCAAATCAAATCAAATCATTGTGCGTTTCTTTTGCAACCGCAAAAGCTTTTTCTTGGAGACAAGATTAAGATTTGAGATCATTTCTGCGCGTTTTTTAGACAGATGTACAATTGTGTGGTTTGTTGAAGACCAAAGGAGGAAAAGGTACGTGGCTTCTCATTGAAACAGTTGTGCAGCACACCCAGTCATGGCCCCTGTCATGTGACCTGAAGCACGTATTTAAGCAGTATTTGAGATGAAATCGTCAAACGGAGAATTTGGAGAAATTTGTGCGCCGGGGGCAAACCTGCCCGGCTGTAGCCCACACACGGTGAACAGTGTCCTGCGAGAGGCTCTGGTGAAGCTCTTCCTGAGACTCTGCGATGCTCCATCATGTCATCCAGGGCCGTACCCACGACGGATTATCTGCACTCTGTATGGATCACTCCTCCCTCCACGTCACAGGAGTCACAGATTGTTCTGGCTAAGGACAAAACAACGTTTGGTCTAGTCGTAAGGATTGTGAGCACTTGGATAGCTAACGATGGTGGCGAATAGAGCTGGGGATCGATTCAAATGTCAAGAATCGATTCAATACAGATTCTTAAAGGGGACCTATTATGAAAAACAGGTATTTTCTGTCTTTAACATATAAGTGGTCTCCCCTCAGCCTGCCAACTCAGAGAAGGAGGAAAGCAACCAAATTCTGCAGAGTCTGTACAGCCGCCCGGATGATCATCCAGTGTGATGTGGATCTACGAGCCAATAAGATTGTGCACACTTTCGTTATGTAACGAAAATGCAATTTACTGTACATAAAATGGCCTCCGATGTTTGGAACCACGCCCACAACTAACTCTGCCGGCCGGAGCTTCCATTTTCCATCCATTTTTTTCATAGCGGTGTATCGTGTCATTCAGGCAGCCAATCAACACAGAGCCTCATTATCATAGCCCCGCCCACTCAGAATCCTGCATAGATAATGAGGTTAGAGAATGGGAAGATAAAGACATGGATCAGAGGCTGAATTTCTCATTTATTTAGCAAAAACAATCAAAAGCTTGTTTTTAAGACATTCAAGGCCTGTTTAAAAGAGGTATTAGATCCATAATAGGTCCCCTTTAAGATTCAGAATCGATTATCAAGATTTGATTCGATCCGATTTGATTCGATTCCGATATTGATTTGGGTTAGTGTTATTAAAACAGTTTTTTCAGCTGTTGCATGAATTATATGACTGTGTAGTTATGCAACATATTAATACTAGTATTATATTGAGATTCAACAGCAAGTATTACAGCTAATGATGCTGTAAGGACCAATCAGCTCCCAGAATGCTGATAGAACTGCTTTCAGAAACATCTGAGGGGCAGAATTACCAAACAGATCCAGGGAGGAAACGGAGACGTATGAAATCAGTTTTATTTTTTCGCACATTCTGTTTTTTTTACATTTTCGTACTATTTTGGTTTTTAATTTTTGAGTATTTGGTTTTTCGCATTTTATGCAAATGTAACCCCAAGACAGTATATAAAGTAATGAAATATAGACAATTTATGCAATTATAACTGAAAAACATATTTAAAGGCAAAAACATGGCACCATTTTCTTGCGTCCAACAAAAGATTCCTTTTTTGGGCATAAACAAAAAAATACCAAAAGTTGTAATGTAATGATGAAAAAAAAAATCGATCTTTAGACATACGAATTGATTTTTAGGAATTAATATGAGAATCGATATGGAATCGGAAAGTCGATTTTTTTCAACACAGGCCTAGTGGCGAATCCGCGGAGCAGTGGGAACCTGAAGAGCCTCTTCATCCTTTTACCCCGCCGGTGTGGAAGCAGTTCATCTCCCCTGCCAACGACAGTCATCCAACCAGGGGCTGCACGTGTTTCACAAAGTTGTGATCAGCTTCAGTTCTGATCTACACAAACACACTCAGTTTGGCCTCGGAGGGGGAAAACCTTGGGGCTGTGAGTGTGTATTGAGATGAAATCTTTCAACAATCCTTTCATCGTCAGAGGTGAGGACGGGGGACTCACCAAATAAGTCCTGGAAGCCAGGCCTCAGCGAGCTGATGGCAGACGCTGATACAAGACAAGGTCTGGTGGGGGCTAAACGAGGGCTGATTTCTTTCTGCCGAACGGCATTTATCCAGTAAATATCTGCTGTCAGGCGGCCAGGGGAAGACTGTTTGTCTGGCCGCTCTGTGCTGCTAACAGGCGGACGAGGGCCGTCTGAGCCGACCCGCCGACTCAGGCACGTTTACTGCAGAAGGAAAAGAGGACGATTGCATTCAGATCCGCCGAAGCAATTTCCCAACTCAGATGGGATGAATATTGAAAGCTTCAGATACCATCAGCTGCTGGAGGAGTGGGGAGGACTGTCACCCCAAACATCTTTTCATGACTCAAATCAAGAAGATGCTCAGACGTGTCAGCGTTGATGCTGCATCAGCGCTGACAGCTCAATAAACAACATCCCAGAGTAACGTAAATGCCACAGAGTCTATGCTGACGTCCACACAGAACACACGGATATTAATTTTAATGACATCAGCACCAACAGCCATGATGAAGGCAAAGTGGAGGAAATTAGTACTGACTGACGGCGTTACATGATCACCTGTAAGACAGTACTCGAGTTGTAAAAAACAATCAGGGGGGATGGTGGATTTTATCATATGGGGACAGATAATTTGTGCTGATTACAAATAATATAATATATTACAAATAATAGCAGTGACCAAAACACCTGCAGAAATACTGCAGGAATGACATAGCAGCAGTTAAATGCAGCCTTCTGTAAGCTTTAAATATCCACTGGGCTTACATCAAATACATCAAAACACAACAATAAAAAAAAACTTATCAATATGACTCTGTCCTTCACAGGATAAGTAACATGGATCACTGCAAAAACTCTAAATCTTAACAAGAATATTTGTCTTATTTCTAGTTAAAATGTCTCATTTTAGTAAAAAAATCTCATTACACTTAAAACAAGACTCATCACTGGAAAAAACAACAATTTTCACCTGTTTCAAATAGATTTTCACTTAAAATAAGTAGAAAAATCTGCCTTGAATTTACTTAAAACAGGTGAAAATGATCAAATAAGTTATTTTTCTGGTGTTATTTTTCTGGTGATGACTCTAAATGTTGAAATAGCAGTAAAACCACATTCATTGATGAAATGACATAAGGGATGGAAAGGGGGGATGGCAGTTTTACAGGGGGGATGATTTGGACCGTTTTTATTTCAGGGGGGATGCCATCCCCCTCATCCCCCCTCAACTCCAGTACTGCCTGTAAGACAGTAAAGGCAGCCTGTCAGCCTGTAAAGCCTGATTTAAGGTTCTGCGTTACACCAACGCAGAGCCAACGCTGTTGCCGTGACGCCGTCGTGAACCTTCGGACTTCTCCGTCACTCCATTTCACCGCGGTGCAGTACCCCCCCAGAGCACTAATGGAAATGTGTTGCTACCAAGTAAACCAATCACAGCCCTCTCGGTCTGCGCTGGGTCTGCGTCACCTCCACGCGTAGTAACATTTTTTGGGAGATGCAATTCAGGCCACGGAGAGACTCCCGCGTAGCCACCTACCCTACGGAGTAGGCTCTGTGTTGATTTAACGCAGAGGAGTTTTTACCTGCCATTGTTTATGTAATAATTGCTCGGGGGTTTATGTTCTGGATCTCTGGAAAGCGTCTAGAGACAATTTTAGACGCTATACAAATAAAATTGAATTGAATTGAATTGAATTGAATTGAATTGAATTGAATTGAACCATAATTCAGCCTTTAGCCTGTGAGTCTGTTTGAAGAGAAGATGAAGACGGAAAAGAAGTGAAGAAGGTCTCGAAACACTTTTTCCATCACACCCTCTTAACTACTAAGCAGTAAAGTGGTGCAAAATATTGTTTCTTTTTTTCTTCATTATTGTTCAATAAATGATGCCACAGTGAAGACAGTTATATGTTGTTGTTCATCCATCTTTGATCAGATCATGTTTATTATGTTTTCACACAAAAAAGAGCGGATACTATCAAGTTGCACATAAATGTAACTGAAATCTCGACCATAGAATGAATTCCTATGAAAATAATTTCTGTAAGAAGAAAGAATATATTGAGACATCAGCGCCTTAAAGCAGCTTTAATTCATCTTACAACAGTCTGAATGTTCAAGATGATTAAACGCATGTGGCCGTAGACCCTCAAACTGGTTCTTGGTGTGAACCATAAAGAGCTTAGAATGAAATAATTCTCACTATCAAATATCTGTTTACTGAAGGCAATTATAACATTTAGAGCTTATGTGCATCTCTTTGTGTTTACGGGACACCGGCAGAAAGGCTGTAATTACACAAGGCTCCGTTCTCCCCGAGCAGAGACGTCCACTCCTCAACTACAAAGCTCCGTCAGCCAACACGGAACAGGTTTACACAGAGCAGGTTTACATCCTGCGCTCCAGCACACGCATGCACGCGCGTGCACACGCATGCACGTGCGTGCACGCGCATGCACACGCATGCATGCATGCATCAGCTTCAACCCGACAAAGGAAGTGGATGTCAGATAGCGCTCACACATCTGCGCCGGCCTCTGACTGCATTCAGGGCCAGATGTAAACGCTGTGATCTCAGCAACAATCTCACGTAAACAGAGAATCTTCACATGAAACCCACATAGTGAGGCTTCAGAAATCATCTCCCCTTCAAAGTTCACAGACTGGTTCCAACAAGAGATGAAACATAAGAACACATAAACACACACTGCACCCTTCCAAGCCGTGTGTGTGTGTGTGTGTGTGTGTGTGTGTGTGTGTGTGTGTGTGTGTGTGTGTGTGTGTGTGTGTGTGTGTGTGTGTGTGTGTGTGTGTGTGTGTGTGTGTGTGTGTGTGTGTGTGTGTGTGTGTGTGTGTGTTCTTGTTTTACCATCTCATGAGGACATGTTTCGGTTTACACATCTTTTGGCACTTTTTTACCTACTCGTACCTACTCGGCCCTACTCAACTTGGCCTGGTTTCTTTTCTATTACAATTCAGCACCTGCAGCAGAAGTAGGAGGTTGGAGTGAAGCTGCTTTGACGTATTTGATTGTGTATCTAAACGAAGAAGACAACAACTTTAAAGATGTAGAACCTGGAGGAGATGATAGATGTGCTGCTGGGTCTGTGGATTGTGTTTGATATCAAGTTAAAAAATGAGAGTGAGAGAAGCTTCAAGTGGCAACACTTTTTAATTTTGTGCTGCTGAAAAGTCAGCTGGAGCCGTGAGCAGCTATGAAGAGACAGAGTTCCTGGTAGATCTGGTCGTTCCTTATCTCCGTCTAGATCTTTTTAATTCTCTCCTCAGCACCAGGTTTATGAACATCTGACCCTCAGAGTTGGATCATGAAACAGACTTTTGCTGCCATTGCTGGTTGAATAAAATGAACCAGAATCCGTCAGAGTCTCTTTCTCTGATTTCCTCCTCTTGACTCAGACGTCTGACTCCAACCCCCCGACCAATCGGTGGCCTGTAGTGTGATGATGTCAGATACAGCCGACTCAGCAGCTTAGAACCTCGGCAGAATAGTTACAGAAAAGTATCTACTCAACACGTTAGACCCCTAGTGGAAAAGAACCAAACTGAGGAGAGTGGAGTTGGTGAGTAGGTTCTAGTGGAAAAGCGCCATTGGTTACAACGTAGCGTTCCCATTTGTTACGGACATACGCCATCGGTTGGATGCAAATGCATGGATCACATCTGTGAAACAGTGTGACTGTGGGGGTGGCTTGCATGTGAAAGTACTTTGAACCATTACTGCGTATGTGTATATTTTTGCATTAATGTCTTTGAACTGTTTCCCGCTTTTTGACTTTGTTGAATAATTCATATTCATATATTAGACCCCATTACTTTCCCTGTACGGAGAAGGCATATTAAACATGCGCAATGTGAATGCAAGGCGTTATCCACGTTCCATAATGACGGGTCATCCCTCCATCGGCAGGGTGGAGTCCTGTCAGACAGGATGGAGGGATACCGGGATGAGCTGGTTTTGGCTGCTGTTCATGTTTAGTGCAACCATGTGGATGCTTACAGCTGTGAATACTTATGAGCAGTACTGGAGTTGAGGGGGGATGAGGGGGGATGGCATCCCCCCTGAAATAAAAACAGTCTAAATCAACCCCCCTGAAATAAAAACGGTCCAAATCATCCCCCCTGTAAAACTGCCATCCCTCCTTTCCATCCCTTATGTCATTTCATCAATGAATGTGGTTTTACTGCTATTTCAACATTTAGAGTCATCACCAGAAAAATAACACCAGAAAAATAACTTATTTGACAATTTTCACCTGTTTCAAGTAAATTTTCACTTGAAATAAGTAGGAAAATCTGCCAGTTGGACAAGATTTATCTTCTTATTACAAACAAAAAAATCTTGTTCCACTGGCAGATTTTTCTACTTATTTCAAGTGAAAATCTACTTGAAACAGGTGAAAATTGTTGTTTTTTCCAGTGATGAGTCTTGTTTTAAGTGTAATGAGATTTTTTTACTAAAATGGGACATTTTAACTAGAAATAAGACAAATATTCTTGTTAAGATTGTGAGTTTTTGCAGTGATCCATGTTACTTATCCTGTGAAGGACAGAGTCATATTGATAAGTTCAGAAAAGTGTTTTTTATTGTTGTGTTTTGATGTATTTGATGTAAGCCCAGTGGATATTTAAAGCTTACAGAAGGCTGCATTTAACTGCTGCTATGTCATTCCTGCAGTATTTCTGCAGCTGTTTTGGTCACTGCTATTATTTGTAATATATTATATTATTTGTAATCAGCACAAATTATCTGTCCCCATATGATCAAATCCATTATCTCCCGTGATTTTTTTTTTGCAACTCGAGTACTGATTATGAGGAACATATTAAAAGAAACAGGCCAAGTTTTGAGGACCTTGTGTAAATGAATGTAAAAAGGACAGGCAGGTCGGCGAGACACTACATTCAGGTGATAAACACAGGGTATCTGCTCATCTACAATATTACCTATTACATGGTGTTGACTAGAGGGGAGAGGAGTGGGCGCTTGTGGTTAACGGTCTGGTGGACCAGGTTCAAGTCCCCAGGTGAACCACTATGGGCCCCTGAGCAAGGCCCTTAACCCTCTAACTGCTCCCCAGGTGCCGGAAAATGGCGTCCCACAAGTTATGGGTTAAAAGCAGAGGACTCATTTCTGTGTGTTTCTTGAGATATATACAGATAAATAAAGATTATCATTAGGGCTGGGCGATATGGCCTTTTATTAATATCTCCATATTTTTAGGCCTTGTCACAATACACGAAATATATCTCCATATATTTGCCTTAGCCTTGAATTAACACTAAAAACCATCACACCAGTATGATGATTCTATATGTCTACATTCAAACATTCTTGTTCATACTGCATTAATATATGCTCATTTTAAACTTTCATGCAAAAAGGGGGAAATCACAACTAAGTCAAATTTACCAAAACTGTATTTATTAAACAGTTACTAAGCAGTGAGTGGCACAAACATAAAAGTGTCATTTCAAAACAGAAAGTTGCACGTTGCATCTCTGACTCCCGTCTGAAGAACATCTGCTAAGAACATGTTCTGGTCCTGGTTTTACCTGGTTATACCTGGATGAGCTGGTTTTACCCGGTTTTACCCGGTTTTACCAGGATGAGCGGGTTTTACCAGCAGGAGGGCCTTTAGACCTTTATATTCAGACTAATGTAGGTGTAGGGACTGCAATGTTTCATCCTCTCCTCCTTTACTTTGCATCACTTTCACCTACTTTTAGAAATATGACGTCATATAGTTTTGTTTGACTTTGTTTGGATCATAGTGATTGATTTCATGAGGCCACATTTAAGCAACACTAGGTGACGTTTCTCAGCTCTAAAAGGCTCGGCGGCGCTGACGCGTGTCGCGCTGAGCGGATAGTTGGAGTTGCATCAGCGCGGCGTGAGAGGAGAAAACATCCCTCCCGTCTTTACTAAACCGTCCAAGTTTGCTCTGAAAAGAGTCCGTCGTGCGGATGAACTCACGGCGCAAACAGGCCGAGTTTGGGAAAGTTAGCATTAGCACCTGCAGCCGCTACCTTTCTGCTGGGCGTATGACGATGCACGACAGCATGTGACTGACGTATGTAACTGGGCGCGCTTGTTTTATGTCTCAGAGAAGGAGAGACGAGACGAGAGAGTGAGAAAAGCCTGTAATCTAAAAGCAAATGTGTGACAATGTATACTCGAATATTCACGATATCATTTTGTACATCGCACAGAGTAGAAGCCGAGATACATCGAGTATACTGGATACATCGCCCAGCCCTAATTATCATTATTAAAGATAACAAATGAAGGCAGAACATTTTTATATGTGTCTACGTACTTGTCAGATAAAGCTGATTCTGAGTGGTTACCATGAAGGTTAAGATCAGGGGAGGATTTGGGTTAAAGTTCTCAAAAAAGATGGAAGTCAATGCACTGTCCCCATAAGGATAGCTGTACAAGCTTCAGTGTGTGTGTAATTATTAGGAAAGAGGGCAGTCCCTGTTCTTGTCCCTGGGGTCTGTTAGGGTGTGTCAAGTCCTCACTAAGCTTGTTGCTCTAATTAGGCACTTTGAGATTTGAGAAAATGATTAATGACGGGTAAACATAATAGCTGCGTAAAGACATGTGGTGGCAGTAAAACCCCCCCTGCTGCAGTGAGTCAGCCAGATTCACTGATATCACCGTCCAATCAAACACTCCGGTCTGGATAAAGCTGCTTCAGTCTGAATACATGAGAGAATGATAGTCCAGCCGTCACGCCAAGCCACAGTTTCCATCATTTAGAAACATCTCTCGCCTCTGAGAAGGGACTCAAAGTGTGCAGGGGGCGGGGGGGTTCCACTTTTTTCATTTCTATTATCTTTTTGTTGCTTCTGAAGCTTTTTATTTCAGACAACCAAAGGATGATGTTGTTCTACAATGAAGCAGCAGCTCCAGAGCTGACTGCAAATCAGTCTCATCTCCACCCTGACGCTGAACCCGTCACAATCTGGGGTGTTAAATCATTTCAGATGATGAGCTATATATATATATATATATATATATATATATATATATATATATATATATATATATATTTTTTTTTTTTTTTTTTTTTTTTTTTAAACACCAGTATAGTTGTCATGATGTGAACTCCAACCAAACAGTTTTTTGTATCAGGTATTGAGTATGTTTATTTCTGATTAGACATTTTAACGTGGAGAAGAACAGAAACTTTATACATATATATATGCATATATACACACATTATATATATATATATATATATATAATGTGTGTATATATATATATATATATATATTTTTTTTTTTTTTAATCGCGATTAATCGCATGTTGTCCATAGTTAAATCGCGATTAATCGCATATTAATCGCACATTTATTCACAAATTTTTTGCTTTTCTAAATTACATCAAGGTATTTTTTAATGTTTTTAATACTGTTAACAACATGAGAAAGGGCAAATATGCTGCTTTATGTCAATGTTTATTCAACTTTCCACAAAAAAAGCTTTTGACCTGAATGTAACATTCCTTCATAAATACAACACAATGTAGTCCCAACTTTACACTTGTAAAGACTAACTTAAGATCCCTTGTTTTCTTTAAGCAGCTCAATGTAAAACAATGAACCATATGCATCACAAACATTGTACAATAAGTGCATTGGTCAGTTAAATTCTCCATGTAATTATGTCTAACCTCATATGGAGGAAAATAAAAGGCTCAAAAAATATCCCCTTCTCCTAAACTCCTATCCAGCGTTGTCTGATTTTGACATCAGTCGTGTGTTTGGCTGCAAGTGGTACTTGAAACTCGACGTACTTTGATGGTAATTCATTTCAAATCGACAGAACATGCAAATAACTTTAGTCTTGTCCAGCGAACCGTCTGCATCTTTTTGAAAGTGAACTTGCCGTTCAAAAGTCCCTTTTCATTCTCCATCTTTCCTCACTTTTCAAAGTTCACGCAGTAGTCCACCATACTTTTCCTCGAGCTACGGTGCCGTCGACCGCCAGAAATTATATAATGCGCGTTTTTGTTTTTTTTTTATCCTGCGCGTTAATTGTGCGTTAAAAAAATTGTCGCCGTTAAAAGGACGTTAAGTTCACATGCGCCCCATTCTGTTTGTTGTCCAGCAGGTTCAATTCTCATACTTCCATAATAAGAGCAGGTTAGTAATGTTTTTGCATAGGATGATATTTATATTCTGTTCAATATTAATTGCATGGAAAATGCACGTCCCTACATCAGTTAATGTCGTGTTTATTAAGAACGAAAACTAATGTCACTAAAACGACAGCAGCAGAAAATGTGCCTTACAACTGTCCGCTAAAAGCCTCTCTAAGTGCTGCATCTATGAAAGAACCTCTGGTGAGATGATGGACAGAACTTCTAACTTTAATCATCATCTGGCAAGAATTCACCAGGAGAATAAGTGCTACAAAAATATTTTTGTTCAGTTTGTAGCAGGGACAGGCGCGGTGGAAAAACTCTCTCTATGGCTGTTGGAGTTTTAACGTCTGTGAGAGTTAAAACTCCCTCCGGTCGTCATCTTTCACAGACTGTAGTCCTGCCACTTACAGCAGAGCTGCAGCCCGACTGACACCGTCACGTTAGCAAAGACAGTAGGAACGAGTCATCGTCAGGTGGTGCAGTTGATCTTCAATTTAACTGATCATTTGTTAGTGTAAGTTCATTTTACTGATTTCAGAGGGATGGAAACGAGTCAACGGGAGAGTGTTGTGTCCAAGAGCAAATTGAACTTTTTGCTGTAGCCCGTCGCCAAACCTGATTGAAAAAAAAACGCTATTCCTCAGCTGCAGCCAAATGTCACAAAAACTTTTTGAAGCTTTCATGGGGCTGTCTTCCAGAAGTATTGATAGTAGGGTATAAAGTCTTGTTCAGTTAATGCTAGGATTCAATTAATCCAATACAAGGTAGTCCACAGGTTACACTACTCTAAGGTCAACTTCATCAAATGTTTCCTGACTCTTCACCCCTATGTAGCAGATGTAAAGGCGCCGATGGCACTAACACATCTTCTTTGGTCATGCCCGAACCTCCATAACTTCTGGTCTGATATTTTTCTATGGTACTCAACTGTCTTTAATGTGAACTTATCTCCGGACCCAGAGACTGCTTTGTCCGGCTGTTCTGACGCATTGGAGAAATTGGACACTCTTGCACGCATCGCCCTAGTGAATGGTATGATGATCGCCAAAAGGTGCATTCTGAATCCGTGGAAATGTCTCTATGTTCCTAGCTTTAAAACGTGGCTCAGTGAACTGACAAGTATTTTACATATGGAAAAACTGAGATACAATTTGTCTGGGAACCCTCAAAAGTTCCTCAGGATATGGAACCCAGTTCTGTTACACCTTAGGATGTGATGGACACTTGCTGCTCAGAGTAACATCCTTCTGTCCTGGTAAATGTATGGTTAGAACTACTGTAAAGCAGTGGAATCTTAACATTTAAGCAGCCCACTTGTTGTTTCCCCCTTGTCTTGGTTTTTGTTTTTATATTAGTTCTTTTATTTTATTATTTTCATTCCCTGTGTGAATTCCTCGTCTCATGGATGGGGAGAGGGAAGAGGGAGGGTGGGTGGTATTTATATATTGTCTTGTCTTACTGATTTTGTACTTATAAGTTACTTACTGTACCTGTATGTATAAAAAAGTGCTATAGATAAAATATTCAAAAAACAAACAAAAAAAATAAGTATTGATAATCTAATTTAACCCAAATGTATAATTGAAATACTTTTGTTGCATTTGTACTTCTCCGGCACTGAATGTGACGTAGTTTGCCAATCTAAAGTCATCGAAACCTTGTTACCAGTTGTTTTTGCGCTCATTTATATGATGTAGTTGTGCTATAACACTACTTAATCATTATATATTACAGGAGTGCTTTTCTTCTGAAGAATAATTTGAATGATCATCCGATGTCTTCATCCTCTGTTGTCTATTTTGCAAGGGTGGTAGCAGCAATCACAATAATTTGTTCAGAACTTAAGATGTTTCCGTCCATCTTCTACGAAGTACAAGACGGCGAGATTCTCGGAGAGTTACACTCATAAAAAGAAAAACTCAGTTCAATGGAAACTGGCCCCCCGCAGCAGCACCTCTGCCTGTCGCTTGTGCAGCGTTACAGTAGTTCTGTAACAGAGATCCACCTACAGTACATGTAAAAATCAGCACACGTCCCTGCGTTAAATGTGCTAAAATAGATGAAGGCAAAATTTAAGTTCATGCTTTAGTCGGATTCTCAGAATGTTCTCACAGTACCAAAAAAGTAGGTAATTTCAACATAAGTATCAGTTTAGTTACACCCATCTTCCATGAAGTGATTACCTCAAAATGGCATCATTGCTGTCTCTACCCCCTAAGCTGAGTTACGTTAAAGTTTTGACAACATGCCACAGTTAATTTTCCACTTTGGATGAAGCCTTTATATGTTTTCTTTCTTCAGCTAGTGTAAATACCTTTCATTTCCCCGCCTCCCTCTGGCCTGGAGCGGAGGCTGCCATCTGTTTAGCACATAGTTTTCTGCCTGTCTCTCTCCAGTTGAGGTCAGCACCATGAGGGCTCTGTTACAACGCGACGGAGCCAGGGCTGCTAATTAACTTGTTAGCTGGGGAAAGGAAATAGATCATTCATGCTGGTGCCCTCGCCATTTTGATCAAGCCACAAACGGCCTGAGGATCAGGGCGCCCCTCCAACACCTCACCGACGTCTGCTAGGGCTTTGCAAGAGTTAAAAAAAAATTCTCAGAGAGTATGTGTGTGTGCAGGGATCCAAGTTGGGAAGCAGACACTGTGAGGCATAATGATTCCCTTTGTGTCATTGCCTTGATGCAAGACCTTAAAATTCCATAGTGAGGGGAAGAAAATTGCTCAGACTGAAACAGCCTGTTTAACCTTGCATGTGGCTGGGACAGATGTTACCTGAATTCAGAAGCAGGTAGCAGTGGAAAGATATGACATCGATATATGAGAATTGAATTCCACATTATCTGAGTCACTGTTGGCCCTCTGAGGTTCAGATTAGCACTGATAAGAAAGCCTGTTGAGAATTAGGGATGCACTAAAGCTCTGAGCAAGAGGTGCACTTATCTTACCACGGGACAGCAACTACATTAGGAAACACTATCATATCACAACCCCGAAATCAGTAAAAGAAGAGACAATGTGGCAACTGCGTTTTTAGGCTATAACGCATTTGAGGAAGAGTTGAAATGGGGACCATTGAGTGCCAGTATGGAGATGAAAGAAAGAGATGAACATGTTACTTCAAAAGGGTAATAGTAGTGATGGCTGTGATAGCTGTGATGGTAGTGATGGCTGTGATAGCTGTAATGGTAGTGATGGTAGTGATGGCTGTGATAGCTGTAATGGTAGTGATGGTAGTGATGGCTGTGATAGCTGTAACGGTAGTGATGGTAGTGATGGCTGTGATAGCTGTAACGGTAGTGATGGCTGTGATAGCTGTGATGGTAGTGATGGCTGTGATAGCTGTAACGGTAGTGATGGCTGTGATAGCTGTGATGGTAGTGATGGCTGTGATAGCTGTGAAGGTAGTGATGGTAGTGATGGCTGTGATGGTAGTGATGGTTGTGGTGGTAGTGATGGCTGTGACTGTAGTGATGGCTTTGATGGTAGTGATGGTAGTGATAGCTGTGAAGGTAGTGATGGTAGTGATGGCTGTGTTGGTAGTGATGGCTTTGACTGTAGTGATGGCTGTGATGGTTGTGACCGTAGTGATGGTAGTGATGGTAGTGATGGTAGTGATAGCTGTGATAGCTGTGAAGGTAGTGATGGCAGTGATAGCTGTGATAGCTGTGATGGCAGTGATAGCTGTGATAGCTGTGATGGCAGTGATGGTAGTGATGGCTGTGACTGTAGTGATGGCTGTGATGGTTCTGACCGTAGTGATGGTAGTGATGGTAGTGATGGCTGTGACTGTAGTGATGGCTGTGATGGTTCTGACCGTAGTGATGGTAGTGATGGTAGTGATGGCTGTGACTGTAGTGATGGCTGTGATGGTTCTGACCGTAGTGATGGTAGTGATGGTAGTGATGGTAGTGTTGATAGTGATTGCTGTGATGTTAGTGATGGTAGTAATGGCTGTGAAGGTAGGGATGGATGTGATGGTAGTTTTTATTTTTATTTATTTTATTTATTACGTTTATTTGTGTCAGGGACAATGTACAAAATGACAGTCTCAGAGATGAGAAAAGATGCTTTGTACCGGATTTAGCTTACTAGCTACTTTCCATCCATAGTCCCTGGACAGGTATATGAATAATAAAAAGGTAAGAGCGTCAAATAAAAGTAGTGATTGTAGTGATGGTAGTGATGGCTAAGATGGTAGTGATGGTAGTGACGGTAGTGATGGCAGTGATGGTAGTGATGGCTATGATGGTAGTGATGGCTGTGATTGTAGTGATGGCTTTGATGGTTGTGATGGTAGTGTTGGTAGTGATGGCTGCAATGGTAGTGATGGTAGCGATGGTAGCGATGGTAGCAATGGTAGTGATGGCTTTGATGGTAGTGATGGCTGTGATGGCTGTGATGATAGTGATGGTAATGATCAGAATCAGAATCAGAATCAGAATCAGCTTTATTGGCCAGGTTCGAACATTGTCCAACAAGGAATTTGACTCCGGTAATTTCCCTCTTTGGTATTAAGAAATAAACAATAAACAAATAGACAATAAACAGATGTGGTATTTCTATGTACAGTATAAACATTTTAAAGGTGCAGCAGTTGGATGGATGTGATGGTAGTGATGGTAGTGATGGTAGTGATGGTAGTGATGATAGTGATGGTAGTGATGGTAATAATGGCTGTGATGGTAGTGATGGCTGTGATGATAGTGATGGGAGCGGTGGTAATGATGGCTGTGATTGTAGTGATGGTAGTGATTGCTGTGATGATAATGATGGCTGTGATGGTAGTGATGACTGTCATGTTGTGATGGCTGTGATGGTTGTCATGGTAGTGATGACTGTGATGGCTGTGATGGCTGTGATGGTAGTGATGACTGTCATGTTGTGATGGCTGTGATGGTAGTGATGGTAGTGATGGTAGTGATGGCTGTGATGGTAGTGATGACTGTCATGTTGTGATGGCTGTGATGGTAGTGATGGTAGTGATGGTAGTGATGGTAGTGATGGCTGTGATGGTAGTGATGGCTGTGATGGTAGTGATGACTGTCATGTTGTGATGGCTGTGATGGTAGTGATGGTAGTGATGGTAGTGATGATAGTAATGGTAGTGATGGTAGTGATGGTTGTGATGGTAGAGATGGGAGTGATGGCTGTGATGATAGTGATGGTAGTGATGGTAATGATGGTAATGATCGCTGTGATGGTAGTGATGGCTGTGATGGTAGAAGGTAAGATGGTAGTGATGGCTGTGATTCTAGTTATGGTAGTGATGGCTGTGATGGTAGTGATGGCTGTGATGGTAGTGATGACTATGGTGGTGATGATGGCTGTGATGGTAGTGATGGTACTGATGGCCGTGGTGGTAGTGATGGTAGTGAGGGCTGTGATGGCTGTGATGGATGTGATGGTAATGATGGTAGTGATGGTAGTGAGCGCTGTAATGGCTGTGATGGTAGTGATGGTAGTGATGGTAGTGATGGTAATGATGGCTGTGATGGTAGTGATGGCTGTGATGGATGTGATGGTAATGATGGCTGTGATGGTAGTGAGCGCTGTAATGGCTGTGATGGTAGTGAGCGCTGTAATGGCTGTGATGGTAGTGATGGTAGTGATGGTAGTGATGGCTCTGATGGCTGTGATCGTAGTGTTGGTAGTGATGGTAGTGAGGGCTGTGATGGTAGTGATGGCCGTGATGGTAGTGATGGTAGTGATGGTAGTGATGGTAGTGATGGCTGTGATGGCTGTGATCGTAGTGTTGGTAGTGATGGTAGTGATGGTAGTGATGACTGTGATGGTAGTGATGGTAGTGATGGTAATGATGGCTGTAATGGTAGTGATGGCTGTGATGATGGTAGTGATGACTGTGATGGTAGTGATGGTAGTGATGGTAGTGATGGTAGTGATGGCTGTGATGGCTGTGATGGTGTTGATGGTAGTGATGACTGTGATGGTAGTGATGGTAGTGATGACTGTGATGGTAGTGATGGTAGTGATGGTAATGATGGCTGTGATGGTAGTGATGGTAATGATGGCTGTGATGGTAGTGATGGTGGTGATGACTGTGATGGTTGTGATGGCTGTGATGGCTGTGATGGTGGTGATGGTAGTGATGACTGTGATGGTAGTGATGGTGCTGATGGCTGTGATGGTAGTGATGGTAGTGATGGCTGTGATGGTAGTGATGGTAGTGATGACTGTGATGGTTGTGATGGTGCTGATGGCTGTGATGGTAGTGATGGTAGTGATGGTAGTGATGGCTGTGATGGTAGTGATGGTAGTGATGGCTGTGATGGTTGTGATGGCTGTGATGGTGGTGATGGTAGTGATGACTGTGATGGTTGTGATGGTGCTGATGGCTGTGATGGTAGTGATGGTGGTGATGGTAGTGATGACTGTGATGGTGCTGATGGCTGTGATGGTAGTGATGGTAGTGATGGCTGTGATGGTAGTGATGGTAGTGATGGCTGTGATGGTAGTGATGGTAGTGATGGCTGTGATGGTTGTGATGGCTGTGATGGTGGTGATGGTAGTGATGACTGTGATGGTTGTGATGGTGCTGATGGCTGTGATGGTAGTGATGGTGGTGATGGTAGTGATGACTGTGATCGTGGTGATAGTAGTGATGGTAGTGATGGTAGTGATGGTAATGATGGCTGTGATGGTAGTGATGGTGGTGATGACTGTGATGGTTGTGATGGCTGTGATGGCTGTGATGGTGGTGATGGTAGTGATGACTGTGATGGTAGTGATGGTGCTGATGGCTGTGATGGTAGTGATGGTAGTGATGGCTGTGATGGTAGTGATGGTAGTGATGACTGTGATGGTTGTGATGGTGCTGATGGCTGTGATGGTAGTGATGGTAGTGATGGTAGTGATGGCTGTGATGGTAGTGATGGTAGTGATGGCTGTGATGGTTGTGATGGCTGTGATGGTGGTGATGGTAGTGATGACTGTGATGGTTGTGATGGTGCTGATGGCTGTGATGGTAGTGATGGTGGTGATGGTAGTGATGACTGTGATCGTGGTGATAGTAGTGATGGTAGTGATGGAAGTGATGGTAATGATGGCTGTGATGGTAGTGATGATAGTGATGGTAGTGATGGTTCTGATTACATACAAACATCATACAACTGAAGAAAGAATCAAACTAACCACAAATGATGCCACATACTCCAACTGAAAGTGAAGACAAATTAAAAAAGTACTAAGTTGTGTTGAGGTTTTTTGTTTGTTCATTGTTGTTGTTGTTTTGTTTTTTTAGTGAACAGATACAATGTTTCTGTTCATATTTGTTTATGATCAATATAAATCTCCTTATTTCCCATTCATTCCTGTAACTTCCCATATATCAACTTTAATTCCTAGGAAAAGTTTCCATAATACTGGTAAAACTCCCCAACTTAACTTGGAAAGTGAACATTACTATATTTTGAAACCTTTCTGAGTACCATTTATGGTTCTACTGTAAAGGCAGTTTTGTTCATCCATTCTCATTTCTGCTGCGGTAGGTGGCAGTTGTCACTTTTACGGTGAGAAGGAAACAGAGCGTTGAATCTCACTTATTCCTCTAATGTGTGTTGTGACAGATAGGAAAAAGTGTCTTAATGGTTAGTGAAACATTACATGGACACACACACTCTTGGAATAAAATGTTCAAGACCTTGGCTCAGAGAACACCTGGCAACTTGCTGACTGGAGCAAATTGCTGTTCATTGCTCATTACAGCTAATTACTGTGTCTAACAGTCCTGAGGTTGGAGGGCTGGAGGTGTGCTGAGGTATTGGGTTGGGGGGAGTGAGGGAGTCGGGCTGGTGGAATGAGACTGTCATTGGTTATTGTGTCTGGAAGATGTCCATGCTCACCCCACTTAACCACCAGTGGAGGAAATGTGCTCTGAATTAGTTATCTAACAGTCAAATGTTTTCATGCTAATAGGCTGCTGGAGGTGGGAATGTGGGTATTCTCCTGTGTTAGTCAGACACTATTTCTAAATGGGAAAACTGAGTTTCTTTGATAAGGCCTGTGTTGTTTTTTCATGAGTTCCTCTTTTTAAAATGACTCTACTTTTTAAAAAGAAATGTCACACTTTGGTAGAGAAACACAGAAGAAAACACAGCTGAGCCGAAAAATGACTTCACATTTGGAGGCCGAGGAAATAAAAATACATGGAGGGAGAAAAGCTGTATGCTGGTGTTAGACGAGGGGCAGCATCCAGCATCCAGCTGGAAGTAGGGCTGGGCGATTTTGGACAAAAATAAAATCCCGATTTTTTTTCTCTGAAAACCCGATTTTCGATTTCGATTTCGATTTCGATTTCGATTTTTTTGGTAAAACTACAAAAGACAATGGTTTCAAATATTTTATCTTTATTTTGAAAGAAAAATAGCAAACAAATTTCCCTATTGCGAATGAAGTGCAATTGAAAGATACTGTAAATCCTCCTTGAGTTTAGTAAAGTGACAACATTTACAATTTTCTTGACCAAACAAAGATGACTAGACGAGCTCTGTCTGTAATGCAGCCAGCTGCAAAAAAGGAAAATCGGAAAATCCTTTTTTTAACATGGATTGTTATTAATAAATCCGATTTAAAATCGATTAATCGCACGGCCCTAGCTTGAAGCCTCTTTTTCTGCGTACCGCATGGCACCATGTTGCAAATAGGGATGGGCGGTATGGACTAAAAAATGTATCAAGATAATTTCTGGCATTTATCCCGATAACGATAAAAATGACCAAAAAAAAAACAAAAAAAACAATTCAACTCCACCTTTGTAACTATAAATCTATCCCCATATTCAGTCTTTGGAGCCCCCAAATCACTGCTGTAAAAGATACTAAATACTAAACTACACCAATTACATTGAATTAATAAAAAACAATGAAATGAGTTACACCTGTACTGGAAAACTGGAATGACTCAGATCCGCCATGTTTGTTACACAAACACGTATCAACGGGATTCTTTCTTTCTTTCTTTCTTTCTTTCTTTCTTTCTTTCTTTCTTTCTTTCTTTCTTTCTTTCTTTCTTTCTTTCTTTCTTTCTTTCTTTCTTTCTTTCTTTCTTTCTTTCTTTCTTTCTTTCTTTCCTTCTTTCCTTCTTTCTTTCTTTCTTTCAGGCTCATTTCTTTCTTTCTTTCTTTCTTCCTTCCTTCCTTCCTTCCTTCCTTCCTTCCTTCCTTCCTTCCTTCCTTCCTTCCTTCCTTCCTTCCTTCCTTCCTTCCTTCCTTCCTTCCTTCCTTCCTTCCTTCCTTCCTTCCTTCCTTCACGTACGTTGTGCGTTGATTTAACACAGATCCATAAATCAGCTTTACACAAAAACTTCATCAATGGGAATTTATCGTTTTTTACCGTGAGATACAAATTCTTACCGTGGGGAATTTTTTTGACGGTTTATCGTGAACGGTAAAATATCACCCATTCCTAGTTGCAAATGGGGGCAGTGAACTGGCTGGACAACTTGAGTTTTCACCTGCTAACTCTGGCAGGAACCCTGACAGCCATCTCCCCACATGTCCACTTCCATGTTGGACCTTTCCAAGGAGACAGAGCGCTTGATATTGGTCAGATAGCTGCCTTTTCCCAGACCTCTGCCAGGATTTAGCTCCACTGGGGTCCTGGCCAAGGAGGGGGGGGTCTGGAGGTCCTTGTTTCGCTTCCAGCAGTATTTGTTTTATTACTTGTTTCACTTGTAGCTGTCCTTGTTTCATATACTGCTGACAGATGAAGAACAGATTCAATCAAAGGTGCATGAGCGAAGCCAAGGTAAAATACCTAGTCTGTTCCAACTGATTTTAGGATGGGTTTCTTCCAACCAGTCACCCAGTTTCGCATTAACCAGGGTTGGAGGGAGGTTTTGTGGGATAAGAATTACCCCAACCTTTTCCCATCTGGGCTTATATTTTCAAAGCTGAGCCCTCCAGGATCCTGGAGTAAAGCAGGCTGCAGCACATGCATCGGTATACCCATCCGTTCGTCTCAGGCTGGTTTTACAATGCACTATTCTGCCCTGAAATGTAATAATCAGTCACCACTTGACTCCCTCAAGTCTGGAAGAGGCAAAGGAATGTCTCCTGATCACCTCCTGAATCAGAGGAGGTTTGTGCGGCTGAATCACATGTCATCAGCTGCTGCCAGAAAGACACAAGTAAATGTGCAACATACATCTGAATCTCTCTCACTTTAATTTATTAAGGTCACAGAGGAACACCGGGGACATTCCTCACAGACAGCCATTAATAACAAAGGGTTACGAGTCTCGCTCCTGCAAATACTGCAAAGGTACGCTGTGAGCTGGACAAATGGGTCGGGGCTTTATCTGTAAGTTTGTGGGTGTTTTTCAGCCATCTGTCACAGGAAGTGTGATTTATTTTGATGATGTAAACGCTGGACTCCCTACTGCACCTCAACAAGCAAACCAGTGTTGTTCAGGTGCGGTGAAGATGAAGATAAAGCACACGTTGTGTATCTTGACTGAATAGTCTTTGAGGATAGGACACCTAATCAGGTCATTTGCTCAGTCACAGGACTGTTCCGTTTGAAGTCAGCAACCAAAGACAAGGCTGCTATTGAACAATGCAAGATGATGGAGAAGTCAGCATGGAATACTGCGATCCCACAGTCGGGAATTAGAAAAAACAGAGCCGGAGGGTCCAGGAGAAACACCCCCATCGACATGGAGAACAGCTGGATCTGTTCAACAAATAACAAAAACACCCTCAAATCACATGTTAAGTGGACAAAAATAAAACCTCCAAGGCAGCGTCTACAAACTGGATTACAAAAAGGTTCTGACACTGCGTTAAATCCCATAAATTCGTTTTTTTTTTATTCACCACAGAACATACAAAGGATACCAAGTATTTAAATGAGTTAAATGCACCAAATTAAGAGAGTAAGGTAATTCTGATGTTAACCTTTCACATCCGTAACTGCAGACTTACCCTCCTTCAAATGGCATCTCAAAACTCACCTCTTCAGAACAGCTTTTAATGTGTGATTTGTTTCTTATCCTTTATCTTATCTTTTTTTTTTATCCCGTGGTTTTTATTTTTCTTGATTTCAACGTTTTATTTTTGTGTCTGTGAAGCGTCTTTGAGATCTTTTAAAAGCGCTCTATAAATAAAATGTCATATTATGATTATTACATCTGTGTAGGGTCCCGTCTTCAGAAACATGTAGATGCTGGGGCGACCAGGGGCCGGATTCACAAAACATTCTTAAGAAAAAAAACCTTCTTAAGTGTCATTTCTTTCTTAAGTTCATTCTTAAGAAGAAAAAAGAGAAGAAGTCATATTCTCCAAAAAAGTTCTTAAGTATTTTCTGAACTTTTTTCTTAAGTTTCTTCTTAAGAATAAACGGCCCTCCCGGGGTTGGTAGAGGATGGCAATGCACAGGACTGTTAGGTAGGAGCACTGGGTGATAAAATGGGGAAAAAACCGGGATAAAAATATTAAAAAAAAAAAAAAAAAGAATAAATGGTATTCTTTAAATAAAAGCTCTTAAATTTGTTATTGACTTTTTTCTAAACTTTAAGACAACCTTGACCCGTCTTAAAATGTCTTCTTTGAAAAGGTAAGACTCTAATATCACCTTTTTCAACACATTAATCTCATCCACCATAACCTTGAAAAGTTCCTGCATCTCTTTTTCTCCTTCTCCATGTTTAGTGAGTGACTGACGGTTAAGACCAAACTACCTATAAATGTTGTTTGTTGGCGCGTGCAATGCAATGACATATTTTAAGAAGTTCTTAAGTAGGAAAAATAAGAAATTCGTAAGAAATGACAGTTCTTAAGACGGTTCTTAAGAAAATATTGAGTAATTGCACTTAAGAACTTTCTTATGAACTTCTTAATTTTAGATCTTAAGACATTTCTTAAGATTTTAAGAACATATTGTTGAATCCGGCCCCTGGTGATTGGCCTCCTCCGTCCATCTTTACGTCTGAAAGACTCTCTCAGAGGACATTTTCATGTCCATGACGTTGCTTATTTTCAGTACAACAACCGTTACAGATGTGTTGCTGTATCAGTGTCGTCAAAATGAGCAGATAGTCTTCATGAAACTGTAAATTCTCTCACTTTCAGCATCTGATATGTTTTCTGTGTTCTTTTCTGATTAAAAAATAGGTTAATGAGTTTTCAAAATAATCATATTTTGTAAGAATTTTTGCTTTACAGATGCATAAAGATATAAGCTGTCCTGTTATTCATATTTACACAGAGATCATTTGAGATAACTGTGGCTGCATGATGGTGGAGTGTTTCGGGGACTCAGACGTGGCTCATTTCCCTGGGACAAACATCATCAGGCTGGAGGACTGATCTCCAACACCAGCAAATGATCCCTGACCGCAGCTTCTCACAAAACCTCAGCCGACTCTGACCAGCAAAAAGGAAAACCAAATAAACTTAACGCTGAACTGCTTCAGACTCCAGGAAAATGACAACAATTCATTTGATACACGCAAACATTCAACTGAAATGCAGAAAAAACAAATGTAACCAAACAAATAACCACTGAAAATCCCAACCATGAGCCGACCTGAGACTTACTGGCATGTCCCACACTTTACACAGCTTTGTACGAAGCAGCAACAGTTGGTGACTGGAGCATTAAACGTATGTGAACACTTTAAAACTAACGTTCTTTAATGTGTTCTGATCTGCACCCAAGTCTCAAGGCTCATGCACATAGAAACACACGACTCAAGGCTCATGCACGTAGAAACACACTGATTTAAGGCTCATGCACGTAGAAACACACTGATTCAAGGCTCATGCACGTAGAAACACACTGATTCAAGGCTCTTGCACTTAGATAACCACGACTCAAGGCTCTTGCAAGTAGAAACACACTGATTCAAGGCTCATGCACGTAGAAACACATTGATTCAAGGCTCATGCACGTAGAAACACATTGATTCAAGGCTCATGCACGTAGAAACACACTGATTCAAGGCTCATGCACGTAGAAACACACTGATTCAAGGCTCATGCACGTAGAAACACACTGATTCAAGGCTCTTGCACGTAGAAACACACTGATTCAAGGCTCATGCACGTAGAAAACCATGACTCAGGGCTCATGCATGTAGATCCGTCGCTGTGTGGAAAGGTGGCGCCCTCCCCTGCAGGCTGCCCTGGAAAAACAGGAACTGTCTTCTCAACAAAGGGAGTTCTCTTTCATCATATTTGGCTCGATGTCTCACTATGGGATGCACGACCCGCTGCAGACCTCAGGAGCATTCATCTCAATGCACCAATCCTGATTGGCTGGTGAAACGTGTCCGTCCGCCGCAGGTAGCACCATCTACCTTAAATATCCTGTCATTCACGACACCACGTCATTCAAACACCTCTTCCCACTCGGAGCACATCTCCTGTCCTGGGCTTGTTAGCTGAACTGTCCACAGACAGATCTTATTTAGCTTCTGATGCCGGGCGCTAGGGATGGGCGGTATGGACTAAAAAATGTATCACGATACTTTCTGGCATTTATCCCGATAATGATAAAAATGACGATAAAAAAAATACCAATTCAACTCCACCTTTGTAACTATAAATCTATCACCACATTCAGTGGAGCCCCCAAATCACTGCTCTAAAAGATACTAAATACTAAACTACACCAATTAAATTGAATTGATAAAAACCAATTAAATGAGTTACACCTGTACTGCAAAACTGGAATGACTCAGATCCTCCATGTTTGTTACACAAACACGTATCAACGGGAATTTATCTTTCTTTCTTTCTTTCTTTCTTTCTTTCTTTCTTTCTTTCTTTCTTTCTTTCTTTCTTTCTTTCTTTCAGGCTCATATCTTTCTTTCTTTCTTTCTTTCTTTCTTTCTTTCTTTCTTTCTTTCTTTCTTTCTTTCTTTCTTTCTTTCTTTCTTTCTTTCAGGCTCATATCTTTCTTTCTTTCTTTCTTTCTTTCTTTCTTTCTTTCTTTCAGGCTCATATCTTTCTTTCTTTCTTTCTTTCTTTCTTTCTTTCAGGCTCATATCTTTCTTTCTTTCTTTCTTTCTTTCTTTCTTTCTTTCTTTCTTTCTTTCTTTTTTATCATTTTTACCACGAGATGACAAATTCTTACCGTAGGGAATTTTTTGGACGGTATATCGGTAACGGTAAAATATCACCCATTCCTACCGGGAGCTAACTAGCCTTGGATGTTTTAATCTGCTTCATCGGTCTGTTTCATCGGTTTGTGCTTTCCTCGCCCTCCACGGCCTGGTTGGCACTGGCCTGGACGCCTCACCACGGCTGCTCGAGTACCAGCTATCTGCCTGGACTCCCCGCCTGCACACCAGCTCGCGGGGCACTGAGGCAAAAACCCCTCACACTGGAGGGCAAGGAGACCTCGGGGCCCGTCCCTGTCGCTGCGGGAACAAAATATCCAGCAAGGATCCACACCAGGGGCCTCACGTACGAAGAATGCGGCGCACAAGAAACGTGCGTACGCCACTTTCTACGCTCACGGTCGGATGTTCAAAAAGTGATTTGAACGTAGAAAATTGCGGTCTTTCACGCACACACCAAGGCTGGCGTACGCACTTTTCTGAGGTTTTGTCCGTTGGCGACTCTCACTGGTGATGCAGTAAAGTGCAGAATATGAGGAAACGTGACGTCAACAAGAACTTCACGACCACATGAAGGACACGACAGTCCCCACATCTAGTCACACTAGTCTGGACCTGCTGGTCCAGGACTAAGACTGGACCATCAGCTGGAGCTGCTACAGGTCAGACATCTCTGTCACCATGACGACCGTATGGGACGACTGCTGGAGATTAAAGCCAGATCCTAAACATCCCATAACTGTGTTTGAACAGACAAACATTAAAACACAATTTGCAGCGAAGAACCGGTTCTGTAAAGCTGTCTTTTAAAATAAAGATAAACATGTCACTGAAAGGTTGGTTGGTACGAACTGATGTGACTCAGAAACATATAAATAAAGTTTTTATTGAATGTTTAGGCGACTTTCAGAGTCTGATATTCAGAGTCTGACAGGACTATAGAAAGTTTTAGACCTGTCTGCGCGAGCGTCTGTACGTGTTTCCTCCACTGGCCTTGATCCCCCCACCCTGTCCAGAGTGAGGCAGCACGGCCACGCACTGGTTTTGATAGGTCCGCATTGGCCGGCGATGCATTGGCTGGCAGAGATATATCCGTTGCTGTACGCTCAGCCCTGACAGCTCCCGCTGCGCAGGGACCTGCTGTCGCAGGAGGCAGGGACGCTCTTTCACCCGCACCCAGACTTCTGACCCACCGGACCCACCAGACCTGTTACATGTTCTGGAGTGAAATCATGCTGAAACATCATCTGCTGATGCCGTCCGTCACATTTATGCTAGAGTACGGACATGAATGACGGCTAAATAGCTAGTGGCTTCTATGTGACGCCAGAGAAAACATGAAATCACGACATCACCATAGACCGCGGTGACATATATCGGACAAAAGAAACAAAAACCGAGATTTAAAAAAATAAGGACATGACTTCAGGTCTTTGTGGAGCACCTGCTAAGCGCATGTCTGGTGCACTCTGTCGAGACGAAGCTGTGCAGGAGACGGTTGAAGGAGACTTACGTTTGGTGCATCGCTGCGATCCCTGAGTTTTGCTCCATCCATGACAGCACTGTCCTCCGCAGACGTTGACCCTGCACACACAAACACACACACACACAATGACACAATGAAATGCCTGAGTGTAGATGTGCAGCAGCAACAGAGAGGGACACGGCTGGTGGTCTGCCACACGGATCCCCAGACGCTGCACCGCCGCGCTGCACCGCACCGCCGCACCGCCGCGCCGCACCGCTGCACCGCACCGCCGCGCTGCACCGCCGCGCTGCACCGCCGCCCTGCACCGCCGCCCTGCACCGCCGCACCACACCGCCGCGCCGCACCGCAGCTGAGAGCCTGATGCATCGCAAACATAACGGAGGACAAGCCCATTCCTGCGCTGCGTCACATCTCGCAGTTGTATAAGAGGACACATTATTCTTTTCCATGTTGTTCCACTTATAAGGACGAATCATAATCCTACAGAAGACCAGAATTTCACACAATGAGGTGCACGTCTGGTTGGGGCCGCACAATTAGGGCCAAATGATAATCACGATCATTTTGATCAATATTGTGATCACGATTATTCCTCACGATTATTCATCACAATTTTTCAATGAGTTTAGTCAATTTTTTTTTATTGCACTATCATGTAAACACATAACTTCTGTGTGCTACATTACTGCTAATTTACAAACATTGTTTTTTAACACTATATTTATTGACATTTTTTCAATTATTACAACAATACCGTTATATCTGTTAATAAAATGTGCAATAAAATAGAAAAAACACACAAGCATAGCAAACATAAAGATACAGAGACAAAAACAACAACATAAAAAAACATTACACACAAAACTCAAAAGAAAAAAAAAAAAAAACAGAATCCTCCCTCCATTATCATTCAACAGAATCGTCCAGTACAGTCCCAATGGATTACTCCTCATAAAATGCATGAACTGTCCCCAGATTTCCCAAAATTCATCAGATTTCCCTTTCATGACAGATGTCAATTTCTCTAATGCAAGACAATTTGAGAGTTGTTTGTACCGTTGCTTTATGTCGGGTTTGTTATGGTTCTTCCAAAACAATGCTATTGTATGTTTTAGCCTGGAGAAGAGAGTAAGTTATCATACTCTTCTTTTTACTGTTTATTTTGAAGTTATTAGGAAATATACCTAAGATACACAATTGTGGACAAATAGGAATATCTTCTGATATAATCTGGGATAAGATACCAAATACTTCTTTCCAAAACTTTGCGATCTCTGGGCATTGCCATAAGCAGTGACATAATGAACCCCTCTCCACGTTGCACTTTACACATTGGTCTATTAGGATCAAAACCATTAAGTAGAGAGGGAGTAATATACGTTTGCATAAGCCACTTGTACTGTAATAACTAAGCAAGCAAGCATCAAAAACAAGTTATTAAAGAAGCAGCAAATTCATCCCAAGAGCTACATCTCAGTGTTGAAATGTCAAATTACAAATGTCTTTTTATGTCAAGCATTAGTGGCTGGACTTTTAGTTATATTCCTGGATTTCTTTATTTGATGTTAATCAAAACTGTTTCAAAAACCTAAAACATGAATAAATAAGGATCAAGGATCGTCGTTCTACACCGCACCGATCTTTTCAAAGCATTGAAACGTTGCTGAGGACGTTGACATGTCGTCTTTCTTTGGACCGCCACAGTGAAGTGGGCCCGTGAAGTAGTAAACATGGCGCCCGAGCGATACGAACGCTCGAAAGTCTCGTTACATTTCAGGTAAAAAGACAACAACAGGGAACTTATTTCGTCAAAGGGTTAGGGTTGCAGATTTGCAAAATGCCCAGTTTGATTGGATTTGACTTGATGGGATTTGTAACATCAGAATCGGAACATCAGAATCTGAACTGGCTGATGTAATTTTATTTTTGAGTGCTCTGTTCATATATCCTTTTAAAAAGGAGAATTTGAATTTCTATTAGAAAAATGTTGAACAATCTTGTGGAATTACCACAGAATAATTTATGTTGTATTTGTTCATTTCTACGGAAGAATATTTAATCTATTATTATTAAAATGTTATACTTGTAATGCTAATCAATATTTTATCGTCCTTTTTTTCTAAATGAGAATCGATAAGGGAATCGATCAAAGAACGGAATCGTTAAGCAAAATCAAAAATGGAATTAGAATCTAAAAATTTGCTGCTTCTTACTCGTGTGGCAAGGCCACATGTTGAAAATATGTCCGATCTAGGACCAAGTGATTTAGTGGGACAAATCCCATCTGAAAACTGGAGGCTGTGACCGGACTCATTTGGGGAAGTGTGAATACGCAATCAAATTCTGATGCAAATAAAAGAATTAAACACGTAGCTCTCCATCAGCTTCAAGTGAACCAAATGCAGGAAACAGACGACAACGCAGGGCATTGTGGATGTGGGGGTGAAAGCAAACTTAAACCAGCTAAATGCTGCAACCCCAATCAAGCCAAGGAATTCTGGGGGGAAAAAGACAGTAAAGGAAAACAGCAGAGAACCGAATAAGGCGTCTTCACAAGGAGCAGCGAGTTTAATGTCAACGGACAAGCAGGAAAGAAGGGAGATGCAGGACAATATCCAAAATCAATGGATGATGGAAAACAATCAAATCCTACGAGAACACACACGCAGCATAAACCTGTAACAGCTGAAGCCCCAAAAAACACGAGAACCGAACAAGACTGAAACCAAGTCAAAACATCAATACTGTGACGGACTGCAGCAGCTGTGTGTGTGCAGCAAGAGGCTGACGTTACTGAGCTCCTACAGCGTGTTGGCAGCACATCTGTCACAGACTGCAGGTTTATATAACACAGCTGGACATGCAAAGCGCCATACGTCAAACCACAGCAGCAACAACCCCATGCACTCATAGCTTCTTACATGCATCATGTTCAGCGTCTCTTCGTCTCTGCTGTCTGCAGAGGTCAACTTATCTGAAAATGTGGTCATTCCTCTGTGTGTTAAATTTAGACTACAGTATATGAGTCAGAGGAAATGAGGAACATGATGTCCAGTTCATCTAAAATCCAGTTAACCAGCACAACCCTGTGTAAACACTAGAAGGCTTGATTGTGTGGTCCCTTCGTAACTTGGACTACAGTTTGTGAGAGCCCTTAAAGGGTTTGTCACCACAGCGAATTCTGCTCACCGTGAGTCATCCAGATCACCTCTGGGGTACCACCTTCATTTTGGAGAGTTTGAATCAATAAATCACGTTCCTCCACATACAAACACTGAAGTCTGAATGTGTCTCTAAATTAGAGCAATGGCATCCGTCATCAGTCACACACAACACCAACTCAGCGCTAAACAGGAAAAGAACTGAATTCAAACTCACATTTCATTCACAATTAAACATCCAAACACATCAAATGTTTCAACTAAGGAAATGTATCATCTTAGACTGATTATTGGATGTAGCAGGAGCAGCACGTCTCATTAAAGTTTGGACGCAGTGCTGTTTACCTGCGTGTGTCTTCTCGTCCGCTTCTAACCACAGTCCATCCGTCTGGGTCCACCGAGACCAGCTGACAGAGTTTTAGGAGAGAAATGTCATCCCATTCTTGTCTGGTGTAAGATTGGAGCTGCTCCCAAGTCCTGGCTTTGTTTTATTTCATGATGCTCCAAATCTTTTCTGCTGGTGGACCGATCTGGACAGCAGGCAGGTCGGGTCAATGTCTGGACTCTTCTCCCGCGAAGCGCCATTGTGATGGATGCAGGAGGCGGTTTAGCGTCGCCTGGATGGGAGCACACACTGCTCTAAAACCTCTATTGACATTTCAGCGCTGCCGTCTCCTTTCCAGATGTGTAGGCAGCTCACTCCACGGACACTACTGCAGTCCCACGCCAGGGATGTGGGACTCTGAACCGAACACTGATAACAAACCGGATGGTCCCTCAAGTTCAAGTCATCTGACCACAAGAGTTTTCTTCCTGGCTTCAGCCTGTTAGATGAACTGCAGACCAGAGAAGGTGGTGGTGTTCCCGGTCACGTCCATATCTGTCTTCCTCTTTGCCTATCAGAGCTTTAGGGTGCTTTCACCTCTGTCCCGTTTGTAGCAGTTGTTCCGGAACAGGGAGCGTTTCCCCCTAAAGATCGGTTGGTTTGGTATATGTAAACACAGCAATCACGCTCGGATGCGGGACAAAACAAGCGAGCCGAGATCTCCTAGGAGAGGTGGTCTCGGCTCGCTTCCATTCCAGACCTGGAGCCGTTCGTTTGCAGTGAGAACAGAATCCACACAGAAAACTGAAACACACAGAAACAAACTAGCCACACTCGCTCACGATGCTCCATAGTTGTTGTTTTTCCCGGGGTACGGAAGAGGAAACTCCTTCCACGTTCATTTCTGACCAATGAGAGAACAGTTGGTTCATGGCATTTGTTAACAGCTTTGAACCGCTACAGACGGTTGCCTTGGAACACAAACGCCACAAACGATAAACGAAACCAGTATGGATTTAGCCCCTGAATCGGAACAAAACAAACGGGCCATATAGTGGAGCAGATAAGTCACATAATCGTGCATTTAGTGATACAAGCAAGAAAATTGGCATGAGCAGTATCCATGGGTCACTTGACAAAAAAATTGTTCGGGCCACTTGAAATTTCTAGTTGGCGGCCATTTTTCAAGATGGCCGCCAACTTGTTGTTTTTAGTGACTCCCTTCAGTATTGGACTCAGAAAACCATTACATGTGTTTCAGGTGCAAAATGAACGTTTCTCGCTGAGATACGGCCAAAAAACGGATTTCTGTTAATCACTTGGTCGATCAATTAAGTGATATAATATAATAATAGGTCTGAAAGCACCCTTAGATTACAGACAACTGTGTTCTTAAAGATTCCTGTCAGAGCTCCTGCGTCCATGCAGGGGTCTCCAGTACAGAGTCATGTTTACTGTGAATGCAGCCCGCAGTACTGCCCTGCAGCCTTGCCCCCCCACACACACAGATTTCTCCCCGTTCTCTGAATTGTTTCAGGACATTGTGTACCGGTGATGATGAGATCTCCTGTGCAAGTCTAATAAAGTTTGTATAATTTAACAGTGAGGAACATCATCCTGGTTTTGCTTCCCAGTTCTGAGCTGCAGTTTTTTCTCAGACTGGTGAACCCCCGTCCAGCTCTGCTCCTGAGAGACTCGCAATCTCTAAACTGATCTTTTTAAACCCTCTTGATAATTAACCTAATTAACGAGTTGTAGATATTCCTCCTTGTGGCTTTTTTAATGCCACCCACTTTTCCAACCTTCCAGTCTTTTGATGCCCATATCCAAACTTTTTGGAGGTTTTATTGCCAACTTAATATTTTTCATTGAATAGGAAACTGTTGTCTATATTCTATTGTTAATAAAATATGGGTTTATAAGATTATCAAGTGACTGCACTTTGTTTTTATTTCAAGTCCCAGCTTTATTGGAGTTATTGGGTTAGACGTTCTTCCAGCGAAACTACACCTGTAAAAATACTGTAGCACACATGTGCCATTCAGTCAGTCTGACTGTTTTTGAAGGCTAACTTTAAAGTTCACTCTCAGAAAAACTATCAAGAGCCTTTAATGAAGAGCCCTTAAGTTGGGAATAATGATGTCTCACCCGCCACCAGGCATCCTTCAGCATCCTTCAGCATCCTTCAGCAGCCTTCTCTGTTAATTCAAGGCCAAACTGAACGGGGCCACGCCCACAGATGCTGAACTCAAGGTTATTCAACCCGCGTCAGAGAGAAAAGTCAAGCCCTCATGATACAGAGACCCAAGCCTGCCACGAAGAATGGTTTTCTTGTCGATTAATTTATTGATTTTTTTCTTTAAGTTTAATCTTATGATGATTTTTTTCCACGTTTTAATAAATCTTTCTGTTAAAGCAGCACAACGTAACTTTCAGCTTTTCTGAGTTTGGCGGCATCTTTTGGACAAAAGCGGTAGTGTTTTACCAGAAAGAACACTACGTTTCCCATGAGCACCAGCGCGTACTGCCAGAAAACTCCTGGCCCGTCGCTGCATTTGTTTTGATGAGAGAAGACGGGACACTTTTCTGTTTCACCAAGTGAACAGACAGAACGTAAAAAAAAGATGTTAAACTGCTGGAAAGGAACTAGAATTTACCGGGATACCTTAAACAAGGAAACCAGGGAGCGGTATATGGAGAAAATGATTATTAATTATTAATTATAATAATAATTAATCCCTACTGAAGAGCCATGTGTTTCAATAAATTTGTATAATAGTACAACATACAGTACATGTTTTGTATCCCCCTTACTTCTCTTTTCTTTTTTTGACTGCTATATTATGGCTCCGAGGCGTGAGCAATATTTTTGTTTTCCTCGTGAGATTATTTTTTTCCTCTGCAGCTACAAATAAGAGTTAATATTTTTTCCTCAACAAACTAGTTTTATCTGAAGATTGGGGTTAATTGCACCACAGAGAGCTGGCCAGCAACTGCGTTTAGCTGGAGAAGTGGGGAATAAAACCTGTGTTTTGATCCGACCCGGTCTGTGTGAGTGTTTGTGGTTTAAGGCTGTTTATTGTTCTGCGTTAAATCGACGCAGAGCCTACGGCGTAGGGGACGCGGCGACACGCACCGTACGTTGCGTGTCGCCACGTACCCTACGCCGTAGGTCTGCGTCGATTTAACGCAGAACCATAATTCAGGCTTTACTGTGTGTTTGGTCGTTACAGCCGCGATCCAAAGCGAGCCGACGACTCTTTCACTCTTTTACTTTGTTATATCAGATACTTGGCCTCCGTGGTTCTGCCTCCGAGCAGGAAACCGTTGAAAAGTTAAACCATTAGGATCTTTTCCCCACGTCTGTTATGTGGAGCTGCTGCAGCAGCAACGGGTTACCAGCTTCTCCTGCTATGCGCTCCACGCCCCGCCCATTTTCGTCTCGACTGCGAATCGGGAAGGAGGGGGAAGTGACGTATGCCGTAAAGCAGTCAAAGTCGTAACGATTTGTAGTTTTTTAGTGTGGCAGGGTTCCTACCATGCTCCTCAAAGTTACATAGTGCCAGTGAAGGAGATACAGACCCCTCAGACCATGACAGAGGTTCATTAAACCTGTTGGAAGTTGATGTTCCATCACAATGACTCTGGAAATATGATATTAAGGTGGAAAAGTTACGTAGTGTCGCTTTAAATGCCTACAAATAATTTGACCATTCTCACAATTTTTTACTTTTAAATGTGAAAAAATATCTGGGTCACCGTTTTCAGTCTTGGGTCATCATTTGGTTTATTCAGAACAATCTCCGTAAATCTAAAATAACTTATTCAAAGCTCAAACACTGTTGAAGACATCACTTTGTATAAAAGTCCATCATTTAAAATAAAAAAAAAAGATTGGTGACTCTCGTAGTCTTTATTTTGAAAGGCACTAGACAGGAAACTCGGGTAGAGAGAGCAGGAATACAGCGCAGTAAGTTGCCACAGGCCGGGATTGGAACCTGCGCCACCTGTGCAAGGGCGATAGGCTCTGAATATGGTACACTATCCGGGAGCTATGCGGGGCTGAAATGTCCATAATTGTAACATAAATTCTGCCCAAAGCTGTAAGTCTGAATGGTTTCCCATCACAAGCTTCACGTGGAATATGTTATTTTATTAATCTTAAATGACGGCACAAAGAGGGATGTATATTAGCCAACTGTTACTGACAGACAGCACAAACATGACATTAATAGAAATCAATATTGTTTAGATTTAATGCTCAAAAAAAAAAAAACCAGGCTAGAACACTTTGCAGCAGTTAGCCGTTAGCATCATCATTTTATTCTTTACAACAGAAAATGTCCAAGCCACATGAAAACTATAAAATAACTCACTACATTTAATACGTTTACAGTCACTTAATAATGAGGTAAATGCTTATATTGTTGTAGTGTGGTGAAGGTTTGAGAAGCAGGATGTTTTCTGTTGAGATGCTCACGCACGGCGGTCGTGCTGCTGGGATTCCATATTTAGATATTACTGAGTGTCCAGAGCAACATCTTGTTGGGTTTGTCCCTGAAAAAGTCCCAAACCTGATGCTGCAGTCCGGTTTAAGAGGTAGAAGTTTCATTATATTCATGTATGCTACTTGCACTCGCCGTTGTCAGGGTGTTGTGTACATGCGGCGCATCGACACGCTCTATGCAAGTTAATGGAATCACGTAAACGATTACGTCGACGTGTCTAAAGAGAGCTTTTGTGCTTCAGTCGCAGAGACACTCTTTAGATGAAAGACTTGTCAGCATGATTCCGGGGTCCATTTTTATAAATTAGAAATTTTGTTTTTGAAATGTTTGGCTACAAAAGTTGACTGGAAGTTAACAGAGCTGTTTCTTGCTGTATGCAGACGATGCAGATGCAAAGGCCTTGGCTGCCACTAGGGGGCGCCCTAGCTGCTAGGTAAACCTCAACCTCCCTGCATCTGTGGAGAACTGAAACAAACTTTCTCCATTTATAGCTACCCACACAAGAACGTTTAAACGCGTCACTGTCAAGCACTTACGTCTATGTCTCACATATGCATCTATGCATCGCCTGTGTTGTAATACGAGATTTTTCTTAAAAACATCCCAATTTCAAGACTTTCTGAAAAAAATGTTTACATGCAATTTTAATTCCATCCTCGCTGCATTTCGTTTTTTCAAGTAACCCTTAAACGCTGTCATACTACTAGCTAAACCAGCCTCAGCAAAATGTAGTTTCACTAGCTCGGTTTATTTGTGCTTTCGTCTGAACTTAACAAACAAATGTAGCCTATTTTCTTCTGAAGATGTAACAGATTAATAAAGTCACCCTGCAGTTTGAGCAGTTAACATCAAAACCTTTTTTTCTTTAATCATTTTTAGTAAATAGGTCACACAAAAAAAAAAAGAAAAATCGAAAGTGAAAAACCCACCTCACGCCTCACCTTTGACCTGATGTCCCCCTTCTTTTACAGTAACAATGGTACTACACGGGCTGGCATGCATATTTAAAATAAAATAATCAGGATATTTAACGCAGATATGCTTTTGTTTGTCCTGCATAAGGATGGGAATCAAGAACCAGTTCTTGTTCAGAACCGATTCCCAGTGTTTCAATTCTTTGGAATCGTTCAGAAATTTTGCAAAAGATTCCCTTTTCGATTCCAGTGGGAACGAACAACGTCATCATGCACGTTGCATAGCAAGTCAGCAAGTCAGCAGTCAATAGTAAACACGGTGCCAAGGTGATCAAATGCTCGACAGTCCAGTGACATTTCAGTAAAAAAGAAGACAACAAGACAACTTACAATACTTGCCAAGTGAATATTTCATCAAAGGGAGGAAATACTACCAACATACAAAAACATTTACGCACACAATATGCAATAACAATCAATGAATGTCGTGTTTTCGATCCGCTCCAGATAGTGATGCACCGAAATGAAAATTTGTGGCCGAAACCAAAACCGAAAATAATAAACACACTCCCTGTCTGACATCTACAGCTCCCGCTGCCTCAGCAGGGCCAGGAACATCTTAAAGGACAACACCCACCCCCGTTCCTATTTCTTTGACCTGTTCCCTCTGGCAGGAGCTTCAGGTCCATACGGACCAGAACAAACACACTCAGGGACAGATTCTTCCCCAAAGCTGTGAACTTTCTCAACCAATAAGCTCCTCATACTGGGCAATATTCTTCATCCATTCAAGTGCAATATTCTTTCACTCATTCATGTGCATTATTATTCTGTCATTCACTCATTTTCATAGTGTATATATATTTATGTTTCCTGTTTCTTATTTTGTTGTTTACACAGTCTTTGTTTACATAGTCTGCATGTGTGAACTTTTGTGTGCTGCCTAATCTCATTGTACCATTATAATGATAATAAAGGCGTTCTATTCTATTCTATTGTGAACTGTCTGTTTTTGTATGAATGTAGGGCCATGTAGCACACTATAATGTAATAATTTCCTATAATGTAATAATTTCCTGAAAATGTAATAACATTTACACTTAACTCAATCGAAAATGTAATAAAACCCAATAATGTAATAAAATATCCTGACTGATATTGTAATAACATTTTTACCGATAATGTAATACCTTTTTACATTATTGGGAATTTATTACATGCTACTCAAAGTCTGCAATTTAACCCCAATAGTCATTCTAGTGTTTCAAATCCAGCGTATAAAACATTCTTAGATACTTAAAACACAAAATGTAGAACTCTGGACTGAAAATGAAAATGAACAAATAATGTAATATATTACATTATTCGTCAAGTATTACATTATCACTTTTGGCCTTCGGCAGGAGGGTCCCCCCTTATGATCCAGGTCCTGGTCCAGGTTTCTTCCTCCTAATGGGGAGTTTTTCTTGCCACTGTTTGGCTTAAGGCTTTTCTCCCACTAGGGGAGTTTTTACCTGCCATTGTTTATGTAATAATTTCTCTGGGGTTTATGTTCATGTTCTGGGTCTCTGGAAAGCATCTAGAGACAACATATGTTGTATTAGACTCTATACAAATAAAATTGAATTGAATTGAATTGAATTGAAAAAGACCCACCTAAAAATGTAATAAATTCCCAATAATGTAATAAGGTATTACATTATCGGTAAAAATGATTACAATATCAGTCAGGGTATTTTATTACATTAATGATGGAGTTATTACATTATTGGGTTTTATTACATTTTCGATTGAGTTAAGTACAAATGTTATTACATTTTCAGGCGTTATTACATTCTCAGTAAATTATGACATTATAGGGTGCTACAGGCCAGGTATGGTGCCGGGCCCCCGGGGCCCCCGGGGCCCCCGCGGCCCCTGCTCTTACCCGGACAGCTGGAGCAGCTGCGGCGGCTGCCGGCTCTGCTGCTGCCCGCTCTGCCTCAGCGCCTGCGGGGCTGGAGCCGCCGGGTTCCCCCGGACCCCCATCCTGCGGGTCCGGACCTGGCGGCTGTAGGTGAGCGGCTGCTGCCGCGTGGAGATGGAGGTGACCCGCAGCCCCGCGTCCCCCGCAGAGCCCGCGGAGCCGGGGCCGGCCCGGAGCACGTACAGCCCCCTGAAGGAGGACCCGGCGGAGCCGGAGGAACCGGCGGCGGAGCCGCGGCTCTGCAGCGGCGGCTGCGCGGACGCGCAGAGCCGCCACAGGAACAACCCGACGGACAGCAGGAGGCCCCATCTAACCCGAGCCATGTCCCAAAAAAGAAAAGTAAACCTTTACGAGATAAAAAAAAAAAAAAAAAAAGAGCAGCTCCGTTCACTGGTTCTGAGTTTGAAGAACTTGTGTACTCCTCAACATATTCCGGTCGATCCAGCAGCAGAAAACCAGAAAAGAGTGCAGGGAAAAGTGGAGCATGTGCGGGGAAAGTGACGGTGCTCCTGCTGCAGATCCTGCAGAGCCTCCAGATCCTCCACCCGTCCCAGGACTGCGGAGCTGCCGCGGTCAGGAGAGCCTGAGAAGTTGAGAAAGTTCCCCGGTCCGAGGTGAGCGGTGTCAGCTGCAGCTCCAGCCCCCAGCCTGACGTCAGGGGGGCAGGCCCGCACACCAGCCCCAACAAGGTTAGGGGAGGTTCTGGGGCCCGAGGGGTGTCAGGGGACCCGGGCCCAGCCCACGCCCATGCACACACACACACACACACACACACACACACACACACACACACACACACACACACACACACACACACACACACACACACACACACTTCAGCAGGGCCTCAGTTCCTCTCTAGATGAGTAAACTCTGAAACATCCTACAGAGTGGGTTTGTTTCATGATGCGTGAGTCAGCTAGAGGTTCTGATGCAGGCGGGTTGTTCTGTCATCTTTGATGTCACAGCGCCATTATCTTCAAACACACACACACACATACACACACATAAGAACTGGATAACCCCCCAGTGACTGTCACAATTAGGATTCTGAGAAGTAGTTCTGAAGCATCTTATGGCGCTTTTCCACTAGTACCTACTCAGCCCGACTCCACTCGCCTCCACTGGGTTTGGTTCTTTTCCACTAGGGGTCTAATGGCCCTTTTCCACTAGTATCTACTCAGCTCACTTCTACCCGCCACGCCCCCGTCTTGCACTTCTCCACTACGGGCCGAGGCGGGTGGAGCCATGCAGAGTAGATACTTTTTCTGTATCTTTTCTGCCGAGGTTCTAACCGGGCTGAGTCGGCCCTGGATCTGACGTCATCACCCTCCGCGCCACTGAATGGTCGGGGGGGCGGGGCCGTCATCACTCTCCACGCCACTGATTGGTCGGAGGGCCGTCAGACGTTTGAATCAGGAAGCGGGAGTCAGCGCGAGCATAGGCGCCGGAACCGTGGGTGCTTCGGGGCCCGAGCACCCACGGAGATGGCCGAGCACCCACGGGGAGAGCCGAGTAGGGGAGCCCCCATGTCAACAATCACTGATTGGCTAAAGCGGTTTTCAAATAAAGGGCGCACAGCCGCCGCCGGCTTTCCCATTCAAGTGTATGTACTGCCGCTGTGCAAGAGCGCAGGGTCTGAGTGACGCAGAGCCTGCGCGCATACACCTGTCTACACATTTGTTGCAAGTTGCTTGGCGACTGAAAAAAAGTTTTTCCGGTCTGGCGCCGTTTTCCCACTCATTTGGACGTACAGTAGCTACAGCTGGGTTTGCAAAATGCATGTGTCCCTGATTCAAAGAAAAGCCCTGGCTTTAGTTCTTCTTCTGAGGAGGAGGAGACGAGCAGCAGCAGCAAGGAGGGGATGGGTCCATGAAATCCTCATGAAGACAGGATTTGGGGGAATAAAGGCTCGTTCGGGAGCTCCATGATGGCCAGGTCAGGCTGAATCATATTTTATTAAAAAACCTTTCTGAACTATGTTGTTTTTTTTAGCTCATGTCAGTCATTTTAGCGGACCTGTAGTGCTTCAGTTTGCAAAAGTATTGACACGTCTTTTCATAACCATATATTGATCAATGATTCAATTGATCCCCAGATGAGGCATGGAAATGCTATATTTTATTTTAAATTAACATTTTATTGTTAAAAGAGCAAAAGTATATCACATTTCTACCACTTTTAAACACACCAGGTGTGTCCAAATTCTGGGAGATTTCTCTCCACTTTTGTCCCTTTTTATTGATGTCCCGATAGTCCTGCAGTCTCATCCCACAGCTCCTCACAGACTCACAGCCAAGATCATTCTTTCTTCCATGTTGATCGTCTCTGATCTACAAGCTGCAACTTTTTTTTCTCCCTCCACCTTCTCTCCTACTGGACACCCCGAGATGCCGCCACAGGGCGCACGGTGAAATTAAAAAAAATTCAATTCTACTGTTGTAGATTAGAAACGATCAAGATGGAAGAAAGAATGATCTTGGTTATGAACTATAGAAAAATAGCCTCCTTTTTCCTCAGATGAACACCCGAATTTGTTTAGAATTTGGTTATTATTTGTGTGTGTCTGTGTGTGTGTGCGTGCGGCGTTCATGTCCGTTACCGCTGTTAAATCTACGTTGCTGAATTGCTACACTACACTACATGACATTCAGCACCCACCAGCAAAAACATAATTCGGCGCCTATGAGCGCGAGAACGACTCGCGGCGATTTTATTATACAGCGCAAACGTCTGTTTGGTGATCCAACTCTGAGGTGCAGATGTTCATAAACCTGGTGCTGAGGAGAGAATTAAAAAGGGATGTAGACGGGTGATAAGGAACGATCAGATCTACCAGGAGCTCTGTTTTACTCTCAGCCGCTCGCGGCTCCAGCTGATTTCTGATCAGCGCCGACACAAACAAAGGGGTTGCGCAATCGAGTACGTCACAGCAGCTTCACCCCAACCTGCCCACTTCTCCCCTGGGGGGGGGGGGAGAACAAACGAGGACAAAGCGGGTGGAGCTGGGACAAGGCGTGACGAGCCGAGTCGGGCTGAGTAGGTACTAGTGGAAAAGCATCATAACGTGCCGAGTAGATACTTTTCCTGTAACTACTGTATTCTGCCGAGGTTCTAAGCGGCTGAGTCGGGCTGCATCTGATGTCATCACAATACAGGCCACCGATTGGTCGAGGGTTTGGCCCAATCGCACAATCAAGTACGTCAGCAGCTTCGCACCAACCCCACCTACTTTTGATCTGGATATTTAAAAGAAACGAGGGCAAGGCGAGTCGAGTCGGGCTGAGTGGTACTAGTGTAAAAGCCATTAATGTACAGTACCATCTTGCATGTGGGCGGAACAACAGGCATGGACCACGCCCACTGTGGGCAAACCACAGATAGCCATTGTAGCTCGGCTTGACTCACCTGCGATGCTGATTGATATAACTTTACATCAATTCTGATCAAATCTGTCCAAACATTCTGATTTCACATTCTACTGAAACAACATCAGAGAGGAGCCAGAGCTGGAAGAAGGACGGGTAGAGCTGGAAGGAGGACGGGGAGAGCTGGAAGAAGGACGGGCAGAGCTGGAAGAAGGACGGGCAGAGCTGGAAGAAGGACGGGCAGAGCTGGAAGAAGGACGGGCAGAGCTGGAAGGAGGACGGGCAGAGCTGGAAGAAGGACGGGCAGAGCTGGAAGAAGGACGGGTAGAGCTGGAAGGAGGACAGGTAGAGCTGGAAGAAGGATGGGTAGAGCTGGAAGGAGGACGGGTAGAGCTGGACGTTGGACGTCTTAACATGGGGGTCAAAGGAGATTGGCTAATTTTTGGAGCCAGCCTCTTGTGGTCAGTCCTTGAACTGCAGTTGTCCTTACAACCGTTTTGGCTCCTACCTGGAAGTGGGATTGTTGGAACTTGATAAACAGCAACCAAAAACATGTGTTTTTCCATTTTCCTTCGAATGTGATGTGATTTTGTTCGAAGGGCTGTAGTTTTGAAGTACAATTGTGTAGGATTTGGTTGTCACCACGTTGATGGTGGAGCACCCCAGTTAACCCAAAGATGGGCAAACGGCCAGAACAAACAAGTGTGGCAGTTGCTTGGGTCTGTTGTTTGAATAAGAGTAAAACAGGAGATGTACATGCTGGATTTGTGTCTAAATGTGGGCTTGGAGGTCTGGTTAATTAGAAAATCTGACCATAAACGCAAAAGAGCACAGAGGTGGGTCTCTGAACTAACTTACACCAATTGCCACTGGATAACTACTTTATAGCTCATAGCAGTCTACAGGGGCTGTAGCTCGGGAGGTGCGGTACCCGGGAGTTGGTCGTCTGAAGACAAAAGTGAGCAATTTGACACCAGAGCACAATGCAACCGTCACCAGATAAAATGTTGATTTAATAATGTGTACACATAGTACACATTATATAAATATAATCTATAAGATATTATTTGTCATTGTGGGGAAGCGTGACCAGAGTAGATGGATGGAAGGAGGCAGACTCAGAAGCAATGTTAAAATGTTCAAAAGAGTGATTTTTTTTTTTCCAAAAAAATGCCACCATATCGTAGACGTTACAAAAAATATATGCAAAACAAAATAGAAACAAAAAAAATAGTAACGCAACATGTGCACGTGGCTGCACACTGATCTCTCTCCCTCCCCCGGCAACAAACAGTAGCCGGTTAAGTAGACCCTTCCATCAGACTGTACCACTCCAAAGGTGACTACACTCGCTTCTTTGGAATCAACTGAGCAATCAAAAGTTTCCCTTCAACTACAATCACCATCAAACACACAATAGCTTTGGCTATGGTAACAGATACCTTTTCAACCATGCTGAAAATAATCAAAATCAATAAGAAAACAAATCACAAAATGTACCTCCCCCCATACATGGTTCAACCCAGTGACATCACTAATGATGTCACCAGGGTATTAATAGAGGAAATGTTTGCACTTTTCCCTCCTTTTGAGACTGGAACCTGGTGGGTATGGTAAGTAACATAATCAACCTCATGATGAATGACAAAACCAAACAAATAAACCACTTTAAACTTAAAGGAGCATGAGACTCCTTTTAAGAAATTAGACTCTCTAGCGCCACCCTTCACCACGACGGCCGTCGGGGGTACTGCAGCCAATAGCGAAGCCGGCACGGGAGAACGGGGAGAACGTGCATGCAGCGTCATGTGACGTCACATCCGCAGGACAGCGCGGGAAATTTGGGCCCGAATTGCAGCACATTTTGCAGCACACAGCCTGTTCAAGGCAAAGGAGAGATACACTAGAGGATCATTCTTTTTGGTTTGGAACGCTTCATCTGACATTTTTACTAGAAAACTTAAAACGTATACAAATTTTTTTCATAAATCCTGCCACAATCCGGCCTCAAGCTCCTTTAACACTTGTCTGTATTATTTTAAGTGAAATAATTGTGAACACAAACAAACCCGGGGTACTATGTGCCTGCATTGTATGAAAGAATGGTAAACCTATGACCAAAACAAACAAGCACGGTTGAATTTGGATGGACTAAGACAGTAGACTGAAATGGAGACAAATGGTGTGCTCTCACCCACTTTGTCACAGTCATGGATATAAATTCTAGTAATCGGAAAGGGAAACAGGAAGGTGCCCCTGGTGCCCCTGGCTGCCCCAGCAAAAGTGATTACACCACAGCCCAACCGGAAAAAAGGTCAGCTGCTCCTGCTGTAGAGGTGCATTATGGGATACAGCATGCAAGATAGACGCTGGGAATTTTCGAGAAAGTAGCGCAGGAGTAGGTGAAGAACCCGTGAAGCAACGCACATCCTCTGAACGAGTGCGTCAGGATCAACTCTACTGCAGACATCCGGGGGGGGGGTTCCAGCACCATCATGTTGTGGCACACGATCTGGAGTAGATGATCCAGATGAGACTGGATAACATCTGGAGGGGGATCCAAATACGAGACAGGAGAACCAGATGCGTACATCAAACCCAGAAGGTTCTTTATTGATTAAGGGGAAAGGGGATGGGGAGAGAGAGTCTGAGTGGAGCAGTGTTATGCAAGTCCATACTTCTCATGAACTAGTTCAAGTTCAGTTCACATACTGTAGTTCAAAAATGAATAGTTCACATTCATAGTTCACCATCTTCACTTTGAACTAGTTCAAATTCAGTTCATTTCAATATTTTTAGGTGAGAAGTAGGAATGAAACGCCCCACTATCCTACAACTGTTCACTGTATACAATCATGTATTGTCCTAGTGGCTTTTCAACTTTACTCAAAGGCTGTAAATCTCCAACAATGTAGTCCATTATCAATGTGTCTCCCTGTTGCTAGGAAATCAACCCCCTGAAGGTGCAGCAGTGGGACTGGGGTCATTTGGGGCTGTTGGGTCTTCTTGGTCTTTCCTGATTACTTTTTTTGACTGGAGGGATGCTTTAACTCCACATGACGTTTCAAATTTGAAGTTGACGAGGCAGACGTTGAGACTTGTTTTCTCAACGCAGGTGGACATCGTTTGCACAGAAAGGTTAATCAGACTCTTTGGGAGACAATGTGTAAAATTCCCGCAGATAATTATAAGCGGAGGCATCAATTCAATTCAATTTTATTTGTATAGCGTCTAATACAACAGATGTTGTCTCTAGACGCTTTCCAGAGATCCAGAACATGAACATAAACATAAACCCCCGAGCAATTATTACATAAACAATGGCAGGTAAAAACTCCCCTAGTGGGAGAAAAGCCTTAAGCCAAACAGTGGCAAGAAAAACTCCCCTTTAGGTGGGAAGAAACCTGGACCAGGACCTGGATCATAAGGGGGGACCCTCCTGCCGAAGGCCAGACTAGGGGAGTCGGGGACGTCAGCAGCACACAGCAGGCAGGTGGAAGCAGCAGCGGGATAACCAGAGGGGGGGGGACTCGTGTGCATGAACTCGTTCATGCACAACACTGGAGTGGAGACCGTGGTTCCAGTGGTTGGCGTGGGTCTGTCAGAGGCTGAGTGGAGTGAGCAGCGGCACCACAGGCTGGAGCTGGGGTTGGCAGTTAGGACAGAATGATCCTGGGCAGGAGAGCAGTAGTTGTCGGGTCAAACAAGCTGGATCAAGCACTGGGATCAGTAGAGGGAAGCCAACAAACAGGAACATGCTGAATTAAAGATGAACTGACACTGAATGTACGGAGACCTGTGCCTTAAATACCCACACAGAGCAGCTGGTAACGAGATGCAGGAGGCAGTGATTGTGAGGGGGTGTGGCAGCAGGCAGAGTGTGGTGGAATAATACCCAATTACTGGAGCCGGGAGCAGACTCATGACAAGGACATCCTAAAGTATTTTGGTGGTCATGTCAGGTGCTTCGTTTGTGTTTCGTACCAGCTAGCAGTTGTGAGCTACATGTACCACTGTCAAGACGCACCTTCAACCTGACTGAACATCAGTTTCGTTACTCTTAACTCTCCCAGTATGGATGTGGTACATTCAATTTCATACTTTCGGCAACTTCTTTTTTATACATACCAGGAGGACTCAGGCTTAACCTGGTTTAGCTTCTGCTACTATCCACTGCACGGACATCTCCTGACATTAATCTGCTCAGTTACTTCCGTTGGGTGTCTTCATGCAAACAAAGGTTAGCTATCTACTTTGTCTGCAGGACTAGAACAACAGGTCACTTCCCTGAAAATCTAGGATATGAAAAGAGGTCAGGTGTTGGAGACACCTCTGGCCCTAATGGTGCTTTTCCACCAGTACCTACTCAGCCCGACTTGACTCGCCTCGGTTTGGTTCTTTCCCACTAGGGGTCTAATGTGCAGAGTAGATACTTTTCTGTATCTATTCTGCCGAGGTTCTAAGCTGCTGAGTCGGCTGTATCTGACATCATCACACTACAGGCCACCGATTGGTCAGGCAGTTTGCCAATCAGATGTCTGAGTCAGGATGTGACATCATTTCAAGAGCGACTCGTGGCTTCTTGTTCATTTTTTTTGAAGAACAATGGCAGCACAGAAATCTGTTCCGTTGTCAAATTCTGAGGTGGAGACCTTCTTAAACCTGGTGGCTGAGGAAAACATCCAGAGAGAACTAGATGGGGCCACGAGGAACCAAAATATACCAGGAGCTTCTCAGTCCATGTCTGCTCAAGACTACAAACGGACTTTTCAGTAGTGCCGAGACAAACTGAAAAAGTTAAAAAGCGATTATCGTGCGGTGAAGGACCACAATAGCCGGAGTGGGTCTTCTTCGTTTGTGTCGCAGAATCAAAGCAGTCACAGCAGCTTAAACAAGGGCAAGGCGAGTCGAGTCGAGTCGGGCTGAGTAGGTACTAGTGGAAAAGCACCATAACTTTCCACCCGTTAGGAATGTGTGTTGTCGGCCTGAAGTGGCCCGGTGACCCGTCCAGGCTGTATGCTCCTTTTCTCGTGAAGACAAAACCAGACAGGTGGCAGGGGACCCTTGTGACTCTGAAGAGGTAGAAGCAGCTGTAGATAATGCATGGACGGATGTCCGACAGTTGCTGAATACTGTCCTGAGTACATCAAGTGAGCGGAAATGTTTAGCAGACTTCCATCTGCTCTGGAGACGACAGCTTTGCTGTGTTTGATCTGCTAGGAGCTCACCCTGTGCATATGTGACATCTGACATCACATACATGAAGCCGTCCTCAGGGCCTAGCTCACAAGCGGTGCTGTCTTTTCTTCTTCTGCAGGGCTCACTCCTTTCGGCCCATCTTGCCTCTGGGATGCTTCCTGATGTCCCTCTTCCACCGAGCTCACTGCTGCCCTTTAAAACCCCACCTCCTCCTCAGCTCCACCTCCAGGCTCCGCCGTCACTCGGATGTTCATCCCAGCCAGCGTTTTAGTGTAAGCCCAACAAATGGAGATTAATCGGATCCTACACATCAGATTCACTGCAAGCTACGGCACTCTCTAATTTCTGTTGTCTTCAAATGTGGTAATCTGAGTCACCTGGGATGTAGACGTTTATTTGCATTTGTCAACAGCAATTAAAGGAAAGGGAAGATTAGTCTGCCGCTAATAGGAGCCAGGGGACCGGTTTGCGGTGAGCTCAGCTGCACATTGCAACATGCTTTGGAGTCACGAAGGTATTAGGCGTGAAAATGTGAATGCTGATGTGCAAATCAGCAGAAATGATGTAACGTTAGTCAACGCTGCAATTTGTTAAAGTTATAAAACTCTAAAATATCTTTCACAGGTCTGAATGTAACATTAAAAAAATAGGCGTTCATAATTGTTTAATCCTGATTATCCATGAAGAGTCTCTCTGTTGGGTTGTTCACCCATGTTTCCCTGGAAAAACTCTTGTCTCGACTTGTCTGTCTCGACCCGCTCCCTTCATCCGAACGGAGATCAGGTCCCCACTACCTTGCGTGAATAAAATAAAGGTTTGAAGGTAAATTGAGATTGGGCCTAAGGGTGTTATAACCGTTATTAATAAAAAGAGAAAAACAGAGCCTCAGCTGAAAATCAGGAATCAGTAAGTAACGAGCAGAATCAGACACAAAAGTACCTGCTGCTGTGTCAGCCTGCCACCAGGGGTGGCGCTGTAGAGCAACGGTGAAGGCCTGGGTCCGAGGGCCAACCTGCACACCAGCAAATGAACAATAAACCCAAACAAGTCCTCTCTTTAAAGTGCTCTGTCCTGGACTGCAGTCTCCATCCAGTGGAGGTGGTGGGGGAGAGGAGGATGGTGGCTAAGCTGTCCTCCATCATGGACAATGTCTCCCCCCCTCCCTTCATGAGACTGTCAGAGCCCTGGAGAGCTCCATCAGAGACCTGGAGAGCTCCATCAGAGCCCTGGAGATCTCCATCAGAGCCCTGGAGAGCTCCATCAGAGCCCTGGAGAGCTCCATCAGAGCCCTGGAGAGCTCCATCAGAGCCCTGGAGAGCTCCATCAGAGACCTGGAGAGCTCCATCAGAGACCTGGAGAGCTCCATCAGAGCCCTGGAGAGCTCCATCAGAGACCTGGAGAGCTCCATCAGTGACCGGCTTTCGTCACCCGCGATCCGTCACTGAGAGGCATCGCAGGTCCTTCCTCCCCGCTGCATAAGACTCCACAACCAGGCTGATCACCGTAGTTAACGGACAATAACGTGCAATATCTGTCTACTTCATACACATCCTACCTGCTTTTTTTGCACTACTTTTATTTTTATTCCACTGTACATCCGGTGGCTTAGTGGTTAGCACTGTTGCCTCACAGCAGGAAGGTTCCCGGTTCTACTCCCAGGCCCGGCAGGCTCTTTCTGTGTGGAGTTTGCATGTTCTCCCCGTTCTTGCGTGGGTTTCCTCCGGGTACTCCGGCTTCCTCCCACAGTCCAAAAACATGCATATTAGGTAAATTGGTGATTCTAAATTGCCCGTAGGTGTGAGTGTGTCTGGTTGTGTTTATATGTGGCCCTGTGATGGACTGGAGACCTGTCCAGGGTGTAACCCCTGCCTCTCACCTGTAATGAGCTGGGATAGACTCCAGCAGACCCCCGTGACCCTGCAAAGGATAAAGCGGGTATAGAAAATGGATGGATGGATGGACATATGTACTATTTATATTTTGTAATTATATATTTTTTACTTTTTTCATCCTTCTTTCGCTACGTGTGTGTTGTGTGTACTGCTGCTGCACAAAGAGAATTTCCCCACTGAGGGATGAATAAAGGACTATCTAATCTAATTTAATCTAATCTAATCTAATCCAATGTATTAACACAAATTCATTCAACCAACACTCTGATTAAAAGTCCTGAAATCTGATTACGATGAACCTAAAACACTCACGAGCAACAAAAACAAGTCCAGAAACCCATAATATAAAGAGTGGTGTGTGTACATGGTGTCCGGGGCTGTACTGGAACTACGTGGAGTGACGTCTACGGCGGCAGGCACAATCATTACGGAGCCCCGGAGATGACATGGGGGGAAAAATATAATTAGTTCCCACAAAATACTAATTAGTTCCCACGAAATACTAATTTGTGGCCATGAAATATTAATTTGTTCCCACAAAATACTAATTTGTGGCCACGAAATATTAATTAGTTCCCACAAAATACTCATTTGTGGCCACAAAATGCTCATTTGTGGCCACAAAATGCTCATTTGTGGCCACGAAATATTAATTAGTTCCCACGAAATACTAATTCGTTCCTACGAAATACTAATTTGTGGCCACGAAATACTAATTTGTGGCCACGAAATATTAATTAATTCCCACGAAATACTAATTTGTGGTCACGAAATACTAATTTGTGGCCACGAAATACTAATTTGTGGCCACGAAAATACTAATTAGTTCCCATGAAATACTCATTTGTGGCCACGAAATACTAATTTGTGGCCACGAAAATACTAATTAGTTCCCATGAAATACTCATTTGTGGCCACGAAATACTAATTTGTGGCCACAAAATACTAATTTGTGGTCATGAAATACTCATTTGTGGTCACGAAATACTAATTTGTTCCCACAAAATACTAATTTGTGGTCATGAAATACTCATTTGTGGCCACGAAATACTAATTTGTGGTCACGAAATACTAATTTGTTCCCACAAAATACTAATTTGTGGCCACGAAATGTTAATTCGTTCCCATGAAATACTCATTTGTGGCCACGAATACTAATTTGTGGTCACGAAATACTAATTTGTGGCCATGAAATATTAATTTGTTCCCACGAAATACTAATTTGTGGCCACGAAATATTAATTAGTTCCCACAAAATACTCATTTGTGGCCACGAAATGCTCATTTGTGGCCACAAAATACGAATTAGTTCCCACGAAATACTAATTTGTGGCCACGAAATATTAATTAGTTCCCACGAAATACTAATTCGTTCCTACGAAATACTAATTTGTGGCCACAAAATATTAATTAGTTCCCACGAAATACTAATTTATGGCCACTAAATATTAATTAGTTCCCACGAAATACTAATTTGTGGCCACGAAATACTAATTTGTGGTCACGAAATACTAATTTGTGGCCACGAAATACTAATTTGTGGCCACTAAATATTAATTAGTTCCCACGAAATACTAATTTGTGGCCACGAAATACTAATTTGTGGTCACGAAATACTAATTTGTGGCCACGAAATACTAATTTGTGGCCACGAAATACTAATTTGTTCCCATGAAATACTCATTTGTGGCCACGAAATGTTAATTAGTTCCCACGAAATACTAATTAGTTCCCACAAAATACTAATTTGTTCCCACAAAATACTAACTGTTAATTAATGATATTAATATCATTCCTTGACGGTTGGGTAAGTGCATCCTCTCTAACTGTTAGAGAAGGAACAGAGGCAACACCATGGACAGGGATAGTATGATTGAGTTTTATTTTAGGCTAGGGATGAGCTACATTCTGAAAAGCCTTGCATTGCAAGGATTCATTATTAGCAAGAGACATTTAAATAGACTATTGAGAGCCAGGTCACTTCGCAGGCGGAGGTACGGAGGACGCCGGGATAGATTACATTGTCGACCAACTGAAACGCTCTGGAAAGGATCACAGTTATCGGTGGATGTAACACGGTATACGTATCAGAAAAGAAGACGTCAGGATCCTCCTCTCTCTACTGGACCCCATCGGTTCCCAAGTTCACCAGACGAGACGTCTCAGGAGGAGGCAATATTTAGCTCAGGGACCTAACTTTGTGTGGCACATAGACTCACACGACAAACTGAAGCCATGAGGGATATGCATTAATGACTGCATTGACAGATTCTCAAGCAATATCATGTGGCTGCGGTGCCGCCCTCACTAACAGCGACCCGAAACTTATCGGGGGGGGGACTTTGTGGAAGCACTGGAGCGCTGTGGGGGCCCCGGGCTCGTACGGACAGACACAGGCACTGAGAACGTGGTGGTCAGAGACATTCAGCAGTATCTACAGAGAGATGACGACAGAAGCTATGTCACAAGGACAGGTACTGCCAACCAGAGGATTGAGAGCTGGTGGGGACTGAGGGATTCTTCTCTGGGGATTTGGTTGACAAAGCTCTGTCACAGTTCTGTTTCATGCCAATCATTCAGGTACGTAGCGCCGCATTATGTAATGTTATACATTTTCCCATCATAATGTAATAATGCCATATTATGTAATAATGTAGCCTAATACTGTACATTTTCACATCATTATGTATTAAAGGAGCTTGAGGCAGGATTGAGGCAGGATTTATGAAAAAAATTCGTATACGTTTTAAGTTTTCTAGTAATAATGTCAGATGAAGCGTTCCAAACCCAAAAGAATGAGCCTCTAGCGTATCTCTCCGTTGCCTTGAACAGGCTGTGTGCTGCAAAATGTGCTGTAATTCGGGCCCAAATTTCCCACGCTGGGCTGCGGATGTGACGTCACATGATGCTGCATGCACGTTCTCCACGTTCTCCTGTGCCGGCTTCACTGTTGGCTGCAGTACCCCCAACGGCCGTCGTGGTGAAGGGTGGCGCTAGAGAGTCTCATTTCTTCAAAGGGGCCTCATGCTCCTTTAATTTGCTGCATTTATGCGGCGGTCCTATCTATTATGATCCCAGCAAGAAATCCAGAAACTGTAGCCTTCATGGGCATGGACTGTCACTTCGGGGGTAAAAGAAAAATAATAATTTAATATGTTTGATGTAGCTCAGGGGTCCTCAACCCTGGTCCTCGAGGGCCGGTGTCCCTGCAGGTTTTAGATGTTTCCCTGCTTCATTGCACCATGATACAAGTGACTGTGTCATCAACAGAATTGTGCAGACCTGGATGAAAAGCTGATGATGATGATTAATTAGAATCAGGTGTGTTAAAGCAGGGAAACATCTAAAATATGCAGGACACCGGCCCTCGAGGACCAGGGTTGAGGACCCCTGATGTAGCTATTTACTCTTTAGTTGTGAAAATAAGACACAATGCAATTTAAGCTGCTTTTATTTGCTTAACACAAACTTTTTTCTTTAAGGCACGGCAAGGCAAGTTTATTTATATACCACAATTCAACACAAGGTAATTCAAAGTGCTTTACATCAACATTAAAAGCGGCAAGACACAATTACACAGTAAATAACAAATAAAATGAAATAAAATGATGAAGAAAAGAGGTAAAATAATAAAAAGCACAAGTTGTTAAAAAGTAAGGGCAGTAGAGTCCAGCAGGTAAGTATTTAATTTAAGAGTACGCTTCACTAACAGTAATGTTTTTATCCTGATTTAAAGGATCTACAGTTGCAGCAGACCTCAGGTCTACAGGAAGTTTGTTCCACCGGTGAGGAGCAGAACCACTTTAACCACTGCAAAGGCAGAGAATAAACAGGACTATATTTCACCTATAGTGATCATCACTGTTCAAAAATGCACTGTATTCCAGCAATGTCTTAATTAGGGCCCGAGCACTGACAGTGCGAAGGCCCTATTGTATCTGTAGGAATTGTTCTTGTTATCGTTTTTATTTTTATTTTTCTTCCGACGAAAGGAGGGCCTTTTTGCCCCCCTAAATGTGCCCCAAAAGTCACCAAATTTTGCATGCAATGAAGGCCTGGCAAAAAATTTGATTTTTAATGGTTTGCATTAATGGGCGTGGCCTAATGGCTCAACAGCGCCCCCTAGAAAACTTTGTGCCTCAAGCCCCACAATACGGTTTGACGTACATGCACGAAAATCGGTACACACCTGTATCATGTCGCAACTTAAAGAAAAGTCTCTTGGTGCCATGGCCGAAACCAAACAGGAAGTCGGCCATTTTGAATTAATCAGGTAATTTTGGCGCAAATTTGTGCCATTTCTTCGTCCGTTTCTTCGCCCGAACCGTAACGTGCACCCAGGTGTGTTATACATCAAAATGTGCGTCTCCATCCTGCGACGATGCGCATTACTTTTTTCAGTCAAAAGCGTTACCGTGGCAACGATAGACGCCAAAAAACGCGCCCCCCCTTCATCTGATTGGTCCATATTTGATAGTTCCTACTTTCTGCCATAACTTTTGAATAGTTTGATATAAAGAGTCATGGGTGGTGTCATCGGACTTAGTTTTGAGTCCTTGGTGCAAATTAGCCCCACCCCTTCTTCTGATTGGTCGATATTTGATAGTCCCTATTCTCTGCCATAACTTTTGAACGGATTGTGAAAAAGACATGTGGGTGAGGAGAAGTGAGCACAAATACAGCGGGAAGATTGTAAAAAGGTGAGACTTGCAGGTAGAACAAGACAGACATCAATGTCTTTCATGTTCTCAGGACTGAAAACTCAAAGCAGTCTGTCTTTTTCATTTCTTTTGCAAAACAACAGGAATGAAAAACAAAAGAACGGATACATGAGTCGGTGTCCGTGACTGAAATGTAAACAATCAGCTCAAGGAAAAGAGGATTCTGGTCCAGAAAAGCATAAACCATCAGGACCACAAGGTTCCAGCGAGCTGAGGAGCAGTCGAGGACTGGACTGCTAATCTGCTCTGAATGAGGAAACAGCGTCTGCTGCCGTCTGCTTCCAACCAACAAGGAGAAGGTTTCAGGACGACCAGCACCTTTCACAGAAACTGGCTGGGCTTCCTTTACCCTTCAAATTGCCAATAAAATTGAATTGCCAAGAGAAAATACGCCTGGAAACACATCAGATTCGTTTTATTTAAACATTCCCACATATCGCCAAAAACGTTTTTAAAGATAAAGTTACCAAATGTGTTGGCTTCATGTGTTCATGGAGATCAGCCGCAGACGAGTTTTCAACCACATGTCTCTCAGACACATTTCCAACTTTCTAAATGGCTTTTGGCTCATTATTTAAATCTTCTCATGTAAATCTTTTCAGTTATTTAGAAAATAACTCAGGTGAACTCGGCTGTAATTCTTGACACAACACTGTTGTTGCGTTTGACAGATTACACTCATAACTCACCAAAGATATGGACGCATCGCGGTATTAGACATACGTAATTTCATACCTTTCATGGAGCTTTTTCTTGATCATAAAATACCTTTGTGAATAACTTTCCTTTGTAATTTAAATGCAAGTGTTAAAAAGTTAAAGATACTGTTGGATTTTGGGGAGAAGCAGTTCAAAAGTATCAGTGCGCACTGCAAAAACTCAAAATCTTACCAGGAATATTTGTCTTATTTCGAGTTAAAATGTCTCATTTTTAGTCAAAAAATCTCATTTCACTTAAAACAAGAGTCATTACCAGAAAAATAACTTGTTATTTGACAATTTTCAACTGTTTCAAGTAAATTTTCACTTGAAATAAGTAGAAAAATCTGCCAGTGGAACAAGATTTATCCGCTGTCAGATTGTTCTACTTATTTTAAGTGAAAATCTACTTGAAACAGGTGAAAATTGTTGTGTTTTTTCCAGTGATGAGTCTTGTTTTAAGTGTAGTGAGATTTTTTGACTAAAAATGAGACAAATAGACAAATATTCCTGGTAAGATTTTGAGTTTTTGCAGTGCGATTTTCACTCTGCGGATCATCAGATGGCAGCAGAGAGGAGTCATTGGAAGTGCTCTTCTCTCTCCAGAGGCTGATGTGAGGACAGTCTGAGCTGTGTTGGTCAGCGTCTGTGGAGCCTCCATCAAACCCTCCACCAGGACCAGCCCCGTCAGCCCCCGGGCCGCCCACATGAAAAATCAGGGGGGATGGTGGATTTTATCATATGGGGACAGATCATTTGTGCTGATTACAAATAATATAATATATTACAAATAATAGCAGTGACCAAAACAGCTGCAGAAATACTGCAGGAATGACATAGCAGCAGTTAAATGCAGCCTTCTGTAAGCTTTAAATATCCACTGGACTTACATCAAATACATCAAAACACAACAATAAAAAACACTTTTCTGAACTTATCAATATGACTCTGTCCTTCACAGGATAAGTAACATGGATCACTGCAAAAACTCTAAATCTTAACAAGAATATTTGTCTTATTTCTAGTTAAAATCTCTCATTTTAGTAAAAAAAATCATCACTGAAAAAAACAACAATTTTCACCTGTTTCAATAGATTTTCACTTGAAATAAGTAGAAAAATCTGCCAGTGGAACAAGATTTTTTTGCTTGTAATAAGAAGATAAATCTTGTCCCACTGGCAGATTTTTCTACTTATTTCAAGTGAATATTTGCTTGAAACAGGTGAAAATTGTCAAATAAGTTTTTTTTCTGGTGTTATTTTTCTGGTGATGACTCTAAATGTTGAAATAGCAGTAAAACCACATTCATTGATGAAATGACATAAGGGATGGAAAGGGGGGATGGCAGTTTTACAGGGGGGAGGATTTGGACCGTTTTTATTTCAGGGGGGGTGATTTGGACCGTTTTTATTTCAGGGGGATGCCATCCCCCCTCATCCCCCCTCATCCCCCCTCTTCCCCCCTCTTCCCCCCTCTTCCCCCCTCATCCCCCCTCATCCCCCCTCAACTCCAGTACTGTCAACGCGTGTCTGGATATCTGCTAGTGGCGGCGGGGGGTTCCTGTCGTTTCTGCTGCTCGTGTTGTATGTGAAGCTCTATAGAAATAGACTCTGATTTTTTTTTCCCAGTCAGAAGAAAATAACAGCCTGCTTGGCGTTCATCCAACTCAGCGAAGCAAAACACCCGTCTTTGTTTGACCCAACCCAGACAGACTGTCCATAAAATCCTGGGCCAAAAATGAAACATATATCTGCCTAGAGAACTGAAGGTAACAGTTCAGCAACAATAGATCACTTTCCTGCTCGCTCTCGCCAAGCTGCTGTCAGGATGACCGGGAGAGACTGTCCAGATCCAGATGTGCACAGTTTGGAGATTCTTGCCCAAGAAGGCTCAAAGCTCTGACTGCTGCCAGGTCATCTCTCCGTAGGAGCTACTAGAACAAGGGTCTGAGTGTGGCTGAAGTACATAAGGCTTGTTTCATTTAGTCTAAAGAACAATTGTAGTGGCTACACAGTTTTCCTTTCTGCTGCAAAGATAAAACAAGCAGGTTACCAGACACTCCCAATCAGCTTCGTCATGCTTAGCAGGGCTGTAGCACCCTATAATATAATCATTTCACCCTATAATGTAATAATTTCACCCTATAACGTAATAATTTCACCCTATAACGTAATAATTTCACCCTATAACGTAATAATTTCACCCTATAACGTAATAATTTCCTGAAAATGTAATAACGCCTCAAAATGTAATAAATTTGGACTTAACTCAATCAAAAATGTAATAAAATCCAATAATGTAATAACTTCACCAATAATGTAATAAAATATCCTGACTGATATTGTAATAACATTTTTACCGATAATGTAATAGCCTACCTCCAGGTGGGCCTTTTTTTTTTTTTTCCAAAATTAATAATGTAATACTTTACAAATAATGTAATATGTTCATTTTCAGTCCAGAGTTCTACATTTTGTGTTTTAAGTATCTAAGAATGTTATATACGCTGCCTGGATTTGAAACACCAGAATGATTATTGGGTTAAATTTCAGACTTTGAGTACCATGTAATAAATTCCCAATAATGTAATAAGGTATTACATTATCGGTAAAAATGTTATTACAATATCAGTCAGGATATTTTATTACATTATTGGTGAAGTTATTACATTATTGGGTTCTATTACGTTTTCGATTGAGTTAAGTGCAAATTTGATTACATTTTCAGGCGTTATTACATTTTCAGGAAATTATTACATTATAGGAAATTATTACATTATAGGAAATTATGACATTATAGGTGCTACAAGAGCTACCGGGACGTCATGTAGTGAACGTGTCCAAATGTGGACATGCTGACTGGAATCCTGAGGACAATCAAACACTATGTTTTAAAAGGCTCTGCACAGCTGGTCATGACTCTGGTCATGACTGGTCTGGCGTGGTCTACGGGGCCCAGACTTCCTCCGGCATTCCAGACGTTCAAGTGTGATGTCATGAGAATCGTGGGAGTGGTGACGTAAGCAGCGCTATCTGTGGCACATCTGGAGGTTTTGTGAGAACGGCTATGTTTCCTTTTCTGAATAGTGTCCTCTGGGTGATGACAGAGCAGCCAAGAATAACTGTTGCTGAAGATGCGAGCCCAAACCAGAGAGCACGTGGATGAAGGGAAGAACGACCTGTTCTACTTTCAAGAAACTGTGGGAGAGATGAAATATATACATACTACCTAGGTGGCCCTCTTTTGTTCACTATAGATGTGTGAACACTACTCCCTGTTCCCCCGGTTCTTTTCCATTAACATCCTGGTTCTCTTCTATTAACATCCTGGTTCTCTTCCATTAAAATCCCGGTTCTCTTCCATTAAAATCCTGGTTCTCTTCCATTAAAATCCTGGTTCTCTTCCATTAAAATCCTGGTTCTCTTCCATTAACATCCTGGTTCTCTTCCATTAACATCCTGGTTCTCTTCCATTAACATCCTGGTTCTCTTCCATTAACATCCTGGTTCTCTTCCATTAAAACCCCTGGTTCTCTTCCATTAACATCCTGGTTCTCTTCCATTAACACCCTGGTTCTCTTCCATTAACATCCTGGTTCTCTTCCATTAAAACCCCTGGTTCTCTTCCATTAACATCCTGGTTCTCTTCCATTAACATCCTGGTTCTCTTCCATTAAAACCCCTGGTTCTCTTCCATTAACATCCTGGTTCTCTTCCATTAACATCCTGGTTCTTTTCCATTAACATCCCGGTTCTCTTCCATTAAGACCCTGGTTCTCTTCCATTAAAATCCTGGTTCTCTTCCATTAAAATCCTGGTTCTCTTCCATTAAGACCCTGGTTCTCTTCCATTAACATCCTGGTTCTCTTTCATTAAAACCCCTGGTTCTCTTCCATTAAAACCCCTGGTTCTCTTCCATTAAAATCCTGGTTCTCTTCCATTAACATCCTGGTTCTTTTCCATTAACATCCTGGTTCTCTTCCATTAACATCCTGGTTCTTTTCCATTAACATCCCGGTTCTCTTCCATTAAGACCCTGGTTCTCTTCCATTAAAATCCTGGTTCTCTTCCATTAAAATCCTGGTTCTCTTCCATTAAGACCCTGGTTCTCTTCCATTAACATCCTGGTTCTCTTCCATTAAAACCCCTGGTTCTCTTCCATTAAAACCCCTGGTTCTCTTCCATTAACATCCTGGTTCTCTTCCATTAACATCCTGGTTCTCTTCCATTAACATCCTGGTTCTCTTCCATTAACATCCTGGTTCTCTTCCATTAACATCCTGGTTCTCTTCCATTAACATCCTGGTTCTCTTCCATTAACATCCTGGTTCTCTTCCATTAACATCCTGGTTCTCTTCCATTAAAACCCCTGGTTCTCTTCCATTAAAATCCTGGTTCTCTTCCATTAAAACCCCTGGTTCTCTTCCATTAAAATCCTGGTTCTCTTCCATTAAAACCCCTGGTTCTCTTCCATTAAAACCCCTGGTTCTCTTCCATTAAAACCCTTGGTTCTCTTCCATTAAAACCCCTGGTTCTCTTCCATTAAAACCCCTGGTTCTCTTCCATTAAAATCCTGGTTCTCTTCCATTAAAACCCCTGGTTCTCTTCCATTAAAACCCCTGGTTCTCTTCCATTAAAATCCTGGTTCTCTTCCATTAAAACCCCTGATTCTCTTCCATTAAAATCCTGGTTCTCTTCCATTAAAACCCCTGGTTCTCTTCCATTAAAATCCTGGTTCTCTTCCATTAAAACCCCTGGTTCTCTTCCATTAAAACCCCTGGTTCTCTTCCATTAAAACCCTTGGTTCTCTTCCATTAAAACCCCTGGTTCTCTTCCATTAAAACCCCTGGTTCTCTTCCATTAAAATCCTGGTTCTCTTCCATTAAAACCCCTGGTTCTCTTCCATTAACATCCTGGTTCTCTTCCATTAACATCCTGGTTCTTTTCCATTAACATCCCGGTTCTCTTCCATTAAGACCCTGGTTCTCTTCCATTAAAATCCTGGTTCTCTTCCATTAAAATCCTGGTTCTCTTCCATTAAGACCCTGGTTCTCTTCCATTAACATCCTGGTTCTCTTCCATTAAAACCCCTGGTTCTCTTCCATTAAAACCCCTGGTTCTCTTCCATTAAAACCCCTGGTTCTCTTCCATTAACATCCTGGTTCTCTTCCATTAACATCCTGGTTCTCTTCCATTAACATCCTGGTTCTCTTCCATTAACATCCTGGTTCTCTTCCATTAAAACCCCTGGTTCTCTTCCATTAACATCCTGGTTCTCTTCCATTAACACCCTGGTTCTCTTCCATTAACATCCTGGTTCTCTTCCATTAAAACCCCTGGTTCTCTTCCATTAACATCCTGGTTCTCTTCCATTAACATCCTGGTTCTCTTCCATTAAAACCCCTGGTTCTCTTCCATTAACATCCTGGTTCTCTTCCATTAACATCCTGGTTCTTTTCCATTAACATCCCGGTTCTCTTCCATTAAGACCCTGGTTCTCTTCCATTAAAATCCTGGTTCTCTTCCATTAAAATCCTGGTTCTCTTCCATTAAGACCCTGGTTCTCTTCCATTAACATCCTGGTTCTCTTTCATTAAAACCCCTGGTTCTCTTCCATTAAAACCCCTGGTTCTCTTCCATTAAAATCCTGGTTCTCTTCCATTAACATCCTGGTTCTCTTCCATTAACATCCTGGTTCTCTTCCATTAACATCCTGGTTCTTTTCCATTAACATCCCGGTTCTCTTCCATTAAGACCCTGGTTCTCTTCCATTAAAATCCTGGTTCTCTTCCATTAAAATCCTGGTTCTCTTCCATTAAGACCCTGGTTCTCTTCCATTAACATCCTGGTTCTCTTCCATTAAAACCCCTGGTTCTCTTCCATTAAAACCCCTGGTTCTCTTCCATTAACATCCTGGTTCTCTTCCATTAACATCCTGGTTCTCTTCCATTAACATCCTGGTTCTCTTCCATTAACATCCTGGTTCTCTTCCATTAACATCCTGGTTCTCTTCCATTAACATCCTGGTTCTCTTCCATTAACATCCTGGTTCTCTTCCATTAACATCCTGGTTCTCTTCCATTAACATCCTGGTTCTTTTCCATTAACATCCCGGTTCTCTTCCATTAAGACCCTGGTTCTCTTCCATTAAAATCCTGGTTCTCTTCCATTAAAATCCTGGTTCTCTTCCATTAAGACCCTGGTTCTCTTCCATTAACATCCTGGTTCTCTTCCATTAACATCCTGGTTCTCTTCCATTAACATCCTGGTTCTCTTCCATTAACATCCTGGTTCTCTTCCATTAACATCCTGGTTCTCTTCCATTAACATCCTGGTTCTCTTCCATTAACATCCTGGTTCTCTTCCATTAACATCCTGGTTCTCTTCCATTAAAACCCCTGGTTCTCTTCCATTAAAATCCTGGTTCTCTTCCATTAAAACCCCTGATTCTCTTCCATTAAAATCCTGGTTCTCTTCCATTAAAACCCCTGGTTCTCTTCCATTAAGATCCTGGTTCTCTTCCATTAAAACCCCTGGTTCTCTTCCATTAAAACCCCTGGTTCTCTTCCATTAAAACCCCTGGTTCTCTTCCATTAAAACCCCTGGTTCTCTTCCATTAAAATCCTGGTTCTCTTCCATTAAAACCCCTGGTTCTCTTCCATTAACATCCTGGTTCTCTTCCATTAACATCCTGGTTCTTTTCCATTAACATCCCGGTTCTCTTCCATTAAGACCCTGGTTCTCTTCCATTAAAATCCTGGTTCTCTTCCATTAAAACCCCTGGTTCTCTTCCATTAAAACCCCTGGTTCTCTTCCATTAAAACCCCTGGTTCTCTTCCATTAACATCCTGGTTCTCTTCCATTAACATCCTGGTTCTCTTCCATTAACATCCTGGTTCTCTTCCATTAACATCCTGGTTCTCTTCCATTAAAACCCCTGATTCTCTTCCATTAAAATCCTGGTTCTCTTCCATTAAAACCCCTGGTTCTCTTCCATTAAAACCCCTGGTTCTCTTCCATTAAAATCCTGGTTCTCTTCCATTAACATCCTGGTTCTCTTCCATTAACATCCTGGTTCTCTTCCATTAACACCCTGGTTCTCTTCCATTAAGACACTGGTTCTCTTCCATTAACACTCTGATTCTTGTTAGTATGTAGTATGTACTGTAAAGTGGTCTGATTCTTGTTAGTATGTTAGTGCTATGCCACCAGCAACAGCCGGTCATGTGACTGCTGTGACGAGCCTCTTCTGTAGTGCCCCACTGCATTATGGGAAACGGCACATGAGCCACACTCAATACTAGCCTACACAATGGCATTTTCCCAGAAGTCCTAAACTACTCAGGTACTGCTCGCATACTGTATGCTGTATACTATATTTGGGCAAAATCAGTATATACTATAAGTACAGTTGATGTATATCAAATGAATGATATGAGTTGAGACGAAAAAAAAGAAATATCTATAAAGTTTGTAAACAAGTAAAAGTCAGATTAAATGTAAGAATCACTGAGTTGGTTTTTGTTTATTTTCTTGTCTATTTTTTTCTCTGAGCCCCCTTTTTTCTTCTTTTTAAAGTCGGTGCTGTGACTGTGATATGATGCAGTAAATTTAATGATTCAAAGTGTTAAAAGGGTCGTTGTTGATTGCAGGACCAGAGTGCGAGGCTGGAGCTGCAGGTTTAATGACCCTTACATGAGTGCCACTACTCTCCGCTGTGCAGACACCGAGTCCAGGCTCCAACCATTAATCACTCAGTACCGCCATGGTGTACACACTTGTAGCTTTCCAGTCTCGTACATGATAAGAGCGGTATCATCCATGAACAGGCTTCATAAATAGCATTCAAGTTATCCAATCTTTAACAAGTCCTCTCCATCCTTATCAGTGGGCTCCACTGCTTCACCTCTGACGCAGAGGGGGAGGCTCTGTAGCCGTGAGCAGAATAAAACACAACATCCATTATTGTGGGGAAGAGAAAAGGAATTTCTTTTTTCTTTAAGGGCATTGTCAAGGTCTTTTTCCTGCTGGTTTGAGGAAACAAACTGTGGAGGGAGATTGTTGGATCATCCCTGCACATCAACAGCAGACCAGGATGGAGATGCACTGCAAAAACTCAAAATCTTAACACGAATATTTGTCTTATTTCTAGTTAAAATGTCTCATTTTTAGTAAAAGAAAATCTCATTACACTTAAAACAAGACTCATCACTGGAAAAAACAACAATTTTCACCTGTTTCAAGTAGATTTTCACTTAAAATAAGTAGAAAAATCTGCCAGTGGAACAAGATTTTTTTGCTTGTAATGAGAAGATAAATCTTGTTCTACTGGCAGATTTTTCTACTTATTTCAAGTGAAAATTGACTTGAAACAGGTGAAAATTGTCAAATAAGTTATTTTTCTGGTAATCACTCTTGTTTTAAGTGTAATGAGATTTTTTGACTAAAAATGAGACATTTTAACTAGAAATAAGACAAATATTCCTGGTAAGATTTTGAGTTTTTGCAGTGTGATGATGTTTTCATTTGTATTTTTTTGCTGATGCAGGAGCTGCCAGCTGTCCGGGGAGTGAATGCACCTGCAGAGAAGTTGCATGTGTGGGCGGAAGCACACTGAAACTGTGATGCTGCAGATGTGCAGGAACATGCACTGTAAAAACTCAAAATCTTACCAGGAATATTTGTCAAAAATGTCTCATTTTTAGTAAAAAAATCTCATTACACTTAAAACAAGAGTCATAGTACCTGATATGTATATTACATTCTAAAACAGACCATTTCTATAACGTTTGGGAGCCCTACTTGAACTATGTAGAGCCGGGTGTCTCTAATATCATGTTGCAGGGATTTTCTTGACTGGTCATATTGTACATTTTTATTGTAACCCAGGGTATTATTTATATGGATCTGAGCTGGTTTTAGTTTTTTTCTTTTTTTGTTTGTTTTTTTTGGTTGTCCTGTTTATTTGTTTGCCTGTTTTGGTTGTTATTTCTGTGGATCATACATTCTTTACTTGTAAAAGTGAAAAAATAATAAAAAATATTGTTTTAAAAAAAGTCATTACCAGAAAAATAACTTATTTGACAATTTTCACCTGTTTCAAGTAAATTTTCACTTGAAAGAAGTATAAAAATCTGCCAGTGGAACAAGATTTATCTTCTCATTACAAGCAAATAAATCTTGTTCCACTGGCAGATTTTTATACTTATTTTAAGTGAAAATCTACTTGAAACAGGTGAAAATTGTTGTTTTTTCCAGTGATGAGTCTTGTTTTAAGTGTAATGAGATTTTTTTACTAAAATGAGACATTTTAACTAAAAATAAGACAAATATTCTTGTTAAGATTTTGAGTTTTTGCAGTGTGTCCTTGAGACCTGAGAATGACCCCCCCCCTCACGCCCCCTAAGAGACCCGAGTCCTCACTGAGACTGAGGAACATATAAGTCCAGTTCTTAGAGCTCTGAAAGGTCTTGGACCAAAACACATCTCTGATGAACCGGTGAGGCGTCGTTCAGCTTTTGATAATAATAATCTTTCAAAAATCCATTTTGGGACATCTCCCTACATATCTGTGCGTGCACATGTGTAGAAACGTCAGCCATAATGAACCTGCGCTCACAGAACTTTATTCAAATGCAGGTCCCGAGAGCCAGAACTGAACTGGGTAAAAAAGGCGTTCAAGTTTTCTGCCCCGTCAACCTGGAATGATGAGAGAAGGACTTGAAGTAGTTTGATCTACTTTCCTTGGGTGAATTCAAATCAATTCTAAAAGACAGAGAATTTAGCTCTCTCAGTTCTTGTGACTGCCCCGTTGTGTAAATTTTACTATTGTTTTACTAATGTTTCCCCGGAATGTGTGACTGACTGACTGTGTTTGTATGTATTGTTGTATTGGTTTTATTCTGTGTTTGTATGTGTTGTTGTATTGTTTTTATTCTGTGTTTGTATGTATTGTTGTATTGTTTTTATTCTGTGTTTGTATGTATTGTTGTATTGTTTTTATTCTGTGTTTGTATGTATTGTTGTATTGTTTTTATGCTGCCATTATGGCCAGGTCAGTCTTGGAAAAGCGGTTTTAATCTCAATGAGTTTTTTTACCTGGTTAAATAAAGGATATATATCTTTGTCAGTATAGCCTACATGGACATACACCAAAATGTGTCTCTGCTTTTAACCCATCACTAGTTAGACTAGGAGCAGTTAGGATGAAGGGCCTTGCTCAGGGGCCCAGTGGTTTATCTTGGTCCTCCAGACCCGAGCACCTCTGTAGCCACTGGGCTACCACTTCCCCATTTTATGCTCCTCACCTGTAGAACAAACTCCCAGAATGCATCAGGGCTGCTGAAACTCAGTTGAGGTTAAAAACATTTTTATTTACTGCTGCATTTCAATAATCTCCCAGAATGCATTACAACCATAATTTCTTGCATCTCATTTGTTTAATTCTTTTTAATTGATGTCTTTAATTTCTGCTTTTAAACTTCTAACTTTGTCTTGTACATGAAGTGTACGACACAAATCCACTCGCCGCTACGGACGGTTCACGCCGTCCAAACACTTCTGAGATGTTTGGTGATCAATTTTTTTTTTTTTTTTTTTTTTTTTTTGGGGGGGGAGGGGGTGACGACATCCACTGCCAATCCAGGAAGCAGGAACACACGGAGACACACGTCAAGCACTGGAAATCTGCAACAAAAAACCACAAACAAAGCACGAAACCGGCACGGAGCCAACCAAAACACGAACAGCAATCGACCTAAATCTTGAGATCTGATCGCAGTCTGAGCTAAGCTATCGCTACCGCTACCTAAACCCAAAAACTAGAGAGCCAGCATGCAGGTGAACAAGCCAGTGTGTATGTCTATGTGTGTGTGTGTGTATGTATATGATCATGCGTGCGTGTGTGTGTGTGTGTGTGTGTGTGTGTGTGTGCATGTGACTAAATGACTATATGTGTGTGTGTGTGTGCGTGTGTGTGTGTGTGTGTGTGTGTGTGTGTGTGTGTGTGTGTGTGTGTAATAAACCAAACAAAGCTCCACCTGAAGTGTATCTATAGTGGGGGAGGGGGGGGAGCGACCCCGCCACCCGCGAGACCAGAGGCCGACAAGGAAGAGCCCGGAACCCAGGCCACCGGCAAACCCCACAGAGGGGAGAAGTAGGAGGGAGGCAACCCACCGCCTGCGAGGCCCCCCCCCCACCCGGCGGCGGCCGAGGGGGCCCGCGGGCGGGGCCCCCACGGCGCGGAAAGAAGCAGCCAGGGATCCCGCGGCGGCGGACCGCGACCCAGGCAATCCCCGGCCACCCGGTCCGGGCCGGACACGCGGCCAGGAGGCCCTCACCCTTCAGGCCAACGACCCCCACCCGGCAGGGGGCCAGCCTGCCCGGAGAGACAGAGCCGCCCCGGCCGCCGACGCGGGCAGGCGCACCCGTCCCCCACGAAAGTGGCCCTCCAAGACCAGAGGGGCGCCCCGCCGTAGAGGCAGCGGGGGGGACCGGAGACGGGCCCGGAGAGAGGGAACCCCCCAACAAGGCGACACCCGCGCAGGCCCGACAACGGAGGGCCCCAGACCCAGGCATCCCATTCATTCATCCATTCACCTATCCGATACCTATACTAATAATAATATAATATACTATACATAATAATAATAATAATACTAATAATAATAATAATAATAATAATAATAATAATAATAATAATAACCATCTTTGTATAATATAATATTGATAAATTATTAAGTTTTTGATGTCCTGCCAATGGAGGCTCAAATCCTCCATGGCAGGACCCTTCCATACCGCATTCTCACCGACACAGACATACAATCACGCACCGTTTCCCCCTCCCCGGGGGGGTCCAGCACCGCCAGAAGGCACCCCAGGCTGCACGGCGGGCCCCGCCAGGCCCGGGTAACCCGACCCACCCGTCCGAGGCCCAGGCCGGTGAGGGAACGCGGGTGATGTGGGACCCCCTCCCGCCCCTTGTGTTGAGTGCATGTGATTAATGCCATAAAAACAGGGAGGAGGGAGGGCCAAGCATCGATTGATACCGACCCCCCCCCCTCCCGAACTACGTGTCCTTGTCAAGTGTATTTATAAAGTGTTGAATGTGCAGTGTCTAGTTTGCTGTTAAAACCGTGAGGCGGGGAGTGCCGGGCCACGCGGGACAGTGCCCCCCACGACCCGGACCCCCCGCCTTTCGCCTATGTGCGTATGAATCGTGTAGGGGGGGCAAGAGGGGGAGCGGAGGCCGAAGCCAGGAGGCAGGACCAGCAAAGCCGGCCCTGATAAGACACCCGCGTCCCCCCACCGGCCATCCAGTAGACGGGGGCCGGCCCCCCGAGCCGGGCCAGGGCCCCACCGTACCTCCACGGGCGCCCCCGGAGCCGCCGGAGCCCCCAGACGGAGGGGGAAACGGTCCAACATCCTCCCATTCATACTGACAACATAAGACATAGATACCTGGGAATGGCGCCACCCCGCCGCCGCGCCCGCCCGTGCACCCCCCGGTCAGGGGAGGCCCGATCTCCGGACCCGGCCCCACCCCCCCCCCCCGAGGCCACCCCGGCGGACACCCCAAGGGTCACGGAGTCCCCACATCCGCAGGGGCACTTGGCCCCCGCCCAGCGACGGAGGACCAAGGCAGCAATGCCCCCCCAGCGCAGACAGCCACCCCCCACCCAGGCAGGACCGGGCCCTCCGGGTGGGACCCCCACGTCCACGGCCCAGCCCCCCCCAGGAGGCCCGGAGACGCCCAAGCCACCGCCCCCCGCCCGAGCCCTCCCCAGCCACCCCCCCCACCGCCATGAGGTACCCCCCCCCACAGGCCCCCAAGGCCCCCACCGGCCAGGGACAGGACCCCGCAGCCCCACCCACCGCCCCCCAGGGGCCACCAGAGGCCCGCGCCCCAGACCCCCCAAGCCGACCCCCAACCCCAAGGGCTACGAGATCACCCCCCCCCCGCCCCCACTAGGTAACGAGGCCAATAATCGGGGACCACAGAGAGTGCAATTCAGCCGAGTGTTGTTCAGTGGAGGCAGACATTATCTCACTACTAATATGATCTGATAAAAGATTCCTAAAATGGTTAATACATAAACTGGATTTTTGTTTCCAATTTACTAGAATGGTTTTCTTTGCGATACATAAGGCAGTGAGAACCCGGTGTGTCCAATTAGGATCTATTTGAGTGTCTCCCAGGTGACCTAGGCCCAATCCCAATTCTCCTTCACTCGCCCTTCTTTTCTCCACTCGCACTTCTTTTCTTCCCTAAGCCCTAAAAAAGAAGGGGGAGATTTTAGGGCACTTGAGATCTAGGGCACTTGGCCCAGGTGCCCGTCCCAATTCTCCCCCTACCCCTCGTTTTCATCCCTAACCTGATCAGGAAGCAGAGAGCCAAAAGCTGTTTTATTTCAGCTGTAGCGCTGTTAATATGGCACTTTATTAAGTTTTAATATTTTTTCAGGTATAATGGTAACCTTAAGATCCCCAACCGGGGCTCAGTTTATCCAAATAACGCCTGTTCAGAAATTTGACCCGATGTTTTCGGAGATGAGAAGAGCCGCCGCCCCCGGGGAGCAGCCTCAGCTCACAGCCCGAGAACAGACGTGTCCGCCGGGCAGGCTGCTCCGTCAGCCCCGGGAGAGAAACTCTCCCGGGACGCAGCTCTGTTGAGAATCACGCCGGCTGAAATAAATCATTTAGGAATATGTTGGTTTAATAGATGAAATCTAACAGTTGTAGCTACGCCTGTTAAGAAATTTGCTCCGAAATTTAGAGATTTCTGTCTGCCGGGTCCGGAGCTTGGGTCCGCGTTAAATCGACGCAGAGCCTACGGCGTAGGTTGCGTAACCTCCGCCGTAGGATCTGCGTTGGTGTAACGCGGAACCATAAATCCCTTTATTCTGGCGTGATCTTCCGCAACTTTATCTGAAAGTGTGTAAATTACCCAGATAACAGCTGGATTACTTTGTGGTTTCTGAAGACTATTATATCAGAAACATCCAAAACAAATCTGACGAGTCACAGGATTATTTCTCTCTATTTCTCTGAGACCAGTCTGCCTGTTTGCCTTCGGTCGGCGAGTCAAATCGACGCAGAGCCTCTTTTTTTCATACCCCCTCGCTCGCCAAGTCAGCATCTGAAATCCCTCGATTTGAAGGGGCTATTCTCAGCCCCTAGCCCTCGTTATGCCCCCTCCCCCTAGGTGAAAAGAGGAATTGGGACACCACTACCTTCACGGGAACGCGCAAAAGTTAGGGTTAGGGAAGAAAAGGAGGGCGAGGGGGAGTATTGGGACGCACCCCTAATATACACACCGTGGGGCACACTGGGATTCTGTGGTCGATCCATGTGGATAAATCCTCACAAATCTCCTTCCAGAACCTCTGTACCGGTGTACAGAACCATAAAGCATGCATATAATTATCTGGGGTGTTCTCTGTGCACTGTGAACAGATATTAGAGGTGACAAAGCCCATCTGGAACATCCTTTGTCCAGTATAATGTATTCTATGAAGAACTTTATACTGTATAAGTTGTAAGTTTGGGTTTTTAGTCATAGTAAACGTATTTAAGCATATTTGTGACCAAGAAAGCTGGTTGGTATTCAGAGAGAGATCCGCCTCCCACTTGGAGATCGGGAGAGAGACTGACTCGTCCAGTTTAGACACTAACCTGTAAAGTTTTGATAACAACTTTAAATTGCTTAGATTTAATAAATCTATTATCTTAGCGGGAAGTTGTAAGTCTAATTGTCTAATTTTGTATGTTTTATTTATTATGGCCTTGAGTTGTTGATACTCTAAAAATGTACTCCTGCTAACTCCGTATTGAACCATAAGTGTATTGAAAGGTACAAACTGTCCTCCTACAATTACGTGCTGTAAATACCGTATTCCTTGATCTCTCCATTGAACGAAGTTAACCATCTTTTTATCATTTTTCACGATGTCTGGGTTGTTCCATATGGGTGTACGGTCACATGGAAAAAGTGAAATTTTAGCTACTTTAAGAAATTCCCACCAAGCTGATAAAGTTGTGCTAATATTAATGCTTTTGAAACATTGATGACGTTTGATACTTTGACTAATAAATGGTAACTCTGAGATTTCTAGTTCGTTGCAAAACACTTGCTCTGAGTCCAGCCATTGACTATCTAAAGGATGATCTTTTGACCATTTTACAATATACTGTAATTTATTGGCAAGGAAGTAATACTGAAAATTAGGTAGCTCTAAACCTCCATATTCTTTAGATTTCTGCAATGTCTTTAAACTAATGCGTGGAGTTTTATTTTTCCACAGAAATTTTGAAACACCTGAGTCCAGCGATTTAAACCAGGAAATAGGGGGTTTGAATGGTATCATTGAGAAAAAATAATTTACTTTTGGTAAAACCATCATTTTAATGGTGGCTATTCTACCCATGAGTGAAATGGGGAGAGAGCTCCATCTAGCAAGATCATCTTCTATTTTCTTTATAAGCTGAACATAATTTAATTTTATTAACTCTGACAGCCTAGGGGAGATGTTTATGCCTAAATATCTAATGTTCCCTGATTGTAATTGAGTATTGGATATATTCCTAAAATTGCAGTTCACGCACAAAACGGTGGATTTAGACCAATTAATAGAATAATCAGACAGAGATGAAAATCCCTCTATAAGTGCGATTGTCTGTGATAGTGAAGATCGTGAGTTCTGGAGGAAGAGGAGTACGTCATCCGCATAAAGACTTATTTTGTGCTCTACTATTTTGCATTGTATACCTTTAATATTTTGATTTTGTCTAATAGCTGCTGCTAAAGGTTCGATAAATATTGCAAATAATGAGGGAGATAGAGGGCAACCCTGTCTAGTGCCTCTTTGCAAGGTAAAACTTGTAGAGATTTGATCATTTGTCCTTACACATGCCTTGGGAGAGCTGTATAATATTTTTACCCAGTCAATGAAAGATTCACCAAATCCAAATTTATGTAAGATTGCCAATAGAAACTTCCAATTTACCTTATCGAATGCTTTTTCCGCGTCTAAGGATATAATAGTAGTTTCCTGTTTATTGATACTGGAATAATCTATAATATTTAATAATCTGCGAATATTAGTAGACGAATGTCTACCTTTAATAAAGCCTGTTTGATCCGGATGTATAATAGAAGGGGTGACTCTTTTCAGACGTTCAGTAAGGGCCTTGCTAATTATTTTAAGGTCTACATTTATTAATGAAATTGGGCGGTAGCTCGATGGGAGCAAGGGATCTTTATCCGGTTTTAATAAAAGACTAATATTAGCAGAGTTCATATTTAAGGGTAAGCTTTTATTTTCCCTAATATTTAGAATCATTTTATAAAATGTTGGTGCTAATATGCTCCAGAATTCCTTATAAAATTCAGCTGGGAAACCGTCTGGGCCCGGAGCTTTATTATTGGGCATATGTTGAAGAGCTTCATGGAGTTCTCCTATTGAGAGTGGTGAATCTAAATTCGTAACCTGTTCCTGATGTAACTTTGGCAGGTTAATTTCTCCAAGAAACTCATTAATGGATTGATCAGATGGTTCAATTTGTGACGAGTATAATTTGTAGTAAAAGTCTCTAAAGATTGAATTTATTAAACAGGGATCATGTGTAACTTCCCCTGACTGGTCCTTAATAGATGTTATGGTTGTTTTTTCTTTGTTTATTTTTAATTGATTGGCTAAATATTTTCCTGATCTGTTAGCATGTGCAAAGTTTTCCAGGCGAAGCCTTTGTACTAGAAACTGCGTTTTTGCGTCAATTATTTTATTTAATTCTATTTTAGTTTTCCTTATTTTGCTAAGGATACGTTCGTCTGCAGAAGTCTGGAAGGCCTCCTCTAGCGTCTTTATTTCACCTTCTAATTCTTTTGTTTTTAAGTTGTCTTTTCTTTTTTTATTTGACGAAAAGGAAATTATTTTGCCTCGCATTACTGCTTTCCCAGCTTCCCATAGAACGCTTGCTGATATTTCCGGCTGGTCGTTAATTTGCAAAAAAATGTCCCATTCTTTCTTAAAAAAGTTAGTAAAGTCGGGGTCTTTGAGTAATGATGTATTAAATCTCTCTGGTGATCAATTTTAGACCAACTTTAGAGCAAAGAAACCCTTCAAATCCATATCTGCACTGGTTTCCACCAAGGTTTGAATGTTGCTAACGGGAGCGAGATGACCCCCGACCGTTTCTGAAATGCATTCTGGGATACTTTGTCGTCTCAAGACGAGCCTCACTAGACGCATCCTGAATAAAAGGTGAGTAAGGAGAAAGCCAGGGACATTTCCTGGACATGGTTGGATGTTACTCTGACGTGGGACAGACGTCCGGCTGGACTTCACCAGGTTCCACACTAGAGCTGGTAGTAACGAGTTACATTTACTCCGTTACATTTACTTGAGTAAGTTTTGGGAAATGTTGTACTTTTAGGAGTAGTTTTGAATCACTATACTTTTTACTTTTACTTGAGTAGATTTGTGAAGAAGAAACTGTTCCTCTTACTCCGCTACATTAGGCTACGTTGAGCTGTTACTTTTCTTTTATCTCTTTTATCCGCGTACGCGTCAATCTCATGACATCACTGAGTGATTCTTTGGGAAAAATGTTAGTTTTTGCATGTTTTGTCACATTTACACAGACTCAAACACACACAGAGTTTCTATGAGTTCATGTTTGTTCTAGTTCTGCCTGGTTAAAAAAGAAAAGTACAAAGGCAGGAAATTTTGTGCTACTTGTGCCTAATTTATTTTTTTATTCAGTTATTTTATTTATATTATTCATTAAAGTACTTGAATTTACTTTAAGATTATTTTAATTTAAGCAATTTTGTATTAATTTATTTTATTGATTTAATTTGCCTGAAGATGATTATTTTGTACTTTTGTCTGTTTGAATGGTTGTGTTAAAAAAATAAATCAGACGTTACTCAACAGTTATTCAGTACTTGAGTAGTTTTTTCACCAAGTACCTTTTTACTTTTACTCAAGTAATTATTTGGATGACTACTTTTTACTTCTACTTGAGTCATATTATTCTGAAGTAACAGTACTTTTACTTGAGTACAATTTTTGGCTCCTCTACCCACCTTTGTTCCACACCAGAACAGCCGTCAGACGGACGGACGGACATGTTCTCACTTTTAACTGGACTTCACTCAAAACTCCATTAAAGTCCTGCCTACAAACGTTGTTTCGGAGTGACTTTGACGTACGTCTGCATGCAGACGCCCTCGTTTCTGATGTCTTCAGAATCAAGATGATGAAATAAAAGATTACAGGTGTTTAACTTCTTAACCATTTTATTGTCTGTGTTTGCATTCAGATGTGGACAGAAAGACGGGATCAGGAAGTGGCACTTTGGGCATTGGTTGTCGACTTTGTCTCTGGATTTGATGAAAGTGAAATAAAGAGTCCAGATGTCTGGAGGTGGCTGGTCTCTGTTGGTGTCTCTGTTGGCGTCTCTGGGGGGGGGGGGGGTCTCTGTTGGTGTCTGTGTTGGTGTCTCTGGGGGGGGGGTCTCTGTTGGTGCCATCACTGCTGTGGCTGTCTCAGCGCGCCGCTCTGCTCCTGCAGCTCGGCCACCAGCTGCTCCAGAGCAGCCAGGCCGTCCTGCAGCTCGGCCTGGACCAGACCCGTGGACACGTCCGTGTGCATTTGCTGGAAGACAGAGATGGAGAGGAGGTCAAACACCAGATCACGTGTCAATCAATAAAGACCAGATCACGTGTCAATCAATAAAGACCAGATCACGTGTATAGACAGACAGACAGACAGACAGATCTTTATTCATCCCCGAAGGGAAATTCAACTAAAAAACAACCACACTTCCACTTTTCCACTAGTACCTACTCAGCCCGACTCTCCTCCACTCGGTTTGGTTCTTCTCTACTAGGGGTCTAACCTCGAGAATAATGTTGAATTAGAATTGAGAAAAATGTCGGTTTGTATTTCAACTTTAATCTTGACATTTCGACTTTTTTATCAAAGTGCACAAAAAAAAATCTTCCCCCCTCAAATCTCTTTTCTCATGCATGGCCCTAATACTCTCCCGTAGTGATGAGGCGGGGGAACGGACTGTGTCCCTGGAGGACGAGGGTTTTCCACTGCCGGTGTGGACGTTCCCATTGGAGCTCCCGGGTTTTACCGACCGGCAGCCGCGTGGTTGGGGGTTGATTTCCCCACCGACGGACTCCAGGCCTCTGCTCTCCTGTTCCGTGGAGCTCTGTCTTGTGTAGCTGCAGTTACCGTTAGTAGGTTTTCTAAAGCTTCAGTTGGGGGTGATGGGGGGACACTGGTGTCCACGTTCTGGGACCGTTCAGGGACCTACGGCCCAGTGACGTCCACACAGACCTGGACGGGACGCTTCCTCTGCTCAACACAGACTGGAAACAGCTTTTGGAGGATGACCTTCATCTCATTACTTCCAGCTGCTCTTTCCTCTGGTTGGATTTCACCTCCTCATTTCCAGCTGCTGCCTCTTCTGATTAAAATAACACATTTGATGTGTTTATTTGCAGACAAACCGGATCTTCTGGGATGTGTCTGGGAACACCTTCTAGAGCCAAAACCTGCTCAGGGTGCATGTTAATCAGTACTCCAGTTGTAAAAAAAAATCAGGGGGGATGGTGGATTTGATCATATGGGGACAGATAATTTGTGCTGATTACAAATAATATAATATATTACAAATAATAGCAGTGACCAAAACAGCTGCAGAAATACTGCAGGAATGACATAGCAGCAGTTAAATGCAGCCTTCTGTAAGCTTTAAATATCCACTGGGCTTACATCAAATACATCAAAAACACAACAATAAAAAACACTTTTCTGAACTTATCAATATGACTCTGTCCTTCACAGGATAAGTAACATGGATCACTGCAAAAACTCACAATCTTAACAAGAATATTTGTCTTATTTCTAGTTAAAATGTCTCATTTTAGTAAAATAAATCTCATTACACTTAAAACAAGACTCATCACTGGAAAAAAACAACAATTTTCACCTGTTTCAAGTAGATTTTCACATAAGTAGTTGCTTGTAATAAGATAAATCTTGTCCCACTGGCAGATTTTCCTACTTATTTCAAGTGAAAATGTACTTGAAACAGGTGAAAATTGTCAAATAAGTTATTTTTCTGGTGTTATTTTTCTGGTGATGACTCTAAATGTTGAAATAGCAGTAAAACCACATTCATTGATGAAATGACATAAGGGATGGAAAGGAGGGATGGCAGTTTTACAGGGGGGGATGATTTGGACCGTTTTTATTTCAGGGGGGGATGATTTGGACCGTTTTTATTTCAGGAGGGATGCCACCCCCCCTCATCCCCCACATCCCCCCTCAACTCCAGTACTGATGTTAATACCAAGCCTGAACCAAGTCTTCCTTTCTTTACGTCACCATGGTGAGATCCTTTACTATCCCGATCAATACTGCGATGGCTGAGTGTGACCTGGACCTGTGTGTTGGCGTGAGTTGTGGCTACCGTACCTTGGCTTTAGTAGCCAGACTCCGGAGGCTGAGGCGGCTGGAGGAGAGGATCTGCAGAGCTTCTGCTGGAGTCCTCTTCATCCCGCTGCAGCTCAGGGACACTGGAACACACAGGAGACATTCAGGGAGCAGGAACACACAGAAAACCTTTCACAGAAATGAGCTGCAACGTGTCACGAGTGTTAGAAATCAGCTTCAACACTGAGTGTGCTCAATAAACGCCGTAACACACGATTGGACAACGATAATGGTGACGCAGGATTCCTGGACAGCGAGCACGCGGGACAATGTTCAGGTTTTGCGCACAGATACTTTTTCAAATACAGTAATCCCTGGCTGTAACGCGGTTCTCCTTTCACGTCTCGCTGCTTCACGGATTTACATTATGCATCGTGTTCTGCATTCTGATTGGCTAAACAGTCTCCCTGCTTCTTCACTTCCTGTGTCAATAACGTTGGTTGCTTAGCAACAAGCTGAGAACGGCCAATGAGCTTCAGCAGCAGCTCAAGAACGGGACCTTTGATGAATCGTTCATTACAGTCTCAGATATAATCCATGGTGGTTTACAAGTTTTATAAGAATCTTTTTGCCCAGAAGAAAAAAACGCGACAACGGCCATAACTATGTTCTTCTCTGGAAAAAACACTCCTGCACCGCGGCTTTAGGAGAAAAAGACGCTACAGAGCGAGTCAGGATGCAGCGGCATCAGAAGAGCAGAGAAATACACACCAGTCACAATTTGTCCTACTGTACTTATTGTATTTTTTTAATCATAATCATTTTTCATTTTCTCCCATTCAAATCCAGTAACTGGGATTGCAGTGGAGCGAGGCTGATTACAAGAAGATACAGATGAAGATACAGACGATGGGATGAAGACATGGGCTTTAAAGAGGACGACTACCACATGACATACAAGGCTACACCACTTTCATCCGATCGGCTTAAACATCCATGTGTTGTAAAACTCACTGAAGGTTATTTAAGAACATCCAGACAACCTCACTGAACTCCAATGATCAATGTGGAAACTTTGAATTAGTGGGCTTCAACATTCAAACCTTTGTCTCTATTTTAGATGCATATAACCTGTGTGACTGCTGATTGATTTCATGTTGAACCGAGCATCAGCTGGGCACGTGGCCGCAGCGCCGGCCTCCTCCACGCGGCCGTTTCAACGGGTCAACTCTCTGTTCTACGTGGAAGGAAGCGTGGCCGTTTCCTGCCTCCGCCCTGGCAGTGCCGCTGCCGCTGGAAAGGTCAACCAGTGGTGATTTATGGAGCACATTCTTCCTGCTACGTTCCATCTGTCCTGCCGTCTGCTCGGGTGCAGGACACACACCGATGCCTGGGCGAGGAGCGCTGAGCAAACCTCCCTGCGGTGGCGTCATGTTATTCTAACAGAGTGACTCCACCCTGCTGGCCTGATGGGCTACGTTTCCAAACCACTGGAACCAGAACAAGTTACACCACTGTAAAGATGGAAAACTCTACATACATAACCCCAGTCAAACTGCACAAGTTTAATGATAACATCCCTGATATAATGTATTAAGTGCAATGAAGCAAGAGGAACGTTGTACCGCTGCATATGGGAATGTGTGAAGGTGAAATCCTTCTGGCAGGATATTATTAATATGATTGATCAGTGGGCCCGACACATCCCAGCTCGTGCTGGAGGAATTGTGGGACAGACATTGCCAATCACACCCATATATTCTGGCTATGCCCTAAGTTAAGTGTATTCTGGAGAGAGGTGTTTGATGCCCTCAAAGAGGTTTTTCAACAGGATATTCCACAAGACCCCACAGTGGCACCACTGGGAGTAATACCCAAAGGGGGGCAGGGCATTAATAAGTTTTATGTTTATTTGTTTTTTTGTTAGCACTTTGTGTTGCATTATTTGTATGAGAAGTGCTATATAAATAAAGTTTGATTTGATTTGACTTTACTATTTTTTTTTAAATTTGTCGGTTTGTTATTATATACGTATATTTTGGAGTGAATAATTATGTTGTTTTCTCGTTTTATTTGCTTAATACTTAAGTATAATGTGTAAAAATGTTGTATGCAGCTGAAAAAGGGAAAAAGAAAGAAGAAAATGTATGTGGTGTATTGTTGTTGAAAACTAAAAAAAAATAAAGTTAATGTGGCAGGTTGGAGTGGCTGCAACCACTCAGCAATCACACAGGTGTGTCCCATCAGCCTCTCCAACCTGCCAGCCTTGATAAAGAGGACTGAGAGACTCAGGAGGAGGCTGCTGCTGAGGAGCTGTGTGTGTTTCTGCACGTTTTGGGTGAGAAATAAAAGGGTCTGAACGAAACTCTGTGTCCTCTCCGTCCTTCGGTCGGGCCCCCGTGGCACGCACCTTGCCACAGTTAAAAAAAAAATATGATTGATCAGATATTATGCAAAAAGTTACCAATGTTCCAATCCAAGGTTTTTTATTCTGGGTATGTACCCAACTACGCCAAAATTACAAGATAAAGAATGTAGACTTGTAGATATGTGTATATTACAAGCGAAACGTATCATTTCACTTAATTGGAAAAATGTTGATGGACCAAGAATTGGAAGGTGGATTAAAGAGATGGCTTTTAACATGACAATGGAAAAAATAACTTACATTATTAGACGGAAGCAACATGTCTTTGTCGACATCTGGAGACCTTTTATATGTTTTTTAAGACATGATACTAATGTTGGTACCTTACTTCAGCAGGAGGAATCAGAGGGAGTAGAATATCCATGTGGGCTGATATAATGATATAATGGCCTGAAAATGTTCTTGAAATACATCAATGTCATAAATGATCTCAGTATTTGTATGCATGTATTTGTATGTACCGGTATGTCTGTATTCACACGGGCATGCGTATACTGTATATCACATCCAGGGTTCTATTGCTATCAGCTGTACTTATTTAATGGATATCTATGTTTACGTGTTTCTTAATCAATACTATAAATGGAAAACTCACTTTCCAACCCTAATTTTAAATGTCTTTGGTCAGTTTTTCATTGTAATGAATTATTATAGGTTAATAACGTCTCATTTATGTTACATGTGGTCAGATCTTATGTTGAAGTCAACAGCAATTCCAAAAGCGTGGATGCACTCATGATGTGGCCAGTCATTCAATATTATATTATTTAACCAACAACTTGTTCTTACCTATTGATTAGAATGATAGATTCTCATTTAAGACTTGGTTATTTTTTTATGAGCATATTAACTTACATCCATTTTCTCACTATACATACAATTTGCCATTAACAATAGTTTAAAGGAGTACATTTGTTAGAAATTGTTTTAAAAGAAAGATAGTTTGAATAGAAATTAAATTAATTTTGATTATAATGAAATAGAGTTTAGGGGGTAAGATTTAATACGTTGTAGTTTGGTCTAATACCTTAGTTGAAAATGTAAAGAAATTACAAGTGGCACAAAATAAAGCTGCACGTTGTGCTTTATCGTGTCCTTATAGGTCTAATGTGTCCAGCATGCACAAAAAACTAGGCTGGTATCTGTAAGACAAAGGTCTACGTATGTTATGTTAAGTTTTCTGAGAAATAAACTGGTGACACGCTCTCCAAAACAACTGTATGACAGATTCCATTATCATTTTGCTCACCATGGGTACAATACTAGAATCACATCAGAAAGCAGGTTCATACCGTGGGTGAGAACAGGTTTGATTCAGAGAACTTTTTTTTTTTTTACAGAGCCATGGTTGGGTGGAACTCTATACCAGTTTATATTTCACATGCAGGTAGCAAAGATTGGTTTAAGATTCAGTTGAAACAATATCTTTTAAAATTTAATGAATGATGATTTGTCATTTAGAGGGAACAAAGTGAAGGTTGAAATATAATTATAGGTAGTGTAAACCCTATCGTAATAAGGTGAAAAGTGGTCAAATAATTCTAGATAAGGTCATTTCAGGGAGGTATTGGTTATAAAGGTGTTTTATTTTATTTCATTTCTATGTATTTATGTCTGAGAATGATGGTGATTTAGTTCTCCTCTGTATAGATTGTGATTAAGGGAGTTGTGTCTATTATTGTTTTGTCATGTGTAATTTATGTCTGTATGTATTAAGTGTTAATTTGTGTGTTGTGTGTATGTCGGATCCCAGGAAGAATAGCTAATGCTGTGGCTAATGCTAATGGGGATCCTAAATAAAACAAACAAACAAACGTTTTTACTTATTCCTGCTCCTTTTCGAGCATGTTAATTATGATGGATGCATGTTTTTATTTATATTTTTGTATTTTTTTTCTCTTATTTACATTTATTTAATATTGATTATTATTGTTTGGTTTTGTTTTTACTAGTATTTCATGTTCAAAATAAAAATTTCAATTAAATTCAATAGGCACCACACCTGCTGATGATCAAATCATCAAGGACAACTCCCTCTTAAATAATATGGATTTAGGACAGATTTACATCCGTCAGGTTCAGGTCCTCACGTGACTGCAGCTCAGGAGACGAGCCGGGGGAGATGAACCCACCGTAGGATCGGAGGAGGAGGATTGGGAGGATTGCAGAGTGTACGCGAGCGCTCTGTCAATGTCACACGTAATCTTATTCAGAAGCAGAACAAAGACAGAATGACTGAAAGGAAAAGCTGCGTAGTGGCAGCCGCAGCATTTCAATCAGGCCGGGGTCTGGGACCTGGACCTGATTCCTTTATTTTCCAGCCTTTCTGATGGAGATTCACTGCTGTGCTTCCCATCATCGTCCTGTAGCACGATCCACTCTTGGCCAACCTTGAGCTGGACAGATGTTCTCACATTCGTCTGTAAAACGCTCTCAGATGGGTTCGTGGTCTGCACACGCCCTTCTCTGTCCAAATATACACGTACGTAAAAGGAAGTGATTTACAGACTAACGTACGGCGCACCCGCTGCTTTCAGCTCGTTAGCACCTTGTGGGAAATGGCAGACGGTGACTTAGTCCGGCTCAGGAGATGCTTTCATCTGTGTGCCGCTCTGTAAGGGCTTCTCCTAGTCCTAGTCTTTCTCCTAGATCAGGGGTCGGCAACCCAAAATGTTTTAGAGCCATATTGGACCAAAAACACAAAAAACAAATATGTCTGGAGCCACAAAAAATGAAAAGTCTTGTATCAGCCTTATAAGCCTTAGAATGAAGACAACACATGCTGCATGTATCTATATTAGTTATAACTGGGGGAAGATTTTTTTTTTCATTATGCACTTCGAGAAAAAAGTTGAAATGTCGAGAAAAAAGTTGAAATGTCGAGAAAAAAATCAAAATGTCGAGAAAAAAGTCAAAATTTGAGAAAAAAGTCGAAATGTCGAGATTAAAAATGAAAGGAAAAAGGAAGAAAAAAAAGAGAAAAAAAGGAATCAAAAGCTCCAGGAGCCACTAGGGTGGCGCTAAAGATCCGCATGTGGCTCTAGGGCGGCGGGTTGCCGACCCCTGCCCTAGTCCTTCTCCTAGTCCTTCTGGGTCGGAGACCAGGGTGGGACCTGTGCAGCTTCTCACACAGCTCCCTCTGGCCTGAGAAGATTTTGGTTGGTTTGTTTGTTTGTTTGTAGCTCTTTGATATTTCCTCAGAGAAGCATTTCAACTCATTTTATCCTCAAACAAACTCTCACTTTTGTAGCCACCAGTTCCTCTAAAACTGGTGAACTGGGATTAAAGGGACAGCTCTACGTTGGTTTAAATCATATCTATCTGACAGGTTCCAGTTTGTTCATGTACATGAGGTTTCTTCAGAACAGTCGAGGGTCTGTTATGGTGTTCCGCAGGGTTCAGTGCTAGGGCCAATCTTGTTCAGTTTATACATGCAGCCATTGGGAAGTATAATCCAGAATCACGGCATACACTTTCATTGTTATGCTGATGATACGCAGCTCTATTTGTCTATGAAGCCGGATGAAACAGAACCGTTAGTTAAACTTCAGGCATGTCTTAGGGACATCAAGGACTGGATGTCCAGAAATTTCTTGCTTCTAAATTCAGATAAAAGAGAGGTTATCATTCTTGGTCCAGAGCATCTTAGGAAGGGATTAGATGGTGTTGGGATGGCTTCCAGTGCAACTATGAGAACCTTGGTGTTGTTTTCGATCAGGATTTGTCGTTTAAACCATATGTCAATCAGGTTTGTAAAATAGCATTTTTCTCCGTAATATTGCAAAGATCAGGAAAATCCTCTTGCAGAGTGATGCAAAAAAACTAGTTCATGCGTTTGTATCTTCTAGACTAGATTACTGTAATGTGTTATTAGCAGGATGTCCAAGTAATTTGCTGAATAGGCTCCAGCTGATCCAAAATGCAGCAGCACGAGTACTGACAGGAATTAGCAGGAGAGACCACGTCTCTCCAGTGTTAGCGTCGCTCCATTGGTTACCCGTAAAATTCAGAATCCAATTTAAAATTTTATTACTTGCATATAAAGCCCAAAATGGCTTAGCACCGGATTATTTACAAGACCTGATAGTGCCTTATGTTCCTGTCAGAGCTCTCCGTTCTCAGAGTGCAGGTTTACTCGTAGTTACTAGAGTATCTAAATGTAGATTTGGAGGGCGGGCGTTCTGCTATCAGGCACCATTACTTTGGAACCAACTTCCAATCTGGGTTAAGGAGGCTGACACCACCTCCACCTTTAAAACTAAACTTAAAACCTTTCTGTTTAGTAAAGCCTATAGTTAGTGTTTAGTAAACCTCTAGCTGGTGTTGGTAAATCTCTAGGTAGTGTAAACCCTAGTGTGTTAGAGTCGCTCCTGTAGTTTCTTATGCTGGCCCCCCCTTTTCTTCTCTTTTTTCTCTTTTGTACATGTTGCAGCATCCTCTGCCGGTGGCGAAGAGCATCTCTGAATGCACAACACCGGAACCTGCAGCGTGGGAGTGAGGGGGGCAGGGTAACGGCCAGGTCCGGCGGGGGAGAGATTAGTCCGTCAAGACTCCTCTCCCTGGCCCTGCCCCTTCTCAACCTTTCCCCGACCCTGAACCTAACCTGGGACTTGATGATTGGGCCGGAGCTTCGGGAGCTGCGTGCTGGCCTACGGTCCCCTTCCCCGGTCATCCCGCTGCTGCTTCCACCTGCCTGCTTACAGCTTAAGAAAACTCAAATATCCTATCTCAAAAAATTTGAATATTGTGGGAATCTTAATCTTAAACTGTAAGCCATAATCCTCAATATTAAAATAATAAAAGGCTTGCAATATTTCAGTTGATTTGTAATTAATCCAGAATGTATGACATTTTTGTTTTTTTAATTGCATTACAGAAAATAAAGAACTTTATCACAATATTCTAATTTTCTGAGACAGTCCTGTATAGATATATGTAGACTATATGCACTTTGTTCCCTCCAGTTCTGCAGCGCAGCTTTAGCCCCGCCCACTGCAGGCTTCGGCAGACGTTGCAGCGATGCAGGCGTCCTGAGCCTCCACAGGAGATTTTTGACGCTTTCAGTGGAAATCCACCATAAGTTCTTCTGTGAGAAGTGTGAGTGCTGGTTGTGGCGTGAGCCGGCCGTGCACTCACCCTCTCCCATGTGGACGGCTCTCTGGATCACCTCCAGGAAGAGCGCCGGCTCCTTCTCCCAGCCGCCGGCCTGGACCTCGCAGCGATGCGCTTTGGACAGGAACTGAAGAGCCTGGAATCAACATCCACAAGGAGGCAATCAGGGATTATTATTGCTTAATCATTTCAGAGAGACTTCCATCCTCAGCAGCAAGAGTGGTTCTGGATTTACTCAAAGCCCTACTACTTCCTTATTTACATTTTTTTTAAATCGGCATTTAGCGCCATAATTGTCTGTTAACAAAAAAGCCAAACTGCAGAGGCAACTAATAGCGCTTTTCCACTAGAACCTACTCAGCTCGGCCTGGTTTCTTTTCCACTACAATCCAGCACCCAGATCAGAAGTAGGAGGTTGGAGAAGCTGCTGTGACGTATTTGATTGTGTGATCTAAACGAAGAAGACAACAACACTAAAGATGTAGAACCTGGAGATGATAGATGTGCTGCTGGGTCTGTGGATTGTGTTTGATACCAAGTTAAAAAATGAGAATGAGAGAAGCTTCAAGTGGCAACGCTTTTCTAATTTTGTTTATCTCGGTGCTGCTGAAAAGTCAGCTGGAGTCATGAGCAGCTATGAAGAGACAGAGCTCCTGGTAGATCTGGTCGTTCCTTATCTCCGTCTAGATCCCTTTTTAATTCTCTCCTCAGCACCAGGTTTATGAACATCTGACCCTCAGAGTTGGATCATGAAACAGACTTTTGCTGCCGTTGCTGGTTGAATAAAATGAACCAGAATCCGTCTCTGATTCTCTGATTCCCTCCTCCTGACTCAGACGTCTGACTCCAACCCCCCGACCAATCGGTGGTCTGTAGTGTGATGATGTCAGATACAGCCGACTCAGCAGCTTAGAACCTCGGTAGAATAGTTACAGAAAAAGTATCTACTTGGCATGTTAGACCCCTAGTGGAAAAGCGCAAAACCGAGGAGAGTCGTGTTGAGTAGGTACTGGTGGAAAAGTGCCATAATTAAACAGGATTTGACTCGTTGAGGATTTCAGGATTTAGAGGAGTTCTTGTTTGACCTTCTCCGATCCTGCAGGAGGCCACTGGTCTGTGGCGCTCCTCAGGGCTCTGTTTTAGTTCCAATCTAATTGGTTTGACTCTGGTCCTGGACATGTTTTCTGTCTGAGGAGTCTCCCCGGGGACGGGAGGTACAGACGGGCTACGACTCCCTCTGCTCCCTTTCTCTGTCCATCTACCATGAAATTAGGCCATAAGAGCCACATCTCCAAATAAATAAAGCATCAGATTTTTAATCTGATGGCATTAGGGCATAAAGACTGTACAGAAGAGTATTAGGGCCATGCAGGAGAACAAATACTTGAGAGGGGAAGATTTTTTTTTTATTGTTGTTGTGCTCGCCCATTTGGCCATGTGAACTCTGTATGTGAACATTTTGTGAATGTGTACATTCAACTTTGAAACGACTCAGCTGAAAATCGGCTGTAATGTGCCTCCAAAAATGGCAGCCTGGCCACGAACTACAACCCCCAGCATGCCTTGCGTGGGGGGGGTGGCGCCTATAAGCGGCGCGCATCCAATCGCAATGAGGCACCGATGACGTCACCGTAGCGCGCGTAGGATCAAAACGCAGCGCTGCGCGTTCATCTCCCTCTTTTTTCCTTCATTCAACTGGCGGGTCAGGACGTCTTCCTGGCTCCGGGCCAAAGGGACCACGGCCTTCCCCCCCCCCAAAGGGGGGGGAATCTGCAGCGTGGTCTCGTCGGAGGATCAGCGAGGGCCCGCGGCGCAGACAGCGCCGGCTGCATCTCTTTCCTTCTCCACTAGATCTCATCCGAGCTGGATCGTTTGGCTCTGTGCCAAGATCCCATCTTCCGTTCTCCCCCCGGCTGGGGGGAGGTGTAAGGCCCCATCGGGCCGCTCCGTTGGACCTGCAGCCCGTTGAAGCCGCGGTGCGCGGAGCCGCCCCCATCAGCTCTCGGTCTCAACTTTTCATCCAGAGTCCTGCTTCACGTATCCCCGGTCCCTGGGAGCTGGAAAGGGGGGGGGAGCCGCTTCGAAGCTCGGCCCCGGCCCAGGGTGAGACCCGTTCCTCTGTTCTAACCTCTCTCTCTGCTCTTAAACTTCACCTGAAAGGACCTGTGGACAGCCTGCCCCGCGCAGAACCGAGACGCATCCCGCCGCCCGTCCCGGGGCCACGCGCTCAGGCCGACGGGCACCAGCACTCAGAAGAAGTAGACTGGCCCCGCGCGCCCCCGAGACGACGTGATAGCCTCCGGACCGGGGCTGGAGCGCCGGCTGCTTCAGCTGTACCCCCGTCCTCTCGTGATTCCAGAGTCAGGAGGAGGAGCGGGAGAGGCGGGAGGACTCTCTGGGATCGGACTCCGACCAAAGACCCGGCAGGAACCCCTGATCAGCACCCGGAGACCCAAGGAGGCGTGAGGTTTTGAGACCTGGGTGTATGAGTTTAACTGGGAGTGTTACAGAGCTAAATCTGCATTCAGAGCTGAGATTACATCATCATTGTTATCATTATCATGTTTGATTATTTGGTAGTCGCTGTTTTCTGCCGTAGGCACGTTTTAAATGCTGCGTTCGCCATCCGGTCCGATTGCACGTGGCCCAGAGGGCGCGTCCATGCTTAAATACCACAGAGTTCCGCCATCTTTAAAATACCACCCTTTAAACACTGCAATATTTTAAACTGTACATGTTCGTGATATCATTTTTATTATTGCTTTGATTTCTTTTTTCCATTCCATGCATTTAACTTTCATGTCATATTTTTCTATTGATGTTTTTCTAGTTAATTAATTGTTTTATGATACTTAAGTTCTGCCATCGGGATTTATTGGGTATCCATTTACATCTTCTTTGATACCCGTATGTAAATAAATTCGGATTGTTTTTTTAATGAGTGGTTGTTGTTATTTCATGCAAGATTTGGTCACAAATTGATTTGTTTAAGCAGAGCCTAGTGTTCGGATATCACGCCTTCACTGTTATTCTGTAAAATATAGTAAGATTTGCTGTTCTGCAGGATAATTCAAATCATAATGAGACTGATTTTCTGCTGTTTAGTTATCACAATTTCCTCCGAAGTAAGGCATCGGGGGTGGTGCCCCTACGAGAATTATCATTTTTGATAATACAATTTGATAAATAGTCCACTTTATTAATTGTTAATAATTCTTTAATAGAATTATCATTAGCCTTCGATAACTGGACGGCCAAGCTACCCGAGTTGCACAACATTGTGCACTTTGAGAAAAAAGTCGAAATGTTGAGAATAATGTTGAAGTACAATTTCAAGAATAAAGTCGAAATTTTGTGAATAAAGTCAAAATTTCGCCTTTTTTCTCAACTTTTCAACTTTATTCACGAAATTTTGACTTTTTTCTCAACATTTCGACTTTTTTCTTGAAATTGTACTTCAACATTAATCTCGACATTTTGACTTTTTTCTCAAAGTGCATAATGAAAAAAAAAATCTTCCTCCTCTAAAATATTATCTTTATTTTTCTCCTGCCTGGCTCTAATACTCTTCCGTAAGACTGAGTTTTATAAATTGTCTGGATTAATTGATTGCATGAAAGAAATCCAAAATGCAGAAATTAGCAGAAAACTAACTTCAATTAAACTCCGAAGAGATGGACAGTCTGTGTTGGTTGTCACGGATACCGTGGTGTGTGCACCAGGCAGAAGGTGTTGGTCGTCACGGATACCGTGGTGTGTGCACCAGGCAGAAGATGTTGGTCGTCACGGATACCGTGGTCTGTGCACCAGGCATAAGGACTCCAGGGTGGTGATTCGTGCTTTTCCTTGCTCTTGTTCACATTACTGCAGGCACTTTTCAGCTGGTTCTGACACAGGGGTCGGCAACCCGCGGCTCTAGAGCCGCATGAGGCTCTTTAGCGTCGCCCTAGTTGCTCCTGGAGCTTTTTCAAAAATGTTTGACCTTTTTTTCTTCTTTTTTTCCTCTTTTTTCCTTTATTTTTTCTTCCTTTTTCCTTTACTTTTTAATCTCGACTTTTCAACTTTTTTCTCAACATTTCGACTTTTTTCTCGACATTTCAACTTTTTTCGTGAAATTATGACTTTTTTCTCGACATTTCAACTTTTTTCGCGAAATTATGACTTTTTTCTCGACATTTCAAATTTTTTCCTCGAAATTTAGACTTTTTTCTCAAAATTTCAACTTTTTTCTCGACATTGACTTTTTTTTCTCAAAGTGCATAATGAAAAAAAAAATCTTCCCCCAGTTCTAACTAATATAGAAACATGCAGCATGTGTTGCCTTCATTCTAAGGCTTATACAAGACTTCATTCTTTGCGGCTCCAGACATATTTGTTTTTTGTGTTTTTGCTCCAATATGGCTCTTTCAACATTTTGGGTTGCCGACCCCTGATCCAACAGAAACGCCCTTGAGGGTCGTCTGGTCCAGCTCCGCATGCTTCATGCCTGTAGTGGAACCGTCGGATCCTCCAGCTGGAGGCGGTTAGTGGTTCACCACATACGCTTTAACATTCAGGGGCACCGTTCCCGTCAAGCAGACGCTCCTCCACTGCAGAATAAGCTACCCGTGTTTTTATGCGGCGCCGGTCGCTTTAAGAAGCGGCTGAAGACTTCATCCACACCAGCCGTTTGTTAGGGAGGACCTTTATGGTACGTTTGTGTCTGTCTTCTCTAACCGTCTTACATACCTGCTGTTGGCCCACGTCACCAGGAGGAGAGAAGCAGGAATTACTGCCACGGAGCAGCTGCAAGGCTGCGTCCTCCACACCCCCATCCTAGCCAGGGCTAATGTCAAGAATCCATTCCATTTCTTAAGATTCAGAATCGATTATCAAGATTTGGTTCGATTCGATTCCGATATTGATTTGGGTTAGTGTTATTAAAACTGTTTTTTGAGCTGTTGCATGAATGATATGACTGTAGTTCTGCAACATATTAATACTAGTATTATATTGAGATTCAACAGCAAGTATTGCAGCTAATGATGCTGTAAGGACCAATCAGCTCCCAGAATGCTGATAGAACTGAAACAGAAACATCGTGGGTCAGAATTACCAAACAGATCCAGGGAGGAAACAGAGACGGATGAAATCAATTTAAATTTTTCCCAGATTCCCTTTTTACTTTTCCATTTTCGGCCTTTTTCGTTTTTTTTTTATATCAAACTGACTCTTATCTACGCGGAAATACCTCTAAAATATAAAGAAGGCTTCCCAAAGTGTGATCTATGGTGAAACAGGAAACTGAAGATGTGCACGCTTATATATAGATATGTGTAGAATATATACACTTTGTTCCTCCAGTTCTGCAGCGCAGCTTTAGCCCCGCCCCCTGCAGGCCCCGCCCACTGCAGGCGTCGACATGCAGCTTTCAGTGTGAATCCACCAAGCAGAAATGACAATTTGGATGCAGGCGTCAGGAGATTTTTGACGCTTTCAGTGTGAGTGCAGGGTTAGATATTAGTGTGAATGCAGGGCTAGATATTAGGGTTAGAGGTCCCATATGGGACCCTTCTGATGCTGGTGTGTGTTGATCCAGAACCGGTTTGTGCCGGTGCACAGCACCAACCTTGTGGCTGTCCTCCGGGTCGCTGCCCCGCCCGTCCCCGTACAGCAGGGCGTACTGCCGCCAGATCTCAGCGTCGCTGCTGTGGCGGGAGCTGACCCGGCCCAGCAGCTCCCTCAGTCTGGGCTGCAGGACTCCCGCCTGGTTCCCCTGGCTGTCCAGCAGGTTGGAAGATACGGCTTTAACCAGGATCTGGAGAATCTGCCCAGGGGAGGGGAAGAAAAGGAAAGAAGAATCAGAAATCAAGAAGTCCCAACTCGTATTCATGTTGGCCTCGTGGATCCTTTAATCACTGATGAGTCAACAGACGTTATGAGAACACAGAAGTCTCATAAACCTGGAGATGTAGGAAGTAAAGGGGGGTGAGGGTTGGTGGGGGACTGGAGTTGTATGGTTGTGGGTGTATACAGGACCGTCTCAGAAAATTACAATATTGGGATAAAGTTCTTTATTTTCTGTAATGCAATTAAAAAAAACAAAAATTGCTGATTATGGCTTACAGTTTAAGATTAAGATTCCCAGAATATTCTAATTTTTTAAGATACGATATTTGCGTTTTCTTAAACTACTATTATACTCCTGGACCGCCCGGCTGCCATTGGGATCACTGGTATTGCACTCTCTTGGTTTCATACCTCACTGACCGTCAACAGTTCGTACAATTAAAGAACCACAAATCTGATGCACGGGTGTCACACTGGGTGTCCCCCAGGGGTCAGTACTGGGTCAGATTCTTTTCACCATCTACCTCCTACCCCTGGGCTCAATCCTCTGGTCACCATGACACACCCATGCTACACCGATGACACACAGATCTATATCTCCTCCAAACCCACTGCTACTATTCCTCCCACTTCCCTCACCGACTGTCTGGATGATATCAATACCTGGATGAGCAAAAATGTTCTAAAACTCAATGGCAGGTGGGGACTTCCGGGCGCGGAGCAAGATGGCAGCATAGAGCAGAGCTCCTGAGTCGATTAGACAATAATTTCCCCCAAACTACGAAAATATTGAGAACACGAATTCCAAACTGATGCACAATGAGCGGGGGACGAGGACAGAGAAGTTTGAGGAAAAAAGCATTGTCCGAAGACCAAGAACACGATTGTGAAGACGAAGCGGCAAGCGGGGAAAATGACGACAACCCACAGGCCCACACGGTACTCGAGGGACTCGCTGATATTACGAGAGAGATACGTGACTTAAAAAGGGAGATGAAAAAAGACCTCTCAGAATTCAAAGAAGAATTTAAAGAGGAGGTGAGGCGAGAGTTTGCCGGATTTAAGGATGAAACTAATCGAAAATTGGCACAAAATGTCGCAGAAATACAAGAGCAGAAGAAGGATATCACTGCGGCGCAGGAGCGGGTGGCGCAGTTGGAGGAGTGGAACATCGAGGCGAAGGAAGCCATCCTCACTTTATTAAAACAGCAAACAAAACTTCAAGATAAGTTGACGGAAGTGGAGGGACACGGCAGACGCTGTAATTTGAGGATTTATAATGTGGCTGAACGGAACAACGAGTCTGTGAAAGAACTGGTGGAGGGGCTCCTCCGCCGGGAGCTCGCCTTACCGGCGGGGACCGAGCTCCATATTCAACGCGCGCACAGGAGTCTCGGAAAAAAACCACCACCCGGCGCGTCACCGAGGTCCATTGTGGTCAATTTTCTCAAATATGAGACCAAAGAGAGCATTCTTACTAAAGCCTGGAAAGAGAAAATATTAATTGAGGGGAGGCAGATATTTTTTGATCACGACTACCCCACCGAGGTGTTGAAAAAACGTAAATCCTACTCCGAAATTAAAAAGACCCTGAAAGACAAAAAAATACGCTTCCAGACACCTCTGAGTAGGATAAGGATTCACTGGTCGGACGGGCCCAAGATCTACAACAGCGCTGAAGACGCAGCGCGGGATATGCGGAAAAGAGGGCTGGAGACGGGTGAGCAGCGCGTCAGCGAGCCCTCGCTGGAGGAGCGGATCCAGAGAGCTTCACCATGGCAACGCGTCGGAGAAAGGCAGGCGACAAACCAAGGACCCGGCGCACCCGAGGATGCCGGTCAGGACGCGGCGGAGAGAGCGAGAGGAAAGCTGCAAGGATTTAGAAGATGATGAGGGGATGATGAAAATGAGAGAGAGGGAGGGGGTTTCCAGGTACCACGGACGAGTTAAATGCCTCCTGTTTTTTTTTTTTTTAAGTTGAAGAACACACGCTGGCTGGGTGAGTAAATTAATCCAAACAGTTTACAGATAACGGTGCCCCATCCACCCTTGTGTTTTTTTTTTTTTTTTTTTTTTTTGACTTTTTCTGTTCTGATGGGCAAACTGGAGGTTTTTTTTTATTTTTTTTTTATTTTTATTACAATAGAAAGGGTACCATTAAGGAAGACTTGAAATGGGGATTTTTAAGACCACCCTCCCTCCTCAAATAAATGAAACTTCTCTAATGTTTAAGTTTACACGGGAATCGACGAAGGGAGCTGTCAAGTTAGTGACTGTTGGACTTATCTGGTAGTATGGGAAGGCCTATTGTAGGTCCATCCCTAACCACTAGGGGGGGGCTTCTGTTCAGGAAAAGTTACCCCCCACTCCCACCAACAGGGAGACAGGACCCATGGGGAATGAGGTCCTTTTTTGCGGGGGAGTTCAGTTTTTATGTTTGTTCATACTTTGTTCATGAAAAAAGGTTGGTTGACAACAATACAGTGGCGGGATTAGGCACTATTTCAAGGGAAACAAACAATGCAACATAATGATGTAATGGTGGTGTCACTGAACGTTAACGGCTTGAACAATATCAAAAAAAGAAATAAAATTTTATCTAAATTTAGGAGAGAGAAAATGCAGGTTATTTTCCTCCAAGAAACTCACCTATCGCAGGAGGAACATGTAAAGTTTAAAAAATTGGGTTACAGGAATTCATTCTCCAGTTCCTTTGGGCATAGTCACAAAAGGGGTGTGATGATACTGATCTCCAACATGGTAAACTTTGAACTGATTAAAGAAATCAGTGACAAGAAGGGAAGATATATTATGGTCAAAGGGAAATTAGAGAATCAATTGGTGACACTGCTCAATGTGTATGCTCCTCCAGAAAGTGGGAAAGTATTTTATGAAAAAGTTTTTGATCTTATAAATTTAGAAACAGAGGGGACATTAGTGTGTGGTGGGGATTTCAATGTGGTATTGAATTATGGGTTGGACACTACGAGTACGAAGAGAAACAAACAACAAATTAATAGGTACATGAGTACAATTATGTCGGAAATGGATATACTGGATGTTTGGAGAGAACTTCATCCACTTGATCGGGATTATACCCATTATTCAGCTCCACACGCTATGTACTCCAGAATTGATTATTTTTTAATGGGTAAAGGAGATATACACAAAGTGAGGGAATGTAAAATAGGAGTGGCTGATGTGTCAGATCACAGTGCAGAAAATTCATATGGAAGACAGGAGGAAAAATACAATATGGAGACTCAACGAAGGCATACTCAATAATAAAAGACTAGTCAAAGAAATAAGAGGAGAAATAATTACATACCGAGAGGAAAACGACAATGGGGAAGTTGACCCAACAATCTTATGGGATGCCCTGAAGGCTGTGATTAGAGGGAGGCTGATTTCTTACACAGCATTTTTAAAGAAGGTTAAACTGGGGACATATCAGAAACAAATTGAAAAACTAAAAGAACTGGAACAGCAACATAAACGGTCAAAAGACTCAGACATACTGAATCAGATTAAAAATGTGAGGAAAAAAATAGATGATATATTGTTGGAAGAGGTGGAAAGGAAAGCAAGGTTTATGAAACAAACCTACTATGAGGGAGGATCTAAAGCCGCAAAAGTTATGGTTAGACGCATTAGGAAACAACAAGCAATAACTAATATACATAAAATAAAAGATCCTGCGACCAATAAAACTCTATGTGAACCAGAAGAAATAGAAAAGGTGTTTGAGAAATATTATTGTAACTTATATTCACAACCCACTTCTATAGATGAAGAACACCTGACAGAGATGCTAGACAACTTGGATTTGCCAACGATTGGCGCAAACCAGAATGCAATATTGACTTCAGAAATTACAATAGAAGAGATTAAAGAGGCAATTAGCCGGGCAAAATCTGGGAAGTCTCCAGGAGCTGATGGAATGGGAGCTTTTTTTTACAAAACATTCAAGGAAGAGTTAATCCCACTACTCCAGGACTCATTTAATTATAGTCTCAGATCAGGCAGGATCCCCCCCTCATGGAAGGAAACCATTATTTCCATTATTCCAAAGGAAGGCAAAGACAAAGAATATTGCTGTAACTACAGACCCATATCGCTTCTAAATGTGGATTATAAACTTTACACCTCAATTATAGCCAAAAGATTAGAGACATTTATGCAGGATTTGGTTGATGAAGACCAGACTGGTTTTGTTAAAGAAAGGCAAACACAAGATAACATAAGAAGAAGTTTACATGTTATAGAATATATACAGAGCAAGGGGGAAAGTGCAGTTTTGGTAAGCATAGATGCAGAGAAGGCTTTTGATAGTGTGAGTTGGGTATTTTTATATAATGTATTAGGAAAATTTGGATTTAATGAGGAATCTGTGAATTGTATTAAGTCGTTATACCAGGAACCTATGGCAAGGATCAGAATAAATGGCAGTTTGACAAAACGTTTCACTTTGGAAAGGGGAACAAGACAGGGGTGCAGCCTCTCTCCAAGTCTATTTGCATTATTTATCGAACCATTAGCCCAAATGATTAGACAGGAGGAAGAAATCAAAGGGGTGAAAATAGGAAGGGAGGAACATAAGATAGGATTATTTGCGGATGACATATTGATTTTTTTAAAGCAACCTAACGAAAGTTTCCCAAAATTAATTAGGCTATTGGAGAATTACGGAAAATATTCAGGTTATAAAATTAATGTTACAAAGACACAGATCTTGTCAATAAACTATTCCCCGGCCCAAGAGATAAAGGATACATATAAACTCGATTGGAATGCCAAATCGATCAAATACTTGGGAGTAAGTGTTACAAAAGGAATAGACAAGCTATATGAAGCAAATTACACTAAAATAAATCAAGATATTCGGAGAGACTTGGAGAGATGGTCTGCTATTTTTCTAGACTTCAGCTCGAGGATAGAAATAATTAAGATAAATGTTCTACCAAGACTCTTATACTTATTTCAATCTCTTCCAGTAAAGATCCCACCAAAGCAGTTTACTGAATGGGACAGGTGGATATCAAGGTTTATATGGGGAGGAAAGAAACCTAGGACCAGGTACAAAACTCTGCAGCTCCCTAAAGATAAGGGAGGAATGGCCCTGCCGAACCTTCAGGAGTATTTCTATGCCGCACAAATCAGACCTTTGATATACTGGTGTAACAATGAGTATTTTTCAAGATGGAAAAGTATTGAGATAGAACAGGCGGGCGTTGAAGTACGAAACTTGATAGCATATAAAGGCCTATTGGGAAAAATAGGTAACCATTTGAATGTAATAACTAAAAATACAATTGAAATATGGAATACCGTCGTTGAAAGGTATAAACTGGAGAAAGAGATAAAGAAATTGAGTTGGTTTGCATTTGATGATAGGTTTATACCTGGGACAAATGATAAAGGGTTCAAACAATGGGCAAGTAGAGGGATCACAGCAATGTGTACAATGGTTGAACGGGGTAAGCTGCAGAGTTTTGAGAAGTTGAAGGATAGATTTGGACTAGACGAACATGAACGATATCGCTACCTGCAAATAAAGGATTATTATGAGAAAGAGATAAAAACTGACACTGAAAGTGAGGTTGTTGAGGTATTTCAGAGAGCTTATGAAGGTAAAAAATGCAGAGTAATCTCAGCCCTTTATAAAAGCTTGATGTCATGTAGAAAGTATTCTTCCTTTTATGTCAAAGAAAAATGGGAAAAGGAATTGGAAGAAGAAATAACAGAGGAAGAGTGGTTTAATATCTGTAAAACACAGTGCACGTCCACTAGCTCCAGGATCTGGAGAGAGTTTAACTGGAAGAATATGGCCAGATTTTTTATTACCCCAAAGATTAGGAAAGGGGTGGTGTCTACTCAGCAGCCATGCTGGAGAGCATGTGGTCACATGGATGCTGATCATACACATATATTCTGGTCCTGTCAAAAGTTGAAGGGATACTGGGACAAAATATGGAGGGGTTTACAAAAGATAATAGGGTATGAGATACCAAAATCATGTAAGCTACTTTACTTGGGGAACTTAACACAAGATACGATACAGAAAGAAGATGAGTACCTTGTCAAAGTATTGCTGTCAGCTAGTAAAAAAACAATTACCAGAATGTGGTACAAAGTGGACCCTCCGACTGAGGAGCAGTGGATGTGCACTGTGGAAGAGATTTTTTTAATGGAGAAAATTACACATAAACTGAGACTACAAGAGGCACAATTCGAGGATAAATGTGAAAAATGGACTGATTACAGAAGACGAGAAGAGGACACCACCATTGTTACTGAACAAGGACACTGATATAAGGATGAGTGCTTAACTATGCATGTTTGATTTACCCTGACACTGTAATTGTTGAAAGAAAATTTGAATACAAAATAAGTTACAAAAAAAAAAAACTCAATGGCAATAAAACTGAGGTTCTGCTCATCGGCTCGAAATCCACCCTCACCAAGTCACAACCCTCTCCCTGCTCCACCCGTCATCACCTTCTCCCCTCAAGTCAAGAGCCTTGGCATCATCCTGGATCATCCTGGACAGCAGCCTCTCATTTGCACCTCATATTCACAACATCAACTGCATTCTTCCACCTTCGAACATCTCCAGACTCTGTCCAGCACTGTCTCAGTCCAGCAGTGTCTGAATTATAACCGTCTTCTAGGTAATGGATTCCTCTTTGGTGCCAAACTTCCAGGGTTTTGCTGTCCAGAGTCCCCTGGCCACCTTTGTGCTGCAGTTATTTACACTGATGGAAGTGATCTGGTCCACCTGATCCCTATCAGGTTTAAGAGGCAGTAGAACACAACTCAGTCTTTTCTGTCTGAGCAGATATTCTAGTGTATTGATGAAAAAGGACTTGTGTCCCAAAATAACTTGGTTTGTTTCAGCCAGATGAATGTCCCCTTGATGTTGCTTTCGTAGTTTTCCAATCACTGCGGTTCATTCAAACGGGGGAACTTCACAAAAATCCCACACTTTGGGCCTGCAGCTGTCCAACAAGTTGGATTGTTACACAGAACCGTCACACAGGAGGGAACCTCTTCAATGGTCACGGTGCTAGCTGATGAAAACCTCCGTGTGGGGATATTTTCTGTCCGGTATAATCCCCTGCACATCTGTACACGGCTCTGGCACCGTGTGAAGTGAAGCTGATCCCCACGAGGAGCTGGGGAGGCCGGCCCAGGTGCAGCCCGCTCTACGCTCCGTCATGCTTCCTGGAAGCAAAGCTCACAGACGGGGGGGACTGAGTTCCCTGGAGGGGGAGACAAAGACAAAAGAAGAAAACGAGTGGAGGCTCCTGCTGCAGAGAGGAGGACCTGCTGCAGAGAGGAGGACCTGCTGCAGAGAGGAGGACCTGCTGCAGAGAGGAGGACCTGCTGCAGAGAGGAGGACCTGCTGCAGAGAGGAGGACCTGCTGCAGAGAGGAGGACCTGCTGCAGAGAGGAGGACCTGCTGCAGAGAGGAGGACCTGCTGCAGAGAGGAGGACCTGCTGCAGAGAGGAGGACCTGCTGCCGAGAGGAGGACCTGCTGCCGAGAGGAGGACCTGCTGCAGAGAGGAGGACCTGCTGCAGAGAGGAAGACCTGCTGCAGAGAGGAAGACCTGCTGCAGAGAGGAGGACCTGCTGCAGAGAGGAGGACCTGCTGCAGAGAGGAGGACCTGCTGCAGAGAGGAGGACCTGCTGCAGAGAGGAGGACCTGCTGCAGAGAGGAGGACCTGCTGCAGAGAGGAGGACCTGCTGCAGAGAGGTGGACCTGCTGCAGAGAGGAGGACCTGCTGCAGAGAGGAGGACCTGCTGCAGAGAGGAGGACCTGCTGCAGAGAGGAGGACCTGCTGCAGAGAGGAGGACCTGCTGCAGAGAGGAGGACCTGCTGCAGAGAGGAAGACCTGCTGCAGAGAGGAGGACCTGCTGCAGAGAGGAGGACCTGCTGCAGAGAGGAGGACCTGCTGCAGAGAGGAGGACCTGCTGCAGAGAGCAGGACCTGCTGCAGAGAGGAGGACCTGCTGCACAGAGCAGGACCTGCTGCAGAGAGGAGGACCTGCTGCAGAGAGGAGGACCTGCTGCAGAGAGCAGGACCTGCTGCAGAGAGGAGGACCTGCTGCAGAGAGCAGGACCTGCTGCAGAGAGGAGGACCTGCTGCAGAGAGGAGGACCTGCTGCAGAGAGGAGGACCTGCTGCAGAGAGGAGGACCTGCTGCAGAGAGCAGGACCTGCTGCAGAGAGGAGGACCTGCTGCAGAGGAGGACCTGCTGCAGAGAGGAGGACCTGCTGCAGAGAGGAGGACCTGCTGCAGAGAGCAGGACCTGCTGCAGAGAGGAGGACCTGCTGCAGAGAGGAGGACCTGCTGCAGAGAGGAGGACCTGCTGCAGAGAGGAGGACCTGCTGCAGAGAGGAGGACCTGCTGCAGAGAGGAGGACCTGCTGCAGAGAGGGGGACCTGCTGCAGAGAGGAGGACCTGCTGCAGAGAGGAGGACCTGCTGCAGAGAGCAGGACCTGCTGCAGAGAGGAGGACCTGCTGCAGAGAGGAGGACCTGCTGCAGAGAGGAGGACCTGCTGCAGAGAGCAGGACCTGCTGCAGAGAGGAGGACCTGCTGCAGAGGAGGACCTGCTGCAGAGAGGAGGACCTGCTGCAGAGGGGAGGACCTGCTGCAGAGAGGAGGACCTGCTGCAGAGAGGAGGACCTGCTGCAGAGAGGAGGACCTGCTGCAGAGAGCAGGACCTGCTGCAGAGAGGAGGACCTGCTGCAGAGAGGAGGACCTGCTGCAGAGAGGAGGACCTGCTGCAGAGAGGAGGACCTGCTGCAGAGAGGAGGACCTGCTGCAGAGAGGGGGACCTGCTGCAGAGAGGAGGACCTGCTGCAGAGAGGAGGACCTGCTGCAGAGAGCAGGACCTGCTGCAGAGAGGAGGACCTGCTGCAGAGAGGAGGACCTGCTGCAGAGAGGAGGACCTGCTGCAGAGAGCAGGACCTGCTGCAGAGAGGAGGACCTGCTGCAGAGGAGGACCTGCTGCAGAGAGGAGGACCTGCTGCAGAGAGGAGGACCTGCTGCAGAGGGGAGGACCTGCTGCAGAGAGGAGGACCTGCTGCAGAGAGGAGGACCTGCTGCAGAGAGGAGGACCTGCTGCTGTCTGAACGCTGGAACAACCACTGATGGGAACATGAAATCACTCCCTGTTCTGGTCTCCAGGGATCCTACACGTCAGTAGGGTCTTGTACCGACGAGGTGCCTCTTTGACCTCATCCAGGTTCTTTTTTGACCACTTTAAGCACTCTCACCACAGTGTTTCTGTCACACCGGGGGGAGGTTGTCTTGGGTTGGTTTTGTCCTGTCATTCCCTGTTTTATTTTGGAAAGTAATTCTCCTCTGGTTCCAGGTCCCTAGCTCTTCCTCATGTGTCTCAGTCTGATTGTCCTAAGTGTTTCCACCTGTCCCCTACTTCCCTCCATGAGTTTAAATAGTTCCCCTTGTCTTGTGCCAGAGTGACTTCGTCCTTGTCCTGCACCAGAGTCTTGGTCCACGTCCACAGCCGTAGGAATCGCCTTAGTGATCCGTTTATTCCTCGTGACCAGTGATTTTTTTGTTTGTAATTTTTTCCTTAGCTTAGATTCATAGCCCTTAGTTTATTCCTCGTTAAAGGGTGATTTTTTGTTTAACTTATATCCTAGCTTAGATTCATAGTTCTTGGTTTTTTTCCTCTTTAAGAATGATTTGTGTTTCGTAGCCACATTATTTTATATACATGACTATCTCAGAAAATTAGAATATTGTGATAAAGTTCTTTATTTTCTGTAATGCAATTAAAAAAAACAAAAATGTCATACATTCTGAATTCATTACAATCAACTGAAATATTGCAAGCCTTTTATTATTTTAATATTGCTGACTATGGTTTACAGTTTAAGATTAAGATTCTCAGAATATTCTAATTTTTGAGATAGGATATTTGAGTTTTCTTAAGCTGTAAACCATAATCAGCAATATTAAAATAATAAAAGGCTTGCAATATTTCAGTTGATTTGTAATGAATCCAGAATGTATGACATTTTTTTTTTTTTTTTTTTTTTTTTTTTTTTTTTTTTTTTTTTTTTTAAATTGCATTACAGAAAATAAAAGGACTTTATCACAATATTCTAATTTTCTGAGACAGTCCTGTAGGCAGGTTTTTCCTCCATACGGAACATTTTGTGTTTGTTTCTTTTTATTAACTATTTTTCCCTCCTCCTGGAGTGTTTATTGTTCTCTCCATAGTCAGAGTTTAATGTCTAGTTTTGTTTATAGACATTTGTTTGTCACTCGGTCCGAGGTCTCCGGTCAATTCAATAAAAGGCTTTTGTTATTTAATATCTCTGCATCTGAGTCCTGCTCTGAGTCTCGGCCTGACAGTTTCTGTTACTTATCCGCTCTGTGTACAACAGAGCTCAGAGTTTCTCCAATCCGACCCCAGTGAGCACATTTGTGGAAAGCGTGAGGTCCAGGTCCTGCAGAGGACACGTGAACACACGCCGGAGCCCGGGGTGGACCCACGACCGTCCAGGGGGAGGAAACTTTCCCTGGTTCGTATCAATTAGTATTCTCTGTTTAGTTTTATTTTCAAAAAGTCTGAATGAATAATAATAATTGTTTTATTACTTTCTTCAAAGTCAGAAGTTTAAATGCACGAAGCAGACGGTGGTGTTCAACAGCTCAGAGACGTCATGATGTTTCTGGCTTCAAGGCCTCAGGCAGGATAACCGACACCCCCCCCCAGGTAACTGAGCACACCTGAGCACCCATTTATGGAGCTTTTCCACCAGCACCTACTCTGCTCGACTCAACTTGCCCTCGTTTCTTTTCAACACCCAGATCAGCAGTAGGAGGTTGGAGAAGCTGCTGTGACGTATTTGATTGTGTATCTAAACAGAGAAGACAACAACACTAAAGATGTAGAACCTGGAGGAGATGATAGATGTGCTGCTGGATCTGTGGCTTGTGTTTGATATCAAGTTAAAAAATGAGAGTGAGAGAAGCTTCAAGCAGCGACGCTTTTTAATTTCATTTAGTTTGTCTCGGTGCTGCTGAAAAGTCAGCTGGAGCCGTGAGCAGCTATGAAGAGACAGATCTCCTGGTAGATCTGGTCGTTCCTTATCTCCGTCTAGATCCCTTTTTAATTCTCTCCTCAGCACCAGGTTTATGAACATCTGCACCTCAGAGCTTGTTTTTAAGACATTCAAGGCCTGTTTAAAATAGGTATTAGATGCCATAATAGGTCCCCTTTAAGTGAAAATCTACTTGAAACAGGTGAAAATTGTTGTTTTTTCCAGTGATGAGTCTTGTTTTAAGTGTAATGAGATTTTTTTTTTACTAAAAATGAGACATTTTAACTAGGAATAAGACAAATATTCTTGTTATGATTGAGTTTTTGCAGTGTAGACCAGTGGATGGAGCTGTGGGGACGTGTCAGCTGGACGGGTCCAGCCGTCCCCTACCTGTACGTCCTTGTAGTTGTCCCTCAGGTCCATCAGGCGGTGGTACGCCTTGATGGCTTCCCCGAACTCCCCGATGTCGGTGCTGACCACGATGAAGTTCTCCCAGATCTGCCAGTGCTCGTAGTTGCACTTCAGCGCCTCCTGGAGGGTACGGAAGGCCTTGTTCCTGCCGGGGAGCAAACGACCAACCATCAGGGAAATACACAACAAACCAGCACAAGTAATAGGAATGATTTATTTGCAGACAACTTCAACACATTTTCTCGCTTAGAAAGAGCTTGTGCTGAATTGGCAATGGTGCTAACCAGGTATTAAAAAAGCTATTCCTGCTTTGCTTTTCAATTTCAGGCCTGAAAGAACAAGCTGCAAACAAAAGCTCCTGGGGTGTTGGTGTTGAGTCTGCGCACAACTGAGCGCTGACCAGCCCAGGCTTCCTCCGTCATCACACGCTTGCTGGGTTTTTACTTTGATTTGGTTTAAATACACTCCCCAGTCAGAGACGTGCAGTCATGACCACTCGGCTCCATCAGAGGAACCTTTACATCCTTCTGAAGAACAGGAGGACTGAGGCCTTTAGCAGATCCCGTTTAACCCTTCTGGGTCAGCTGTGACGTATATACAGTAATCCCTGGTTTTTGGCGGGGATTTCATTCCAAAAAGAACCCGTGATAAGTGAAATCCGAATTTTTTTTTCTTTTTACAATTATTATACAAAGCTTCAAAAATTGCGGAGATCAGCTCCGCCCCACCACGACCAGATTAATTGGATTTGAACGGGAGAAAATGAAAAATACAATAAGTACAGTAGGACAAATTGTGACTGGTGTGTATTCCCCTGCTCTTCTGATGCTGCTGCATCCTGACTCTGTAGCGTCTTTTTCTCCTAAAGCCGCGGTGCAGGAGTGTTTTTTCCAGAGAAAAACATAGTTATGGGTCGTTGTTGTCGCTCTTTTTTCTTCTGGGTAAAAAGAGTGTTATAAAACGACATGCAACCATGGATTATATCCAGGGTGCGATTTTTAAAAAAAACAGAGGGGTGGGGGGTAATTTTGAGAAATATTTTTTCAGAAAAGAATTACCACACAACAGCGGTCCAACAGTATAGGCTATAAAAAAACTTGTTTCTTGTGTAAACCTTACACTTAAGCTACATAACGTAGGCGGTAAGCCTATTTTGAACATGAACTGAATAGAGCTGGGTATCATCACTGACCTCCCGATACGATACGATTCCGATACACTAGGTCCCAAGACGATACGATTTCCGATATGATACGATATTGATATTCTGGTTACAATAAGGGAATAACATGATCCTTCCATCGCTACGTCCGGCCAGAGAAACCCCACCCTGCCTGGTGGAAAGAAGCTGCCTGCTCACTCCTCAAGTAAGGAGGAGACTTGAGCTCAGTGCAGGGCCTCCCAGGGTTGGTAGATGGAGCAATGCCCAGGACTGACTTAGGTAGGAGCACTGGGTGATAAAATGGGGGAAAAAATCGGGATAAAAAAAAAATATATATATAAAAAATATATATATATATATATATATATATATATATATATATTTTTTTTTAATCGATACTTGGATTTATGTATCGATAATCGTTCCTACACATGCATATCGATAAAATATCGATATATCGATATTTTTAACCCACCCCTAGAACTGAACCACTGCATTTGCAGAAATATTTTCTCCTAATATTGTTTTTAAATGTGCCAAATAAAAATAAATAAATAATAATAATAATAATGACTTGGATTTATATAGCGCCCTTCTAGGCACCCAGAGCGCTTTACAGAAATAATTATTCATTCATCCACATTCTCACCAGTGGTGGTAAACTACCTTGTAGCCACAGCTGCCCTGGGACAGACTGACAGAAGCGTGGCTGCCATATCGCGCCTAACGGCCCCTCCGACCACCACCAACATTCATACACATTCATACACATTCACAAATAAAATGTATATTTTTTTAATTCTTTCTCGATATCAGTTTAACAGAAAACATGGGAGCTCCTCAGCCGGGGAGATGATCTCGTCTACCATCCGATCAGCAATGTCACATCTTCTTTCATCTTCTGTCACATTTTTTCTCAGGATTTCTGGTTGTGATCCTGTAAAATATGAGAATATGCTGCTCTGGATTCTTTTCATTTTTTCATTCATTTTGACTGACTGTATCTTTTAATTTGGCGGGCCGGAAGTCGGACTTTTGGAATACAAGAAAATCTGGTTGGTTTTCAAAATAAAACTGCTTTCTGTGGGTGCGATGCCTCTGACTCGCTCCCGTATCAAAATCACACACAAGCAGAATGAACACGGTGTATTTTGGTTGTTATTACTTGTTAATAATTACGATGTATTGGTGAAAACACTTTGGGTGGGGGGGATAAATTTTGTCCCCACCGAGGATAAAAATAATTCAGTAGGACGTGTAAACCAGAGGGGGGAAAATCCCCACCATCCCCACCGGCAAATCACACCCTGATTATATCTGAGACTGTAATGAACGATTCATCAAAGGTCCCGTTCTTGAGCTGCTGCTGAAGCTCATTGGCTGTTCTCAGCTTGTTGCTAAGCAACCAACGTTATTGATACAGGAAGTGAAGAAGCGGGGAGACTGTTTAGCCAATCAGAATGCAGAACACGATGCACAATGTAAATCCATGAAGCAGCGAGACGTGAAAGGAGAACCGTTATAGCCAGGGATTACTGTAATACACACAAAATTAAAAGCTGTTTTGTTGTTGACTGGGGGGAAAAAAAAAGTCCTGCTGAAGAAAAGCCAATGCCGTCACCCGCCACATGCACAGCGAACGCAAGCAAGTCCGTGCAGGTTTGTGTGGAAACTCGTACTCACTTCATCTGCAGGCGAATGTACGCTGTTGAGAGGTTGTTCCACGCTTCTGAGTTCTGGAAGAGAGGGGGGGGGGGTTTAACTTTGGTGCAACACACAGTAACGGCCTCCAGGTGGTTGGGGCAGGTTTATTTCAGGTTGTGGATTGGCGTCCTGATCCGGAGTGGGTGTTTAACAGTGATGGTTGGAGTGAGGAAGTGGGGGCTGCGTTGTGGCAATGAGTGTGTGTGAGTGTGTGTGTGTGTGTGTGCACTTACATCTGGTTCCAGTCCAACACACCTCTGGAAGGCCTTGGCCGCCCCCTCATAGCCCTCCAGAGCAAAGTAGGCACAGCCCAGAGAGAACCACACACCGAGCTGCACAAACACACAACAAACGGGTCAGAGCACTAATCACAACAAGATTACAGAATCCTGGTGCCGGTTAGAGTCCAGCGTCTGTGCAGCACCTCTAAAGCATCCACAGAAACTACTGGACTGTCTCAGAAAATTAGAATATTGTGATAAAGTTCTTTATTTTCTGTGATGCAAAAATGTCATACATTCTGGATTCATCACAAATCAACTGAAATATTGCAAGCCTTTTATTATTTTAATATTGCTGATCATGGCTTACAGTTTAAGATTAAGATTCCCAGAATATTCTAATTTTTTGAGATAGAATATTTGAGTTTTCTGTTTTCTGTTTTTTCAGCTGTTGCATGAATTACCGTATTTTCGCGACCATATGGCGCACTGTGTGGAAAGGCGCACCCTCAGTTTTGTGTGTCATTTTTGGTTTTAAAACACACATACGGCGCACCGACCCAAAAGGCGCCGTCTACGGAGACGGAGCGCTAAAAATACAGCAGAAGCAAAACTTAGTTTGATATTTTATTTCACTTTTCACATCAATCAAACCCTTCAAAGGTTCATATTCTGTTTCTGCATTAAAGAATTTAAAAAAACCACCGGGTTGCTGCACAAACCTGTCTCAGCCACTGATCATCTCCTCATCCATCCAGCCCTTTTCATTTCACTCTGGCTGGAAAAGTCTCTTTAGGGAACGCTTTTCTTTTAAAAATCCCGACCGCGGCGGTCCCGGGTCCCGCTCCCCGTTTGCTCCCTCGCGCTGGACCGGGTCCCGGGTCCCAGTCCGCCCCCCCCCTCGCTGGTCCCGCGGCGGTCCCGGGTCCCGCGTCCCGGGACCCTCGCGCTGGACCCGCTCACACACACGCGCTGTCGGGGAGCCGGTACCGGGGTTTGTATCCGACAGGAGCTCTGTTAATTCAGCTGCGCCAGTCCGAATTTCCAAACCTGTCTCAGCTTCTTGATCATCATCATCCCTTCATCCAGCCCCCTCTTTTCATTCACCCTTATAATGACTCCGGCTGGAAACGTCTTATGCAAAGTTTTTCTTTTAAAAATCACCATAAGTTTCTGTCCATCAGCTGCGCCAGTCCAGCACCACATAGCCTACATGAGAATCTGTGTGTGTCGCACCGCGAATACACACACGCGCATGTCGGGATCCGGTACCGGGTTTGTAACCGACAGATTTGGCTGCAAATCTCGGAAAGTGAAGCTGATCTGACCTGAGACAGACCCCAGAAATCTCTGCTCTTAAAGCGGCCGGGAACCAGGTCATCGGACCCGCTTGGGGAACCAGGAAGTCGGCTGCAGTAGCGACCATCACCGCGCTGCTGCAGCCGCTGCTTTAACCGGGGAATGTGGACGGTTCCGACCGGCCGGCGCTGCAGAACACTCACACACAAGTGTGCTTATTTAAATAGAGCGGAGCAAAACTTAGTTTGATTGTATTTTATTTCACTTTACACATCAAGCAAATCCTTAAAAGTCTTCATCATCTGTTTTGCATTAAACAGCTCAGTGGATGGTCTCATTCAGCTTCACCCACCCCCTTCTCTTTTTACCTTCTCATGGTGGCCGACCTGACATTACCGTAATTCAGGTAATAGACACGGCGCACCGTTTCTTAAGGCGCCCGGCACATTTAAAAAAAAAAAAAAAAAAAAAAAGTTGCGCCTTATGGTCGCGAAAATACGGTATATGCCTGTAGTTCTGCAACATATTAATACTAGTATTATATTGAGATTCAATAGCAAGTATTGCAGCTAATGATGCTGTAAGGACCAATCAGCTCCCAGAATGCTGATAGAACTGCTTTCAGAAACATCGTGTGGGTCAGAATTACCAAACAGATCCAGGGAGGAAACGGAGATGGATGAAATCGGTCAAATCTTTTCCCACATTCCGTTTTTATTTTTTCCATTTTCGGTCTATTCCGGTATAAAATTTTTGAGAATTTGGTTTTTAGCATTTTATGCAAAAGTAACCCCAAGACAATATATAAAGTAATGAAACAGACATTTTATGCAATTATAACTGAAAACTTTAATGTTTTCATACCTTTAAACATATTTAAAGGCAAAAACATGGCTATAACTTATCTATTAAGTTATTCTCGTGTCCAACAAAACTTTTTTTTTCCTTTTTTTGGGCATAAACAAAATAATACCAAAAGTTGTAATGTAATGATGAAAAAAAAAATCCATCTTTAGACATACAAATCAATTTTTGGGAATTAATATGAGAATCGATTTAGAATCGGAAAATCGTTTTTTTCAACACAAGCCTACCACAGAGTTCAGCGTGCAACAGAGAGGAAGATTCTTCACAAGTGGAAATCCTTCCTGTCTGATCACGTGATCACGTAATTGTGTCTAATCTGAGTGCGATCAAGAGGCTGGTCCACACCAACAGGCTGCTGCCAGGACCGCTCACGTCATTACCTAAGGCAGTCTGGATCTTCCTGATGTTTCCTGGGAAACCTGGGAGTGCTTGAATCTGAGTTTCAGACATATGCCGATCTGGTGTAATCCTAACTTTAGTACAGTTAATTAGGAATATAGTACATTGTATTAACACCTTTACATCCATCCTGTAAACAAGCACACAGTCACAAAGGTTTCCAAACAATAATACTAATAGTAATGATAATAATAATAATTAAAGCTGCAAGCAGCGATGAACAGGCCCTTGCGCATGCAATTTTCACCAATAAAGGTAAAGGACTCAAAACTAAGTCCGATGACACCACCCACGAGTCTTTATGTCAAACCATTCAAAGGTTATGGCAGAAAGTAGGAACTATCAAATATGGACCAATCAGATGAAGGGGACCGCGATGTTTGGCGTCTATCGTCACCACGGTAACACCTTTGAAAGAGAAAAGTAATGCGCGTAGTCGCAGGATGGAGACGCATATTTTGATGTATAACACATCTGGGTTCACGATACGGTTCGGGCCGTATTAATTGTCGAAAGAATGGCATAAATTGTGCAAAAATTACACGATTAATTCAAAATGGCGACTTCCTGTTCAGTTTCAGCCATGGCGCCAAGAGACTTTTCTTTAAGTTGCGACATGATACAGGTGTGTACCGACTTTCTAGCATGTACATCAAACCCTATTGTAGGGCTTGAGGCACAAAGTTTTAGGGGTTCTAGGGGGCACTGTTGAGCCATTAGGCCACGCCCATTAATGCAAACCATTAAATATCAAATTTATCGCCAAGCCTGGCTTGTGTGCAAAGTTTGGTGACTTTTGGGGCACATTTAGGAGGAAAAAAGGCCCTCATTTCGTCGGAAAAATAAAAACGAGGAAAATAAAAAACGAGAACTCCTACAGATACAATAGGGCCTTCGCACTGTAAGTGCTCGGGCCCTAATAATAATAGTACCCCCTGATTTCTGTTCAGAGTTCATGTAAACAGTTAAACTGAGTTGTATTGTATCAGAGTCGGGGTGAATGTGGGAGCCCCGTTTTATCTACTTGTTCTTTCCAAATAAAGAAACAATTATATAAAAATTATAATAATAGTAATTCATTAGGAACAGGTTTTCCTTGGGTAGATAGCCATTCTGGTGTATGAGGATCTACTTCCTCCTCGCCAGAGTACGTTAACGTGCCTTAACCGTACCTGCATGGCGTTGATCTTCAGCGACAGCTCGAAACAGTCCACACACGGCTGCAGCTCTTTGTTGCGCAGGTGCAGCAGGGCCTTGGAGCGCATGGCCCTGGCGCTGCGGTGGCCCGACAGCTCCCATGCCCGCTCGTAGTACTGATGCTCCCTCAGGATGTCGCCCAGCAGGCAGTACAGGCTGGGCGTCTCCTTCTTCTGCAGCTCCCGCCGCACGATCTCCTCAGCCTGAGGAAGAGAGGAGAAGCACGAAGACATCAGCTTCATTTCATCCCTTACTATTAGGGCTGGCAGTGAGAACAGAATCCACACAGCAACCCACACAACTCCATTCATGTGTATGTGCTACCGCGGCACAAGGAGAAGAGTCGGCACAGGGAGAAGAGTCGGCGCAAGGAGAAGAGTCGGCGCAAGGACAAGAGTCGGCGCAGGGAGAAGAGTCGGCGCAGGGAGAAGAGTCGGCGCAGGGAGAAGAGTCGGCGCAGGGAGAAGAGTCGGCGCAGGGAGAAGAGTCGGCGCAGGGAGAAGAGTCGGCGCAGGGAGAAGAGTCGGCGCAGGGAGAAGAGTCGGCGCAGGGAGAAGAGTCGGCGCAGGGAGAAGAGTCGGCGCAGGGAGAAGAGTCGGCGCAGGGAGAAGAGTCGGAGCAGGGAGAAGAGTCGGAGCAGGGAGAAGAGTCGGAGCAGGGAGAAGAGTCGGAGCAGGGAGAAGAGTCGGCACAGGGAGAAGAGTCGGAGCAAGGAGAAAAGTCGGAGCAAGGAGAAGAGTCGGAGCAGGGAGAAGAGTCGGAGCAGGGAGAAGAGTCGGAGCAAGGAGAAGAGTCGGAGCAGGGAGAAGAGTCGGAGCAGGGAGAAGAGTCGGAGCAAGGAGAAAAGTCGGAGCAGGGAGAAGAGTCGGAGCAGGGAGAAGAGTCGGAGCAGGGAGAAGAGTCGGCGCAAGGAGAAGAGTCGGAGCAGGGAGAAGAGTCGGAGCAGGGAGAAGAGTCGGAGCAAGGAGAAGAGTCGGAGCAAGGAGAAGAGTCGGAGCAAGGAGAAGAGTCGGAGCAAGGAGAAGAGTCGGCGCAAGGAGAAGAGTCGGGGCAAGGAGAAGAGTCGGGGCAAGGAGAAGCAAGGAGAAGAGTCGGGGCAAGGAGAAGAGTCGGGGCAAGGAGAAGAGTCGGAGCAAGGAGAAGAGTCGGAGCAAGGAGAAGAGTCGGAGCAAGGAGAAGAGTCGGCGCAAGGAGAAGAGTCGGGGCAAGGAGAAGAGTCGGGGCAAGGAGAAGAGTCGGGGCAAGGAGAAGCAAGGAGAAGAGTCGGGGCAAGGAGAAGAGTCGGAGCAAGGAGAAGAGTCGGAGCAAGGAGAAGAGTCGGAGCAAGGAGAAGAGTCGGCGCAAGGAGAAGAGTCGGGGCAAGGAGAAGAGTCGGGGCAAGGAGAAGCAAGGAGAAGAGTCGGGGCAAGGAGAAGAGTCGGGGCAAGGAGAAGAGTCGGGGCAAGGAGAAGAGTCGGGGCAAGGAGAAGAGTCGGGGCAAGGACAAGAGTCGGAGCAAGGAGAAGAGTCGGGGCAAGGAGAAGAGTCGGTTCAAGGAGAAGAGTCGGGGCAAGGAGAAGAGTCGGAGCAGGGAGAAGAGTCGGAGCAGGGAGAAGAGTCGGTTCAAGGAGAAGAGTCGGGGCAAGGAGAAGAGTCGGGGCAAGGAGAAGAGTCGGAGCAAGGAGAAGAGTCGGAGCAAGGAGAAGAGTCGGGGCAAGGAGAAGAGTCAGAGCAAGGAGAAGAGTCGGGGCAAGGAGAAGAGTCGGGGCAAGGAGAAGAGTCGGGGCAAGGAGAAGAGTCGGGGCAAGGAGAAGAGTCGGGGCAAGGAGAAGAGTCGGAGCAGGGAGAAGAGTCGGTTCAAGGAGAAGAGTCGGAGCAAGGAGAAGAGTCGGGGCAAGGAGAAGAGTCGGGGCAGGGAGAAGAGTCGGGGCAAGGAGAAGAGTCGTATGTATGACATTTTTGTTTTTGTAATTGCATTACAGAAAATCACAATATTCTAATTTTCTGAGACAGTCCTGTATATATATGTATACATATGTGGAAAATGTGTTTTGATATACATATTGAACTTCACAAAAAAATTTTGGCCTGATGCGGGCCGGACAGAGACGCACAGAGGGCCTGGCGTGGCCCGCGGGACGGATTTTGCCCAGGTTTGCTGTACAGTGATGTTTCTGGCTGTGGATCTGAGGAAAACCAAGCCTTGTGGGAAAAGAGGGATCCAGGCCGGCTGCAGGGAGGAGTCCCTGTCCAGAAAAACTCTCTGAACCTCAGAGTAAAACCTCTCCAACAATGCAGCTGATGAGAGCACTAATGATGATTAATCTAGGACATGAAACCCCATGCAGGTCTGCAGAGGGGGGTGTTAGCTGGACTTGTTTGTGTACCTTCCCGTGTTGACCGAGCCTCTCGTAGCAGATGGTGGCGTCCTCCCAGAGCTCCAGCTTCTCGTAGAGGAGCAGAGCCGAGCTTGTGCAGCCCAGGTCTATCAGCAGGCTGGCCAGCTGTTTCTGGAGAGGAGAGGACATTCTTTTTTGGAAACTTTTATTTTTCAATTTTTGCAAGACAATATCAATAACAAAAAAAAAACGCAGCACAGAGGTCTGGGGCGAGACAATGTACAATCCAGTCAATATAAGAAAAAAACAATATTACAAGTACAGTTCAGTAGTCAGGTCGTCTCAGATAGCCAAGAGTTAGAAAGGAGTAACCCAGGGGTCATTTCGGGGTTTTAAAAACCGGAATATGGGCAAATTCCGGTTATTCAAAGGGGTTATTGGTGTTTACATGGCGGTACGCAACCGTGTTATTGCTAATATTCTGGTTAGAAAAGGTTATTGATGCATGGAAACGTAGTCATCATTTCATGTACAAGTCCCCACACCTTCTCACATCTGGCCAAGCGTTGGTTACTGTCCAGACAAGTGTGTGTACATTTATGAAGTGTGTGTGTGTGTGTGTGTGTGTGTGTTGGGGGGGCAGCCTAGCTTTAAATCTTAGGTGCCAACATCTGACAGATCCCATGCTCTGTTGAATCTGCTTCCATGTTTCTATTTATCTATTTTATCTATTGTCTCTTTGCTTTGTTCTGCTCTTTTACTTATTTTTTCTTTTTCTATACTCATTTTTATGTACTGTTCCATCAACCTGCCCAGGGACTACAGGTGGAAAACAGCAAGCTGCTACAACCTGGCACAATGCATATTCTCTTGTACAAGATTCATGTCTTGTTGTGCACTGTCCCTGTTTTGAAATAAGTAAATTACAATTCCAAGGTGGAGAAGATATTCAAGGCAGGGCCAGTCTGGACCGGTGGCTCCGGCCACTCCTCCATCACACCCCCCCGGGTGAAACGCTCCCATCACTCCCATCGTTCTGGTTGCAACTCAAACCTGTGTGTCCATGGGAGCGTGTAACCTAAACCTGAGTGCAGTCAGCCCCCCGGATGTTCAAACCTACCAACCACTACATGGATAAATGCACATTAAACTGCACCTGCAAAACCATAGAAACCACCTTTCCCACAGGTATAAAGGTAAGTAGTGACTGCGTTTCCATGCATCAATAACCCTTTTAAAACCCGAATATTGGCAATAACCCGAATTTGCACGGCCATGTAAACACCAATAACCCCTTTGAATAACCAGAATTTGCTCATATTCAGGTTTTTAAAAACCCCAATATGAGCCCTGGGTTACTCCTTTTAAAACTGAATATTGGGTCATGTAAACGCCAAACGGAATATCCCCATCAAACAGAACAGGAATTTGTTTTCTGCACATGCTCTGTTCACAAGGAATCCTGGTCTTTTGAGTCCAGGAAGTTCTTATAAACACGGAGAAACACAAGACCAGGAGGAGACTAATCACTTCATAAATGTAATGAAGGATATGAACATTTCTGCATTTGTAGACGGTAGAAAGTACCGGGATAGAAGATTTAAAAGAAGGTAGGGCTGCACGATTAATCGTTAAAAAAAAATCGCGATCTCGATTCATGCTTGAACGCAATCTCATTTCCAAATGACGACGATTTAAAAAAAAAATAAATAAAATTTTTTTTTTGGATGTTTATTGTTTTTATGTTCAATGTCAGCTGTTACAAAGTTGATGCCAGTCTTTTATCAGGCACCATCATATTTTTTGTAACGTTTACCTTTTGTATCGGCAGCTTCTTAATAGCAGCAAAAGGCAATGGGGGGTTCATCCCAGCCAGAGGAATAATTTGTTGCCTCAGAACTACAGGATCTGTTACAAGTCCCCTTTCTGAAAGGGTGTTCAACTCAGGGAGGAACAAATATTGTTCAAAATTGTTATTATTGTTTAAATTATTTAAAGGTTTGTGTAAAGAAGACAAGAGATGTTTATTGTTATTATATTTTTGTTCAGCTGTTGCAAAGTTAAAGTAATAAGTGCAATAAATTTTATATTGGAAAAAAATCGTGAGAGAATCGTGATCTCAATTCTAAGCAAAAAAATCGTGATTCTCATTTTGTCCAGAATCGTGCAGCCCTACAAGAAGGTGAGAGAAAAGTTGCTCGAAGCAGCATTTGTTTTGAATTTGGATACAGGAAGAAGAAGCAGAAATGACAGGAATTGTGTCATCACGTTCTCCGTGCGTCACTGGTTTGATCCAGATATCCCAAATAATTAATCACCATGTAAACAGAATATTCCCAATGTTTCAGTAATTGGAATATTAGCAATAACCCCAATTTTGACTGCATGTAGACGTAGTCATTGTCTCAAGAAAACCAAGTACAGAACAGAAACACAAGCAGAATCCCTCCTAGCAGCCAACGTCCCTCCCGCCTCGGTTCTCCCGCCGAGACTAAATGCATCGCAGCGGTTGCTGCAATTTTCCTCCTCAACCCATTTTCAGGTCCCCAGGCAGCAATACGGACTCCTCAATTCCAGCTTTATTGCCGTTATCAGTTATTACACGTGGCCTGGGCGATGTCTCCTCCCCGGCTGATCCCTCTCTCTCCCTCCAACACTCCTTTATCCTGCTGGACAAGTTCAAATCTTTCTATCACTGCTGATTTCACTCACTGCTCCTTCCTCTCACTCTCCCTCTTCTCAGGGCAGAGGAATATTAATCTCCACCGTCCTGATACTTGGTGCCAGTTATGGCTAAGCTTTTCCCACCAGGACTGTTTGCATCTCACTATCCCGGTACTTTCTACCGTCTACAAATGCAGAAATGTTCATATCCTTCATTACATTTATGAAGTGATTAGTCTCCTCCTGGTCTTGTGTTTCTCCGTGTTTATAAGAACTTCCTGGACTCAAAACACCAGGATTCCTTGTGAAAAGAACATGCAGAAAAGACAAATTCCTGTTCCTTTTGATGGGGAAATCCCGTTTGGCGTTTACATGACCAAATATTCGGGTTAGTAAAGGAGTAACCCAGGGGTCATATTCGGGTTTTAAAAACTGGAAAATGAGCAAATTCCGGTTATTCAAAGGGGTTATTGGGGTTTACATGGCCGTGCGCAACCGGGTTATTGCTAATATTCTGGTTAAAAAAACGGAAATCTGGCGGGAGCGGGCGGTTTGAACTCTCCTGCGGGCGGGAGCGGGCAGCCAAAAAAAAAACACTGCAGGATCGGGATGTAGCCTAGCGACAAGGTGGAAATCAATGACATGGAAAATAAACCTCAAACAAGGTCTTTACTAAACAAAGACAAAACAAGTCAGATATTTGGAGAAACTGCGTTTAGTGTCTGGAGCATCTTGGAAGAGACGAGGGATTGGAACCTCAGTCGGTCAGTCAGCAGCATTCTCTTCCTCCACAGAAATGTAATGGCCAAGTGATTCATTTGTTAAATTAATTAGTTTCTGATATTATGGATTTCTTAAAATTGGAAAAAATAAAGTTTACAATTAGAGGTTCATTAGAAAGGTTCTTCTCAAGCGGGCAACCATTTATTACTTATTTTGAAAATTTTAGAATATTTCCAAAAGACTGAGCTGATTGTTTTTCGTGGTTTTTCTATCCCTAAGAATAGTAACAGCCTAATTACTAATACATTGGTATATAACTCTGGGGGTGATATATGACAACATTCTGACTCAAGTGTTTACTAGTATAACTTGTGACTATTACTGGAATTACTAGTCATTGATCTAAGAACTAATTATTAATCTATAAATAACCCATTTCGTTTTCATTTTATTTTCTTATTTAAGTTTACATTCATTGCACTACTACTAATACTTTTTTGTTATGTCACTATATTACTATCTTTTTATTTTTATTTATTAATAATTTTGTTATTTTTATTATTATTATTGTTATTATTATTTATTTTTATTTGATTTATTTATTTTTTGCTATTCCCAAGGGAAAATTGATGACGATAACTGTGGGGGCAGGGATGGGGAGAGGGAGAAAAAAAAAAGGTATGTTCATCTGTTTTGCTCTGTATTATGGAAACAGTCTGCCAATAAAAACATATATATTAAAAAAAAAAAATTTGAATTGGTTTCGTTCGTTACTTATTAGTGTTTGAGCCACTCACAGCTGCTCTCGCTGTTATAACCTCAATCACATAATTGATGCTGCGTGAAAGGCAACAAAGCGTGCGATGATGACAATGATGGATTTGCATCTAACTTTCTGTCAGGTAACCTATGATCTGTTAATTATCCATCAAGCTACACAATGACCATGTTAACATTAAATCAGATTTTGTCCAGTATGTTTCTCTTGCAGGACGGGAGAAGACACTAAATCAATGCATCTCTATTATTGTGCAGCATGAATTCTCAGAGTTTTGCGGGAGCGGGTGGGAGTGGATAGAAACCCTGCGGGAGCAGGCGGTAGTGGTCAGAAATTCAGCGCGAGTGGGATGAAAAAAACAGTCCCGCGCAGGGCTCTACATCAGGGCTTCCAGGTCTCTTACAGTTTGTCGTTTTTAACGTTACAAAATAAGTATGAAAGTACCTGGACCACCCATCTGGGCGGGGCCTGGCAGCAGTAGAACACCTTGAGCCGCTCGCTCACAGGACAGCTCTTATCCTCAAAGTGGTCCACAATCGCCTGGAAAAAAGGAGAAACATTCAACCAAAGCTGTGCTGCAAACATGTCTTAGGACAGTTGTTAGTCTCTTCCTTGTAAGATCAGAGGAACTGTGGAGAGCTTTACATGTCCGCTACCTCCGTGAGGAATCGGAGGTGTTTCTGACCAGGATTCATCGCTTATTAAACACATACACTGCAAAAACTCAAAATCTTAACAAGAATATTTGTCTTATTTCTAGTTAAAATGTCTCATTTTTAGTAAAACAAATCTCATTACACTTAAAACAAGTGTCATTCCCAGAAAAATAACTTATTTGACAATTTTCACCTGTTTCAAGTAAATTTTCACTTGAAATAAGTAGAAAAATCTGCCAGTGGAACAAGATTTTTTAGCTTGTAATAAGAAGATAAATCTTGTTCCACTGGCAGATTTCTACTTATTTCAAGTGAAAATTTACTTGAAACAGGTGAAAATTGTCAAATAACAAGTTATTTTTCTGGTAATGACTTGTTTTTAGTGTAATGAGTTTTGTTTGACTAAAAATGAGACATTTTAACTAGAAATAAGACAAATATTCTTGTTAAGATTTTGAGTTTTTGCAGTGTAAAACTACTTTTTAGGGGGGTATGTTACTGTCTTGAACCAAGAGCATACTTTTGTGTTTGCCATTAGTGCAGCAACTGCTTCTCTAAGACCATTGGTTATGTCTTCCCTTCTTGGCATTGCACTCCCACACACCTGTCCAGGATCTATTCATCCTGGGGGTACATTTTATTCCCCACTTGACACGTTGTAAAGGAAGTAATGGCCCAATGGAGCTGGTTTTGTATCACACAGGGGATGCAAGTGGACAGCACTAATGTGTGCGGGCGTCCAAGGACTCGGGTGGTTACAAAGACTTCAGAAAAACATCCTCACCTGCATTTGCATCATGGCTCTCTCGACACAGCGAGATCTCCCTCGCTCCAGTTTGGTCCTGAGGCAGAGCGCTGCCACCTGCACCGCCCAGAACTTCGGCTGGGACAGGATGCACTGGAGAAAAGATGAAAGTCATGTCTTAGTGGAAGAAAAAACCACTCTCCGGGGCAATCTACTGAAGACTAATGACCTGGGATACTTGAATGACTTCACAACCTTCCTTTGAGTTACAGTGGCAAGAAAAAGGACTGTGAACTCCTTCAAATTAAAAGGTTTTCAGCATTAATTTACCATCAAATGTGATCTTCGTCTAAGTTCAATTCAATTTTCATATAGCGTCTATTACAACAGAAGTTGTTTCTAGGATCTTTCCTAGACCAGAGACCAGAACATAAACCCCCGAGCAATTATTACATACAGGACTGTCTCAGAAAATTAGAATATTGTGATTTTCTGTAATGCAATTACAAAAACAATTAAAGCTGCAAGCAGCGATGAACGGGCCCTCGCACTCACGGCCACCGCCCCCCATAAGCATATCAGAAATGACACCACCCACGACTCTCTTTGTCAAACCATCCAAAAGTTATGGCAGAAAATAGGGACAACCAATCAGAAGAAGGGGCGGGGCTAATTCAGGCCAATGGAGGTCAAGGACTCAATACCGATTCAGGTGACACCACCCACGACTCTTTATGTCAAACCATTCAAAAGTTATGGCAGAGAATAGTATTCTAGGGGGCGCTGTTGAGCCGTTAGGCCACGCCCATTAATGCAAACCATGAAATATCAAATTTATCGCCAGGCCTGGCTTGCATGCCAAATTTGGTGACTTTTGGGGAACTATCAAATATGGACCAATTAGATGAAGGGGGGGGGGCGCGCTTTTTGGCGTCTAGCGTCGCCACGGTAACGCTTTTGAAAGAGAAAAGTAATGCCCGTAGTCGCAGGATGGAGACGCATTTTGATGTATAACACACCTGGGTGCACGATACGGTTCGGGCTGAATTAATTCTCAAAGGAATGGCATAAATTGCTCCAAAATTATGCGATTAATTCAGAATGTTCAAAATGGCCGACTTCCTGTTCGGTTTCGGCCATGGCGCCAAGAGACTTTTCTTTAAGTTGCAACATGATACAGGTGTGTACTGATTTTCGTTCATGTACGTCAAACCGTATTGTGGGTTTAGGGGGGAAAAAAGGCCGTCCTTTCGTCAGAAGAAAGAAGAATAAAAAAAAATTCCTACAGATACAATAGGGCCTTCGCACTGTAAGTGCTCGGGCCCTAAAAATGTCATACATTCTGGATTCATTACAAATCAACTGAAATATTGCAAGCCTTTTATTATTTTAATATTGCTGATCATGGTTTACATCTTAAGAAAACTCAAATATCCTATCTCAAAAAATTTGAATATTCTGGGAATCTTAATCTTAAACTGTAAGTCATAATCATCAATATTAAAATAATAAAAGGCTTGCAATATTTCAGTTGTAAAGAATCAGTTGTAATGAATCCAGAATGTATGACATTTTTGTTTATTTTAATTGCATTACAGAAAATAAAGAACTTTATCACAATATTCTAATTTTCTGAGACAGTCCTGTACATTTATTTGTCACTCACATAGTCCAATTCTTACAATTTACAGACATTCACCCGCCCAGTACGGCATGACATTCCTAACGTGTGTGCGGTCTAAAACTCCTGCCAGTCGGAAACACACCTGGTGAGCCAACAAAGGTTCCTAGACTGAATAGATTTCAGCGTCACACTGAAACCAATCAATCTTAATGAAAGTCTTCTATAAAACAAACATGGTGGTGTTGTGTAGACACAGAGGATTGGTCCCACATTGATGCAACGCCGGCCTGAGAAAAGCTTCAGGCCAGGTTTCTCCAGACCAGGGCCGTGTCTGAGCTGCCTGCACTTCCTCTGATCTGATCTGCGGCAGTAAAGTCACCCGGCCGTCTGCTGTGCACCGCTCTGAGAAATCACCCAAGCTCCAGTGAGAACGCCTCATTATTAAACTCCATTACAGCCTCTGGTCTTTATCTGATCATCTGGGGGGTAATAGCTACCACAGATCTGTGCTTCAGCTTTAGACCTGCTGATTAAATGGAACAATGTGAGGGGGGGCAGATTTATTCACAGGTAGACGTCAGGGAAAATGACTGCAGCTTGATAAGGGAAACTGATTGGCCTCTAATCAGAATAAGTCATGCAACTATGGCTTTCTGCAGACATTATATTAGTGACAGATCCCCGTTCCGATGCTCCGTGAAAGTGACACACGGCTCTCCGTGACATCAACAAACACTAACAATGTTCATGGATGTTCCGCAGGTCTCGCTCCAGTCATTAGTGGAACGGCTAATTGTTGTAATTATGCAGTTATTTCTGCACCTGAATCCATCACAGAGCCATTAGCGTCCTATGATGAGGCTGGCCGAGCGTTCATCAGTTCATCACGCCCCCGCAGACCAGCGAGCTCCGACAGCTGCCCCCCCACTGAAGTACTAGTGTTCAGCTGCACCGTCATGGCAGACGTTCACTTCACCTTACTTCTTTATTTCCTGTCATATTTTACGTCGGTGGACTAAAACTGCAGAGGTTTCAATCTTCCTTTCTCGGACACCTCGATTATATGTAAGCAATACAAAGGGCCAATCCCAATGTTCACCCTACTTTCTACCACTAGCCCTAAAAATGAAGCCACAAACCATAGGGCCCTTGTAATGTTCCCTAGGGATTGGGACACCACTTGCTACGTCACTGCGTGGTTTACGTTCGGGTACGTAAGTGACTGCGTAGTTACGTTTTAATTTCCGCTGTAATGCTGTTAATATGCCACTTGATTAAGTTTTAATATTTTTTCAGGCGTAAAAGTAACCGTTAAGATCCCCAACCTGGGCTCAGTTTATCCAAATAACACCTGTTAAGAAATTTGCTCCCATGTTTTTGGGGATTTTCGGCGATTTATGGTTCCGCGTTACACCAATGCAGAGCCTATGCTGTAGGGTCTGCGTTGGTGTAACGCGGAACCATAAATCAGCCTTTATTCTGGTGAGATCTGAAGATACAACGCAACAACGAGCAAGCAAGTGATTATGTACATTCACTGAGTGAATATTATGAAAGTAAAATATATATTTCTCACTAGAAATGTAATCAAAAAGCATTTTTATGCAGAAACTAACTCAAAATATTGATTTTATACACTAAAAATGACAAATGTCCGCCATGTTTTTTTTTTAATTCAGTCTGCAAATGATGACGTAAAGCATTCTGGGAAATTTCGCCCTCGGTCAGCGAGTCAGAATCTGAAATCCCTCACTGTGAAGGGCTAGATATGCCCACTAGCCCTACATGTAAAGAGGAATTGGGACACCACTACCCTCACGGGAACGCGCAAAATTTAAGGGTAGGGCTGAAAAGTAGGACTAGGGGGGGGATTGGGACTGGGCCAAAGTCTTGGATTCCTTAGCCAGAGCATTTTAAGACCAGGCCCGGCTCCAGAAGGTCTTCCAGGAAGGGGAGAAGAGGGCCAGGTATGTGACAACCATCTAACCAGCCTGCAGATTCCTGGATCCACGTGTAGGCTGGGAAGATGCCTGCTCACAGAGCCGGCGGGGGGGGACGTACCCTCTCTGTGACCGGCCCGTACGGCCGTACGGTCCACTGCAGATCCTCACACCGGTAACCCGGACCCCCGGGTCCACTTAACAAGTCTTATTTGGGGTCAAAGTTTGACTTCATTTCCACTCAGTGTTGCATTCATCACTATGGCAACCCCAAATGACCTCCCAAGCCTGAACATACAATCATCATCAGACAATCATCCCAGTTTGTAGTGGAGGACAGAATGAAGAGCAGGATGAGGAGCAGGATGAGACTTACAGAGGTGAAGGCCAGCAGCTCCTCCTCTGTCAGTTTGTGGACTGGGTTGTTCCTCTGGAAGTGTGTGCTGCAAGACAGAAGTCTGGGTCAGAACTCCGGGACTACTGGGGAGACCTCAGTGTTAGATGAGGAGAAGGAGGAGGAGGACGGGTGCTACGACCATCTAGTCAGCATTTGCTGAGCTGCTGTTTTAAAGGAAACTGAATCAGCCGACATAAAGAAGGAGGAAAAGCTGTTCCATGACCTTCTTCTCCAGGTGTGTTAGATGAAAGTACAGTAATCCCTGGATATAACACGGTTCACCTTTCACATCTCGCTGCTTCACGGATTTACATTGTGCATCATGTTCTGCATTCTGATTGGCTAAACAGTCTCCCCGCTTCTTCACTTCCTGTGTCAATAACGTTGGTTGCTTAGCAACAAGCTGAGAACGACCAATGAGCTTCAGCAGCAGCTGAAGAACGGGAGCTTTGATGAATCGTTCATTACAGTCTCAGATATAATCCATGTCGGTTTAGAAGAATCTTTTTGCCCAGAAGAAAAAAGAGCGACAAAACGACCTATAACTATGTTTTTCTCTGGAAAAAACACACGTGCACCGCGGCTTTAGGAGAAAAAGACACTACAGAGCGAGTCAGGATGCAGGAGCATCAGAAGAGCAGGGAAATACGCACCAGCCACAATTTGTCCTACTGTACTCATTGTATTTTTTTTTTTCATAATAATTTTTCATTTTCTCCTGTACAAATCCAGTTAATCGGTCGCGGTGGGGCGGGGGTGATCTCCGCATTTTGAAGCCTTGTATAATAATTGTAAAAAAAAAAAAAAAAAAAAAAAAAAAAAAAAGGTTTCTACTTCGCGGATTTCACTTATCACGGGTTCATTTTGGAACGAAACCCCCGCAAAAAAACAGGGATTACTGTACCTGAAAACCACGTGTTTACCGAACGCATCCTGGCAGGTCACGGCGAGCCCGTACCACCACAACGGAGCCCTTTCCTTTTCCGTCTGTCGCACAGTGAAACACCAACACTGAGCCAGACTTCCTCTGCAGCCCATCAGCTGGGCTTGCAGAGGGAACGTTCGGAAGCAGCAATATCACTTGGAAAAATGGGGAAAACTTCCACTACTTTGATATAATGGATGAAACGCTGACACCCCTGCTGAACCTCTATGAGCAGGGGTCTGCGTGGGTGAAATAAACCTGGGATCTGCTCTGATGTGCTGCTGGCTGAGAGAGAACACTACCAGCCACGGATGGTCTCGCTCTGACATGAAAACATCGGGCTAAAACACCTTTTTTTTTTTTTAGATGGGACAATGCATATTAATGAACACTACATTAAGCAGTGTAAATACACCGGGTTTAGCAGAAATGCTACAGTAGTTTCCACCCGCAGTCCCCACAGAAAACATAAAAACATACATTGTAGCAAAATAGATTTAGCAGCATTTAAAAGCAGTATGGATTGTATCTAAAGTGACTTGAGTTTAAAGTGACTTGAGCAAAAAATGCATATTATAATAATGAAATACCAGCGATGGTAATATTATGGTACTGAGAGTATCCAAGTTGTGTGACTTACAGTACAAAGTGCGTGTTGCATTAAACATTGCCCAAGTACGTACGAATTAAAACAGATAATTAACATTAAGACAAACTACACCATTTTATATGGAGGATTTTTGTGCCAAAATTAAATAAATAAATAATTAATTAATTAAAATGGCAATGAAATATATAATTAATTAATTAAATGTGTCATTAATTAATTAAAATTAGAATTAAATATGTCATTAATTAATTAAAATACAATTCATTAAGTAAAAAAAATATATTTATTATTTCAGCATTTAATTAATTAATAACACATTTAATTAATGATTTTGTGTTGTATGTAAATCATGAAATGTAAAACTGCATTTAATTAATTAATGACACATTTAATTAATGATTTCGTGTTGCTGCGTGTGAATCATGAAATGTAAAACTGTCAGTTTCACTCATCAAACTCAGTGGGCGGGACTAACGCGAATCTAGTGGAATCCACTGCTTTGGTATTTTTATTTTATGTATTAATTAATGACACATTGAATTAATTAATGATGTATTTATTTATTTAATTTTGGCACAAAAAATCCTCCATAATTTTAAGCCTGGTTGTGATAACACTGTTGCCCAGACCAGACCAGTGGGAGCTGGCTGCAGGAAGATGCCCTCCCAGACACTAGGAGGCGCTGTGCTGCTGCTTCGCTGATGTGATGAAGCAGGACTGAGCAGCAGCCGCCACATTCTTGGGTTCTACTACGCGTTTTGTTGATGAGAATAGACTTAATATGAGCTGAAAGCTGAGCTTTTCCTCGTTGCTTTGGTTTGTCATGTGTTTATTTCATCATGCTTTACATGACTGAGTGGGGTTGGGGTGATCTGTTCCCTCTGCCCCTGGATTAGTGCCCGCTGGCTGAGAATAGTCTGCTCAAATAATCCTCCAGTAAGTGAAGAAAGTCTTTGTTTTCACAGATCTGAGCAAATCAGAGCAACAGAACTGAAGCAGCCTGACCCGAGACCCGAGCGCGTGTCCGGCCACGTGACCCTGGAGTTCCCTCCAGAGGCGGCTCACTGATCCAGCTCCACCACCTCCACGGCACTGGCACCAACGTGTTAACTAGTTTTCAACTGGTTTTGTCCCAGTCCCACCATTATAACCAAGAAGCAACTCGGGGTCCACTGCTTTTGGGGATGTTTGTTTTATTTTGCACCTTGCTTTTAAATAAGAGTATGGGCCTGTATAGGCTATTTATTTGCATCAGTGTATATTTTTATTTGCACCTTTTGCTATAAAAAAAAACGAAAAAAAAGTCAATGAAAAATGACCAATAGGAAGCCAAGAGGGCTTATAATATTACAATGTTCACTCTCACTCATTTGACATCATTTGGATGGGTAAATTATTCACAAAAATGAATAGTAAATGGAAAATAAATTGAGTCTAAAGAATAAATATATATTTTTTTAATTATTATTGTTTTCCATAAAAAATACTTAAAGACTGCTGTACTCTACTGCCCTTATTTTGAACAACTTGTGCTTTTTATTATTTTACCTATTTTCTTATCATTTTATTTCATTTATTTGTTATTTAAGCGTACTCTTAAATTAAATACTTTCTGAAAACCGCGAATGAGACGTGTACCTGCTGTGCTCTACTGCCCTTAGTTTTCAGCAACTTGTGCTTTTTATTATTTTACCTTCTTTTCTCATAATTTTATTTCATTTTATTTGTTATTTACTGTCTAATTATGTCTTGGCGCTTTTAATGTCGATGTAAAGCTCTTTGAATTACCTTGTGTTGAATTGTGCTGTACAAATAAATATGTCTTGCCTTGTCTTCCATTTACAATTTCACGGAGCACCTGCAATACCACCATGGACCACCAGAGGGCCGCGGACCACCGGTTGACCATCCCTGGTGTGAACGCGTGAGTGTGCAGGTCCGGGACTCACCACACGGCCAGCACCACGGCCTGCTCCTCAGCACCCAGCTCAGGCAGAGAGTACTGGTCCGGCTCTGCCAGACGGATCTGGTCCAGAACCGTGTCGTCCCCCAGGAGGTGGTCCTGCAAGCACACACACACTCAACTCAATATCGTGTATCGTACCGTATAATGAGATTAGTGTATCGTTACACCCCTATAATCCCATAAACCCAATATTCCTTCAGCAGGTTATAGAAAACATCTGAGGATATTTCATATTAGAACCTCGTCTCATAAACACTGGGCCAACGTGCTACTACACTGAGCCAGGTGAAATGCATTCTGGGATACTTTTTACGATTTTACATCGATTTTACATTGTATCTGTATATAAGATGAGGAGAAATGCAGCTGTATTTGCTTTAAACCTGATCGCTTTTAGGGCTGGGGATCCATTCAAATGTCAAGAATCGATTCGATTACGATTCTTAAGATTCAGAATTGATTATCAGGATTTGATTCGATCCGATTCCGATATTGATTTGGGTTAGTGTTATTAAAACTGTTTTTTGAGCTGTTGCATGAATGATATGACTGTAGTTCTGCAACATATTAATACTAGTATTATATTGATATTGAACAGCAAGTATTGCAGCTAATGATGCTGTAAGGACCAATCAGCTCCCAGAATGCTGATAGAACTGCTTTAGGAAACATCATGGGTCAGAATTACCAAACAGATCCAGGGAGGAAACGAATTAAATCAGTTTTATTTTTTAACACATTCTGTTTTATTTTTTTTCTATTTCTGTGTTTTAAGGTTTTGAATTTTTGAGAATTTGGTTTTTTGCATTTTGTGCAAATTTAACCCCAATAAAGTATATAAAGCAATTATAACTGAAAACTTTAATGTTTTCATACTTTTAAACATATTTAAAGGCAAAAACATGGCACTAGTTATTCTCTTGTCCAACAAAACATTTTTTGGGCATAAACAAAAAGTTATTTGTATGAAATAAATAACTCAAATATGCCTTTCAATATCCATTTAAAGTGCAAAAAAATAAAGAAATTGCAACAGGGCATGTGTGAATTAAATGAGGACGATCTTTAGACATACGAATCGATTTTTAGTAATTTTCAGGAGTCCGTCCATATGAAAATCGATTTAGAATTGGAAAATTGATTTTTTTCAACACAGGCCTAATTGTTTTAATCACGTTTCTGCAGACAGATGCGCAGTGACTCAAACTACACGTTCCCCTGTTGCTGCAGAGCTTTGAACCAGCATGAACCCAGCATTCAACTCTCAACAGCCCGCTCTCATTACTTGTGGAAAAATACAGTTGCTCTTTAGTTTTTTTGTCAAATGTAATCTTGTGCAGTCCAGAGTTGGCGAGGAGCAGCTGGTACCTTGGGCAGGCTGGCCTGAGGTGTGGGGGCCGGGCTGGCCTCGTCCTCCCGCTCATCACCAGCATCTCTCTTCACCTCCAGGATGAGCTGAGCCAAGAACTTCTCTTGGAATCGGGTCCGTTTGCCAAGAGCACCTGGTTCCATCAGATATAAATCACCTCAGGGCGGTTAGACGGTGCTGCCTCTTATTCAGCATCAGCAACATGAGAGTCCCATCCCTGCAGTCGGAGCGGGTTCTGTACGTACCGGTCACGTTGATGTCCAGCCCGGAGAGCTCCTGGGCTTTCCTCATGTGTTCCTGGGCCGACTGGTACTCGTAGTAGGTGAGGCTGACGTAGACGCACTCCAGGTGGAACTGGACGGCCAGGTTCCTCTGCCCCGACAGGGCGGACGGGCCCTTCAGCACTGTGGGAGGAGAACCATGGAGAACCATCAGAAACACCACCGTGTTGGTGCTGCTGCCAGCACGGCCCAGATACAGAACCAGAACCAGTGAGAACCATCAGAAACACCACCGTGTTGGTGCTGATTCCAGCACGGCCCGGCTACAGAACCAGAACCGTGGAGCTGCCAGACCAGGTGGGGGAGGAGAAAAAAATGATTTGATGCTCTTGTTTCTCCATAGAAATTAGGGCTGCAGCTATCCAATATTTTAGTAATCGAGTATTCTACTGAAAATTCCATCGATTAATCGGATAAAACATGTTTTTGTTTAGTTAAAGAGCAATTATAAATATACATAAGATGATAGATGTTAATTGACATCAAGACTAAATGATATAATCCAGTAGGTTCATGGCTGTGCATTTAAAAACCCTGAACTTACACCAGTCGACCAAATTCACTGCCTTCACTCAAAAAACTAAGGATCTTACGAAGAAATATTCTTATTTTTAACCTAAAAATGCCATTACACCTGATAACACACATCACTTAAAAGGTTAGGTGTTTTCCCCACGTGTTTCAATTGAACTTTCATTTGTGTCAAGCAAATTTTAAGTTCTAGTTAAGTTTTAAGTTAACGTCTTTAGGATTTTGAGTTTTGGCAGTGTTCAAAATAAAATTATGAGACCTGCTGTATTGGAGCACATTTTCTTTTAGTTAAAACTGTAGCGGGAACAGATGTTTAGAGGAACCTATGTATGTACCGGGTTAGAGGGGGAACATATAGACGAATCCGGCGACCGGTTTGTGTGCGCCGCCATCTTGCGGCGGCGCCATCGCTGCGGTGGCAGGTGTCAATCTGCCACCGCAGCGCTGTTATTGTAACCTGACGCTACAGCATCATTATAGCTGGATTGATGATGTTAGACAGTGGCCTTCCATAACTAATGAAGGTATCTTAAATTAATGCTGATGTTAATTTATAAATAATGATTTGTTTGAGCGACAAGCAGGAAAGAATAGAGGAATAGGGAGATAAGGGAGTGTATGATTAAACACTGTAATATAGCTCTCTCCACCTCCTCTCCTTACGAGGCACGTCTGCACAATTAAATATTACCTGTTTATGTTTTGTTTTATTTTAGGTATCCAAGAATATTTTATTGATCGCCTGGCGTCCGATGACGAAAAAAAACGCAATTACAGGTCTCTAATTGAAGGGCAGAACTATCTCAGCTCCGTATGATACAGAATACATACATACATAACCCCAATCTGCAGATAAAACTAGTTTGTTGAGGAAAAAATATCAACTCTATTTGTAGCTGCAGAGGAAAAAAAATAATCTCACGAGGAAAAGAAAAATATTGCTCACGCCTCGGAGCCTCTTCAGCATAAAATAAAGAAAAGAGAAGTAAGAGTAATAAAAAAGATGTACTGTATGTTGTTATATTATACTAATTTATTGAAACACATGGCGAGTCAAACATTTACCAAAGCAGCTGCCAAACACTAAACAAGGTAGTAAGACGTGGGTTGTGCAGAACTGCGGCAGTAAATCCTCATCGGAGCTTCATTCTTTAGTAGTGATTTCATATGAACCCAAACCATTAATAATCATTATTTTCTCCATATACCGCTCCCTGGCTTCCTTGTTTAAGGTATCCAGGTAAATTCCAGTTCCTTTCCAGCAGTTTAACATCTTTTTTTGCGTTCCGTCTGTTCACTTGGTGAAACAGAAAAGTAGTTTTGAAAGTCCCTCCCGTCTTCATTCACTATCAAAACAAATGCACGTGACGGGACAGGAGTTTTCTGATGATACAAATACATTAAGAGAGCCTGGCAGGGAGCGGAGTAATAGATCCATACGTATATATGTCTATGGGCTGGAGCGGAGGAGCGGAGCCGCCACCGCAGTAATGGCGGCCGCTCGACTTCCGGGTTTCGCCGGATTCGTCTATAGGAGAACGGACCAGAATAATATAGAGTGGATTAAAAATAAAAGTTAAGCACTGAGCTACATGTGTCTCCCGCCTGAGCATGACGTTACAAAAACCAAACATATCCTCCTCTTTCTTCTTCCTTTACGTGCGTGGTGTCAGCGCGTTGTGCCGCATTAAACGTAGTCCAGGCGAAATATTTTGCTTTGAGCTGCAAAATTGAACGATTCCTCGAGGCAGAGAAAATTCCTCGATCATTTTTTGTAATCAAATTACTCGAATTATTGGAGGAATCGTTTCAGCCCTAATAGAAATATGCCCCTGATACATCCGGAAGTGATACCACCAACATGTGTCACATAAGCTTGGCAGCCTGAGGACCCGAGGCCTTGAGGTGTGCGTCCCGCTGGGATCTGATTAGTAATTATTTATTAATCAGCCCCGTCACAGAGACGATCCTCAGCTGAGACCGGCAGGGAAACAAAGCTGAGAGGAAGTGCACTATTGTTGCTATGTTTTTAATCTTTCACTGTAAATAAAATATGACCTTAAGAGAGGTGTAACTCTGCATTCTGTTTTTTAAGTTGTATTTTGGAATTGAGGCGGTCAATAAAATAGTTCACAAATGCGCCTGAAACTTACCATCATTGCTTAAAACAGTGTGAAATTTAAACAACAAAAGATGAGCATGAGAGATTTAAATCACCACATTGTTGGCGTGTTGAAATCCTCTTGTGGAGATGAGGAATAAACCAGCCACACCAACACTGCTCCTGCTCACATGCGGCGATGCTCTGACTCATAAGTGTATCCGACTGCTGGTATCTAAAGCAGACCTTGAATCCAGCAGCAGCGCGTCCTGACTAACAACAGCTAAAGCTGTCTAACTCAGGAAATTGGAAGCACAAATGAATTTAAACTAAGCCACACATGGTAGCAGCACCTGCACACTGAAGCCATCTGCATTCGCTCCACAGCGTCCGCCACACCTCTCTGAGTGATTTGTGAGTGGTGGGTGGAGGCTTAACCTCTGGAATATGGATCAGAGTGATTTGTATCCAGCACATACTGCTCTGTCTTCACACTCCATTACCTGTCCAACAGCAGACTGCAGTCCCACAAGCCCCCAACCCCAACAAGCAGCACAACACATGTGGAAAACACCAACAATTACTTAATGTCCTCTAATAACAAGTCGGCTGACAACCTGGGCATTAACAACCTTTATCAGTTCAGTTTGTGCAAAAGGAGAAATCTTACAAATGTTTGATTTACGTTCAAAATAGTGGATGCCCCGATACCGATACTGGTATCGGTATCGGGGCCGATAATGCTCTCATATACTCATACTCTCCAAAATTCTCCGATACTGCACACCGATACTTCATTGTTGTTGTAGTTACTGGTTAGTGACTCTAGGGGGAGATGTTGAGCTGCAGTCAGCGAGTGATGAGAAGAGAGTGATACATGAGTGAGAAGAGAGTGATACATGAGTGAGAAGAGAGTGATACATGAGTGAGAAGAGAGTGATACATGAGTGAGAGATAGCAACAATTAATGCAGCGGGACGTCAGCAGTTGGACATATTTCAGAATAAGAGAGGACAACAGAAACAAGGCAGACTGAAGCTACTGATGCTAAGGTGTCAAGAGGAGGGAAGGAGAATACGTAGTTTGATACCAGCAACTTGATAAAACATCTCCAGACGCATCATAAAGCTGAGTATACAGAGTTTACTGATGCTACTGCAAGAACACAACAGCAACATTAGCTCAGGTTCTGCAAAAGAGACAGACAATGGCAAGAGACAACCCCCGGGCCGTTAAAATAACGCTGCTACTACTACTACTACTACATGTAGCGCTGGATGAGCAGCCACTGTCAGCTGGAGAAGCTCGAGAGGATTTCTCTTCTCGACGCCCTCGAGCCGCGATATGATGTTTCATTGATATGTTATATGTTTGATATTTTCTTAAATGTGAACACAGTGCCAGTGTGGAGACTTTTTTATTTACACAAAGATTATTTTTTGTTTAAAATAGTTATTCTACTCATTTTATTTATTTTTATTGAATTTATCTGTTACAAATAAAACCTGTCTTCCAATTCATTGCATTTTTCATTGCATTTTTAGCCTAGTTATTTTTGTGGTAGAAGTATCGTATTGGTACTCGGTATCAGTAAGTACACAAATTAAAATACTCGTACTCTTACTCTGTGTGAAAAAAAAAAAAATGGTATCGGGGCATCCCTAGTTCAAAGATTTGAAAATTTGAGCTCATTTTGAATTTGATGGCAAAAAAGTGAAATAATAAGCAACAAAAGCCTGGAGAAGTGAATGGTACTAGAGGGAAAGGCCTACATGAAGTGTTTGTGAGTGTGATGTGCCCAGACCTTTGTCCATGCAGCTGCAGGCCAGGTCCAGCAGCTGGGGGGACCGGGCCTCCAGGATCTGCTGGTGCAGGTTCACGTAGCGGAGAGTCCACCAGGGCAGCAGCTGCAGGACCAAACACAAAACATCTTTACCCTACGGACTTTCACAGTTACATCTGAGCAGTAAACGGATGTAGAACTCTTACACCACCAATCCAGCAGCATGCATTCATACGGTTCATCTTAATGTGACGCGTTTGTGACTGTAGCTCATTCTCGTGTAGATTTCTACATGACAACGTGTTTGGCAAGACGCTTCGGGGAAAAAAAGAAGCTTCTGAAAAATGATATAATCAGAGTTATCTGAAGACACCTGTAGCCATGATTTATGACCACTTCAAACATAAAAATATGACATCATGAAAACCAGAAGAAAATCCTCCACAAAAGGACAAAGGTGGACCTGCAGGTCCAAGTCTGGTTCACTTCCAGACGTGTGAAGGTCCCACGCCCATCTGTTCAAACTACACTCCAGTAGAAACAGCATAAAAGCACACTATCGTCAAGAGTCCCAGAGACGAGCGAGCTTTGGTGTCAAGTGTACAAATGAGCCCCAGAACAACAACTGAAGATGTCCACTCCTGTCGTAAAGTGTCTTTAAAAAGGCCATCACAAAGACCACACCTCAATCTGGTAGAACATGTGTGGGTAGCACTGAAGGAGCACGAGAGCATACGAAGACCTGCAAACCGGACTCGGGTCCACCAGGTCCGTCAGGGGAAATGGAGCACAATTCCAGCTTTGCTGTAAGTCTGGACCAAATTAAACAGCGTAAAAGAAATTCTACCATATACTAACAAACGTCTGACTGTGAAGACGGCTTCAAAAGAAACAATAGAAAAAACAAACTTTCACTCTCAGCCTGGACTTTTTACACAAAAAAAAGGGAATGTAAAAAATACCAAACAGAAAAAAAACTGGAACTTTCTGAACTAGAAATAAACTTATGATTACTACCTAAATAAATGTCATACATAAACAGAAAAAAACAAAGAATAAGTTAGACGTCAGACCAGAAAGGTAGCTAGTTCTTCACAGCACCAAGTTTCTGCTCGGAGGTCTTAAGGAAGACTGTCGTAAGACAAGGACGCTTCACTGAGGGTTTCAGCTCCAACTTCAGGGGCTCATGCAGAAAACAGGACAGTTCAGGAGGATTTATGGGAGGAACAGGCGAGGAACAGGCGAGGAACAGGCGAGGAACAGGCGAGGAACAGGCGAGGAACAGGCGAGGAACAGGCGAAGAACAGGCGAGGAACAGGCGAGGAACAAGTGAGGAACAGGCGAGGAACAAGTGAGGAACAAGTGAGGAACAGGCGAGGAACAAGCGAGGAACAGGCGAGGAACAGGTAACGAATGGATGAGGAACAGGTGAGGAACAGGCAAGGAACAGGCGAGGAACAGGCGAGGAACAGGCGAGGAACAGGCGAGGAACAGGTGACTAACAAGCGATGAACAAGTGACTAACAAGCGATGAACAAGTGACTAACAAGCGATGAACAGGTAACGAATGGATGAGGAACAAGCGAGGAACAAGTGACTAACAAGCGTTGAACAGATAACGAATGGATGAGGAACAAGCGAGGAACAAGCGAGGAACAGGCAACGACTGGATGAGGAACAGGCGAGGAACAGGTGAGGAACAAGCGATGAACAAGTGACTAACAAGCGATGAACAGGTAACGAATGGATGAGGAACAAGCGAGGAACAAGCGAGGAACAAGCGAGGAACAAGCGAGGAACAGGCGATGAACAGGTGATGAACAGGCGAGGAACAGGTGACTAACAAGCAATGAACAAGCGATGAACAAGTGACTAACAAGCGATGAACAGGTAACGAATGGATGAGGAACAAGCGAGGAACAAGCGAGGAACAGTGATGAACAGGCGAGGAACAGGTAACGACTGGATGAGGAACAGGTGAGGAACAGGCGAGGAACAGGCGATGAACAAGTGACTAACAAGCGATGAACAAGTGACTAACAAGCGATGAACAAGTGACTAACAAGCGATGAACAAGTGACTAACAAGCGATGAACAAGTGACTAACAAGCGATGAACAAGTGACTAACAAGCGATGAACAAGTGACTAACAAGCGAGGAACAAGTGACTAAAAAGCGTTGAACAGGTAACGAATGTATGAGGAACAAGCGATGAACAAGTGACTAACAAGCAATGAACAAGTGACTAACAAGCAATGAACAAGTGACTAACAAGCGATGAACAAGTGACTAACAAGCGATGAACAGGTAACGAATGGATGAGGAACAGGCGAGGAACAGGCGAGGAAAAAGTGAGGAACAGGCAAGGAACAGGCGAGGAACAGGTAATGAATGGATGAGGAACAGGCGAGGAACAGGTAATGAATGGATGAGGAACAGGCGAGGAACAGGTAATGAATGGATGAGGAACAGGTGAGGAACAGGCGAGGAACAGGCGAGGAAAAGGTGACTAACAAGCGATGAACAGGTAACGAATGAACAAGTGACTAACAAGCGATGAACAAGCGAGGAACAGGTGAGGAACAAGTGAGGAACAGGCGAGGAACAGGTAACGACTGGATGAGGAACAGGCGAGGAACAGGTGAGGAACAGGCGAGGAACAGGTGACTAACAAGCGATGAACAAGTGACTAACAAGCGATGAACAAGCAATGAACAAGTGACTAACAAGCGATGAACAGGTAACGAATGGATGAGGAACAAGCGAGGAACAAGCGAGGAACAGGTGAGGAACAAGTGAGGAACAGGCGAGGAACAGGTGAGGAACAAGTGAGGAACAGGCGAGGAACAGGTAACGACTGGATGAGGAACAGGCGAGGAACAAGCGATGAACAAGTGACTAACAAGCGATGAACAAGTGACTAACAAGCGATGAACAGGTAACGAATGGATGAGGAACAGGCAAGGAACAGGCGAGGAAAAAGTGAGGAACAGGCGAGGAACAGGCCGGTGAGGAACAGGCCGGCGAGGAACAGGCGAGGAACAGGCGAGGAACAGGCCGGCGAGGAACAGGCCGGCGAGGAACAGGCCGGCGAGGAACAGGCCGGCGAGGAACAGGCCGGCGAGGAACAGGCGAGGAACAGGTAACGAATGGATGAGGAACAGGCGAGGAACAGGTGAGGAACAGGCGAGGAACAGGCGAGGAACAGGCGAGGAACAGGCGAGGAACTGGCGAGGAACTGGCGAGGAACTGGCGAGGAACTGGCGAGGAACTGGCGAGGAACTGGCGAGGAACAAGTGAGGAACTGGCGAGGAACTGGCGAGGAACAAGTGAGGAACTGGCGAGGAACAGGCGAGGAACAGGTGACTAACAGGCGAGGAACAGGCGAGGAACAAGTGACTAACAAGCGATGAACAGGTAACGAATGGATGAGGAACAGGCGAGGAACCGGCGAGGAACAGGCCGGCGAGGAACAGGCCGGCGAGGAACAGGCCGGCGAGGAACCAGCGAGGAACAGGTGACTAACAAGCGAGGAACAGGCGAGGAACAGGCCGGCGAGGAACAGGCCGGCGAGGAACAGGCCGGCGAGGAACAGGCCGGCGAGGAACAGGCCGGCGAGGAACAAGTGAGGAACAGGCGAGGAACAAGTGAGGAACAGGCGAGGAACAGGCGAGGAACAGGCGAGGAACAGGCGAGGAACAGGCGAGGAACAAGTGACTAACAAGCGATGAACAGGTAACGAATGGATGAGGAACAGGCGAGGAAAAAGTGAGGAACAGGCGAGGAACAGGCGAGGAACAGGCGAGGAACAGGCGAGGAACAGGCGAGGAACAGGCGAGGAACTGGCGAGGAACTGGCGAGGAACTGGCGAGGAACAGGCGAGGAACTGGCGAGGAACTGGCGAGGAACTGGCGAGGAACTGGCGAGGAACAGGCGAGGAACTGGCGAGGAACTGGCGAGGAACTGGCGAGGAACTGGCGAGGAACTGGCGAGGAACTGGCGAGGAACTGGCGAGGAACTGGCGAGGAACTGGCGAGGAACTGGCGAGGAACTGGCGAGGAACTGGCGAGGAACTGGCGAGGAACAGGCGAGGAACAGGTGACTAACAAGCGAGGAACAGGCGAGGAGCAGGCGAGGAACAGGCGAGGAACAGGTGAGGAACAGGCGAGGAACAAGTGAGGAACAGGTGAGGAACAGGCGAGGAACAAGTGACTAACAAGCGATGAACAGGTAACGAATGGATGAGGAACAGGCGAGGAACAGGCGAGGAACAAGTGACTAACAAGCGATGAACAGGTAACGAATGGATGAGGAACAGGCGAGGAACAGGCGAGGAACTGGCGAGGAACTGGCGAGGAACTGGCGAGGAACAGGCGAGGAACAGGCGAGGAACTGGCGAGGAACTGGCGAGGAACTGGCGAGGAACTGGCGAGGAACTGGCGAGGAACTGGCGAGGAACAAGTGAGGAACAGGCGAGGAACAGGCGAGGAACAGGTGACTAACAAGCGAGGAACAGGCGAGGAACAGGCGAGGAACAGGCGAGGAACAGGCGAGGAACAGGTGAGGAACAGGTGAGGAACAGGCGAGGAACAAGTGACTAACAAGCGATGAACAGGTAACGAATGGATGAGGAACAGGCGAGGAACAGGCGAGGAACAGGCAGGGCCAATCCCACAAAGAGTCCTAAGAGACCGCAAAGAGGACAAAAACTAGTTTCCCTCAGTGGTTTTTACTGGTTGATTGGTTCTTGGTGGTTCATTGGAAGGCTGGAGGACCTCATCCATCTTCTACTATCAGCCAATGCTCAACAACTAAATATTTACTGAAGCAGAGACTGAAGCAGCTCTAAAGCAGGCCCGTAACTAATCGGTGCCATATGAGCCTCCTCTCTGGTCCGAGTCAATACACGCTTTGGGAGCATAAATGCTTTCCAACAAGCACATACTTGGTGTGTTCCTTCTTAAAAAGGTCCGTAGAAAGCTTAAAAAAAAAAAAAGGCTAAATAAAAGCAGACTTTCATTTTACTTTGATTTTAATAGAACCTCGATAACCAGTGGACCCTGATGTAATTCAGCACGACGTGCTGATCTCCAGCCCGTCAGCACAAATCAGGCACCAAAGTGCTGAGCACGCACGGAAAACAGCAAACCACAACAACAAAAGAGGGAAAACTGATGGTCTCTGAGCCATGAAGCGCTTTATCTGCCCTTCCACCAGACCTCTTCCACCACACGGACCCTCCCGTCTCACCAGACGCTGGGAGAGGGGAAGTGAACCATGGGAAACGCTCATTTGTGTGTCAGCAAGAATCGGTTGCAGCACATCTCCACTTTAAGAAGTCCACACCTCCGTTTCACGGCTGCATGAAGGTTTAATTGACTGTCCTGCTGAATCAATGTCACCCTGCTTATATGCACGTGCACCTCTGATCAGGCACGTTCACATGGATGTAGTATGTCCACAGGAAGGCCTGGACTGGAGGAGCTCGGTGTTCACAATGGTGGGAAATTCACCTGCTTATACTTCAGTGGCATTTATGAGCATTTTAATGCTTTATAGCAGGGGTCTTCAAGCTTTTTTAGCCCAGGGGCTCCTTGGATGAGAGAAAAACAGAGCAGGGAGCCCCGCTTGTAATTTTATTTTTTTATTTTTTTCCCTTTTTTTTTTTTTTTTTAAATGTGTCAAGTTTTAAGCCTGGTTTATAATAACTTTTGAATGTGTTTTATTCTGTTTATACCACATTATTATCCAATTCCTGACTGGGTTATTAGCTACATGTGTTTATGGTTGATGAAACTTTGTCCTCGTCAGACGTGGAAGGAGTAACGTTAGGCCGAGCTGGAACGTTACAATCTCCAGCTTTAGGCTTCGTTATTGTCACTAATTTATCCTTCAGGTCTAACTAGTATCAAATAGGAAATAGCCAAGTCAATTTCGCAACAAATTTTCTTTTCTTAAACAGCTAGCCAGCCTGTTTTTCTGCTCTAAAGTTGACATTAGTCAATGTAGAGTTGTAGACTAAATAGTTATTGTCAAAAGTAGAATATTATCGCTTGTTAATGGAGTTTTCTCAATCATTTATATATATATATATATATATATATATATATATATATACACACATTATATATATATATATACACACAAACATACATACATATATGTATACATACACATACATATACACACAGATATACAGGACTGTCTAAGAAAATTAGAATATTGTGATTTTCTGTAATGCAATGCAATTTGCTTACAGCTTAAGAAAACTCAAATATCCTATCTCAAAAAATTTGAATATTCTGGGAATCTTAATCTTATACTGTAAGCCATAATCAGCAATATTAAAATGATAAAAGGCTTGCAATATTTCAGTTGATTTGTAATGAATCCAGAATGTATGACATTTGTTTTTTTTTTTTTTTTTTTTTTTTTTTTTTTAAATTGCATTACAGAAAATAAAGAACTTTATCACAATATTCTAATTTTCTGAGACAGTCCTGTATATATATATATGTATGTATTTCTTTTTTAAATATTTTTTTAAACCCTCAAATTATTTTGGTTAAAATTGCTTTATTACTTTTATTAATCTTGTAGTTGGAGGACCCCCTGCAGTACCTCCCCCTGCTTTATAGCATTTGCATCCACTCCTGAAGTCCTTTCTCGACATGAGAAGTGCAATAATGAGTTTGTCACAAGCCTTCACCTTCATGGTAAGAGGCCACAGACTCTGAGCTGGGTTCCACGTTAAGCAAATCAGAAAAGGTTGCACCAATGTATGCAACGTGCAAGTCCCTGCAATCCAGGCTCCCTTTGTGAAACCTTATTCTCATGAGCATTTCTTACTTTACCTCTCCTCTTTTGGGTGATTTTCATATCAGCCCAGTTTTTCTGCTCTGGGGTTGTTGGTGTGCGTCACATCCCTCCTGCGTGACTCGTCTATCGTGCACCAGTGACAAGTCAGAGGGTTCAAGATCAAGCCGTCAAACATCAGAACCTTCAAGATTCTCAGCTGTTCCATCATTTTAGTGTGATTCACTTTGGAGGACGAGCAGTCCGGGTCTGATCTTGGACCTTGTCCAGAATCATCCTGTCTGCTAATGCACTGCTTCCCATAAAATGGACACTCAATAGTTTATTGAGCAGCAGTCTGGGTGAATTAAGGCTGCAGACGCTCTCCGTGTCATCACCGTCTGCCAGCCACAAGTGCAAAGTCATTTTGACATTTGTAAAAATGTGCCACGTTTAAGGTCTGGGTGATTAATCAAACTTCATTTCATCTTTTCCCTTAAATTCTAGCCTACACAAGTATGAACAGGTTAACTGAAAGAAAAGCTTTGTGTTCTGCTTCACTGCTGGTCACGGACGAGGGTCCACTCCTGCCCCCCCTCCCAGACACCAACACTCAGCTGAGGCCCAGATGATGGACCGCTGAGAACGTTTGCTAAACTATTGACAATTAGACAGAACACGTTGAAAGGAGCCATATTTTATTCACCCCTACAGATCTATTAACCACTCTACGCCGCCATTGGCCGGTGTAAGCGTAAGGCGTGTTATTGTAAAACAGTGTTGCACATGACCCAAGTCTCCCTCGGCCACCCCTACTGATGTGTTCGTTGACTGCAAAAAGATTCTATCCATTGGGAAAGGTTTGAAAAACATGCACAACCTCCCATGCCGAGGTGCTGGACCAATGGACTCAAGAACCTGCTCTGAGCAGATAACAAAAAAATCATGAACAAGGGAGGAACTCTAGAATGGGCTAAGTTAGGGGTCTGCAACCTGATGCAGCGAGGAGCTCATCGCTGCTTCCATACACCAAAGTACACCAGCAGCTAAAACAGGAGTCTGCCACCCAAAATGTTTTAGAGCCATATTGGACCAAAAACACAAAAAACAAATATGTCTGGAACTGCAAAAAATGAAAAGTCTTGTATCAGCCTTAGAATGAAGGCAGCACATGCTGCATGTTTCTATATTAGTTAGTAGATTTTTTTTTCATTATGAACTTTGAGAAAAATGTCGAGAAAAAGTTGAAATGTCGAGATTAATGTTGAAATCATTGTTAACAGAAATGTTGAAATGTAATATTTATTCTACACATTTTTACAACATTGGAAAACGTTCAGAATATTTGTGTCATGTTTGTCCTCCTACAGAAACCACATTAACACAAAAAATATATTTCCCTCCCCCATCGATTTCCATTTTCAAACATTTTTGAAAAAGCTCCAGGAGCCACTAGGGAGGCGCTAAAGAGCCGCATGCGGCTCCAGAGCCGCGGGTTGCCGAGCCCCGGGCTAAGTTAACCTTCTACTGTCATTTTATCATGAAAAGGTACCAGTGACAGAAAAACTCCCTTAAAAATGGCTTACTGGGAGACAACCTTGAGAAAACTGTCTTTTGCAGAGACAACCTTGAGAAAGACGGTCTCACCTGGAGGCTCTGCATGTTGTCGGAGCACTTGGTGAGGATGACCCGGGCCAGCAGGAGGAGGAAGGGGTTTGATACCAGGCTGTACGCAGACTCCCCGTCCAGGAGCAGGCTGGCGTGGACGGCCTCGGCCCACGACTGGGGATCCTGAGAGAAGAGAAGAGAAGAGAAGTCACAAAACTGCACCTGAACAAACGACTAAAAAAAACAAAGATTAAAAGGTTTTGGAAATAAATAAATCAAGTTATTCCTGCTAAGGGTGAAACATCCATCATTACAATCATTATCTTAATAAAAAAAGGGAAGTTCAGACAGCTTTAGAAATTCATCATAAAACAAACGATACACAGAATTACATCAAATGATTTTGTGTTACAGTTCACCAGGCATTTGTCATACAAGCAGACAACTTTATATTGATTTTGTGCGGCCCAGGATGGTTTTAACCCAGTCATAAATTGACTCAGACTGCAGTCTCCCCCAGAAACTGCTCAAGCACGACGTGTTAACAACGACGACTGCACGTTCTCCATGAAGTCGACATGTTTATCCAAGTCTGAGCGGGAGAGGATTTCAGAGATATGGATCCTGACAAAGTACTACAGTTAAAAACAGAATTCTTATGTTATCCTTTACCACCCAAAGCTAAAGAATTACATTTTAAACTAATTAATGATATCTATCCTTCTCAGGAATTCCTTCGATTAAGATTCAATTTTGAAAGTAATGTATGCTCATTTTGCAACTCTGAAATTGAAACCACAGAGCATATTTTCTCCTCTTAGCCACTCCCAGAGATTCTGGAACCAAGTGGAAGAATGGTTTAGACCAGGGGTCACCAATCCTGGTCCTCGAGGGCCGGTGTCCTGCATGTTTTACATGTTTCGCTGCTTCATTGCACTGTTATAAAAGTGACTGTGTCGTTAAGAGAATTGTGCAGACCTCAATGACTACATTTACATGCAGTCAAAATTGGGGTTATTACTAATATTTCGGTTACTGAAACATTCGGAATATTCCATTTACATGCTTCAACAACTTCAAATCTGCGAACAAACTGCTGAATTACAGTGTTATAAATTAATAGATTCTGATTGAAATGATGTATAACCCAACCAGAAGGAAATTATAAGGCAAAATTTCTTTTATCCTCATTTTCTTTTTAATTTAAGCTACATGTATTTAATTTGTCATTATTTTATCATAATATTTATAATGTTTAGAAAATGTATTTATTTAATTTAAGTTTTTTTTGTTCCTTATTTTCCATTTTCTATTTCATTAATGTGTCCACTCAGTACAGGCCTTTTCTAATGTGCTTGCTACATGGCAGCTTTGATGTGCCTTGTTTGTAAATTTAAGAATTTTTCAATTAAAAATGATGTCTGAGCGGGAGACGTCCAGTAGCCCACGGTGGCGGCCCACGGTGGCGGCCCACGGTGGTGGCCCACGGTGGCCGTCACCCAGCTGTTTAAATCCTCCAGCGGTCCCAGGGATCCCACCAGACAGGAGCAGCTAAATCAGCTGGTTCTGGTTCTGACCCTGGTGCTTTTGTCCACCATCGTGAGGCCGGACATGTTTTGCAGATGGAATCCAGGATCAGCCTCGTCTGCATTACAACACAAAACAATTTCCCGGGAGACACTTTGATCCGACTCAATAAGAATACCAAATGTGTCAGTGTGACAGGAAACTACACCAATTGAAAGTGCAAAAACTGGAATTGATCATAGAAAATACGTGGATTCTGCAAAAGCGTCCATAGGTCTTACAGGAGTACGCTCACATGAGGCGGGTTCTCTGCTGATTTAAAAAAAAAATATGCATTTTCTTTTTTTTAACTTTTTATTTTTGTTCTCAGTACAAACATCATGAGACTCAACCATAGAAACAACAGTCGTATCAGACACATGCTCTCAGTACAAACATCATATCAAAAGGTTTGATCCCAAGAGCAACATATTCCTATCAGATACATGTGTATATTTATGTAACATACTTGATTTATTAAAGAAAAATAAATAAATAAGTAATAGTAAGCAAAAAGAAATAGAGAAGAAAAAAAAGAAAAGAAGATAGAAAATGCATTTAACTAAAGGGCAGAGTTTAATTTGTCCCGGATTAAGAACAAGACATAGATCGGAGGCTGAATTTCTAATTTATTTAGCAAAAATAATCTTAAACTAGTTTTAAGACATTCAAGGCCTGTTTAAAATAGGTATTAGATGCCATAATAGGTCCACTTTAAAAAATAAAAATAAACAAATTTGGAGGGGATCATGGCATGGACCCGTTGGTGTTCAAGACCTTGACTGGCCTCAACTGGAACAGAGATATGAGCCCATCGTGGCCAATCTCATCAACACAGACCTGCCACAGCTACAAAGGAGCACGGTGAAGCAACCGTCCCTGTGGTAACGTCAGGCGCAGACTAGTTCTGTTCATGCAGGGCATCACAGAAACCCTTCCACAAGCATGAATCTCAGACTTTTTATGGATCCCTTCTCTGCTTCTGTTCTCGCACTTTACTGTCAGGGAAATGACATTTTCATTAGTCGAGCGTATCTTATTAGACATAAAGTCAATGCAGTTAAAAACAGAAAGCAATCAACATGTACAAAGACAAGCCACCTCCAAGATTTACTCAAGTAGACACGTCTCCCAGACTCCTGCTGAAAGAGTCGTACAGTGATTAAAGGGGTTTAACCCCAACTGAAGCAGTGATGAGCTCATCGCTGCTTCCATACACCAAAGTACACCAGCAGCTAAGATACGTGGAGGTTGAAGAAACCCCAGGCAAAAAGACTGAATTTGATCCTTATAGTCTTACTTCACTTAACAATGACCATAAGAAAAAGAGAGAGAATGTTAAAAAAAAAAATAATGTTAAACATCTCATTTGACTACAAAGACTACGTTTATATGCAGTCAAAATTCTGGTTATTGCTAATATTCCGGTTACTGAAACATTGGGAATATTCCGTTTACATGGTAATTAATCATTCAGAATATCTGGATCAAACCAGTGACGCACGGAGAACATCATGACGCAATTACCGTCATTTCCGCTTCTTCTTCCTGTATCCAAATTCAAAACAAATGCTGCTTTGCGCAACTTTTCTCTCACCTTCTTGTAAATCTTCTATCCCGGTACTTTCTAGCGTCTACAAATGCAGAAATGTTCATATCCTTCATTACATTTATGAAGTGATTAGTCTCCTCCTGGTCTTGGTTTCTCCGTGTTTATAAGAACTTCCTGGACTCAAAAGACCAGGATTCCTTGTGAACAGAACATGTGCAGAAAACAAATTCCTGTTCCATTTGATGGGGATATTCCGTTAGGCGTTTACATGACCCAATATTCAGTTTTAAAAGGAGTAACCCAGGGGTCATATTGGGGTTTTTAAAAACCTGAATATGAGCAAATTCGGGTTATTCAAAAGGGGTTATTGGTGTTTACATGGCCGTGCAAATTCAGGTTATTGCTAATATTCGGGTTTTAAAAGGGTTATTGATGCATGGAAACGCAGTCACAGTTGCGCAGGAACGTGAGAGTGTTTATCAGATTATTCTTCACATGACGACAGTAAAAAAAAGAGCCGCTTCAAACATAAAATCAGCGTAGGAAACTTCCAGTTTCATCTGCCACCGTGGTGGAGCTCTAGCTGGCCTGTGTTGAGGTGATTATGACTGACATCCACAGTATGTGACTAATCACTTACTTTACATGGATCCCATTCATTGTCTATGCTTTGAACACGAGGCATCATGGTCGATGCCAACGCAAAGCTTCTTGGGATGGCAGCACATCCAGGCAGATATTTGAGCCCAACCCAACTTTACCAGTCCTGGCAGTCACTGCAAGTTTCTCCGGCCGCTCTGCACGTAGTATCGGAATCAAGCACCCAAAAATATTGGTGCTGCATGAGAAGCCAAGGAGGAGAAGCTGACGGTGGCCCTGGCCGGCATTCGCTGGCCGACCATCAGAAGCAGAGGAGCGAGGCTTGGAGGGAAGGGAAGGGGGCAGAGGTCCACAGCAGGTTTTAGAGATGAAGTCCTTGCTTATATTTATACATTACAAGAATTTATGACACTAACACGTGATGCATGCTGGGACTTGGTGTTTTCTTTGCAGTAAACGCCATACATTCACATAGTAAAGAAACTACAAGCTTGGTTTTGGGCAAGTTTTCATTACTTAGATATATTATATTGCTTAGAATACATTTGATATGTTACTTTGTAGCTTTATTGCTGTTATTTTGTCTGTTATTCTTTTTATAGATAAACATATGATATTTGGATATCAAAGTATTTGGTTTGAAAACATTTATTATGGATTGATGAACTAATTATTTATGATAATTTAGAGTGATGAATTGATGCTTTATGAAAGTTATTATGGGTTGAAGCATAACATTATTGCTATGGTAATTGGCATAAAAGGCTTCATAATGTATATTATTTATTTATTTGGGTTATTATGTGACACATTAGAATGGCTTTATGGTCATAATTGTTATTTATTTTATCATCATTTTAGGTTATTACCTGGAAACTTTCGCAAAATTATCTCAAAGGAAAATAAAGGAAGAAAAAGTGAAAATCCTGAGTAATACCCATTTTTTATGCTGATTGAGAGCCCCATTCCGTTGGGGAGAGTCAAATAAAACGGAACAGTAATAACCAGTTGGCGATTATGCCGATTGAGGCTCATGTGAGTACCACTATGCTTCTGATCACACTGCTAACAAAGCTTTGGCTGTCTGTCAGCTGTTCACCTGCACCGGTGTGGGATACGCCCCCCATTTAAAGGGGTATGCGAAAACATGAATTAAATAATGTTTGCTCCATACAGATGTCTCGCTTACTACAAATGAAATTCACATTCTCATATTAACATTATTAATAAAGGTCACTTAAACACAACAATGATTGTGAAATTGCTGACTTATACCTCTGATCAATTATTTGCATGTACTTTTATTCCCGTCTCTTTTGCTCCATCCTGAGGAGCAGTCAGTCATGTTATTCTTGGCGACCCCTCTGCCGTTCGTCGTCCTCACCGGTGCCGCTGTGCACGTATGAACGACCTGCTTCAGAACACGGGCTCCTCGGTGTGACAGAGCAGATAAATCACTGATGCCAGAGGAATTACTTTGATAAAAGAAAAGAGCTCTCTTCTCGGGCCTAATGGCTGAGTGAAATGCACCACCGTGCACCGCGATGAGGAACCAATATCCTGCCGCCGGTGTAATTAGGACCCCAGAGAAGCGCGTTACTGTCCTCCTGCCCTGACGAGGCCGTCTGCAGCCCTGCCTGGCTCAACCTCTGCACACGCTATACACCCACGTACCACTAAGCTGATTCAGTACCACACGTGATGAACTCAGGAACCTTTTAAAGAAAAACCCAACGGAATACAAGATCTCAGGGCGAAGAACACAGGTACATTTGATTTTCAGTTTTTAATTTCTTTTTTGTTTTGACAGGTGGTGACGTATTGTGGCTTTTATTAAACCTCTTCCAGAACAATGCAGCATGATGCTGAAATGTTGGCTCTGGTCCTGTCCTGAGGCTGGTAGAAACCGCACACCTCCCCCGGTGAACACTAACTTCTGACGGCACAAATCAGTTAAAGGAGACCTATTATGGCATCTAATAACTATTATAAACAGGCCTTGAATGTCTTAAAAACAAGCTTTTGATTGTTTTTCTAAATAAATTAGAAATTCACCCTCTGAGCCATGTCTTTATCTTCCCATTCTCTAACCTCATTATCTATGCAGGATTCTGAGTGGGCGGGGCTATGATAAGGAGGCTCTGTGCTGATTGGCTGCCTGAATGACGCCATACACCGCTATGGAAAAATGGAGGAAGCTCCGGCCGGCAGAGTTAGTTGTGAGCGTGGTTTCACACATCGGAGGACAAACTATGTAAATCGCTCCTGTCGTTACGTAACAGGAGCAGAATCTTATTGGCTCGTAGATCCACATCACACTGGACGGCTCACCCGGGGCGGCTGTACAGACACTGCAGAATCTGGTTGCTTTCCTCCTTCTCTGAGTTGGCAGGCTGAGGGGAGACCACTTTATATATGTTAAAGCAAGAGAAAACCTGTTTTTCATAATAGGTCCCCTTTAAGTAACGTCAGCTGTGCCCAAATTGCCCACCACCTTTCAAAATAAAAGCATATAGCTGCAACTGAGTTAACTAATTATGCAAAACAAATACTACACAACAGACAGCGGCATCTCATTCAAAGGAAATGTTGCGTGTTTCAGTCCGAACTCAAACTCCATTTCCAGAGAAGTTGGGAGGCTTTTCTAAAATATGCAAATGTATCAACATTTTTCTAAATAGACAAGATGAAGGTCTTCTGACCGAAAGCTTGGTTGGTTTATTAAAGATACTTGCATTGATCCAAGTGTGCAGATCCTCTTTTTTTTTTTTTTTACATAGTTTACACTTGGTTGACAAGAAGAAAGAAAAGTATATCCCATGTATTCCTCGACCAACTTCATTGTCCGACCGAGAGGGCTGTGACTGGTTTGCTTGGTAGCAACGCATTTCCGGTTTCCGGTTTGAAGCAGTCGTGAACTTTCAGCGCTCTTTTCTTCGTGTGTGTGTGATTTATTTAGTTTAGTTTTTTTGCACAATAGTTGTCCCTATCTCTTTGATTCACTGTGACCGGAATAGTCGGATAAACCATTCAGGAAAAGATTGTGACCCCCCCTAGCGGCCGCGGGGGGGTATTGCACCTTTGACTCCGAGCTCCTCCCGGGTGACCGAACTCCTCACCCAATCTCTAAGGGAGCGTCCAGCCACCCTGCGGAGGAAACTCATCTCTAAGGGAGCGTCCAGCCACCCTGTGGAGGAACCTCATCTCTAAGGGAGCGTCCAGCCACCCTGCGGAGGAAACTCATCTCTAAGGGAGCGTCCAGCCGCCCTGCAGAGGAAACTCATCTCTAAGGGAGCGTCCAGCCACCCTGCGGAGGAAACTCATCTCTAAGGGAGCGTCCAGCCACCCTGCAGAGGAAACTCATCTCTAAGGGAGCGTCCAGCCACCCTGCAGAGGAAACTCATCTCTAAGGGAGCGTCCAGCCACCCTGCGGAGGAAACTCATCTCTAAGAGAGGAAACTCATCTCTAAGGGAGCGTCCAGCCACCCTGCAGAGGAACCTCATCTCTAAGGGAGCGTCCAGCCACCCTGCGGAGGAAACTCATCTCTAAGGGAGCGTCCAGCCACCCTGCAGAGGAACCTCATCTCTAAGGGAGCGTCCAGCCACCCTGCGGAGGAAACTCATCTCTAAGGGAGCGTCCAGCCGCCCTGCAGAGGAAACTCATCTCTAAGGGAGCGTCCAGCCGCCCTGCAGAGGAAACTCATCTCTAAGGGAGCGTCCAGCCACCCTGCGGAGGAAACTCATCTCTAAGAGAGGAAACTCATCTCTAAGGGAGCGTCCAGCCACCCTGCAGAGGAACCTCATCTCTAAGGGAGCGTCCAGCCACCCTGCGGAGGAACCTCATCTCTAAGGGAGCGTCCAGCCACCCTGCAGAGGAACCTCATCTCTAAGGGAGCGTCCAGCCACCCTGCGGAGGAAACTCATCTCTAAGAGAGGAAACTCATCTCTAAGGGAGCGTCCAGCCACCCTGCGGAGGAAACTCATCTCTAAGGGAGCGTCCAGCCACCCTGCGGAGGAAACTCATCTCTAAGGGAGCGTCCAGCCACCCTGCGGAGGAAACTCATCTCTAAGGGAGCGTCCAGCCACCCTGCAGAGGAACCTCATCTCTAAGGGAGCGTCCAGCCACCCTGCGGAGGAAACTCATCTCTAAGGGAGCGTCCAGCCACCCTGCAGAGGAACCTCATCTCTAAGGGAGCGTCCAGCCACCCTGCAGAGGAAACTCATCTCTAAGGGAGCGTCCAGCCACCCTGCGGAGGAAACTCATCTCTAAGGGAGCGTCCAGCCACCCTGCAGAGGAACCTCATCTCTAAGGGAGCGTCCAGCCACCCTGCGGAGGAAACTCATCTCTAAGGGAGCGTCCAGCCACCCTGCAGAGGAACCTCATCTCTAAGGGAGCGTCCAGCCACCCTGCGGAGGAAACTCATCTCTAAGGGAGCGTCCAGCCACCCTGCGGAGGAAACTCATCTCTAAGGGAGCGTCCAGCCACCCTGCGGAGGAAACTCATCTCTAAGGGAGCGTCCAGCCACCCTGCAGAGGAAACTCATCTCTAAGGGAGCGTCCAGCCACCCTGCGGAGGAAACTCATCTCTAAGGGAGCGTCCAGCCACCCTGCGGAGGAAACTCATCTCGGCCGCTTGTATCTGCGATCTTGTCCTTTCGGTCACTACCCAAAGTTCATGACCCTAGGTGAGGGTAGGGGCGTAGATTGACCGGTAAATCGAGAGCTTTGCCTTTCGACTCAGCTCCCTCTTCACCACGACGGTCCGGTACATCGACCGCATAACTGCGGACGCTGCACCGATCTGTCTGTCAATCTCACGCTCCATCGTTCCCTCACTCGTGAACAAGTCCCCGAGATGGAGGAGTTCAACCTCCACCTGAGCCAGGACAGGTGGAGGAGGAGGAATCCACAACTGGAATGACAAACTATCTTGTCATACTTTTACGATGCCATCCCAGCTGACAGAGCCATGGAAGGAAGAAAGAGAAGAAAACCTGCACACATCCCTATGACCCCACAGAAGAGAGGATGATACCCGAGACAGAAGATGGAGACAGTAATGAGACGGTATCATACCTGAGACAATCGCAGGGCCGCAGGCAGCAAGTCCCAGATGTGGAGAGAGAGCGGAGGACCGGTCCAGTTGCTCTGGACAAACATCTGGAGGCAGGAGACGGCCAGGGCCAGCACCACCCGCTCCCTGCTGCGGAACAGACGGAGCTTTTACAAAAACACTGCAGACAAGTTACATGTCAAGATAAAGGCAGGATTTTCTGATCAACTAAACATTTGTCTGTAACAGAAACACAGATGCAGGCTTTTGAACCAATACTTCCAGTAGGCAGTTAGAGATGTAACACACACACACACACACACACCAATTAGTGTGAGATAGAGATGGAAGGAAATGAAGTGAAGAAATGGAGCCAGTCATGATGGGGGTCGAGCTGCAGGAGCCACATCTGCTGCATTTAGTCACAGACAATTCTCCCTCGAGTGTGAGGAGGGACGCTAAAGTGTCCTTATTAAAAATTAATAATTCATAACAAAAGTGCACAAACAACTGCTTTCCACCACACACACCGTCAGTTCTACATGGCAACTTTAACAAGTGAGCTCACGTAACACCATCCTGTTCATAATCACCACTTCTACACAGTAGATTAGTGACTCCATTTGTCATAAACATTTCAAAATTACAAATACACACATCAGGCTGTAACTGGAGGGTCCCCTTTTTTGCATCGTTCACATTTTTCTAACTTTATCAGATTGTTTCAGTCAGACTTTCATCTACAGATCATCACTAAGGTTTGACCCTTCGGAGACGGATGAGACGAGCTGGACTTACTGTGGAAAAGATGAAGGTCTAAAGCCTAAAACGCCATTTATTAACATCCAGTTAATAGTTAATAATATTAACTGAATGTGCAGATAAAGTTGGCTGAACTTTATTATTAACTTTGAGATCACAAAAATAGTAAAAACATTTTCATCCATCAATAACCCCATAAGCTCGTGTGCTGCCCACAAATCATCATCATCAACTGCAAACTGTTAGTAGTTAAACTTAGTGGGGTTTTGCTTGGGATTTGGACTGTAAAAGGCCTTGATTTATTTCCAATTGCTTTAATTTCGTTGTATGCCTCGTATAAAAGGTCTGCACTGACGTCACTTCCCCACTGGACCAGCCCCCTTATTCTCTGAGTGGTAAAAACAGCTGCAACTAGTGGAGAAGACGGGATAACAGCTGATTATCAGCTTAAATTAAGGGCAGTTGGACTTGACAGTGACCCGTACAGTTACCCCAAGAACCAGTGGTCCATGGACATTAATATTTGGTACAGTTACCCCAAGAACCAGTGGTCCATGGACATTAATATTTGGTACAGTTACCAAGAACCAGTGGTCCATGGACATTAATATTTGGTACAGTTACCCCAAGAACCAGTGGTCCATGGACATTAATATTTGGTACAGTTACCAAGAACCAGTGGTCCATGGACATTAATATTTGGTACAGTTACCAAGAACCAGTGGTCCATGGACATTAATATTTGGTACAGTTACCAAGAACCAGTGGTCCATGGACATTAATATTTGGTACAGTTACCAAGAACCAGTGGTCCATGGACATTAATATTTGGTACAGTTACCAAGAACCAGTGGTCCATGGACATTAATATTTGGTACAGTTACCAAGAACCAGTGGTCCATGGACATTAATATTTGGTACAGTTACCAAGAACCAGTGGTCCATGGACATTAATATTTGGTACAGTTACCAAGAACCAGTGGTCCATGGACATTAATATTTGGTACAGTTACCAAGAACCAGTGGTCCATGGACATTAATATTTGGTACAGTTACCAAGAACCAGTGGTCCATGGACATTAATATTTGGTACAGTTACCAAGAACCAGTGGTCCATGGACATTAATATTTGGTACAGTTACCAAGAACCAGTGGTCCATGGACATTAATATTTGGTACAGTTACCAAGAACCAGTGGTCCATGGACATTAATATTTGGTACAGTTACCAAGAACCAGTGGTCCATGGACATTAATATTTGGTACAGTTACCAAGAACCAGTGGTCCATGGACATTAATATTTGGTACAGTTACCAAGAACCAGTGGTCCATGGACATTAATATTTGGTACAGTTACCAAGAACCAGTGGTCCATGGACATTAATATTTGGTACAGTTACCAAGAACCAGTGGTCCATGGACATTAATATTTGGTACAGTTACCAAGAACCAGTGGTCCATGGACATTAATATTTGGTACAGTTACCAAGAACCAGTGGTCCATGGACATTAATATTTGGTACAGTTACCAAGAACCAGTGGTCCATGGACATTAATATTTGGTACAGTTACCAAGAACCAGTGGTCCATGGACATTAATATTTGACCACGAATCCAGTTTCCTGATATTTATATGGACTTTCTACGCCGGGGAAATACACGAAGCAAAGCTTGAAGGCTTACAAAAGTCTTGACGCTTGGTCCGACTTCAAGGCAGGATTTGTTGTAGAAATTAAAGTGATGAGGACACCGAACTTTATGATTTGACCGTTTAACGTTAGCTACCCAGAAATCCAACATTACCTGATACAAAATGGGAACCACAAATCCACGTTTCGGTGTCTGGAATTAGGGCTGGGCGATATGGCCTTTTATTAATATCTCGATATTTTTAAGCCATGTCACGATACACGATATATATCTCGATATTTTGCCTTAGCCTTGAATTAACACTTTGATGCTACAATCACACCAGTATGATAATTCTATATCTACATTAAAACATTCTTGTTCATACTGTATTAATATATGCTCATTTTAAACTTTCATGCAAAAAGGGGGAATAAGTCAAATTTACCAAAACTGTATTTATTAAACAGTTACTAAGCAGTGAGTGGCACAAACATAAAAAGTGTAATTTCAAAATAGAAAGTGCACGTTGCATCTCTGACTCCCCGTATGAAGAACATCTGCTAAGAACATGTTCTGGTCCTGGTTTTACCAGGATGACCAGGATGACCAGGTTTCACCTGGTTTTACCTGGTTTTACCTGGTTTTACCAGGATGAGCTGCTCTGAGCAGGAGGGCCTTTACAGCACCTTTATATTAAATTGTAGGTGCAGGGACTGCAATGTTTCATCCTCTCCTCCTTTACTTTGCATCACTTTCACTTATTGTTAGAAATATGACGTTATATAGTCTTGTTTGACTTTGTTTCGATGATAGTGATTGATTTCATGTGGCCACATTTAAGCAACACTAGGTGACGTTTCTCAGTTCTGGAAGAGAAAAGCCTGAATTATGGCCCGCGTTAAATCGAAGCAGAACCTACGGCGTAGCCTACGCCGTAGGGTGCGCGGCGATGCGCACTTACGCTGTAGGCTTTGCGTTGGTGTAACGCGGAACCATAAATCAGCCTAAAGGCTCGGCTGCGCGTGTTGCGCTAAGCGGCTCCTGGGATTCCAGAGAGCCGTTCGCGTCGTGCGAGGAGAAAACATCCCCTCCCGTCTTTACTAAACCGGTTAGCTTTGAAAAGAGTCCGCCGCGCGTAGCAACCGCGCAGATGAGCTCACGGCGCAAACAGGCCGAGTTTGGGAAAGTTAAAGTAAAGTTAAAGTGGGGTGGAAGTGAGCGGCGGTCCCGGACAGCAGCGCCGACACCAGCAGCTGGTCGGGGGCCAATGATAATGCACACACGACAACACGTGACTGATGTGTGTAACAGGGTGCGCTTGTTTTATGTCTCAGAGAAGGAGAGACGAGACGAGAGAGTGAGAAAAGTCTGTCATTTAATGCCCGCGGCTAAAAGCAAATGCGTGAAAATTTATACTCGAATATGCACAATAGAGTCATTTTGTACATCGCACAGAGTAGAAGCCGAGATACATCGGCTATACTCTATATATCGCCCAGCCTTATCTGGAATCCAGTTGTTTCTATGAAATTGCAGCGATCCATTTGTCTCTCTTAAGCTTATTTTCAGCAGTCTGTAAAACGATAACTCTGATTTCTTGCTAAATCTATGAGTACAGTCGATCGCACAACAGCTCTTTCCCATTTTAGATGTTTTCCAGTTGCTCAAACTGAAAGTCTACGCTGCCACTCAGTCTTTCCGACACTCAGTCTTTCCGACACTCAGTCTTTCCGACACTCAGTCTTTCCGACACTCAGTCTTTCCGACACTCAGTCTTTCCGACACTCAGTCTTTCCGACACTCAGTCTTTCCGACACTCAGTCTTTCCGACACTCAGTCTTTCCGACACTCAGTGGGCGTAACCCGCTGTGAAGTCACATCTGTGACGTCATGCACATTCACTCTATAATGACAATAAAAAAAGTCTGAAGTCAAGTTGCACTAGCTCTGAGCCAGTGGGATTGTTTGAACTGAAAGCATAATGGATGTAATAAACGGCGTCACCACCCTGCTCATCTGGGCAGCGACTCTGCTGTTACATCACCTGTTGATCTGGTCATCTCTGGAGCCACCAGTCAGATACTGGAGCACTCGTCTCTCCAGGAGCGCCTCAATGTCCTCTCCTTCACTGCAGCTGCCGTCTCCTGAGAGCAGACCGCTCACCTGTGGGCTCAGCAGAACCGCCTGGAAGTCTCCCTCCAACAAGCTGTGCAGCAGAGGGCCTGCCTCTGAAACGACAACACACACCGTCACTGAGGAGGGCAAGGTCACTGAGGAGGGCAAGGTCAGAGGCCGACAGGCAGTGTTGGGCAAGCTACTGGGAACGCTCTCTGTCGCAATAAAAATCGATAAACTGATGGCAAATATCGATATTTTATTAAAACACATATTTACGTGGTTGTCACCCCACTATCGTTCATGCACTTTAATTTGTCCAGCGGTACAGTGTTTACATTTACAAGACTAGGAGGCAGTGAGGTTCTATGCAAAATTAAGTTGCTTACTGACTTTTCAGTGTTAGAAACAAAGCAGTGCACTGTCCTGGTTTATATAAAACATGTTATTAATGTTCATGCACTTTAATTTGTCCAGCTGTACAGTGTTTATATTTACAAGCCTAGGAGGCAGTGAGGAAATATACAAATGCACTTTCCTTGTACATTCTATGAAGTTTTGGCTTTGAATAAATGCATAACTACAGATGTAGGGCTGTTCGATTTTGCCCAAAAATAAAATCTCGATTTTTTTCTCTCAAAATCCGATTACGATTATTTTGTGAATTGACAAAAGGCAAAGAAATGATTTCAAATATGCTGTTTTTTTATTGAACATTTGCCCCATTGGGCACCAAAAATGAATGAATAAAGTGCAAAACTCTGTAAAATAAGTTGAAAAAAGTTTTTAAAAATATAATAAAATATAAAGTTTTATCTCTGAAAAAAAAAAGAAATCAGCAAATCAGCACTTGCAAACATACAGTAAGTCATTTTTCCAATTAAATAAAACAAGACATTTTCTAATTAAACTAAACTGGGTCTTTGCATGCTAAATAATAATGCAACCCATGAAGGAGGTAGAGGTGTGTAATGTCACTCATTACATTTGCTATTCACATTTGCAAGTTTTTTGCAAGGAACACGAGCCGGTCTACCCGGTGGCATGTTAGTATATCACCATGGTTCCAACGCCCCCTCCTACACTAAAGAGCCTCTCCCATGGGGCACTTGTCGCAGGTATTGAGAGGTATTTCCATCAATCATTAATATGGTATCAATCATTAATATGTGTGCAGACAAGGTTTAAAAAAAAGAAAAAAAAAAAAAAAAAAGTGAAAAATCGATTTTACGATTTTCACGTTTTAACATCGTTCTAATTACATAATCGCGATTACGATTTAAAATCGATTAATCGAACAGCCCTATACAGACGTTTTCCTTTTTATGGGTATTTATCGAATATCGTAGATATCGTGAATGGTGATATTATCGTTATCGTGGGCCACATGTCACCTCAGTATTGAATCGTGAGTTACCCGTATCGTCCCACTCCTAATCAAAGCTATTACCTTCAGAAATGTAGCAAGCTAAGCTACAGCAAAATGAAAGTAACTAGTAACTACATTCAAGCATTTTACTAAATTGAACCAACTTCGTGCCAAATCAGTGTTATCTTAGTGATCAATAAAACTCAGTCATACCCGATTGAGACTGTAATGATGTGAATCTTGTACATCTGACTTTATTTCTCGAATAAAATGTTTAACAAAAAAACAGATACGCAGGCAAAAAAGTTAAGTTCAATTGTTTATTGAAGTGAGCTGCAATAATTCACAACAGCAAGAACAAAGACCTGCTTTTAACAGTAACATGGTCAAAAACGTGTGTATTATGTACTGTATGTACACTGCAAAAACTCATCTCTGATCTTTCTCACATGAGATGTTTGTTCACAGACACGAGAAGTTTTTCAAAGTTTGCATCAGAGACACGGTTTCTCTTTGGTCGGAAAATGTCTTTGCCTCCAGTAAAGAGTCTCTCGCAAGCTGCACTGGCAGGGACGCCTGTGTTTTACTTCAGGAAGACCTTCCTCATTGTCGGCAGGTTTTTAATACAACAAAAATATCTACAAACATCTGATGACTGATTGTTTCTGCAATAAAATTAGTACATCAGCTCCTAAATGTCCTTTTGATTTTGATAGTTTGTAGGAAGCGAGTCACACATTTGTTATTCCTGAGGTTGAAGCAAATTAGCCTTGTTGTCGTTGTTTGTGCTCAGAGACCTCGTCCATCAGTCGTCTTTGCCGGTTGTTGATTACAAACTGCTTCTTTTATATCAACACAGAGCTGACAGTCTTGCAGGGACTGGATGGGAGGGACAGAGGACCTCGGCCTGGAAGATCTTCTTCTCATGGGAGGTCTGTTTTAGTTGGTTCAGCAGTTCCCAGGTCTTAATCCCACGTCTTTGCTAAGAACAAGAATAAACTAACAAACTTTGTGAGACCTCATCATCTACAGTACAGCAGTAGTTCTGGTCTTGTTCCAGAAACCACCATCCTAAAAGGTGAGCCGTAACCGGTGAAACCTAGTACTTCTTCTTGTCGAGTGTTCGTGCTGGTAAGGTTGAGAGCTAGATGACATCCATCCATTTTTCCACACATTTGTGCGCAGGTGTTCCATTGAGCAGGGGGAGGTAGTAGTGGGCAGTTAAGGAGATGGGTGATATCCTGGGGGCCAGGGCCACAAATGCAGGTAGTTGGATTTGTAGTATATCACCATTTCCACCTTTGTTCGTCCAACTTTGATTATGAGGCGGTTGAGACACTTCCATTTAGCCCATGTTTCATCCTGGCCTTTTGGGAGGGTTTCAGATTGCGGTATTTTCATGTCATGGCTAGGAGGGGTTGCTTCCAGACTAGCTCTCCACAGATTCAGCCTTTCCTTGGAAGGTGTAGTATCCCGTAGAGAAGGTGTCCTGGGTCAGTGGACTGCTTCAAGTGTTCTACATGGCTGGAAACTTCCCTTCTGATCTCTGGTGGGGCAATGCCAGGAAGGATGTGCAGGTTAGCAGTGTTCGGCTCGAGGCATCCAGTGACAAGGCGACAGGTGTTGTTGAGGACTGGATCAAGTTTTTTAGTATGATTTCACCTCTCCCATACTGCACAAGCATATTTTCGGTCGTGGAGTAGCACAAGCAAACAGAAGTAGGGCACTATGAAATCGGTTTTATTTTATTTATCCCACATTCATCTAGAACAGGGGTCGGCAACCCAAAATGTTGAAAGAGCCTTATTGGATCAAAAACACAAAAAACATATGTCTGGAGCCGCAAAAAAATGAAGTCTTGTACAAGCCTTAGAATGAAGGCAACACATGCTGCATGTTTCTATATTATAACTGGGGGAAGATTTTTTTTTTCATTATGCACTTCGAGAAAAAAGTCGAAATATCGAGAAATGTCAAAATTTGAAGAAAAAAGTCGAAATGTCGAGATTAATGTTGAATTACAATCTTGAGAAAAAAGTCAAAATGTCGCGAAAAAAGTCGAAATGTCGCGAAAAAAGTCGAAATGTCGAGAACAAGTCGAAATGTCGAGAACAAGTCGAAATGTCGAGAACAAGTCGAAATGTCGAGAACAAGTCGAAATGTCGAGAAAAAAGTCGAAATGTCGAGAACAAAGTCGAAATGTCGAGAACAAGTCGAAATGTCGAGAACAAGTCGAAATGTCGAGAACAAGTCGAAATGTCGAGAACAAGTCGAAATGTCGAGAACAATGGGCCGCTCGGTGGCGCAGTGGGTTAAGCAGCGGGCCATATACTGAGGCTACAGTCCTCCTCCTGCAGCGGTCGCGGGTTCGAATCCAGCCCGCGCACCTTTGCTGCGTGTCTTCCCCATTCTCTCTCTGTACCCCTTTCCAGTCTGCATCTCCAATAAAGGGCCACTAGAGCCCAAAAAAACCTTTAAAAAAAAAAAAAAAAAAAAAAAGAAATGTCGAGAACAAGTCGAAATGTCGAGAACAAGTCGAAATGTCGAGAAAAAAGTTGAGATTAAAAAAGGAAAAAAAAAGAAAAGAAAGAAAAAAAAAAGAAAAGAAAAAAAAAGGTCAAACATTTTTGGAAAAGCTCCAGGATCCACTAGGGCAGCGCTAAAGAGCTGACCCCTGTGCTAGCAGAACTACTAACTGTACTAGCAAAACTACTGGCCAGTAGTAGCAGAGTGAGATTTGCCTGCTTTTACCTTTCAAGGCTTCCTATCATTTCTCAGGACACAGAAACAATGGAGAGACTGCAGTTTTCTCTCTCTTTTAAGACGAAACTGCGTAAAGGCTGTGCCACGCTCTGCCGAACAGGTCTTCATAGCTTTGTTATTTAGGTTTATTCCCCAATTTCAAGCTGTATTTTCAGTGAAGCAATGAGCACATGGAACAGTTTCTTCACAGATGTCACACACAGTGTGAGCATTCGGCAGAAGAAACTCCCAGCATGACCGCTGAAGAGACGGGAGAAAAAACCAAGCTGATTTTATGGAGGGGAAGAGGGCAATTTCAGGGCCACTGCTTTCTGACCAGAAATGATGGCGGTACCCAGACGCTCCGTTTAACGTCTCCCCGTCTTTCATTAGCTTTTTATTTTAGGAGGGAATCTGGCTTGGCTCATTAGCACAGATTACTTTGTTCTCCCGGATGGAGGGAACAGAGAGCGAAGGGAGACCAGAGGGTGGGGTTCTGAGCGTCTCTTTAAATCCAGATGAGCTGGTCCTCAGACATCACATCATGCCGCGAATACTAAAACCAAAAGATCTAATTTGCCGTTTAGGGAATTCAGAAATTTCCAGCTGTCTAGTGCAGCGTCTTCATTTGTCCTTAAATCCAGTGGATGTTGGGGTTTAAATATGCAAGAAAGAAACACTTTACGTCAGTCCTTCCTGGTTTATTTCACATCACCGTTGTTCATCTAAAAGTGCAGACGGAGAAAATAAAATGCTGCCGTGCTCCTGTCGTGGTATTCAAAGTCATACCGGGCCGTCGTACTTCGTTAGTACGGTTCTGTTAGCGGCACTTTGTCAAGACAGCAGAGCCGTGGTTTCAAAAACACTTTGTTCCTCGGCCCAGGTCCGGGGGGACCGCTGCTCGGCATGTTTTATTCATCTCCCGGCTCAAACGGGTTGGTCAGGCACAGTTCCTGATGAGAGGCCGATCGGGATTTCAATCAGGTTTGCTGAGTAGGGGAGCGTCTCAAACATGCAGGGCAGCGGTACCAGAGGACCACTCCTGCCGGATGAAGAAGTCAACATCACAGCGACGGTGACAAGGAGTCCCAGGAACTTACATGAAGAGTGGCAAAGCAAGACTAAACCGCAGACAATTGGTGCTTTTACACTTGTCCCTACTCAGCCCAACTCGACTTGCCGCGCTTTTGCGCTTCTCCACTAGGGGTCTAACGTGCCGAGTAGATATTTTTCTGTAACTATTCTGCCGAGGTTCTAAGCTGCTGAGTCGGCTGTATCTGACATCATCACACTACAGGCCACCGATTGGTCGGGGGGTTGGAGTCAGACGTCTGAGTGAGGAGGAGGAAATCAGAGAAAGAGCGACTGACGGCTTCTTCATTTCATTCATTCATTTCATTCAACAGGCAATGGCAGCAAAAGTTTGTTTCATGATCCAACTCTGAGGTGCAGATGTTCATAAACCTGGTGCTGAGGAGAGAATTAAAAAAGGGATCTAGACGGGCGATAAGGAACGACCAGATCCACCAGGAGCTCTCTCTCTTCATATTTATTTTTCCATTTCATTCTTTTTTTTTTTATATATATATTTTTATCCACAATTTTCTTTCCCATTTTTCCATCACCGAGTGCTCTACCTAAGCTACAGTCCTGGGCAAGTCACAGATCCAGCAGCACATCTATCATCTCCTCCAGGTTCTACATCTTTAGTGTTGTTGTCTTCTTCGTTTAGATACACAATCAAATACGTCACAGCAGCTTCTCCAACCTCCTACTTCTGATCCAGGTGCTGAATTTTTATGGAAAAGAAACCAGGCCGAGTTGAGTCGAGCCGAGCCGAGTAGGTACTAGTGGAAAAGCACCAAATGTCTCCGTCCTTATAGAGGCCTTGTGAGGTCGGACATACAGTCCGTTTCAGGAACAATTTTAGTTATTTTAATTACTTTATTTTAAGGTTTTAAATGGTTAAGCTAATTTGTATGAGCCTCTGTATGTTCATGCTCCTGTTTAAGCACCGAGGTGGAACCATCAAGATGTTCCTGGCGGTTCCCACATCACAACGTAGAGACGGCAGCGACCGCTAATGCCATCTAATCTCTAAAGTCTCGCTGGCATTCAAATGGAGCAGAGTCTTCACCTCTTGTTTCTATATGTGCTTTTGTGGCATTTCTGTTTAGAATACATTTAAACAGAATGATGAATAGCTTTATTTCAGCCTCGTCAGCATGACCTGGGGTTACTTTTGATGGTCAGGGTTATTATGTTCAGCAACGCCACAAGTCCAAAAAACGAGGTGTGCCGACTACCTGAACATACTGAACAAGCTCTTTCTCCAATGCCAAAGATAACAACGCCAGGATTCATTTCCATCATGAAACGGTAGCTGATGAACACCAGACGCCATTTGACTTGTGGTTTTGCCAACACTATGTCCTGCCAGTGACCCGTCGGTTCTGGAGCAGACCTGACTCAGTGACCCAGCTGCCCATCATCAATACAAGATCTGGGAGTGTTTTGGACAGAAATAAATGCCCTTGCACTCCACAAGCTTTTTGAAATAATGCGGATAAACATGCATCTAGGCCTGTGTTGAAAAGATCGATTTTCCGATTCTAAATCGATTCTCATATTAATTCCTAAAAATCGATTCATATGTCTTAAGATTGATTTTATTTTTATTTTTTTCCCCCCCATCATTACAACTTTTGGTATTTTTTTTATGCCCAAAAAAGGAATGTTTTGTTGGACACGAGAATAACTAGTGCCATGTTTTTGTCTTTTAGATATGTTTAAAAGTATGAAAACATTAAAGTTTTCAGTTATAATTGCATAAATTGTCTATATTTCTTTGCTTTATATACTGTCTTGGGGTTACATTTGCATAAAATGCTAAAAACCAAATTCTCATCGATGGGAAATGGGATAAATTGGTAATTCTGCCCCACGATGTTTCTGAAAGCAGTTCTATCAGCATTCTGGGAGCTGATTGGTCCTTACAGCATCATTAGCTGCAATACTTGCTGTTGAATCTCAATACAATACTAGTATTAATATGTTGCAGAACTACAGTCATATAATTCATGCAACAGCTGAAAAAACTGTTTTAATAAAACTAACCCAAATCAATATTGGAATCGAATCGGATCGAATCAAAGTGTGATAATCGATTCTGAATCTTAAGAATCGGAATCGAATCGATTCTTTACATTTGAATCGATCCCCAGCCCTACATGCATCCCATAATCAAAGATAAATGTGGTGCAACCTTGGGTAGCTTGTGCTGTTCTTTGGTGAGGCAGCGTGGCTTTACACAAGGACTGGGGACAGAACGCCTTGCCTCTGGATCATCTGCTTTCTTTCTTTAATCAAAATAAATGTGTTTTTTATATAAAGTCAGCCTTGACACCAAGTTAAAGACTGGCTCATGCTCACACGTGAACCCGGATCTCTTTGCCAACCAAACCGTGTTTAACTGTACCCTGGGCGTTAATAAGCGCCTACTGTGTGGCCGGTGTTGTAAATGAGGTGTGGAGGAAATCATCTCACCGCTGATCTAATGAAACCCAGGCGCTGCCATAACGGTACACGGAGGGGGGGGCTTTATTATGAGGGGGGGGAAAGGAACGCCTAAGGTACGGCCGCGCCTGTAATGAAATTTCCGCTTCTCTCCCGGCCTGCCGATGAAATGGCAGCAATTATGGAAAGATGGGAGAGTCCCTGTAATTGGTCCATAACTCATGAAGGTTGCAGCAATGAGCTGCAGTTAATAAGGCAACGGTGAATAGAGTTTTGAGAAGTGCTCGTGATTGAGCAGCAATTTCGAGCCAAGATGAACACCCGGAAATAGCTCACAAGGACACAGCGGTTTCTCGGTAGGGCTGGTCCAAACCCCGGTTCATGTGCTGCAGAGCTTCTGGAAAAGAATACAACCAATCAAATAATTGAAGCTTCAGTCAGGGGGTTGAAGTATTTTAAATAAATGATTTATGTATTTATGTATGGGCAAAATTATGTTCATCTGGACATGCTCCGCTCCACCTTTAACAACTGTCAATCAATGTCTGGACACCAAGGACACAAGTTGACGGAGGTCAGGGAGACAATTGTTGTCCCAGTCTGCTGCTCTACCGGGTCTTTTTTGGTCACTTTTCATGGCCTGATGAACCGGATGCTCATTGTCTGGCGAGCGTTGTGGTTCAGCACTAGACACATTGTGCTGTTAAACGCTGCTATTAACATTTACTCAAGATTGCAACGGGATTTCTCATATGTGACGTAGTTTATAATGTCATGTATGTTTAAAATGGGTTTTTTCCCCATAAGAAACAGAAAATCTTAAGCCTGAACCATATTATTTGTCTTTACTCCACAAAACTGAAGCATAATGAAAATTAAGAGATATGTGACAAAAACATGGGCTGGAGCCCATTTAAATAAAGCTAATCTAGCTTTTGAACCCATTAAAATCAGGACAGATTGGTGCTGAAAGGAGCATCGCCGACGCCGCTACGATACCTGCAGCTCAAACACTAGAAAAGCATGCTCATTATGAAAGAAAAGCCTGGGTGCTAACCTGAGGAGCAGACTAAATACTCGATAATAATCGATTCAAATATCAAGAATCGATTTGATATTGATTTGAGTTAGTGTTATTAAACTGTTTTTTGAGCTGTTGCATGAATTATATGACTGTAGTTCTGCAACATATTAATACTAGTATTATATTGAGATTCAACAGCAAGTATTGCAGCTAATGATGCTGTAAGGACCAATCAGCTCCCAGAATGCTGATAGAACTGCTTTAGGAAACATCGTGGATCAGAATTACCAAACAGATCCAGGGCAGCAAACAGAGGTAGGGCTGTATGAAAATCACTTTTATTTTTTAACATATTCAGTTCCTATTTTTTCCATTTTCTGTGTTTTTCGGTTTTTAATTTTTGAGAATTCTGTTTTTAGCATTTTATGAAAATTTAACCCCAAGAAAGTATATAAAGCAATGATAACTCACTCACTCACTCATCTTCTCCCGCTTTATCCGTTACCGGGTCGCGGGGGCAGCAGCCTCAGCAGGGATGCCCAGACTTCCCTCACCCCAGACACTTCCTCCAGCTCCTCCAGGGGGGGTCCGAGGCGTTCCCAGGTCAGCCGAGAGACATAGTCTCTCCAGCGTGTCCTGGGTCTTCCCCGGGGTCTCCTCCCGGTGGGACATGCCTGGAACACCTCCCTAGGGAGGAGGGACATGCCTGGAACACCTCCCTAGGGAGGCGTCCAGGAGGCATCCGGTACAGATGCCCAAGCCACCTCAGCTGACTCCTCTCAATGTGGAGGAGTAGCGGCTCGACTCCGAGCTCCTCCCGGGTGACCGAACTCCTCACCCTATCTCTAAGGGAGCGTCCAGCCACCCTGCGGAGGAAACTCATCTCTAAGGGAGCGTCCAGCCACCCTGCAGAGGAAACTCATCTCTAAGGGAGCGTCCAGCCACCCTGCGGAGGAAACTCATCTCGGCCGCTTGTATCCGCGATCTCGTCCTTTCGGTCACTACCCAAAGTTCATGACCATAGGTGAGGGTAGGGGCGTAGATTGACCGGTAAATCGAGAGCTTCGCCTTTCGACTCAGCTCCCTCTTCACCACGACGGTCCAGTACATCGACCGCATTACTGCGGACGCTGCACCGATCCGTCTGTCAATCTCACGCTCCATTGTTCCCTCACTCGTGAACAAGATCCCGAGATACTTGAACTCCTCCACCTGAGGCAGGACTTCTCCACCCACCCGGAGAAGGCATGCCACCCTTTTCCGGTCGAGAACCATGGCCTCGGTCTTGGAGGTGCTGATTCTCATCCCTGCCGCGTCGCACTCGGCCGCAAACCGCCCCAGCACATGCTGGAGGTCCCGGTCTGATGAAGCCAACAGGACAACATCATCTGCAAAAAGCAGAGATGAAATCCTGAGGTTCCCAAACCGGATCCCCTCCGGCCCCTGGCTGCGCCTAGAAATCCTGTCCATAAAAATTATGAACAGGACCAGTGACGAAGGGCAGCCCTGCCGGAGTCCAACATGCACCGGGAACAAGTCTGCCTTACTGCCGGCAATGCGAACCAGACTCCTGCTTCGATCATACAGAGACCGGACAGCCCTTAGTAGAGGGCCCCGGACTCCATACTCACTCAGCACCCCCCACAGAATGGCACGAGGGACACGGTCAAATGCCTTCTCCAGATCCACAAAACACATGTAGACTGGTTGGGCAAATTCCCATGAACCCTCGAGCACCCTGCGGTGCAATGATAACTGAAAACTTTAAATATATTTAAAAGTATGAAAACATTAAAGGCAAAAACATGGCAGTAGTTATTCTACATTCCTTATTTTAGGCATAAACAAAAAAAATTTAGTTATCTGTAAAAAAATAAATAACTAAGAAATAAACAACTCAAATATTCCTTTCAATATCCATTTAAAGTGCAAAAAAAAGAAAGAAATTGCAACAGCTCAACAGCGCATCCGTGAATTAAATGATGTTACTAGAACCCCCGTTGTTGGAGCTCCGTCTGCTGCAGCACACCTACCACCACAAACAACTCCCCTGCCCAGCACGGTGGTGGAAGTGTGATGGCAGCTGGTGCTGGACTCCTCACAGAGGAGCCTCTGACCCAACAACTCATACAGAACAACTTTACAGCAAAACACTGCTATTTCAAGGCGGATCTACGAGCTCCATCGTGGGGTGGAAACAGTTCTTCTGCATTGTTTCTGTTTAATAAATAATGACAGAGTGAGATAATTCATGTATTTTTTCATGTAAGGTTATATTTGTCCTATCCTATTATAAGATCTGACATGAAGGAGATGATTTTTCTTATTTTTAGACTTGGCGGCGTGTATTTCCTTATGGTGACAGTACAGCCGAGGGGGTGTTATTGCTATTTCAGGATCTGAGCACGAGAAACATGCTGCAAATCCTGTAAACTGAGCCACCCAGGAAAAGTCCTCAGACTCAGGCACCACCGGGAAGCCAAGAGCAGTGATCCAAGTATTACTGCTCAACATCTGGACTGTATCCCTCAATACGGGCATTTTAAGGCACAAACGACAAGTGTTAATAACCTTAATGGATGCCAGGCCATCCCAAACAGAGCTGGTTCCTCCTGGCTGCAGAGATGCATGCGGCCCCTGCAGAGATGCATGCGGCCCCTGCAGAGATGCATGCGGCCCCTGCAGCCACCAGGAGGCCCCAGAGCTGCAGCCCCGGGCCCAACCATCATCATCTTCATCACAACCAAACTCAGCACGTTTCAGCTCTTACACATGCACTTCATCTGTTTGCCGCCAACATGTGGCACCTATCCTCACTCACAAAGGTTTGCTCACAATATTGCAGGTTTGCCAAGTCAGTAAATCTCAGCAGCCCCCCCCAGACACACACACACACACACACACACACACACACACACACACACACACACACACACACACACACACACACACACACAAAATACAGCGACTTCAAAGCTAAACTCCATTTAAAACTTGATTTATTTTCATTTTTATCCGCAAATATCCCTGTATGATCCATGCCAAACAGCGTTCCCACCAACTACCACGACACTTGTGAAGTATTTGCAGGACTGTCTCAGAAAACTAGAATATTGTGATAAAGTTCTTTATTTTCTGTAATGCAAATAAAAAAACAAAAATGTCATACATTTTGGATTAATTACAAATCAACTGAAATATTGCTGAATATTATGGCTTACAGTTTAAGATTCCCAGAATATTCTAATTTTTTGAGATAGGATATTTGAGTTTTCTTAAGCTGTATGCCATGATCAGCAATATTAAAATAATAAAAGGCTTGCAATATTTCAGTTGATTTGTAATTAATCCAGAATGTATGACATTTTTGTTTTTGTAATTGCATTACAGAATATCACAATATTCTAATTTTCTGAGACAGTCCTGTATATTGAGTTATGGTCAAAATGTCAACGGAGTCCGGCGTCACCGCGACGCGACACCGCGGGCAGCCGGACTACAGGAGGTTAGAGGCGGGTACACTTTCTGCGCCACGCCGCTGAGACCCCGCGGATGGCTGATTTATGGTTCCGCGTTACACCGACGCACCCTACTCCGTAGGCTACGCCGTCGATTTAACGCAGAACCACAATTCAGGCTTGAGACCCGCGGAGACCCCCGGAGACCCCTGCGGAGACCCCGCTGAGACCCCTGTGGAGACCCCCCGGAGACCCCGCGGAGACCCCTGCGGAGACCCCTGCGGAGACCCCGTTGAGACCCCTTCGGAGACCCCCTGGAGACCCCTTGGCCAGCTCACCAGCGTCGCCAGCGACCTGCTCCTTCCAGCCCGCGTCCTCCTGCGCCGTCAGAAAGCCTCGCAGCACCACCAGCTCCACCAGCTCCACGCCGACCTCCGCAGGCATGATGGCGGCGGCAGTGGCGCCCCGCTCCGGACGGTCCCGGCTCAAGCCCGACTCCACCACGGCTCTGTTAAAGCGGTCACTCCGGCGCGTCTCAGTCCAGGAAAACGTTTCTATCCACCCATGTGGGGAAAGAGGCATCAGTGAGCAGCCATGACAGGCGCGCGGTGCATTGTGGGAGACGTCATGAAGACGTGCTGGCGGAGCGTTGAACGTCTCTGACTCAAGGCTGATTTATGGTTCCGCGTTACACCAACTCAGAGCCAATCGCGTCGCCCTGTACCTTACGGCGTAAGCTTTGCGTCGATTTAACGCGGAACCATAAATCAGGCTCCAGACATGTGTTCCCTGTATGTTCCCTGTATGTTCCTTTATGCTCCATTTATATTCCCTGTATTTTGATTTCACTTCATCATTAACTGTGTAAAGTAAGTGACTGCATTTACTCACACTTCTGTGAGCATTAATTATTAATAGTTTTTTAAATGTGTCCTTTTAGTTTAATAGGTTTTATCTGAAGTGTTATTCTACTCCAGGTTTTGAATCATTTAGTTTAGTTTATTTCGGTCATGATGACATCACAAAAAAAGAATAAAAATAAGACAAACATCAAAATAGCTTTTACAAAATTAAGAATAAAATAAAAATGACAACAAGGAAACAAATACACTGTTCAAAGAAAACATTACAAAAAAGTTTCCAATATACAAATACCATCTAGACCGAAAAAGGTGTAGGCTGAGCAAAGCTTATTCATTGCCTACACTCAAAAAGATTATTTAAAGCAATGAAATAAAAGCAAGAAGTAAGAGACAAGACTGCCAGTAAAACAAATTGCCTCCATGGGGATAACAAAGATTCCTCAAGAAATAAGAAAGAAAAAAAGGTACAGTCTACATGTTTCCTTCATCCTTGAATAATCAAATCAAATCACCAATTAAAGAATACCCAAATCAACATAGTAAGCATCACCGCTCATTACTTTGATATAGAGAAATCATCCTTCTTTTCAATGTTTTTTCAAATAAGGTTTAGGTTCTACATGATTTCAAATCCCTCTCCAACTTATTCTATACATCCAATGTAACTATATATGGAGTTGGAGAGTCAGGGTTTTATTGTTTATCATTACAACCTGCAGAAAAGAAGTATGAATCCAACAGACCGGAACTTTCAGAACTGTTTGAAGATTTTAAATGGTCTGCAGAAGGCTTTGACACAGAGTCTGCATAAACGACTACCAGCTAAATGCATTAAAAATGGACAGTAGGCAGTTGTAAGCAGGGACGCTACATTAACCACTTAACACCAGAGCCTCTGAAGGTGACGTCACCCTTAACAACCCAGATATCTCTTCTAGTTCAGGCATAAATTGCGTGGCGTGCCTTGATTGCAGCTACATGATCAATAATACCTTCATCTCATGAGGTATGGGTTATGCCACCACCCAGTAAATAAGCCCTTAAAGTCCCTGGCGCACATGTCGGCCATGGTCAAATTCATTTATGAAGCAAGTGCAAATAAAAGCCAGGAACACAACACCTGCCAACACAGTTGGTTGCTGACGTGGATGAACATAAACCTCTAGTGGGGCATGGGTTTTATTTATTTTTAGTAATGGTGAAAAAATGCAATCGCAGGTACTACTAAAATCCAAAAGTAATTGGTGTGTACGTCGGTTCTAGTGAAGGAAAAATGCAGTTGCATGAAATTCAACATATTAAAGTCAATGAGGGAGTCATAAGGTTGTGTGTGTGTGTGCGGGAGGGGTTAAAGGTGGAAAAAATGTAATTGCAAAAATACTCAACATATTAAATGCTGCATCCTTTAAAAGCCACTGGGGACATTGGTTTTCTTTGAAAGTGGGAAAAATCCAATTGGAGGAAATGACTGCGCTGGGCTGTGCCGGGCCTCCAGGGGGAGATGGGAGTGGGGAGAGAATGATTGTCCATGTCTTTGTCAGTGAGTGTATGTTAGTGCCTGCTGTGTGAATGGGTGTCCTGTGATGGACTAGCGACCTGTCCAGGGTGTAACCCCTGCCTCTCACCTGTAATTAGCTGGGATAGGCTCCAGCAGATACCCCTGACCCTGCAAAGGATAAGGTGGGTATAGAAAATGGATGGATGGATGGATGGATGGATGGATGGATGGATGGATGGATGGATGGGTGTCCGTTGTCTAGCCTGGGGTTGGGACTCTCTTCTGTTAGGTGTGTTTGGGTGGCTCCCTATTGGGGGGTTCCCTCTCTCCGGGCCCGTCTCCGGTCCCCCTCGCTGCCCTGACAGCTGGCCTCTCGCCGGGTGGGGATCGTGGGCCTGGGGGGTGTGGGCCTCCTGGCCACATGATTGGCCCATGCCGGGTGGCTGGTGCTCGGCTGGTCCTGGTCCATCACCGTGGGTTTCCTGGCTGCCTCCTCCCCTGGTCATGGGGGCCCAGTCCGGGGATTCCCTCTATCGCCTGAGGGGGGCCGGGCCTCACTGGCGGTGGGTTTCCTCCCGCCCTCTTCTGGTCCTCTGTGGGGTTGCTGGTGGTCTGGGTTCGGGTTTCTTCCTTGTCGACTTTTGGTCTCTCTGGTGGCGGGGTTGTGCCCTCTCTCCTCCACTATAGTTACAGTTCAGGTAGAGCAGCGTTTTTCACTTTGCACACACAGCTACACAGACACACACACCTTTTCAAGAGGCTCAAATTGTCCCCACCAACTTTTAAGCAACCTTATTTGCATTATATAATGAGTTCAGATATATAGGTAATTTAGATTGTCTTCCCAAATGTTGTAAGGATAGAATTGACCCTACCATTATTAAGTGAATTATTTTCATTATGTTCAGACTTATATTTACCCCTTTTTACTTGCTGAATTCGCCGGTCCATTTTTTTTTCCTCAAACGCACGTTTGATTGGCTGATGGTCGTAGACAAATGTTTATTTTTTTGCATTCTGGATAGTTAAGATATTATTAATAAGTACAATTAATACATTTATTGTGTATGTTAATATAATTTAAGTTATGTTCAAATATTGCAATTTAAATTGCTAATAAAATCCTGGAATATTCTGGAAGTTTTCAAAATGTTTCCTTAGTAGTTTTTGAAAACAAAGGTTTGAATGGAACCGTATATCAGGTGAACCAATACACATGAAAGTTAGTATAAGTCAATACAGATTTATTTTGCATTGATCATTTAGCCTATCAATTAATTAGGTTCATATTTGTGACAAATGTAGCCCTGACCCCCGTTCACCCAATCTGTTTGGTCTTATTATGTCCCGTCCCCAGCAAAAAGTGTACATGCAGGTTATGCCGTTATATCGTCCCTACCAATGTTGAGACCAAACCTACGCCCTTGCTTTCACGCACACACCAAGGCTGGCGTACGCACTTTTCTGAGGTTTTGTCCGTTGGCGACACTCACTGGTGATGCAGTGAAGTGCAGAATATGAGGAAACGTGACGTCAACAATAAATTCACGACCACATGAAGGACACGACAGTCCCAAATCACCAGATAAATTACACACGGGTGGAACTGCACCAATTTCATAATTAACCACATGGTCTGAACATATAAAGGTTGGCGCAGGAAAACGTAACCTGTGCAAATCCCGATGGCAGTACTGCTCGTGGTAGACGACTGCAATAATGGCAGGATCAGGAGGGAGCGCGTCTTCAGGGACCACACTGATTTACTGGCCCACGATGATGACTGGCTGTTCAGCCGTTTCAGATTTCCAAGAGCCATCCTCTTGGAACTCTGTGCTGAATTGGGAGTTTGGAGAGGGACACAAGGAGGAGCCACGCACTACCTGTCCCCTTACAAGTGCTGACCACATTTGTGGCCCTTTTCCACTAGTACCTACTCAGCGCGGCCTGACTCGGTACGGCTCGTCACGCCTCGTAACGCCTCCATCCGCTTTGTCCTCGTTTGTTTTTCGACACCCAGATCAGAAGTAGGAGGTTGGAGTGAAGCTGCTGTGACGTATTTGATTGTGTATCTAAACAGAGAAGACAACAACACTAAAGATGTAGAACCTGGAGGAGATGATAGATGTGCTGCTGGGTCTGTGGCTTGTGTTTGATACCAACACAAGCCATGCTACGCGTTGGTTTAACGCGGAACCATAAATCAGCCTTCAGCTGGAGCCGTGAGCAGCTTGGAAGTGACAGAGATCCTGGTAGATCTGGTTGTTCCTTATCTCCCGTCTAGATCCCTTTTTAATTCTTTCGTCAGCACCAGGTTTATGAACATCTGCACCTCAGAGTTGGATCATGAAACAGACTTTTGCGCTGCCATTGCCTGTCGGTCAGTCAAGCTGTAGCTCTCGCGCTGACTCCCCGCTTCTTGATTTAAACGTCTGACGGCCCCGCCCCCCGACCAATCAGTGGAGTGGAGGGTGCTACGTCAGATACAAGGCCGACTCAGCCGCTCAGAACCTCGGCAGAATAGTTACAGAAAAAGTATCTACTCGGTAGCCTCTACCCGCCTCGGCCCGTAGTAGAAAAGTGCAAGACGGGGGCGTGGCGAGTAGAAGCGTGCAGAGTAGGTACTAATCGAAAAGGGCCATTGGTTTCCTGGCTACCGGGTCCTACCAGTGCGAGTTGGCAGACCGGTCAGAAATAAGCCAGTCTGCACTGAGCCGTGTAATGCCAGCTGTATGGGACAGGATCATCGGCATGTTCGGCAAGTACATCAGATTCCCGTATGGTGCAGCTGACCGTCCTTGCAAATATTAAAACGCAATTTGCAGCGATTGCCGGTTTCCTTAATCGGTGTGATTGACTGCACACACGTTGCAATAAAGGCACCGGAGGTGGATGAATTTGCGTACGTCAATCGCAAAAACCTTCATTCCATTAACGTGCAGATCATATGTGACGCACAGATGCGCTTCACAAATGTTGTGGCAAGGTGGCCTGGCTCGACTCACGACTCCTACATCCTCACCAACAGCCTGGTGGGGATGAGGCTCCAAGCTGGCAGGGTGCAGGATGGATGGCTCCTTGGTAAGTGATCGCTTACAATGTCGACAATAAAGCCACTTCACAGTTCATTAATGTGTCCATTGACAATAACCTGTCAGGTGACAGCGGCTATCCACTGAAGGGGTGGTTGTTGACCCCCCTCACCAACCCCCAGACTGCCCGAGAGCTCGCCTACAACCACGCTCACATCATCACTAGAGCTGTTATAGAGCGAGCGATCGGGCAGCTGAAATGTCGTTGGCGCTGCCTGGACAGGAGCGGGGGGGTGCTGCTGTACCGCCCCGACAAGGTGGGCCACATCATTAGTGCTTGCGCACCGCCATGGCGTCCCACTGGCAGAGGTGGAGGAGCCAGCAAACGAGCCAGAGCCAGCACTCCCCCTTGTGCAACCCCATGCAGCTGCCATTTGGGCCCGACAACGTGTCATTGACACACTATAGATGGGAAACTCAGTCAAGGTAGTCAAGGTTCATTTTTTAATATGTTTTAATATTATGTCGCATGACGCTGATGTCATGGATTTCCAGAACCGTCTGCGTCAGCATGAGGCCGGTCGGACAGACCTCAGGACCGGAGGCACCAGTGGCGCGGGGTTCCTCAGATGGGAGGGAGGAAGCTGTGACACCTGAGGTTCCCGGTTTGGCATCATCTGATTGAATAAAATTGTCCCAGCACAGTTCATCCAAGTGAACGCCAGGAAGGCGTTGGATGGGGGTGGGGGAGTTGTGGTTGTCAGTGTGAGTGTGTGTGTGTGTGTGTGTGTGTGATAGTCTGTGGCCTTCACCCAGAGCTCCTCAGCCAAAAGTCCTTGGTGTAATCAGGCAGCTCGGTACAGTTCTGGGAGGAAGATGTTGCAGGTGTTGTGGGAGAGGGGGAGGGTTTGAGCAGAGTTGTCTTGTTTACATTCCTCCAGGGAGATTTGTGACCGAAGAGGCCTGCCAAGCCACTCCGACAACGGCAAATTGTAGAATCAACGATCTTGAGATCAGGCAGCCCAGTAATTTTCCGTCTGCCTTCAAAGTCTCTGGTTCATCAATGGCAACTCCAATCAGATGAATTGTGATCAATCCCCGCCAAGATGGGTACCCAGCTTCTCCAAGGTGTTCTCCATCTTGCTAACGAGCTCGAAGACCGCCGCTAGCCTGCGATTCTGTTCAAGGATCGCATCCAGCTTGCGGCCCTGCTCTAGAGTCTGAGTGCGGATCCCCGTGCTTATTCCTTCAGCAACGTCGGGCAGCTTAGAGAGGGCCAGAACGGCTGTCACCGACTTACGAAATTGTCGATAGGCCAGGAAAATCCCCACTCCAATTAGAAGAAATCTTGCTATCATAAATCCAATTAAGAAGGCGTCTTCAACGTCCTTGATGGTTGCAAAAAAAGTTCCGTCGGGGCAGGAGGGCTTCCTAACCCCCTGACTTCTCGTTGCAAACATTTGGTCAATAGTGCTAAGAAACCAGTTAATCAATTCCATGGTTGTAGAGTTTTCGGAGGAATGAAAATGAGAGACTCTGAAGCGACAGGACAAAAGCAGGCAGGCAGGGAAGATTGATACCACTTTAATACTCAATTAGATAGTGCATCCTGAATACAATCATGACATAAAGCTTCTTATTTTACTTGCTTTATTATCCGACCGACAGTACAATTCAACATTACCCGCCTCCGGACTGCAGTCTCTAAATTAACATACTTCCTGTTTACCCTCGTCATGTGACCTACGTAAACCAATACATGACACTCACCGACAGGTAGGAAGCCTGTGAGGACGGTCTCACCCATAATTGCGCACACGCACTTCTCAAAAGGCGTGAGCTCCTCCGTGCCTGCTCCACCACCCGTCATGGCCACACTTTGCCGGTGTGCAGCCGCTCTCCTCTTCACCTCCACCTTCATGTCCGACCACTTCTTTTTTATTTCTTGCGTGCTGCGGTGTTCTGAGCCCACAGCGTTTACGGACGCAGCCACAAGCTCCCACTCACCTTTTTTCCGTTTGGTGTTTATCCCAGAGGACAGGGAGCCAAAAAGGACGGTCTTCCTGGCCTCCATCCCTGTCAGTAGTGTCTCCAGCTCACACTCTGTGTATTTTCACTTTTTGGTTGTTGCTTTCGCCATTTCAAAAAAGTTTATTTGGCCGATTTTCACCTGCTTTTTTATACTCATGATCATGAGTCAGGGCGGAGTTTTGCGCTCCCGCATGTGCGCTCAATTCCACGCTGATTGTGATGTACAGAGCAACCTGCGTGGATTTGGGTGTGCGCACAGCTTTGTACATCTGAATTTTTGCGTTCTTGTTAATTCCACGGACGGTTTCACGTTGAAATCCACGCACTCTTAGTACATGAGGCCCCTGGTGTATCTGCTTCCCTTCTTTGGGAATCGTTGAAGGCTTTTATTAGGGGGGAGATTATTCCTTACATTCATTTTGAGAATAAATGGCGACAGGCGAAATTGCATGGAGTGGAGAAAGCGTGTTGCCTGGCTTGACAGTATTTATGAAGTTAATCCCTCTCCACAAGTGTATAATGAACGCATATCTGTACAATCTGATTTTGTGCTTATGACCAATCGTATAACTGAACTTATGTTACAGTCTGGAGCATGGTTCTTTGAGCAAGGGGATAAGGCCGGCAAACTTCTTGCACACCAGATTCTTCAGGTGGCTGCCAGATCTCCGACATGATCCGCTGGGCGGTGCCTCTCACCCTTCTTCTCCTCTCCTTTTCCCTTTCTCTCTTCTCCCTTTCCATTTTCATTTATTTTAAATATCTCATAGTTATCATTTTTGTCCATCGTTCCTGCAGTTTCTTGTGCCGGCCCCCCTTTTTTCTCTTTTGTGCATGTTTGCAGACCGGAGCCCCGGGAGCTGCGTTCTGGCCTGCGGTCCCGGTCCCCCGGTCATCCCGTTGCTGCTTCCACCTGCCTACGTGGATGTCTGCTGTTGCTGCTGACGCCTGAGGTTTTAAGTTTAGTTTTAAAGGTGGAGGTGGTGTCAGCCTCCTTAACCCAGATTGGAAGTTGGTTCCAAAGTAATGGTGTCTGATAGCAGAACGCCCGCCCTCCAAATCTACATTTAGATACTCTAGGAACTACGAGTAAACCTGCACCCTGAGAACGGAGAGCTCTGACAGGAACATAAGGCACTATCAGGTCTTGCAAATAATGCGGAGCTAAGCCGTTTTGGGCTTTATATGCAAGTAATAACATTTTTAATTGGATTCTGAATTTTACGGGTAACCAATGGAGCGACGCTAACACTGGAGAGACGTGGTCTCTCCTGCTGATTCCTGTCAGCACTCGTGCTGCTGCATTCTGGATCAGCTGGAGCCTATTCAGCAAATTACTTGGACATCCTGCTAATAACACATTACAGTAATCTAGTCTAGAAGATACAAACGGTGCTGGAAGGTGCTGCTGGGTAAAAGCTCCAGCTCCGATCTGAGGGGAGGGAACGAGGTCTGGTTATCATGAAATCATGGCGCTGTTTCTGCATGTTGAAATGTCGGTTTAGATATTTCTAGATATTCCACATGGTTGTCCTGCGGCGTGGCTGCAGAGACATGTCTCATCCACTACGTCTCAGGAGGAAGAGCTGAAGCTGGTGGGAATGCCGGAGACCCTGCTGGTGAAGCTCTGCTGGTGAAGCTCGTCCCACCGGATCAGCATTTCCACCAGGACACGGTGGTTCTCCCCATCAGCACTGGCTTCTCACATGACGTTTCATTCAGGTCCAGAAATCTTAAGAACCAAAACGAGCGTGTTCGGTTCTCTTTCGCTTGTTTACCTGCAGACTCTGCTGTGTAGAAGCAAATCAATGTTTTCACCTCAATCACAACCATAAAAACACCCGTTCATCACAGAACTGAAGGAGAAACCACAAACTGACTGGAATCCATCCTTCACACATCTGAAGTCCAGCAATGAAATGAAAAGCATCTGCTGATAAACATTTTAAGGTTTTAAGGTTGTCTTATTAGTTTTTAAATCTCTTAACGGTCTCGGGCCTTCTTATCTGTCTGATCTGCTTTTACCCTATAAACCCTGGCGGACCCTGAGCTCCTCCGGCATCGGCCTTTTAATCATTCCCAAAGTTAGAACCATAACCCACGGTGAGGCATCACTTCACTACTACGGCCCACGTCTGTGGAACAGCCTGCCGGAGAACCTCAGGGACCAGAGACTATTGATGCTTTTAAAAGCTCAAGACTCGGGCTGCTCGGTGGCGCAGTGGGTTAAGCAGCGGCTCATATACTGAGGCTACAGTCCTCCTCCTGCAGCGGTCGCAGGTTCCAATCCCGGCCTGCGCACCTTTGCTGCGTGTCTTCCCCGTTCTTTCTCTACCCCTTTCCAGTCTGCATCTTCAATAAAGGGCCACTAGAGCCCAAAAAAAAGAAAAAAAAAAGCTCAAGACTCACCTTTTTAAACTGGCTTTTAGCTGATTCCTTTTAGTCTTTCTTGTATCCCCTTGTTTTAACTAGCTGTTCTTGTTGTTTTAATCCAGATCTTATGCTCTTATGGTTTTAAATTGTTCTCATGTTTCTTATGTTTGTTTTACCAGGTCTTGCTTTCTAGACCTACTTCTAAGATTTTATGTTATACTTTTAAACTCTTTTAGTGTGTATTTTAACCTCATAGCCTATCTTCTCCTGCTTTCTTGTAGCTTTTATCTCCAGTGTTTCCTCATAGGGAGCCTCCATGCTGGGAGTGACTCTGGCCTGCAGGGGGTCGTCCTGGGGTCATCCTGGGGTCGTCCTGGGGTCATCCTGGGGTCATCCTGGGGTCATCCTGGTCTGGATGGTTGTGCAGCTCTGCACCATGGGGAAGGTGGCTCAGTTGGCAGAGCGTTCGCCCATGAACCTGAAGGTCAGTGGTTCGATCCCTAGTTCCTCCTGTGTCCTTGGGCAAGACACTGAATCCCCCGGTTGCTCCCGGTTGTCAGGCCAGCGCCGTGTATGGCAGCTCCGCCGACAACCGGTGTGTGAATCGATGCTGTGTGTGGGTGAATGTCTACAGTGTAAAGAGCTTTGGGGCTCTAGGAGTACAGCTGGAAAGCGCTGTATAAAGGCTGGATAATGGTTCTGCGCTACACCAATGCAGAGCACACGCCGTTGCTGTGACACCGTCATGAACCTTCGGACTTCTCTGTCACTCCATTTCTCCGCGGTGCAATACCCCCCGCGAGTGCTAGGGGGGTGCGATCTTTTCCTGAATGGTTTATCCGACTTTTCCGGTCACAGTGAATCAAAGAGATAAGGACAACTATTGTGCAAAAAAACAAAACAAATCACACATACACGAAGAAAAGAGCCCTGAAAGTTCACGACTGCTTCACGAACCGGAAACCGGAAATGCGTTGCTACCAAGCGAACCAATCACAGCCCTCTCGGTCTGCGACCTCTTGACGCGTAGTTACAATTTGTGGGAGCTGCAGGTTAGGCATGGCGTGGGGTGCACGATGCGGCGCAACCTGTGGCGTAGACTCGGCGTCGATTTGTTGCAGAACCATAATCCAGCCTTAAAGGGGACCTATTATGAAAAACAGGTTTTTTCTTGCTTTAACATGTATAAAGTGGTCTCCCCTCAGCCTGCCAACTCAGAGCAGGAAGAAAGCAACCAAATTCTGCAGGGTCTGTACAGCCGGCCGGATGATCCTTCCAGTGTCATGTGACTTCTACGAGCCGTTCAGAATCTGCGCCTATGGTGACGTCACCATAGGCGCAGAGGTTTGCCCTCCTACTGAAACCACGCCCAAAACTAACTCTGCCGGCCGGAGCTTCCGCCATTGTTTGGAAGTGGTGACTGTTTGAACAACGAGGGACAGTAGAAATGAGGTTTTGCATCAACACTTATCCTCATAAAAGGATCAGTGCCCACAGTACGGACCCGGCAACTGCACACGAGTCAGCAGTAAGAACGTACATTTTTTTATGTTATTTATATTTGTTTACAAGTATGATCTTTGCATGGGTTTAGTATTTAGCTCCGGAGCACCGGGGCCACTCACCGGGCTGGACCGGACCGGTGAGTGGCCCTGTGTGAATTAGTGTGAAGACGAGGTGACCTGTTCCCTCTTCAGGTAACTAAAGGCTGATTTATGGTTCCGCGTTACACCAACGCAGAGCCTACGGCGTAGGGTACACGTCGATTTAACGCAGAACCGTAATTCAGGCTTAAGATCCATTTCCACCGTGTAACTGCATGCGAGCGTCCGACTATCACGTCGAGCTGCGTGACATCGGACGCTCTCCGTCCACAATGAACCGTTAAACTCGCGGCCAGTTAGGACAGTCCAATACAAAAAAAATAAAGCCATGGAATTGATTTTTTTCCTGTCGAAACTCGCTCACACGGGACACGCTTTGTGTACGCAGCCGGCTGCTCTTCAGCCAGAGAGAGGCTTTGTTCCCTCCCCTGCTACACGTCATTCAGGCAGCCAATCAGAGGCTCATCATCATAGCCCCGCCCCCTCAGAATCACTCACAGATAATGAGGCTAGAAGCGGTAAAACTAGAGACATGGCCCACAGGCTGAATTTCTGATTTATGTAGAAAAAACAAGCTTTAGATTGTTTTTAAGACATTCAAGGCCTGTTTAAAATATACATTAAATGCCATAATAGGTCTCCTTTAAGTGTAAGCCATTTACCATTACCACCATGGCTTTACCGCTGTGGTGTGGACTCCTCTATCCGTCCGGGCCGGGATGGTCTCTGTGGAGCCCCCCCCCCCCCCTGTGGGCCGGGATGGTCTCTGTGGCCCCCCCCCCCCCTTGTAGCTGCGGGCTATGAGAACTCCTGGTGTGGACGGCTCCCTGATACAGTTTCCTCACCTGGACCCTCAGCGCTCAGCCATGTCCTTGTGTGAACTGTAGTGTGCTTGCGTCTCTCTGTGTGTGTGTGTGTGTGTGTGTGGGGGGGGGGGGCATTATTACATTTTATATTTTATGTAAAGCGCTTTGCGTTGCATTTTTTATTTGTATGAAAAGCACTATACAAATAAAGTTTGATTTGATCTGATTTGAAACAGGTCTGGATGACCAGTAGTGGATCTAAGACCAGTGATCAATATGTCTGGGCGTCCATCAGTCCATCAGTCCACAGCTGGACAAACTGTCCCAGCCTGGGACATGTGCAGGTCCAGATGCAGGAGAAGGAAGCAGCAGGAGTTCCACAACACGTGATTTATTTAAACCAAAAACTGCTGTAAGCTTTACAATATATGATCTAATATATAAAAAATATGTATTTTATTAATCATTTGTTCATTTAATTTAAGGGACAATGCTAATTAGCACCTCTATAAAGTAGACTATTGTACTAAACATGGTCTATTGTAATGTGTGTTCCCCACTGTTCTGCACAATTTAAAACTTAGTAAAAGACCAACAGCACACATTTAGCTTCTAGGTCACCTGTAGACCCCCCCCCTCTCTGAAGGTGAAAAACAAGAAGAATTGTTAAGCTCAAGCATCACAGGGAATAACACATCAGAAATAAACACACACATTAATCCACCTGATAGTTTGTATGTTTGAACTGCTGCATGATTCCCTGGACAGAGACTGAGTGGACGGTGGATTGATAGTGATGTCTGGCTGGTCCCGTCCAAGCTGCTCCACGTCCAGCTTCTCTCAAATGACGTTTTAAGTGACTTCACTGGATTTAATTTATCTTCCTCCATTTTGCTTCTTCCTCCGTTGTCCGTCTTCAACTCCCTCTCAAACTCACTCTGCTGCAGCTTGTGACAGACGGACGTGACGCAGCGTCCAATCTCTTATACTGAATGAGACGACTGTCATGTCCAACTAGAACGAGAGTCCTGCGCCCCGGGAGGAAACACGTGACCAATCAGCAACTTTAGACAGCCTAGATGAACATTAAAAGATATATACCATTTATTTTGCTCATTTAAAACAAATATACTGTATATTTGGAAGTTTTTTATTTATTAATTTGTTCTTGTGGGAAGTATCAGCCACCACGGCTTCCAGACACTGACGTGGACACTTTCTCCCAGAAGGGAGATTTCTCCAGGCTCTGCATGTTTTCATTTCATTATACGCTGCAGATAACGAGACTCTCTTTACATTTCCCACTGGAGTATTCATTTTAAAATTCACAATGTTTAGATGTAGTTTTTCACAGACTGGTGAACCCAAGTCCACGTTTGGTTCTGAGAGACGCGTCTACAGGACTGTCTCAGAAAAATAGAATATTGTGATAAAGTTCTTTATTATTCTATAATGCAATTACAAAAACAAAAATAACATACATTCTGGATTCATTACAAATCAACTGAAATATTGCAAGCCTAATATTGCTGATTATGGTTTACAGTTTAAGATTAAGATTCCCAGAATATTCTAATTTTTTGAGATAGGATATTTGAGTTTTCTTAAGCTGTAAGCCATGATCAGCAATATTAAAATAATAAAAGGCTTGCAATATTTCAGTTGATTTGTAATGAATCCAGAATGTATGACATTTTTGTTTTTTTGATTGCATGAATTTTATCACAATATTAAAATTTTCTGAGACAGTCCTGTATGTGATAGATCCGCTTCCACCCGGTCCGGGAGAGAATTAACAGAGCTTGTTGACTCTGAACAAGATTTTCATAAAAACGGTGTTTTGAATCAGCATGGGATGTTTTCTATGTTTTACTGTGAATAACGTTTGGGTTTATGGGATTTGCATTTTAGTCCTGAGGTATTTGGATTGAAGTTCTACAATAAAACAATACGTAAGGCTGCATGTTCAAGGTCCTGACTTGTGAACTAAGACCTAAGAGGCGGTAAAAGCGCGGCGGTGCACGGATCCGGTGTGCTGTTTCAGGTGAGACGTCCCGTCAGAGGCAGAAAGAAGCATTCGCAGTCAGCCTGTATTTTCAAGCTCCATTTAATGTCCTAGCAAAAAGAGTATGTGTCTGTTCTAAGGAGTGAGTAAAATAGAAAGTGCATTTTCTTTTTTGTTCACTGGAATTTAACAATTAAAAAAAGATCAAAGCAGTTTCTTTCATGTCAGACGGAGCAGATTTCTGCAGAAACAGCACAGAGATGAGTACAGGTACTCTGTTGAAGTATTTGGTGGTACGGTGCTGATCAAAGGCACATCACAGCTTCGTATCTCACTGGGGATTGTTGCACACGCACAGAAAACACACATACACATGCACGAGCCGGGCGGGGACGCCGCCCCCGCGGCTCCGACACGCAGCCTTGCTGGACAGCCGTGTCGATGGAAAGCATCATGGAGGAGTTCTGAGGCGACAAATGTTCGTCCGGCGTGGTGAAGACTTTAATCTGGAGCCTGTAAGAGGGATAACATAGCATCTAAGAACGTCCATCGCGACCTTTATTCAAGCGGAAACGATCCTACAGAGACCAGACAGCCAGCGGGGACCACAGGGCTCTGATCTGGGATTCCTGGGTTTGCTTTTTTTAAATAATATCCTTAAAGAACGTCCAATATATCCTTGGTTACAACTGTGTCCGCTCTAACAGTCAAAAGAAAAAGGAACTTAACATTCAGTAAACATTCTTCTCTAAAGGTAGTTTCCCTTATATACTCTGTATTTTCCTCTGCCGTCGTTTACACATAAACAAGTTTAATAACATACCAATCAGTGGTTATTTCACATGGGAAAAGCACAAAATGTTTACACTCTTTTACAGGTAAATAAAAGTCTTTGTTGACTCTTCTTTAAGGGCGTAGAATAGTTCAGAGTTCATCTCATCAGATTCTTGTACTCGTTTCCCATCATTCTCTGCTGTTCTGCCATTAGATCTTTACGTACAAATATGGACAAAGTGGCGGCCCGTCTCCTGGCCCGTCTCCTGGCCCGTCTCCTGGCCCGTCTCCTGGCCCGTCTCCTGGCCCGTCCAGTCTCTGGGGGGGCCAGCAGGGCCGGGGTGGGGGGGCTCATAGCTGGCCGTCGCTGCAGTGGCTGTCCTGGCTGCCGCCGGGCTTGTCCGGGTCCTGAGGGGGCAGCTCTTTGAGCAGCAGGCCGCTCTTGTCAGAGAACTCCTCGACGTCAGGCTCCAGGCCGTCGGGGCAGGGCAGCTTCAGCAGCTCCTCTCTGAGCTGAGCCGTGTGTCTCTGCAGGACAAGGACAGAGGTCAGATACAACCCTGGAAACACGTTTACAGAAACACGGCAACACGTTTACACCGGCTCAGAAACACGGCAGCCGTGCAGACCAACAGGTCTAGATCAGGGGTCGGCAACCCACGGCTCTAGAGCCGCATGCGGCTCTTTAGCACTGCCCTAGTGGCTCCTGGAGCCTTTTCAAAAATGTTTGACCTTTTTTTTTCTCCTTCTTTTCCTCTTTTTTCTTCCTTTTTCCTTTCCTTTTTAATCTCGTCATTTCGACTTTTTTCTCGACATTTCAACTTTTTTCTCAACATTTCGACTTTTTTCTCGACATTTCAACTTTTTTCTCGACATTTCGACTTTTTTCTCGAGATTGTTCTTCAACATTAATCTCGCCATTTTGACTTTTTTCCCGACATTGACATTGTCCATGAAAAAAAAAATCTTCCCCCAGTTCTAACTAACTAGCGGCGACACGATGGTATTATGCGCCTGTTTTTCCAAGGGTAACACTGGGATGGGGGGGGGGGAGAAAAAACACATCTTCACACTGAGTATAATACGCAGTGTCAAGGTGCAAAAAACACCTCGGCACACAAAGCAACAAACATCATCACAAGACTTGCATGTGGGTATGGGGGGGGTGGGGGGTGGGGGGTTGGGGGATCCCGGCACAGTACATCCAAGTGATCGCCGCGACTTCGTGGCACTCGAAACCCGGAGACTGTGTTGGGGGGGGGCTAATAAGAGGGGGGGCCGAGAAGGCGTTGAGAATGAGGGAGGTGTGGTTATCAGCAAGTGTGTGTGTGAGCGGTAAGTCCGTGAACGCTGAGAGCTGCTCCTCAGCCAATGTCCTTGATGTTATCAGTCGGCTCGGTCAGTTCTGAAACAGGTCCACAGATGTTCCTGGGAGAGGGGAGGGTTAGTGGGGGCAGAGTCCCTTGTTTTCATTCCACCAGGGAGATTGTGACTGGAGCAGCCGGCCAAGCTGCTCTGTCAAGGTCAGATTATAGGATCAACAATTATATTGCAAAGAACAGGCAGACTCCAGTAATTTTCCATCTGCCTTAAGTCTCTGGTTCCTCAATGGCGACTCCAAACAGACAAATTTGTGATCAATTCCCGCCAACCCGAGCTTCCATCTTCTCCAAGGTCTTATCCATCTTGCCAATGAGCTCAAAGACCGCCGCCAGCCTGCGATTCTGTTCAAGAATCGCATCCAGCTTACGGCTTTGCTCCCCCAACGTTAAAGTCTGAGTGTTGGTCGCCGTGCTTGTCCCCTCAGCCACGTCCGGCAGCTCGGAGAGGGCCAAAACAGCTGTCGACGACTTACGCGTTTGTCGATAGACCAGGAATCCCCCTCCTCCAATTAGGAGAAATCCTGCTATCATAAATCCAATTATGAAGGCATCTTCAACGTCCTCGACGGACAGGATCGCCAAACACAACGGTTTCCAATGTTTCCAGGAATCCATTGTGTATCCAGTAGAAAATGTCCCATCGGGGCAGGAGGGCTCCCTTACCCCCTGACTTCTTGTTGCAACAATTTGGTCAATTGTGCTGAGAGACCAGTTAATCAATTCCATGATTGTAGAAAGCTTTTGGTCCAATATGGCTCGTTCAACATTTTGGGTTGCCGACCGCTGATCTAGACCAGCAATTCCTGCTGCGCATTTGTCTGGCTTATGAAACCATTTCTAAACGCCTCATTACAGTAATCCCTGGTTCTTCGTGGGGGTTACGTTCCAAAAAGAACCCGTGATATGTGAAATCCGCAAAGTAGCAACCTTTAGTTTTTAATACAATTATTATACAAGGCTTCAAATAGCGGAGGTCAGCCCCGCCCCACCACAACCAGATTAATTGGATTTAGGATTTAAACGGGAGAAAATGAAAAATGATTATGAAAAAAATACAATAAGTACAGTAGGACAAATTGTGACTGGTGCGTATTTCCCTGCTCTTCTGATGCTGCTGCATCCTGACTCGCTCTGTAGCGTCTTTTTCTTCTAAAGCCGCGGTGCAGGTGTGTTTTTTCCAGAGAAGAACATAGTTATGGGTCACTTTGTGATTTTCTTCCGAGTTCTTACCTTCAAACTTTACATCAAATCCAGTTAGGAGAGCGACTGACGGCTATGCAGCAGCAGCAGCCGGAACTAACTAACATCCTTGGATTGGAACGTAAAGGCTACGGTTCTGAAGTTATGCAACTGCATATGTGTGATATGTGTTTCAAATCAATACCTTGACAAATTTGGACTTTTTTTCTCAACATTTCGGTATTTTCTCAGAATTGTACTTCAACATTAATCTCAACATTTCGACTTTTTTACCAAAGTGCATAATGAAATAAAAATCTTCCTACTCTAAAATATCATTTTTCTCCTGCCTGGCCCTAACACTCTTCCGTAACCTTGTGACACTCTCTAGAAATCAGGTTAGAGGTCTAGGGGTAATACTGGACTCAGACCGGGAACTTTAAGAGCCACATCAAATCAATAACAGCAGCTTTTTACCATCTAGAAACGTGGTCAGAATCAGAGGACTAGTGTTTGTCTCCAGCAGCTTAGACTACTGGAACGGCTCGCTGGGCTCTAAACCCGCTGGAATAACGCTGCAGTAAATCCAGTCCTGACCAGAACCAGGAAATACGAGCACATTAGTCCAGTCCTCAGGTCAGCACTGGCTTCCTGTCGCTCAGAGGACAGACTTTACAACAAGTCTGCTGCGTTTCACTTCTTCCTGGCGAAGCCAGACGGGCCTCAACTCTGACAGTTTTATCTACACTCTTCGTTTTTAATCAAATTAGTGAATTAATGATTATTCTTACGTTTTATAGAATGATTTTATTTGCCTTCTTGTGATTTTATGTAGCTGTAAAGCCCTTGGAATTGCCTTGTCCATACAGATAAACTGGCCTTGCCTTCTTCAAGTAACCGGTGCTCAAGGCGGGTCTACGGGCTACTGAATTATGGGAGAGCTCCTATTGCCCATGTGACAGAATTAAATATTAGATATCCCATGATTAATATAATACCAGTCATTTATGGGTGTTCATGAGCCGAGAGAGAACTGGGAGAACAGTTTCAAGGCTCCGGCCAGTGGGGAGCAGAGATGTTTCCACGGTACGTATCAATCAGACGTTGTTGTCTTGGTACTTTTCCAGAACCTGCTGTAAACCTGGCCTTAATGTTTAAACGAGCCACTCCACATCGTCTTGTTGCTTCACTTTCCTGCCATTTGCCTTTCAGTAAAGATGTGACATGGCAGTAAATCAGCCCTGGACACGATCCAAGCCTCTGAGTGAGTCTACACCTGCGTTTCCCAAGGCCGTCCTGCAGACCGCAGTCCTGCATGTTCCAGATGACGCTCTGCTCCAACACACCTGGATCCCATCTGGATCCCAGCTGGATCCCACCTGGATCCCAGGGTCATAGACACACCCGAGGAGCTAGCTGTGATCCAACCAGCTGTGCATGAGCAGGGACAGTCTGATGCCCCGTTTACACGTAGCAAAAAACGGTGGTGTTTTCATGTGTTTTGGCTGTCCGTTCACTGCAAAAACTCTAAATCTTACCAGGAATATTTGTCTTATTTCTAGTTAAAATGTCTCATTTTTAGTCAAAAAATCTCATTACACTTAAAACAAGAGTCATTATCAGAAAAATAACTTGTTTTTTGACAATTTCCACCTGTTTCAAGTAAATTTTTACTTGAAATAAGTAGAAAAATGTGTCAGTGGGACAAGATTTATCTTCTCATTACAAGCAAAAAAAATCTTGTTCTACTGGCAGATTTTTCTACTTACTGTATTTTAAGTGAAAATCTACTTGAAACAGGTGAAAATTGTCAAATAAGTTATTTTTCTGGTAATGACTCTTGTTTTAAGTGTATTTTTTGACTAAAAATGAAACATTTTAACTAGAAATAAGACAAATATTCTTGTTAAGATTTTGAGTTTTGGCCGTTCGTTTACACAAAAACGAAGCTCAAAGTCACCAAAAATGATAATTTCTGAAAACTCCGACCAAAGTGGAGATTTGCAAAAACTCCTTCACGTTTGCTTGTAAACGGAGGGAAACGGACATTTAGGCTTCAGAACGTCACATTATGAGACAGAAAGGTCACCAGCGTCATGAGTGACACCTGTGTTTACAATTTGTTTTGGCCACTGTAGTTACTCGTGTCATTTGTTGATGTTTTTTTCCAGGATTCTGATTGGCTAGCATGACTTTATCTTCTCGTTACACTGCCCCCTGTAGGTTTGGCTGCTCATAGCACCTTAACAGCTATTTATGCAGGTTCGTGTAAATGGTAGATGGTATTTTTGAAAACGTAGAGGGGAAAATATCCGTTTTTGTAAATACCCGGCTATGTGTAAACGTGGCCAGAAACATTCAGGGACGTGTCCCCCGAGGACCAGGTCTGGAGGCCTACGTGATTAGCTGGTGTAGTTGGAGGGTTGGTCTAAAGTCTTCCCGGTCTGTCTTCACCTGAATGAGGTCTCTCACAAAAAGCTCTCTCTTTCAATAAACAAAACCCCCTAAAAAAGAAGTGTGAGTTAGCGCGGTGTTACCTTGAGCGCAGCGGCGTGGTGGGACATGGTGCGGCCCACCCTCTTGTCACTGCTGTACTGCTGGATGTCAGCGATCCACTCCTCACACTGAGACATGATCTCCACTCTCTTCAGGTAGAAGTGCTTGTGGATCACCTGCAGACAACAAACACAACTTTACATCCACTCAAACATCCAAAACTATGTCTCAATCATTTCATCACATCACACTAACAAACAGCAGAAGAACATTCACATTATTAGTTAAGCAACATCTTTTGAATCAGTATAAGTAACAATTATAGAACATTGAAATACAGGACTGTCTCAGAAAATTAGAATATTGTGATTAAGTTCTTTATTTTCTGTAATGCAATTAAAAAAACAAAAATGTCATACATTCTGGATTCATTACAAATCAACTGAAATATTGCAAGCCTTTTATTATTTTAATATTGCTGATTATGGTTTACAGTTTAAGATTAAGATTCCCAGAATATTCTAATTTTTTGAGATAGGATATTTGAGTTTTCTTAAGCTGTAAGCGGCATGACCAAAACATATGTGTTAAGGTTCCAGGGGCACTAATAGTTGAGTCGAAAGAGAAACTGAAACCTGCAAGAACAACTTCATATCTTCAAATCAGGATTCAGTGTTTGCTGCCTGTAGCGGCCTCTAAAGCCGCTTTAGAAAGCGTTTGCATCTTCATTAACAAACACTGTTGGTGTTTCAACATCACCTGCTGGGGTTTAGATCTGCTCAAAAGAGCAGCGATAAATCCTGCTTGTAGCAGCGTTCATAAATATCAGTCAGCATGTGGAGACGCTGGCAGGCATAGCAATGAGCCTGTTGTTTACGGCAGCCTTTATGGACACCGGCTGGCCATATTAACACACTGCTTTTCAGGGAAAACAACATCCAGAGCCACTGCAGCTCCATTACAAAGCTGGAGTCCTTGACGGGCTTGAGTGGCGGAATCGTGTCACAATCGTGTCACATCTACACCCACAGATCTGGGCTTCACTGCAGTTACCCTGGATTTAAAGTACACACGATAAACTCCACTTTGTTTTTGCTATTGTTCAGGTCCTGAAACTTGGGGGTGGAGTAACCAGCACGTGTTGGTTGTGACAGATAATAAATACACTCCATCTCAGCAAACCACAGTCCTGATTTTTGTGTTCAGGCAATTTTCTGCAGCAACACTTGAAACATTTTTCACAATCTGTGTTATTTTAAATGCGTGCAGTGATTCCAGCGTCTGCAGAGCCTCATAATGAAGCTGTGCTTCCCAGAGGGGGGGCAGACTGTAAATTAGATATGATTCAACAAAAAGGATAATCTCAATAAAAACATTTCTCCTGATGTCAGTGAAGTCGTCGTTTTATGTTTGATTCATTAAAACTGGTTGCAACACAAATCTAGACGACAGTTTCACGTGCTTCAGTTCCTTTTTAAATGTGTTTATTTTCACTGTCCTCCATATCTAAAAGAACTCATGATTCTATATAACTCTCCATACTCACTCAGACATATGAATTTTCCTTTTTTCTTTGTTCCTAGAATTTTAAAAGAGCTTGGTAAAAGATCATTTTATTTTAAAGCTCCATCAGATTGGAATTATCTTCCTCTCTTTTTGCATTCTATTACCTATTTTAATTGTTTTAAGTTGTCATTATATTCTCATCTTAAAACAAACTGCCTATGTTCTTAATTTATTTATGTTTTTTTTGTCCTTTTTTCTATGTATTTATTTTTTTCTCTGTTATGTTATATTTACCTCATTGTTTCGGTTATTCAATTAGTCTACTTTGTAACTAGACTTATGTGTAGGGGTTGTGTGTGGGAGGGTGAGACAGATGTCTGTGTGTGTTTTATGTCATGTATGTCTGTACTGTAATGTGATATATTGTAATGTTGTATGTTTTATGTCATGTATGTCTGTACTGTAATGTGATATATTGTAATGTATGTTTTATGGGACCCCTTGAAAATGAGATGTTACATCTCAAGGGTCTATCCTTTAATAAATTCAAGTCATATGTATGTACAGGAAAACATGAACTATCTGGACCAGCAGGTGTTTGATAGGAGCAGCAGAGGGAGCCAGCAGGGGGGGTTGTTGGTTTGGATCCTGGTCCTTCACACTTCTGGGGGTTGCTTTCCTTCCTCACTAGGATGCTGATGTCACTCTGACCTCACACCTGCAACTCTCTCCATGGATGATGTCAGGGAAGTGTGCCTGGCTTCCCTGCCCCCCCGCCCCCTCCCTAGCAACCGTTGCCAGGGCCAGGCATCAGTATGCAGCCAGCAGCGGGATCTTCAGAGCTGCTGCTCCGGCGCTGGAGGGAGGCCATTAGTGGGAACGGCAGCAGCTGATTTGCAGTTTACAAGGAGGCAGCGGGGGTGTGTGTGTGTGTGTGTGTGTGTGTGTGTGTGTGTCACATTCATCTCTCTGTTTCCTTATGTATCTTCCTCTGCTTTCCCTCCATCTCCACTCTCTCCTGTTCTCCAGTGAGAGTGAGTGGCGGGGGGCAGTCAGCGTTTCAAGCGTTTCATGTGTGGTAAACTCGGGGGGACGGGCTGCTGCCTGGGGTTTCCTTCAGAAAGGTAGAGGGTGTGTATGAACCCCGGTGGAGAGCCGACAGACGGATCACTGCGGTTCAGACTCCTGCTGTTTGGACACGATCATCAACCAAACACCTCAGTGTTGATGAAAAGCATTGTGTTCATGAACCACAGACGACTTAAAGGAGCTTGAGGCTCCTTTAAGAAATGAGACTCTCTAGCGCCACCCTTCACCACGACGGCCGTTGGGGGTACTGCAGCCAACAGTGAAGCCGGCACGGGAGAACGGGGAGAACGTGCATGCAGCGTCATGTGACGTCACATCCGCAGGACAGCGCGGGAAAATCGGGACCGAATTGCAGCACATTTTGCAGCACACAGCCTGTTCAAGGCAAAGGAGAGATACACTAGAGGAATCATTCTTTTGGGTTTGGAACACTTCATCTGACATTATTACTAGAGAACTTAAAATGTATACGGATTTTTTTCATAAATCCTGCCTCAATCCTGCCTCAAGCTCCTTTAATGCAATTAAAAAAACTAAAACGTCATACATTCTGGATTCATTACAAATCAACTGAAATATTGCAAGCCTTTTATTATTTTAATATTACTGATTATGGCTTACAGCTTAAGATTAAGATTGCCAGAATATTCTAATTTTTTGAGATAAGATATTTGAGTTTTCTTAAGCAGTAAGCCATGATCAGCAATATTAAAATAATAAAAGGCTTGCAATATTTCAGTTGATTTGTAATGAATCCAGAATGTATGACATTTTTGCATTACAGAAAATAAAGGACTTTATCACAATATTCTAATTTTCTGAGACAGTCCTGTACATGTTTTATCTTGCGCCTTATGTATGAAAATAAACCCGTTCATTGGTGTTGCACCTCATGGTCTGAAAAATACGGTAAGCGAGTTCAATCAGTCCGATTCAACCCAATTATAATCACTGTTCCCAAGAAAAGCATGTGATCTCTGAAACCAGTCAATAATGAGGTGAACAGGCCGGAGAGTAAGGGAGTCCCTGCAAGCTGAAGGGTTTTAGTTTTCATCTGAAGTCTCATCAAGATGCCTGGACCTCCTTATTTCCTCTGGCCCCTCCTCGTGTTTCTCTCCAAACCCTTTTCCCTCTGCGACTCCTTCCTCACATTTGGGAACCGACCTGCTCCAGACGGACAAACACAGACTGATCCTCCCGTCGTCTGAAAGACTGCAGAGAGATCCAGACCTGGGAGGAGGAGAGGGAGCTGGCCAACCTCCAGACGATGTCATCCTCCCAGGAACTCATCCTGAATGTCCCTCAGGGAGGACGTGTGCTTTTTGGCTCCCGTTTGAGCGTTTACACCGGAATTTATGTGGAAATGTCAAGGGGGGCAAAGGTGCAGAGCTGACAGAATCTGGGACAGGTTCTGTGATTTCACAGGAGCGTTGGAGACAGAAACGTGTGCAGGATGAAACCTGGACTAAAGTGAAAGGTGAAGAAGATGTAGAGCAGCAGCTTTCTTCGTGGTGAACCGTCACAGACGCTCTGCTTGTTCAGTAACGTCCCGGTAGGAGATTCATGAACAGATATGTCTGTCAGATCCAGCTGCATCTTGGCTGGACACCTCCGTCACAGAAGAGGAGCCACGGTGCTCAACTTAGATGAAGATCAGATTACATTTTAATGACCGATTCAAGCATCAAACTAGTTGATTCCCAGGTAATCATGGAGTTGTTCTTGGCTCTGAACAGGCAACAGTCCCACGCTGCCAACAAGTGCATTTGGGAGTGAGTGTGCAGAGGACGTCTAGACGTTTACAGGACAGACAGCGGCGCATCAATGCCGTATAAACAGGCTCATTTCATTTGAGTGCTTTTTCAGGTCAAAAAACAACAATTTAAATGAAAAGCAAAAAGCGCTGATCCACTGCCAGGCTGAAGCAAGAACACAGTAAACTTGAAGCTACAACAGGTCCCAGACCTTCAGTGTTCAGGGAGGACTTCATCTGAGAGGAGCTGTAACCCAACACCTTAGTAAGGGCCTTTATTAACTACAAATATGAGAAGAACCTGCTTCTTAATATTCAAGTGTGTCCGTGCACGTACAGTCATGACTGTGCACGTACGGCGCTAGGGTCGCATAACGTCCCTTGAAAAACGGAATCGTGCCGTATTTATAAACTAAAGTACACGTCCCGTATTTAGCTGAAAAGGGACGCACTTTGTCCCGTTTTACTGTGAGTAAAAAAATAGTCATAAAAGGCCAATGGAAAATGGCATTGAGCTGTTGAGTTCATAAGTTATCTAGTAGTTTTCTACAGACTTTCTGTTGGCACTTTTGTTATTGCACTAAAAATGTGCACTATTACAGAATGGATTTGCTGCTTTCTTTCTATTGTTTTATATTAATTTATACAATTTTAAGTTAAGCAGGACAGGTTTCTGTTCAAGAAAGATACTTATTTTATTCAGTTCCTTTTGTATTAAAGTGAATTGCTGGATAATAATTTGTTTTCCATATGTTCATGGCATTCAAAAATATGCATTTAATTCAATTCAGGTTCGAGTCAAAACAAAAAAAGGGGTTAAAAAAATTCACCACGCCAGGAAGGCTGAAGGCAACCGGGTCGGCCGGCCCTGCAGATGAGGTGGCCCTTATTTATTTTACAGGGAGTTAGCCTATACGGCGCGGTCATGACTGTGCATGTACAGTCATATATGGCGCGGTCATGACGGAGACTTTTGGTTTGCTTTTTTCTAGCTTTCATAGAACTCACCTCTTTGAAGCATGGCGACGGGTTGCGGATCTGCTCCAGCATGGCCCACTTGACCGTGGCCTGCCGGATGTTGCCGTCGTATTCCCGAGAACTCTGGGTGCCGCTGGGCGTCCCCCGGGAGCGCTCGTACCCCGGCTCGTTGAAGTAAGGCTCGGCCACGAGGATGAGGGACTGCACCGACACCAGCACCTGCACACACCGGGGAGGGAGAGGAGCCGTCAGGAGGGCGGGCCGAGGGCGGGCCGAGGGCCAGGCTGTTCTCGCAATCAACTCGGGACACAAAGACGGATTTCCCAGAGATCTGAGGTCAAACTGACGTTCACACATCCCTGGGTGTGATCCTGATCAGTGATTAAATCTGACTTTTCTCAGAGTCGTCAACATCGCAGCTTTTTGAAAAGCTCTTGGAAATGTGAGAGTGCGTATAATTACTAAATATTTTAGACTCATGATGTCCTGGACGTTTGGATATTAACGGCTGATGGATGACTTGGCCTGTCTGGAGGAGAAGAGAACGTCCTCCAGCGCGGCTGCGTCTGTTCCAGCGCTCTGTTCCAGCGCTCTACATTAGCAGCGATGATGATGCTGGACTTGGAGGCCTGCCCGCTGGCTCCGGCCCGCTGGCTCCGGCCCGCTGGCTCCGGCCTGCTGGCTCCGGCCTGCTGGCTCCGGCCTGCTGGCTCCAGCCTGCTGGCTCCAGCAGCCCCGGACACCGCTGACCTTCACCACCACCGTCCTGGGCCGGTTCAGAGCGGATACACGCCCCCCCGTCTCCAATTCACCAACCCCCTTCTTTTCCATTATTGATCTGCAGCATGCCAACTGGAATGATAATCATTGACTACGTTTACATGCAGTCAAAATTCGGGTTATTGCTAATATTCCGGTTACTGAAACATTGGGAATAATCTGTTTCCATGCGTGAGTAAACAGGGTTATCCCTGTTTACATGGTGATTAATCATTGGGGATATCTGGATCAAACCAGCGACGCACGGAGAACGTGATGACGCAATTCCCGTCATTTCCTCTTCTTCTTCCTGTATCCAAATTCAAAACAGCTGCTTCGCCCAACTTTTCTCTCACCTTCTTGTAAATCTTCTATCCCGGTACTTTCTACCGTCTACAAATGCAGAAATGTTCATATTCTTCATTACATTTATGAAGTGATTAGTCTCCTCCTGGTCTTGGTTTCTCCGTGTTTAGAAGAACTTCCTGGACTCAAAAGACCAGGATTCATTGTGAACAGAACATGTGCAGAAAACACATTCCTGTTCCGTTTAATCGGGATATTCGGTTTGGCGTTTACATGACCCAATATTCGGGTTAGAGAAGGAGGAACCCAGGAGTCATATTCTGGTTTTTAAAACCCGAACATGACTCCTGGGTTCCTCCTTCAAATTCTGGTTATTCAAAGGGGTTATTGGTGTTTACATGGCCGTGCAAAACCGGGTTATTGCCAATATTTGGGTTTTAAAAGGGTTATTGATGCATGGAAACACAGTCCATGGAGACATCTCCATGCACTCTCTGGTCCTGCAAATGAGGGGATTATCAAATAAAATAAACATAGATCCTAAGGGCTCAACCTTAATTGATGTCAGATCAATTTATCTCATAAATTAATGTGAATGCATGTGTTTGGAAACAACCAATTAATGTGGGCGCCTGTCAATATTTCATGTTGAAGAAAGTCTGTTTATGGTGCTCATTTTAGTTTATTGGTCCTTTCAATTTCCACAACACCACCCAAGGACCAAAAGGGGTCGACTGAAGCCTGAGCTTATGACGCCTACTCTTTACATAAGAAAAAACGAAATGAAAAAAAAAAGTTAGCTTTTATAAACTAGTGCATTTAGGATTTAGAGAATGGAACAAAATTCATAAATAAATCCATATGAAAAGTTGCCCGAGTATTAACAAAATAACTGTACACAAACATACAACATATTCCACACGTCATGTCAGACGCGCAGCAGTCCCACAGTCCACATCTTCAAGGCTTTAACATTTGTTTATTGCTCTTTGTAAAAAAATGGTTAAAAAAGGTAATTGCTCCTCTATTAATTCTGTATTTATTTGTGTATAGATGTAATTGAAATTATGTGATTGTAGTAGTTGTCATTATTATTATTAGGCAAACAACCTCAGATGAGTAACATTCAACTTATTCACACAAAATAATGAACAAAAAAATTAAAATAAAAAACCCATGGGCTTTACATGATGCTTTTGATCCATGGGTAGATCAATAACTTCAGGTTGTTTTTCAGCATGATTCATTTTCTCACTCGGTTGTGGAGAATTTCTGCTCTGTTCCTCTACACAACATTGCTTCTGTTATTCGGTCCATTCTGTAACAGTTGTTTCAGTTCATTCTGTAACAGTTGTTTCAGTTCATTGAGGGTCTTTTTGAGCATTTACTTGTACACAACAGTTCAACCACAGTGGTTCACAATTGGACTTTGGGTCATTGTAAAACCTTGAGTCCTTTATTTTGGAGTCATTTTGATTTGCTGCCAAATTTTTCTAGCAAGCTTTAGCTGTTATATAGATGATCTCACATTTGACTCTGGAGTACTCCAACTACTGGTAAAGAGTTTTAAAGACGGGGTACTGACTCATACATACGACATAAAATACTGAGAAATTACTACTTTAAATTTTAAAAAGTACTAAATAGATTCAGACATACAGAAATGTTTTAGTTGGGTTTTTTTTAATAGTGGTTTTTTTTTTTTTTATCCCTTTTATGTTAGATTTCTTTTTTAGTTTGACTGCTATCATATACAGAACTGTCTCAGAAAATTAGAATATTGTGATTTTCTGTAATAATTACAAAAACAAAAATGTCATACATTCTGGATTCATTACAAATCAACTGAAATATTGCAAGCCTTTTATTATTTTAATATTGCTGATCATGGCTTACAGTTTAAGAAAACTCAAATATCCTATCTCAAAAAATTAGAATATTCTGGGAATCTTAATCTTAAACTGTAAACCATAATCAGCAATATTAAAATAATAAAAGGCTTGCAATATTTCAGTTGATTTGTAATGAATCCAGAATGTATGACATTTTTGTTTTTTTAATCGCATTACAGAAAATAAAGAACTTTATCACAATATTCTAATTTTCTGAGACAGTCCTGTATAAGGCGTCTTATATGATGTAAGATAATGTACTACGCTTGTTTTAATGATATATTTACTTACTATTACCCTCTATTGAAACTCTGCAAACCATGAAACAGTATTCTGGTAAACTCTAGTTTCCAATTCACCAAAGAAAAGAAGATGAACCAAATTAAATAGCTAGGAGAGTTAGAGTCGGAGCTATGGGACTCCTACATGAGGATGAATCTGTGTGTGGACAGGAATACCCTGGAGACTCCCGTGATCACAGTTTACACTCCGGTTTGATTAACACCCACACGCTCCGTCTTCAAAGCTAAATAATAAATCGACTTTAAAACGGATCCATCACGTCAGCTGTGGAAGCACAAAGCCCATTGATTGGGGGCCCCTGGGGGCCCGATGACAGGGCGCTGATGAACAGAGACAACACCGGCCCAGGACTCAGACAGCCCGCTGTCAGGGTGGATCTTACCTGGAGAAAGCTGGACGTCTGAGGGTTCCACTTCTCCTCCGGCCTCCCGTGCCACGTGTTCAGGATACTTAAACAGACCTGAGGAAAAACACATCCAAACATCAGTCTCAGGGCAGAGGGCGCCCACCACAAATGTTTGAGGCCGACACAGCCTTTAGGTCGCTGCAAAGGTTCTCAGGTGTCTGAGAACCAAATTATATATGCTCCTCAACTTTTACTGTACTCAGCTCCGGAAGAGTATTAGGGCCGGGCAGGAGAAAAAATATTTGAGGGTGGAAGATTTTTTTTTTATTGTGCACTTCGAGAAAAAGGTTGCAGGACAGTGAGTGTGGGGGTGAACAGCTGCTCCAGAGACGGATGCAGAGGAACTGGGGCGGTTCAACGGCTGCGTTCAACAAAGACACCACGGACTAGGCGCGTTGAAAGCTTGAGATCTTTATTCATTACTGGGACTGGAGGCGGTCATTCCCAACGGTCTGCGTGGGTTTCCTCGCCACTAGTCATGTGACCCAGATCCTGGACTTCAGGTGCACGGATCACAGCCAGGTCCCGGTCCTCAGCACAGTCCCCGAGCACCGGGCGGCCGTGGAATGAGATGACGACGGCAGCGCCATTTTTCATTGCACCTGAAATTCTCCTAGCTATTATTGTTGGCAGTGAAACCCCGACTGGAGGAACATCAATCAGCTGCAGGGCTTTTGATTGTGAATAAGTTGTGAGCAGCAGCCCAGAGGTCTACGGCTGTTACTGAGCTGAAGTCGCTTCAACAAAATAAAAGTTTCATTTGGCTGCACATGACATATTGAAAGCATTAATCATGAATCAGAAGTAGAGATAGGAGCCAGGCGTGGGGACCTGGCCCGGGAAACCACGGGGGATCTGATCCGTCACATTTCTGTGAGGCGTCTGTCCAGTTTCAGCAGCTCAGACGGTCACTGAGCAGGGGAAGTGGGTTTGGGACTTACTTTGCCATCGTTGTAGAGGTTGGGGTTGAAGCGCACACTGTGGCCCCCCGTGGTCTCCAGGTTGACCAGCGGGGGGGAGTTGGGGTAGTCCTGGGGGAAGTACACGTCGAACTCGAAGCAGCCGTTGGCGTACGGAGTGTCGGCCGGGCCTGTGATGAGCACCTGGGGGGGCGAGGAGGGAGAGCTTTAACACACATCAGATCAGCAACAGTTCCACCAGCGGAGGCTGGTGTTTGAGGCAACGCAAGTTTATTTGTACAGCACAAATCAACACTAGGTAATTTAAAGTGCTAACATCAACATTAAAAGCGGCAACACACAATTAAACAGTAAATAACAAATAGAATGATAAGAAAAGAGGTAAAATAATAAAAAGCACAAGTTATATATATATATATATATATATATATATATATATATATATATATATATTGTCTATACCAGGGGTCGGCAACCAAAAATGTTGAAAGAGCCATATTGGACCAAAATCAAAAAAAACTATTATATCTGGAGCCGCAAAAAATGAAAAGTCTTGTATCAGCCTTAGAATGAAGTCAACACATGCTGCATGTTTCTATATTAGTTAGAACTGGGGGAAGATTTTTTTTTTCATTATGCACTTCGAGAAAAAAGTCGAAATGTCGAGAAAAAAGTCAAAATATTGAGGAAATAGTCAAAATTTTTAGAAAAAAAGTCAAAATGTTGAGATTAAAAAAGGAAAAAGGAAGAAAAAAAGAGAAAAAAAGGAAAAAAAGATTAAATAAAGGAAAAAATAAAAAAAGAAGAAAAAATAAAAAAAAAGGAAAAAAAAGAAAAATAAAGGTCAAACATTTTTGAAAAAGCTCCAGGAGCCACTAGGGCGGCGCCAAAGAGCCACATGCGGCTCTAGAGCCGCGGGTTGCTGACCCCTGGTCTATACGGTCAAAACGTACAAATACAGTATTACAAAAGTAATCTGTAACAATTTCTCCGTTGAATTCAACCATTTTGACAATTCTATGCCACAATGCCTGTTTCCAGGTCTTCTAGTTGGAGAGACCTGCTTCAGGTTAGGGGAGTTACCTTCATGATGTCCAGCCTCTCCTCGTCACAGCGGACGAAGACGCTGGAGGAGGAGGACAGGGGCAGGGAGGTGGACAGGGTCACCGCCTCCTGGGCCAGGCGGCGGGATCTGGCGGCGCTGTTGCTGTCGCTGGCGTTCTTCACCTGAGACATGTAGTGGTAGTTGACCTTGAACATCAGCTTGCCTTCGTCGTCCTCTGAAACCATCTCAAACGTGTCTGGGAGGAAGGAGACAGAGTGTGAGCGCCCCGCCTGGACAGAGACCCCGCCTGGACAGAGACCCCGCCTGAGCAGAGACCCCGCCTGAGCAGAGACCCCGCCTGGAGAGAGACCCCGCCTGGACAGAGACCCCGCCTGAGCAGAGACCCCGCCTGAGCAGAGACCCCGCCTGGACAGAGACCCCGCCTGGACAGAGACCCCGCCTGGACAGAGACCCCGCCTGAACAGAGACCCCACCTGAGCAGAGACCCCACCTGAGAAGAGACCCCGCCTGAACAGAGACCCCGCCTGAACAGAGACCCCACCTGAGCAGAGACCCCGCCTGAACAGAGACCCCACCTGAGCAGAGACCCCGCCTGGACAGAGACCCCGCCTGGACAGAGACCCCGCCTGAGCAGAGACCCCGCCTGAACAGAGACCCCGCCTGGACAGAGACCCCGCCTGGACAGAGACCCCGCCTGAGCAGAGACCCCGCCTGAGCAGAGACCCCGCCTGAGCAGAGACCCCGCCTGAGCAGAGACCCCGCCTGGACAGAGACCCCGCCTGAGCAGAGACCCCGCCTGAGAAGAGACCCCGCCTGAACAGAGACCCCGCCTGAACAGAGACCCCGCCTGAGAAGAGACCCCGCCTGAGCAGAGACCCCGCCTGAGCAGAGACCCCGCCTGGACAGAGACCCCGCCTGAGCAGAGACCCCGCCTGGAGACTCCCCGTCCACCAAAACTAGGGATGCCCCGATCCTGCTCTCATATACTCGTACTCGCAAAGATTCTCAGATACCACGCACCGATACCACTTCATTGTTGTTGTAGGTACGACAAAAGAAGCAAGGCAGACTGCCAGCTATGTGCTGCTAAGGAGCCACTGTCAGGTGGAGAAGACGAAGGATTTCTCCGTCTTCTCAACGCACTCGAGCCTTAATATATATATCAAATAATTTGATATTTTATTAAATGTGAAGACAGTGCCAGTGTGGAGACTTTTTATTTACACAGAAAGATTCTTTTTTGTTTAAAATAGTTATTCTACTCATTAGGGCCTTCAATAGGTAAGTGTTTTGTATCTGTAGGAATTGTTTTCCTCGTTTTTATATTTTTTCTCCCGACGAAAGGAAGGCCTTTTTTCCCCCTAAACGTGCCCCAAAAGTCACCAACTTTTGCACCAAGCCAGGCCTGGTGATAAATGTGATATTTAATAGTTTGCATTAATGGGCGTGGCCTAACGGCTCAACAGCGCCCCCTAGAAAACTTTGTGCCTCAAGCCCCACAATACGGTTTGACGTACATGCACGAAATCGGTACACATGTCGCAACTTAAAGAAAAGTCTCTTGGCGCCATGGCCGAAACCCAACAGGATGTCGGCCATTTCGAATGAATCCGTGTAATTTTGGCGAAATTTATGCCACTTCTTCGACCGTTAATGCGCCCGAACCGTAACATGCACCCAAGTGTGTTATACATCAAAATGTGCGTCTCCATCCTGCGACGATGGGCATTACTTTTCTCAGTCAAAAGCGTTACCGTGGCAACGCTAGACCCCAAAAAGCGCGCCCCCCCTTCATCTGATTGGTCCATATTTGATAGTTCCTACTTTCTGCTATAACTTTTGAATGGTTTGATATAGAGAGTCGTGGGTGGTGTCATCGGACTCGGTATTCGGGACTCGGTGAGTCCTTGAACTTTATGGGTGAAAATTGCACGCGCGAGGGCCCGTTCATCGCTGCTTGCAGCTTTAATTTAATTTATTTTTATTGAATTTATCTGTTGCAAATAAAACCTGTCTTCCAATTCGTTGCATTTTTCATTGCATTTTTCGCCTAGTTATTTTTGTGGTAGAAGTATCGTATCGGTACTCTGTATCGGCAAGTACACAAATTAAAATACTCCTACTCGGTGTGAAAAAAATGGTATCGGGGCGTCCCTAATGTATGCTTTCACAATAAACCTTTAAAAGGAATTAAAACATTCCACTTTCTCTTCCTTGTCGCCAATTTCTTGTCCTAGTTATTTAAAAAACGGAATAGTGAATTTCCCCATCACGGGACAACAGCAATCTCTCAGTATGTTCAGTTTCAGCTAGAAATACCCCTCCAAACATTGAGTTTACAAGCATGTGAAACGTGTTTTTGCTGCGGAGACAGAAACAACTCTGTTTCCAGTCCAGACACTGGCAGTGATGTCAGACATCCATTAGATGCTCGTCAGCCTGATTGACGGTGACACGGCTGGGTGAGAGTGATGGACAGACGGGGGTGGGGCTGGACTGGCAGACGGCCAGTACGTGCACCGCGCCAGCGGCTCGTCAGACTCACCGAACTGAAGTTTCTTCATGATGGCCACGTATTTCTCCTCCAGAGAGCGGAGCAGGGACAGCGGCTTGGGCCGGCTGGACACCTTCCTGGAGCACTCCACCAGCTTCCTCTCTGGTGGGGGGGCACAGGAGGGAGGCCACGGTTACACATAGTATTTACAAAAACAGATATTTCTCTGAAAAATACCATCATTTACACAAACCCGCATAAATACACTGTTAACGCTTGTGCTGTCTTTGGGTCAAAATGACCCAATCCTTCTATCCTTCTTTCCTCCTGCCATGCTCTCTCCTTCCTTCTTCCTTTCCTCTTTTCCTCCTTTTTTACCCTCCTTTACTCATTTTTCTTCCTACCTCCCAATTCGTTCCTTTATAACCTTCTTTGCTTTTCCTTCCTACTTCCCTCCCTTCTTTCTTTCCTTTTCTCCATTCCTTCCTCTCTTCCTTCCATCTTTTCTCCCTTCTTTCCTCCCTTCCTTACTCCCTTTCCTACTTCCTTCCTTTTCTCCTTTCTTCCTTCTTCTCTCCTTTCTTCCTTCTTTCCTTTTCTCCCTTCACCCTCCCTTGACCCAATGACAGCACAAGGGTTAAGGTGCTATGAGCAGCCAAACCTACAGGGGGCAGTGTAACGAGAAGATAAAGTCATGCTAGCCAATCAGAATCCTGGAAAAAAACATCAACAAATGACACGAGTAACTTCCAGTTACTTCCAAGATGAACCAGAGTCTTTCGTTTGGAGTGACAGAGAAGGGGAGTTACTTTTAAGTGTGACGTTAGAATATAAATCAGGTAAAATACAAGAAAATATCAAACAAATTGTAAACACAGGTCGCACACATGACGCTGGTGACGTTTCTGTCTCATAATGTGACGTTCTGGAGCCTAAATGTCCGTTTCTCTCTGTTTACAAGCAAACGTGAAGACGGAGTTTTTGCAAATCTCCACTTTGGCCGGAGTTTTCAGAAATGATGGTTTTTGGTGACTTTGAACTTCGTTTTCGTGTAAACGAACGGCCAAAACGCATGAAAACACCTCCGTTATTTGCTACGTGTGAGGACTGAGGTGGCTGCATGCTCCTCTGTTGGACGGGGGGGAAATCCAGCCTGACTGAGGGAGTCAAGAATACACATAAAGCCTGGTGGAACAGGCTTCCACAAACTAAAGCAGACAGATCCCAACACTGACAGACAGACAAATACCTGGATGTCCTGGACGTTCTAGGTATTTCCTGAAGCCACTCTACTAATTTAATGATGTTTCCACCTCAGGCTGCGATGCTGCCAGCTCCACATGGTGATGTGGCTTATTTTCATAAATACATGGACATCTGTATTCTCCGTCTCACGCATCCACCTCCATCACACCTGACGGCCGCTGCTTCACCTAAGTGAGCAGTCTGGAGGCTGATTATGGAGACGGAGCAGAAAGAAATCCTCTGGAGGGAGCTGGAAGAACCGGGCCGGAGGATCATTAACGTTGTACTGTGTAGAGAAAAGGTAATGGAGGGGGGGGGTGTTTCATCATGTGGTGGACACTTTATTGATGGTATTGCCTCCTTAAGATGACTGATAACCAGCCTCAAGTGTCTCCTCTCTCCCCTCTGAGCCTCAAGCCCCCAGTTTGAATCCAGTGACGGAACCTAAATAGATAAATGATTCTGAGCCTTTGAAACGATGACTGTGTTTCCATGCATCAATAACCCTTTTAAAACCCGAATATTGGCAATAACCCAAATTTGCACGGCCATGTAAACACCAATAACCCCTTTGAATAACCCGAATTTGCTCATATTCGGGTTTTTAAAAAACCCAATATGAGCCCTGGGTTACTCCTTCTAAAACCCGAATATTGGGTCATGTAAACACCAAACGGAATATTCCCATCAAACGGAACAGGAATCTGTTTTCTGCACATGCTCTGTTCACAAGGAATCCTGGTCTTTTGAGTCCAGGAAGTTCTTATAAACACGGAGAAACCAAGACCAGGAGGAGACGAATCACTTCATAAATGTAATGAAGGATATGAACATTTCTGCATTTGTAGACGGTAGAAAGTACCGGGATAGAAGATTTACAAGAAGGTGAGAGAAAAGTTGCGCAAAGCAGCATTTGTTTTGAATTTGGATACAGGAAGAAGAAGCAGAAATGACGGGAATTGCGTCATGACGTTCTCCGTGCGTCGCTGGTTTGATCCAGATATCCCAAATGATTAATTACCATGTAAACGGAATATTCCCAATGTTTCAGTAACCGTAATATTAGCAATAACCCCAATTTTGACTGCATGTAAACGTAGTCAATAAATAAATTGCAGTTTTGGTTCTCAGGAGAGAAAAATCCATGAATGTGACGAGCTGCAGATCTACGTTTATGAGTCTTAATCAGATAAACCTGGAAGGACATGGTAAGAGGAAAACGGCTTGCATTTCTCTTCCAGCATGATGAACCTAAGGTGTCCCCCACTCAAGGGCGGTGTTATGTCCCTTCCTGCTGCCAGGTGTCCTCAGGTGTCCTCAGGTGTCCTCCAGAAGCCTTGTAACTGGTCAACAGCCCACCCGGCAGCATGGATCAGACAAAGCAGGAATCTCAGGACCAATAATGCAATAATCCCTGGCACATTAATGCTAATAAAAGTCAAAATGCAGACAAAGGTGTCTGCATTTTGCATTTGCATTTGCCTGAAGACACCGAACTGATCCTGTTTTATGTCTGACGTGCAAAAATATATGTACAGGACTGTCTCAGAAAATTAGAATATTGTGATTTTCTGTAATGCAATTAAAAAAACTAAAATGTCATACATTCTGGATTCATTACAAATCAACTGAAATATTGCAAGCCTTTTATTATTTTAATATTGCTGATCATGGCTTACAGTTTAAAAAAACTCAAATATCCTATCTCAAAAAATTTGAATATTCTGGGAATCTTAATCTTAAACTGTAAGCCATAATCAGCAATATTAAAATAATAAAAGGCTTGCAATATTTCAGTTGATTTGTAATGAATCCAGAATGTATGACATTTTTTTTTTATTTTTTTTTTATTTTTTTTTTATAATTGCATTACAGAAAATAAAGAACTTTATCACAATATTCTAATTTTCTGAGACAGTCCTGTATATTATCGAAATAAAGATGCCTGTAAAGAAATGAAAGCCAAAGAAGACGGTAGGAATAACTGCATAGTCTTTTTCTCTATTAACATTTCCAGTTTTGTCCCGGCTCTTTCTGATTAGTCGTATGAGGAAATTATGCCGACAGCAAAGGTGAGAAAGATTGGTCCGGTCCAACTCCCAGAAACAGGCCAGCGGCACCCTTGATTAAAATGAAACTGTCACACGGCAGGCAGTCAATTAGAGCCGGGGGACTTCCTGCTCGGATAAACCCGGAGACCCATTTTCACGTCCTTGCAGGGAGAGGGCAGGACGCAGACGACGGATGGGGGGGTGAAGGGGAGCTGCAGAGACCAGGATGGGGGGGTGAAGGGGAGCTGCAGAGACCAGGATGGGGGGGTGAAGGGGAGCTGCAGAGACCAGGATGGGGGGGTGAAGGGGAGCTGCAGAGACCAGGATGGGGGGGTGAAGGGGAGCTGCAGAGACCAGGATGGGGGGGTGAAGGGGAGCTGCAGAGACCAGGATGGGGGGGTGAAGGGGAGCTGCAGAGACCAGGATGGGGGGGTGAAGGGGAGCTGCAGAGACCAGGATGGGGGGGTGAAGGGGAGCTGCAGAGACCAGGATGGGGGGGTTAAGGGGAGCTGCAGAGACCAGGATGGGGGGGTGAAGGGGAGCTGCAGAGACCAGGATGTCGGAGCCGGAACCCAAGAAGAAGCACTACAATCAAGCTACGGTGGGAAATGAAAGGCTCTGGGTGCTGGCAGACAAGCTCAGAGTTGGACAGAGAACGGAGGACGCAGGGGGGCTGGTCATGGACAAAAAACTTCATCCTATCAAGACTTTCAAGTTAGCAGAGGATCTTAACAAAACACAGAACCCTGAATAGAGGGTCTGCATTGATGTCACTTCCCCACTTGCCCAGCCCCCTTACTCCAATTTCTTGCTAAATCTATGAGTACAGTCGATCGCACAACAGCTCTTTCCCATTTTAGATGTTTTCCAGTTGCTCAAACTGAAAGTTTACGCTGCCACTCAGTCTCTCTGACACTCAGTCTCTCTGACACTCAGTCTCTCCGACACTCAGTCTCTCCGACACTCAGTCTCTCCGACACTCAGTCTCTCCGACACTCAGTCTCTCCGACACTCAGTCTCTCCGACACTCAGTCTCTCCGACACTCAGTCTCTCCGACACTCAGTCTCTCCGACACTCAGTCTCTCCGACACTCAGTCTCTCCGACACTCAGTCTTTCCGACACTCAGTCTTTCCGACACTCAGTCTTTCCGACACTCAGTCTTTCCGACACTCAGTCTTTCCGACACTCAGTCTTTCCGACACTCAGTCTTTCTGACACTCAGTCTTTCTGACACTCAGTCTTTCTGACACTCAGTCTTTCTGACACTCAGTCTTTCTGACACTCAGTCTTTCTGACACTCAGTCTTTCTGACACTCAGTCTTGGCCGCGGTATGTTTGGAGCTGTCAAATACGTATAGCGTGTTAATTTAGCTGAGTGATGGTTCTTTTGGAACCAGATTCACAACGAGTGCGTTAGAGAAGACACACTTCCACGGAGAAACAGCTGCAGTGTTTCCATACCCTGGTTGGCCTGCCGCAGGCTGGTGGTGGCGGCGTGGACGATCTCTGCCGTCCTCTGGATGTCGGGAACCAGCAGGGTCAGGCCCTCGGGCTCGGGTTCAGAGCCTTCTGCCTTCACCACGCCTTTACTCTTATCTTTCTTGGACCTGCAACGCACAAACACACAACCATAAGAGGGGTGGTGTGGGGGCTGCTGCTCAGCTGAAGCACAGCAGACAGAGACCAGAGCGGCTGAGAGGATCACCGCCGGCCGGGCCGTTGGCCCTGGATCACCGCCGGCCGGCCCGTTGGCCCTGGGCCTCCTCCTTCATTCTAACCACGGGGAGATGGAGGACGAGCCCGTGGGCTTCAGGATCTGAGCCTGAAACTTCACCTTGGACATGTGTTTAGTGAGGCTGGACGATAAGAACATTCTCCTCCAGGCTCCTGTTTGTGACCGCTGTCCGGGTCTGTCCAGGTCTGTCCAGGGGCCTCATTTATAAAAGAATGCGTAGGATTCATACGATAAGTGCACGTGCGGCCAAAAGCCGAAAATGGCGGGCGCAAAAAAAAATCCTGATTTATAAAACCATGTGCACGCACACTTGCACGCAATATTCGCTTCATAAATCACAGTCCAGCTGGAAGGTTGGATACGTGAATTTGCCTCATATCCCGCCCTCTACACGCCCACTTTTTACCATAAATGGTCAATGCAAACTACATGATTGTATTTGCATATAAATGAGCTTGCTGAGCATGTGCAGCGGCTTCCTGCAGCCTGTTTCTGCTGCGTCAGGATGAATGAGACATATGTCGAGACGGTGTCCTACCTCTGCAGAAAATACAACCGTACGATCCCCGTTTCTTTTTTCTCCGTTTTTTTTTTCCAAAGGCTTTTTCATGCAAATAGACGATTTAACAGCAGGAAGTCAGAATGTGCTTTACATAGATCTATGTGTACGACGCTTCGGCGGAAGAAAAAAACCACATTTCCACATATATATTGGCAGGTAGGATGATTTGACAGATGAAAATACCCCGTCAGATCACGCTTCCACATAGACATCAACATTTATCTATGCAGAAGCTTGATCTCACAGGGTATTTTCTTCCGCCGCAGCGTCGTACACATAGATCTATTTGGAAGCACATTCTGACTTCCTGCTGTTAAATCGTCTATTTGCATGAAAAAGCCTTTGAAAAAAAAGATACTGAGATAAAAGAAACGGGGATGGTACGGTAGTATGTTCTACCGAGGTAGGACACCTCGGCACAACACCGGCTTGGGTGTACATGGATCTATAAGTCTGATATGTGATGACATTAAGAGTATGACATGAATCTGGCTTAATTTCACCACCTCACCGTCTGTGTCGCCAGTTCCCCATATCTTCAGACTGTTCCTACGCGAGGGTCAGGGTTGGCGTAAAGATACACACATTTTTCGGTTCGTTTTTTTTTAAATCCCAACCTTTGCGTAGAAGGTGGCTTGCGCATCTTTCAAGCCCTGTTTTGTGCGCAAGCAAGCTTTATAAATGAGGCCCCAGGACTGTCCAGGTCTGTCCAGGTCCGTCCAGGTCAGCCCCCTCCACACATACAGACTGCTGTGGAGACTCAGATAGGCTAACCCCACTGCTCAGTGACGGGGAGGGTCCGGTCCTGCTGCTGCTGCACCTGACCTGAGCTGCTGCAACATTCATGACAGCCACTTCCAGACCCATCATTCATGTGGAAGCGTGCACGTCTGAGCTGCCTTGTGCGTGCCGTTGAGTGAGCTGAGCTGGAGCTGAGTTGGCTCATCGCATCTCCTGGAGGGAGAATTTCTACGCGAGGCTCTTTTTCCACTTTCCACTGAAAACTGGATCCAGATATCTGACATCAGCCGTCAAGTGAAAGCAGCAACACCAGGGACGTTGGTCTTACCTGAGGCGGTTGGTGTAAGTGTCCACACACGTCTTCATCTTGGCCAGCAGCATCCCCACCGAGGTCCGGCCCTCAGAGTGCTCTTCGTCGTCCTCCTCCTCCTCCTCGTCCTCCTCCAGCGCCAGGTCTCCCGTCAGCGGCAGCAGCAGAGGAACCAGGGCCGTGCAGGTGGAGATGGCCCTCAGCAGCTCCAGCAGGGCCCGGTAGAGCGGCACATGGCGCGCCATGTCCAGCACTGCACACAGGACACAAGAGGGACAGAGTTCTCAGAAACACAGCCAGCAGCACGGCGAACAGCGCTGGCAACGCTCAGCAGAGTCTGGATGAACTCTGGCATCCTTCGGATATTTCCATCATAACAAACCGTCACTTCTCTTCGGCTATCAAAACGGATCTCTCCTGTCGTTGTCGTAGCTACAGAAACAAGAGCTCTGCTTCCTGGATAGTTTTCCCTGCTGGATGGGCCGGGCAGCGCGGCGTGAACCGTGTTTATTTGTTAATTTATTAGGATCCCCATTAGCCATCACTCCATTGTGGGAGTAATGGCTTTTCTTCCTGGGGTCCTCACACAGGACAATTATATACATACAAATTTCAGGAAATTTTGATATGGACATGCCCTACTGCCCATTCGTCCCGTCTCGCTGCTTTTGTTCAGGGCTGTACTGGTTGTGTCTAAGGTTGTTTTGTTTGTTTCGGAGGTGGTTCTTGCCATGTTTGGTGTTATTAATAATGGCCAATAGACCAAACCAGGGCCTGGATGCACGTTGCGGTTCGGGCCACATTTACAGATGATTTATTCATATTCTCCCCCATAAAAATGCATAGGTTTTGTTGCCATTGTAACAAGCCCCATGCCACTACTTGGAATGCCCATAATAAAAAACATACAGAATAAAGTATAGAATTATACATGGTAGAAAAAACTAGAATATTAAAATAATTTACCACAGTGTCGAATGCTAATTACAATTGGAAAAGATTGTTAAAACCTGTTTTCACACCAACTCAATACCTAGGCTTATGAAACCAAAAAACATCAAAAACTTACCAAGAAGTCAGATATTAGTCAGATATTATACACAAACTTTTTCTAAAATCATCTTTTTCAGTTTGGTTTTAAAACTACTGCTTTCAGGTAATAAGAGCTCGGGTGGAAGCCTGTTCCACTCTGCAACAGTTTTGTACAGAGCTGTTCTTCTGTTGCTTGTCTTGTGTCATGGTTCTGTCTGTTATTGGTTGGCACTAGTTGTAAATAAGCAGTTAGGTTTACCAACAGAATATATATTCTTTATAAACAAAATAAGACTGCATGTCAGTCTGTCTTTTACCATTAGCCATGATAGTCTGTCATGCATTTCTAACACATTGTCTCTTATGGAGCACTGAAGTACAACCTGCTCTATTCTGAGTTAACTGGAGTTTTCAAATGTCTTTTTGTGACGCACAAGACCAGAGCGTGTACAGGACCAGGACCTCCCCTCAGGGACCACGGTGGAGGCTACACTTGGCTCCGTGTGGCTGGCAGGCAGCAGCAGACGCTCCGTTTACCAGCTGCCATCTGATCATGTCTGCCTCCCAGCAGCCGAGCTGCAACAGGCCATGCAGCAGTCTGCTGCTGCACAAACGCCACATTCCCCCACCAGACGCCTCAGAGAAACACGCATTACAAGAACCCACAGGAGGAGGAAACAACGTGACAACCAGTGGAACAATAAGTGCAGACAGGAAGCAGCGAGGACGGAGGGGAAACATCACAGCTGCTGATATGAGGACCTTCAGGAGGAGAGATGTTTGGCTCTCTGCAGAGACGGCATGTGTCACTGAAACATGACGGATGGGTTGCAGCTGAGAGGCAACCTTGTGAGAGGTGCAGTGGAAATGATGTTTCCAAGAACATGAGAGGCTGAAGTTGAGCTCACTGGTCAGTTTTTAAGGTGAAGGATGGATTGAGAGCACAATTACTGAGCAGCAGGAAATCAGAGTGGAGCTTGTTTTACGTTGTGAAAAGGGACGCTAGGAGCAGAAAAACGACACATCTGTGTGAAGGTCCGATTAGATTACTGATGGAAACATGTCGGAATGAACGATGAAGAACGACCTCAGTGTGAGACGGAAGCTCCAGAGAGATGTGTCTGCACAACAGTCACGGTCTGATCACGGACCAAAGCTGACGATTCAACCCTCTGAACCCCAACCTGGGCCCCGACCGCCAACACCGGCAGGTGCACCCGCCCCCACGAGAGCGGGCCCCCCAGAACCAAAGGAGCGCCCCGCTGCAAGGGCAGCGAGGGGGGGAGCAGAGACGGGCACTTTCTACTGAAACCCCCGCCTCTCTACCGTCGTCCTCCCAGGTTCTGCCCCACACCGACCTCCCTGAGCTGTAATCAGCTTTCAAATCCTTTAACCGCTGTCTCTGGACGACACGGCGCCAGGATCCCCATCCCCGCCAGGTACATCACCGGAATTACTTGGAGAAATGTGTGTCATCATCAGAGCTGCTGTCAATGTCAGGCTCTCGTGTTCTTACACCCCCCCACCAAGGACGAGTACGGCAGGGGAAGGCTTTTCCTTCAGGAAGAGGGGACAGGCAACGCGCCCCAGAGGACCTGCACATTTATGTGAGAAAAAGATCTAATCACCCTGGGCTATTTAATACTGCATAATAATACTGAATAAAATCTGTTTTCAACCCGGCCGGAGCTCTGGTACGTGTGTTTCAGCATTACCATGGAAACCTCGCATGGCCAAACAGTTCCAGCTTGTAAACGAGACTAATGACCAGCCGCAGAAACACACCGGCCTGCTAGGAAACGTCAAGCAGAGAAATTCTCATTAACCTCAAAACCTGTGTGACCCCAGCGTGGGTCAGGGGGCCCCCACACCCGGAACCCTGGAGGCTTTGAGAGGCAGCTGATCTAAGAGAAGCAGCTCATGGCTATCAGAAGTAGCACGACAGGAGAACTCAGATGTGTCTGACAGAAACAGAAGCACAGCAACGCAGACAGTCCACCTGCTTGAGGTATGCTGCAGGGGGGACCCACATGATCCACTGGGCGGCGCCTCTCACCCTTCTTCTCCTCTCCTCTTCCCTTCCTCTCTTCTCCATCATCATCATCTTCTCCATCTCCATTTTTATTTATTATAAGTATCTCATAGCTATCATTTTTGTCCATCGCTCCTGTAGTTTCCTGTGCTGGCCCCCCTTTTCTTCTCTTTTGTACATGGTGCAGCATCCTCTGCCGGTGGCAAAGAGCATCTCTGAATGCACAACACCCGAACCTGCAGCGTGGGAGTGAGAGGGGCAGGGTAACGGCCCCTTCGGGCGGGGGAGAGGTTTGTCCGTCAAGACTCCTCTCCCTGGCCCTGCTCCTTCTCAACCTTTCCCCCGACCCTGAACCTAACCTGGGGCTTGCTGATTGGGCCGGAGCTTTGGGAGCTGCGAGCTGGCCTGCGGTCCCCACCCCTGGTCATCCCGTTGCTGCTTCCACCTGCCTGCTGTCCCCACCCCCGGTCATCCCGTTGCTGCTTCCACCTGCCTGCGGTCCCCACCCCTGGTCATCCCGCTGCTGCTTCCACCTGCCTGCTGACCCCCCCCCCCCCCTCTGGTCATCCTGCTGCTGCTTCCACCTGCCTGCTGTCCCCACCCCCGGTCATCCCACTGCTGCTTCCACCTGCCTGCGGTCCCCACCCCCGGTCATCCCGCTGCTGCTTCCACCTGCCTGCGGTCCCCACCCCCAGTCATCCCGTTGCTGCTTCCACCTGCCTGCGGCCCCCACCCCCGGTCATCCCGCTGCTGCTTCCACCTGCCTGCTGACCCCCCCCCCCTCTGGTCATCCTGCTGCTGCTTCCACCTGCCTGCTGTCCCCACCCCCGGTCATCCCACTGCTGCTTCCACCTGCCTGCGGTCCCCACCCCCGGTCATCCCGCTGCTGCTTCCACCTGCCTGCGGTCCCCACCCCCAGTCATCCCGTTGCTGCTTCCACCTGCCTGCGGCCCCCACCCCCGGTCATCCCGCTGCTGCTTCCACCTGCCTGCTGACCCCCCCCCCCCTCTGGTCATCCTGCTGCTGCTTCCACCTGCCTGCTGTCCCCACCCCCGGTCATCCCACTGCTGCTTCCACCTGCCTGCTGACCCCCCCCCCCCCTCTGGTCATCCTGCTGCTGCTTCCACCTGCCTGCTGTCCCCACCCCCGGTCATCCCACTGCTGCTTCCACCTGCCTGCGGTCCCCACCCCCGGTCATCCCGCTGCTGCTTCCACCTGCCTGCGGTCCCCACCCCCAGTCCTCCCGTTGCTGCTTCCACCTGCCTGCGGCCCCCACCCCCGGTCATCCCGCTGCTGCTTCCACCTGCCTGCAGACCCCCCCCCCCCCTCTGGTCATCCTGCTGCTGCTTCCACCTGCCTGCTGACCCCCACACCCCTCCCTCTGGTCATCCCGTTGCTGCTTCCACCTGCCTGCGGTGTGCTGCTGACGTCCCCGACCCCCCAGTCTGGCCCTCGGCAGGAGGGTCCCCCCTTATGATCCTGGTCCTGGTCCAGGTTTCTTTCCTCCTAAAGGGGAGTTTTTCTTGCCACTGTTTGGCTTAAGGTTTTTCTCCCACTAGGGGAGTTTTTACCTGCCATTGTTTATGTAATAATTGCTCGGGGGTTTATGTTCTGGGTCTCTGTAAAGCGTCTGGAGACAACTTTTGTTGTATTAGACGCTATATAAATAAAATTGAATTGAATTGAAATTGAAGCAGCATCTCTAAATCCCACTGGGCTCATTTAAGAAAGACATGAGTAAAACAGGAAGCCTATGCCCGGGCCGAGCCTCACTAATTTCAGGCTGGTGAGAACTCCTGGGACTGCACTGCATTCCTGATCAAGCAACTTGAAAAGCATGGAGGCCTGAAAGACCAAGAAGAACGCGTGTTAATCAGCCTCAACTGGCGTCGCCGCTGTTTCAAACGGGTCCACAAAGCACCTGCACACTTCCTGCAGTCTCTTCAACAATCAGACAAATTAACTCAATACAGGGTTTGCTGAATGTTGCAGGTCTTCAAGTCCAACACTTCATGCTTTATAAAGGTTCTGAACATTGACGTTGTTTTCTACGCGAGGCCTTTTCAGCGTGTTGACCCCCAGAACTAGAGGGCAGTAACCTGGGGGGGGGGTTAGCCCTGAGGTCCAGATAACTGCAGCGCTGAAACATCCATTATTGATCAGCCGGGGAGCTTCAGGGTGGAGCGGAGGACGTTCCACGGTGCTGGGCGGCTCCGTCCTTCAGACACCCCCCCCCCAGGCCTTCAGCTACCTGATATCCAGTATCAAAATCCACAAAGGTTCAGCTACCTCCACCCCCTCAAAGGTATCCAATAACAGGTAGAGCTGCCTCTGGCCAACCAAGCACAAGGTAAATAAACATCCACCGTCCACACCGGCAGCACTTCTGATCCTGCAGATGAACTCTGCACTAAACAACCCTCCCCATCACGACCCTCAGTCCTTCCTAGGGCCGGCAATCTTTCACTATCTCAAGAGTCCATTCTGCTTTTTGGGGCCACGATTTGATTAAAAATGATTTTCAATTCAAAATGATTGGATTCAGATACTATTGTGAATTGATTTTTGGGCACACCCCTAGTTAATTACATGCAGATACTCTGGATTATCCTCATGACCTTAACTTGATGGAAATGGATGGATATGAAAATGTGAACATAAATAAAATGTGTGTATTTTCACTTTGAACCAAAGCTATTTGGTTTCCTCTTCTTCAGTGAGCTCTGTGGTTGTAATGGTTTGCTACCAATGCAGGATCCAGGAACGTCTGAGAAGTAACGATGGATGTCCACTTCACCAAAATGTGTTAAACACATCATTTAAACGTTTAAAACCAATGTTCCCCCAGTGCTGGAGGCAGTGTGGAAACTGGAACGCTGATCACTCTCATATCTTCTGGTTATGTCCAAAAATCCACATTTACTGGGAAAACATATGTATCGCTGTGGGAAAGATTTTGGGATATAAGATTCCTAATGATGTTAAAGTTCTGTATTTCTGTGATTTGACAGATGATGTGATTAAGAAGGAAGACTGGTATCTGTGCAAAATATTGCTAATGGCCTGTAAAAAGACAATCACCAAGAACTGGTATAAACCTGAGACCCCAGGTCTTAATCAGTGGATGGACAGAGTTAAAGAAATATATGCTATGGAGAAGATGACTTTCTGTTTGAGGTCCAAAGGAGCGATCTTCCACAGGAAATGGGTGAAATGGTACTGTATGCCTTTATTGGAGGAATAGAGGACGCTATCAGTTACACAGGTCACTTGAGCTGATTGGACATTGTCATGACATAACATCATCTACATAGGAGCCCCCATGTTTCTGTCTGTTTGATTGTTTGTTTGTTTGTTGTATAAGCTGTTCCCCAAAGAAAAACTGGGGAGGTTTGCGTATTTCAGATCAGAACAGTTTGAAATCATTCACGGTATCCGGAGCAGCTGCGAGAGAGAGCTGGGAGAGCCATGTGGACCAGGATCACTCTGGAAACCCCCGTCGGCACAGACAAACGTTCACAAACGGCAAAAAACTAGTGAGAAAGACAAGTAAGCTGTACATCCATCTGGTCCAGACGGTCGGGGGACACATCTGGGACACATCTGGGACAAATCTGGGACACATCTGGGACACATCTGGGACACATCTGAGACACATCTGGGACTGGACGCATTAGAAACTGACCGTCTCATAGTGTAAATGTTTTTTTTGGGTGTGTCCAGGTTCCTGTCCCCCTCTGTCCACCTCTGTGACGGCAGCACTAGTGCCGAGATGTCAGAGACATGCTGCCTTAAAGAACACGTCTTTTCCTGCCACGTCCATTGATTTTTCAACAAGAAAATGTCAAACCAGATGACAGAGTCGTGACTGAGGAAAAGGAGGAGGAAGGTCCTGACCCGTCCACGGCCAGACCCCCGTGTCCCCCCCCCCCCCCCCCCACATCCCTGCCTTTCCTCAGGTCTGCCGGAGCAGCTGATGACGGCTCGCCTGAGCCCACGCTGGGTCGCGTTTGCCTCGGTCCTGGAGTCTCCCCCCCCTTTGTTTAAGTGCAAGTGTGTGTGTGTGTGTGTGTGTGTGTGTGTGTGTGTGTGTGTGTGTGTGTGTGTGTGTGTGTGTGTGTGCACCCCAGCAGCCTGCATGGCAGTGAGAGAGGAGGAGATGATTGTAAGTGTGAGCGATCCAGTCTCCCCCTCCTCTTCCTCCTCCTCTCTCCCTCTCGTGCTTCTCCTCCGTCCTCTCCGCCACCGTCAGGACCTGTCCTCCCTCTCCTCCCTCTCCTCCCTCTCCTCCCTCTCTCGTCAGCGCTCAGTGTGGTTATGCAACACACCTTCCTCCCACGGTGACGAGCTGGTGCCGGAGCGCCGCCGGAGCGCCGCCACCACCCGCCGCCCGGATTTTGATGGTTTCTCCGGAGCCGGCTGAGCGGGGAACTCCGGCTCTCTCCTGCTCTCTCCTGCTCCGTCCCGGAGCTGCAGACATCACCGTGCACCATGCAGGCATGTGAAGACGCTCTCATTCCCCTGACCCCCCAGCGGAGACGGAGACCGGTGGATGTGTGCTGAGAGGTTTACAGACACTCCGGAGGAGGTGGTGGAGACGTGTGGAGCAGACGTACAGGACCGGAGGAGAGGTGGGAGGGTGGGAAGGAGAGGGCTTTTCCTCCCCCCCACATCAGAGCTGAGGAGGAACAACTGAGCCAGGACTTGTGAGGGGGAACTTCATTTCGGGGGGGGCTGGTGTGCAGGGGAGGCCACCGCTCAACTTCAGACTGGAGGACTAAAGTGGCGAGCAGCGGTGTTGGATGGAGCGGCGTGAAGCCGCCGCGGCACCGCTGCCTCCGCCTGCTCGGCGCGCTGCTCACAGCTCGGGGACGGCGGCTTCAGACCCCCCCCCTCTCTGCTCCGTCTCACATGGAGGATGTCTTTAAAGCTGCGTTCTCCCTGCCGGGATGTGGGAAGCATGTCGGATGATGTCGTGCACCTTAAAGGTCTGAGGGTAAGACGCTTCTCCTTTCTGTGCTTTGGTTTTCTCTGCTGACCTGAGATGTGAGGGAGGAGGAGAGCGGAGCTCCATCTCTCCCGTTTCTCCTCAGCCTTCTTCCCAGTGAAGGCTGGATTCAGGGCTCCTTCCCTGGAGCACCAGGAGCTCCTGGTGCTCCCAATCACACTCGTCCTGACGTTGACGGCTTTCATTGCAGGCTCAGCTATCCAGGACCTTGGTTTTAACCAAACACTAACGTCCACGTCTGTGTATAGCTGATGTTCTTCTGGCTGGATAACCAGCTCTTCATCACAATGAAGGAAATCCTAGACCCGTGCTCCCGTGGTGCTGAGCTTCTCTTCCCTTCTCTTCCAGATCCGTGTCCGGGGGTGCCGGGTTAGGTGAGCCGGGACCATGGGCACCACCATCATCACGCTGGAGGACCTGCGGGCGGCCGAGGCCGAGGAGGAGCAGGAGGAATCCATCCTGGCCCTGCTGGGCATCATCGGCACCTTCCTCAACCTGTTTGTCATCGTGTTCGTGTACATCTACACCACATTGTGAGGTGCCACACGCTTGGATGAAGGCTGGGGTGAGGCGGACGAGAGAGACGAGTCCGACATGAACGTCTGCCCCAGAGCCGGGAGGGGGGGCGTGCACGGGGGGGCTGAGAACCAGGAAGAACAAGCCATACTGCCGGGCCACAGCTATGTGCCAGGGAGATAACAGAGAGACCTGGGTGAGGGGGGGCAGACGGAGCCCAGGAAGCCCCCAGGCAGGACTGACCCCTGTGTTGGGACAGGAAATGCAGCAAAGCGTCACATCATGGGATTTCCTTGGGTGTGTGAACTGGAAAGATGAATCCTCGTTGTGGACTATCATGGTTTTTGACTACGAGGACTTTGCAGCAGGATTATCAGAGCCTGTAAAACTGGTGGATGCGTGGGGCTCAACCTGCCGTGGAAGAGACCTTCCACTTCCCACCACACAGCGGCTGAGAGCAGGGTGGACTGGGAGGAATCCTCCCAGAATCCATCTAATCCAGGGGTCGGCAACCCACGGCTCTTTAGCGCCGCCCTAGTGGCTCCTGGAACTTTTTCAAAAATGTTTGACCTTTTTTTTCTTTTTCTTCTTTTTTCTTTTTTTTCTTCTTTTTTCGTTTTCCTTTTTAATCGTCATTTTGACTTTTTTCTCGACATTTCGACTTTTTTCTCGAAATTGTACTTCAACATTAATCTCCACATTTCGACTATTTCTCGAAATTTTGACTTTTTTCTTGAAATTTCCACTTTTTTCCCGAGATTGTGCTTCAACATTAATTTCGTCATTTCGACTTTTTTCTCGACATTTCGACTTTTTTCTCGACATTTCGCCTTTCGCCATTTGCCTTCATTCTAAGGCTTATACAAGACTTTTAATTTTTGGCGGCTCCAGACATATTTGTTTTTTGTGTTTTTGGTCCAATATGGCTCTTTAACATTTTGGGTTGCCGACCCCTGGTCTAGAAGGAGCTGGTTTCCCAGAAACCCGGGCTGCTACCACTGCAAGGCCTTCCACACCAACTTGTAATTAAGCTTCTTCACCTCTAAGCTGAGACAGGCCTTCCCTTTACTTTCATTTCCTGAACTTTGGTCCACCATTTAAGGTCTAAGAAGAACAAGGACTGAACTCCTCATCTGTCTGTGTTGATTTCAGAGTAGCGTAAGCAATATCTCCCCTGAACTGATGCTTTTTTTTTCTTTTTTAAAAATAAATACATATTTGAACAAAGTCTCGATGCAGGTGTGCTTTTGATACCCATGTTGTCCAGATCAAATGTTGAGGACATCTGCGATTCTTGAGGTCTTGCCTAAGCATTTGGGACATGTTTTGGTCCAAATAGCCGCTAGCCACTTCCATGTGAGGGGAGGGAATCCCGTAGGACGGTCCAGCATGATTACGGTCGCCAACCATCTCTTGAAAAACGGAATCGTCCCGTATTTATAAACCAAAGTAGCGTCCCGTATTGAGCTGAAAAGGGACGCACTTTGTCCCGTATTACTGTGAGAGTCAAAAAATAGTCCTAAAATGCCAATGGAAAATGGCAGAGCTGTTGAGTTCATAAGTTATTTTGTTCTGTTTTACTACAACTGTAGCTACAGTCATGGCCTTTGAGGCACAAATATGTTTACAAGTTTTCTACAGACTTTCTGTTTGCACTTTTGTTCCTCCCTCCTCCCTGTTTTTATGGCATTAATCACATGCACTCAACACAAGGGGCGGGAGGGGGTCCCACATCACCCGCGTTCCCTCACCGGCCTGGGCCTGGGACGGGTGGGTCGGGTTACCCGGGCCTGGCGGGGCCCGCCGTGCAGCCTGGGGTGCCTTCTGGCGGTGCTGGATCCCCCCGGGGAGGGGGAAACGGTGCGTGATCGTATGTCTGTGTCGGTGAGAATGCGGTATGGAAGGGTCCTGCCATGGAGGATTTGAGCCTCCATTGGCAGGACATCAAAAACTTAATAATTTATCAATATTATATTATACAAAGATGGTTATTATTATTATTATTATTAGTATTATTATTAGTATTATTATTATTATTATTATGTATAGTATATTATATTATTATTAGTATAGGTATCGGATAGGTGAATGGATGAATGAATGGGATGCCTGGGTCTGGCGCCCTCCGTTGTCGGGCCTGCGCGGGTGTCGCCTTGTTGGGGGGTTCCCTCTCTCCGGGCCCGTCTCCGGTCCCCCCCGCTGCCTCTACGGCGGGGCGCCCCTCTGGTCTTGGAGGGCCACTTTCGTGGGGGACGGGTGCGCCTGCCCGCGTCGGCGGCCGGGGCGGCTCTGTCTCTCCGGGCAGGCTGGCCCCCTGCCGGGTGGGGGTCGTTGGCCTGAAGGGTGAGGGCCTCCTGGCCGCGTGTCCGGCCCGGACCGGGTGGCCGGGGATTGCCTGGGTCGCGGTCCGCCGCCGCGGGGTCCCTGGCTGCTTCTTTCCGCGCCGTGGGGGCCCCGCCCGCGGGCCCCCTCGGCCGCCGCCGGGTGGGGGGGGGGGCCTCGCAGGCGGTGGGTTGCCTCCCTCCTACTTCTCCCCTCTGTGGGGTTGCCGGTGGCCTGGGTTCCGGGCTCTTCCTTGTCGGCCTCTGGTCTCACGGGTGGCGGGGTTGCTCCCCCCCCTCCCCCACTATAGATACACTTCAGGTGGAGCTTTGTTTGGTTTATTACACACACACACACACACACACACACACACACACACACACACACACACACACACACACACACACACACACACACACACACATATAGTCATTTAGTCACATGCATACACACACACACACACACACACACACACATGCATGATCATATACATACACACACATAGACATACACACTGGCTTGTTCACCTGCATGCTGGCTCTCTAGTTTTTGGGTTTAGGTAGCGGTAGCGATAGCTTAGCTCAGACTGCGATCAGATTTCAAGATTTAGGTCGATTGCTGTTCGTGTTTTGGATGGCTCCGTGCCGGTTTCGTGCTTTGTTTGTGGTTTTTTTTTTTTGTTGCAGATTTCCAGTGCTTGACGTGTGTCTCCGTGTGTTCCTGCTTCCTGGATTGGCAGTGGATGTCGTCACCACCCCCCCCACCCCCTCCCCCCCCCAAAAAAAAAAAAAAAAAAAAAAAAAAAAAACACTGGGTTTGTATGTGTATATTTATGTATGTGTACGCATATGTGTGCGTATATATATGTATATATCACATATAGTAATAATGCACATATATACACTTTTGGTTTCTACCGTCATGGTATCAATCAATAATATGTGTGCAGACAAGGTAAAAAAAAAAAAAAAAAAAAAAAAAAAAAAAAAAAAAAAATGTGCACTATTACAGAATGGATGTTCTGCTTTCTTTCTATTGTTTTATATTAATTTATACAATTTTAAGTTAAGCAGGATAGGTTTCTGTTTAAGAAAGATACTTATTTTATTCAGTTAATTTTGTTATTGTGCAACACACCTTCCTTTTCAGGTTCGAGTCAAGTAGTTAAAAAAATCATTTCACTCACAAAAAAGGGGCTAAAAAAAAATTCACCCCGCCAGGAAGGGTGAAGGAGCCGATGTGTCCCTGATTTATTTTTCAGGGAGTTGGCGACCCTAAGCATGACCCCTCTGAGGGGGCGGCCTCTTCAGATTAATATTAATCCTTTCTCTACTTGTGAGGTGCAGTCGTGCATGTGCTGCAGCGTGACGGGGAGTCAGGGAGTTAGCGGGGTAGTTTTCCCTCAGCGAGGGATCGTGGAGTCCCCCCCCCCCCTGGAGGTCTCACTCAGTGCCTTTACATGGGAAGTTTAAGTCCTCTTTAATTCAGAATTAACATTAAATCCGATTTAAAATGAGTAAAAACTACCATGTAAACACCTAATTCCGAATGAAAATGCTCATTCCAAATTAAACTTAATTCCGAAGTAAGTGGCTGGTTTATTCTGATTTTAAATCCGAATAGAATAATTCCGCGATCATGTAAACACTCATTCCTCTTTAAATTAATTCCGGTCTTTCTGCGCTGCTCGTTCCCTCGCCCGTCTGTCTCCATAACGCTTATATTCAATTCAATTCAATTTTATTTATATAGCGTCTAATACAACAGAAGTTGTCTCTAGACGCTTTCCAGAGATCCAGAACATAAACCCCGAGCAATTATTACATAAACAATGGCAGGTAAAAACTCCCATAGTGGGAGAAAAGCCTTAAGCCAAACAGTGGCAAGGAATTATTAATTTTAATAATTCCTAATTAATTAATTAAATTTGAATATTCCGCTGGGCTGGTTTTCCAAACAAAGTTTCAAGATGGCAGCACGCAGTAAACGCTGGTCAAGAGCAGAGACCATTTATCTAATAAATAGCTTGGAGGACCTGGAAATAATTAAAAGAACAGATGGAAACAGGAAACATTAAAATTGTGAGCTTTTCAAAGTTGTAGCGGCTAAGTTAGTTTTTCTTCCAGTAGTTTAACTTCCGGTCCCCCCCCCTATCCAATCAGAACCTTCCCAACCCCCAGACCTGGAGAGGAATTGGAGAAAGCCGATCAAACGTGTTTTCCATGTAAACCTCAATTCGGAATTACTATTTCCATGTAAACTGGAAGGAAAATAGTTTAATTCTGAATGATTTAATTCAGAATAATTAACTAATAATTAATTAAAAAACATCACGTAACCGCGGCCACTGAAGACTAGTCTCAGACTTGGACGACCCCCAACAGTGACAGTGATGTCATACATAAACTATTTACAGCTGGTTGTGGTTCCTTATAAAACAGATTTTTTTTCTCTCCACAAGATATAGTCTTTTCTTTTATGGAGGGAAGTGGCTCACTCCCAGCTGGCACCCATCTGACCAGGCCATTAGTGCCAGAGAACCCGGGAACTCCGTCTGTAGTTCAATCAGCAGGCCGTCATACAGATGCAGCATCTCTGTCAACAACTGAGAGCCGCATACGGCTACACGCAAACTAACAGGCAGATCACAATCTCATTCATTCGTACCGTTAGACCTTTTTCATCAAAGGTGCATTTCTGGAGAAGCTTTGGTAGTAAATGTTTAATGTAAATAAAAGCAACTTAAGACATGAGTTATGTGGGGAGAAATGTTACCTGTATCTTCAGAATAAATTAGCTTTTTTTTTTTTTTGTAAATTGTGCTGGGAAATATTTATCAGCGATAAAATATAATCCACTTCAAGACACTCGTGGCACATAAAAGGCTGAAGCCTTGGAGGGACAAACGGCGAGAAAAGGGTCCACCTGCAGGCCTCCCGCGGGCGTCGGGAAACACCAGGATCTACCTCAGAGGCCCTGATGAGTCCATAAGTACAGGACTGTCCCAGAAAATTACAAAATTGTGATTTTCTGTAATGCAATTACAAAAACAAAAATGTCATACATTCTGGATTCATTACAAATCAACTGAAATATTGCAAGCCTTTTATTATTTTAATATTGCTGATCATGGCTTACAGCTTAAGAAAACTCAAATATCCTATCTCAAAAAATTAGAATATTCTGGGAATCTTAATCTTAAACTGTAAGCCATAATCAGCAATATTAAAATAATAAAAGGCTTGTAATATTTCAGTTGATTTGTAATGAATCCATAATGTATGACATTTTTGTTTTTTTTATTGCATTACAGAAAATAAAGAACTTTATCACAATATTAAAATTTTCTGAGACAGTCCTGTATGCACAAGTCTCCCCAAGTCCAACAGGATTTCAGGGGTGTGGAGGTCTGGACTTTCCCCTGGCCCTTCCAAACAGGTTTGATTTTTCAGCCATTCTGGACGTGACCCAGTTTAAACCAACATTTAGCGGTCACATCTGGCATTTGTCTCCAATCAGCTCATCCAGGGCTGACACTTGGCAGCGCCGGGCTGCAACTTGCCCTCTGAAATCCTCCAAAACAACTAAGGATGGCTTCATATTTCTTTTTGACCTAGCTGTTGTTAAATAATGGCACAGTGGAATAAGTGACATGGTGATGCCGAGACCCACCGGTCAGAGGAATTTGCTTTGTGTGTAGACAAATACAACAGAATTAAAGGAGAGGATCATAACTTTTACACAACTGCATCTGGACAAATAAAGATCTGTGACCCTCCACTTAGAAATCTCCTGGCAGCCTTTGTCCATGTCCGGCCCGCATAAATGACAGCGTCTAACGTAGAAAGATGCTCAGAGCTCACGATGAAGTGGTCTTTACAGTGAACTGAAGTCTCCAGAAAAGCATCCCATCCCTAGGATCTGTGGTTGTTACGCAGAAGGCTAATCACGATTCATAAAAAGAAAAGCAAGATTGGAAAATCAATTAATGAACCAACTACGGGAGGAAAATAAGTCCAGGTTGCTAGGCAACAGCCGGAGGAGGAAACTAGTGAGAGACTGAACATGGGCATTTCAGAGCGTCTGAGGACTCTGAAGTGCCGAGTCAGCAGTTCCCAGAGCTCCAGAAAGAGACTGGTGGGAAGACTCTGCAGCGACCTGCATGTGAGGTTAGTCTGGAAGACAGCGCATGTGCAGACACTAAGGAGATGATGTTAAGTGGAAGGACTCCACACACCAACCTGGACAACAGGGATGAGGCTACCGCGTCTGAGCCTCTTCACATGCACAGATGCTGCACTGAGCCTCAAGGTGAGGGATGAAGAGTCAGGACATGTTGGCGTGATGCCAGTATAACAACTGGTGAGTGAGTTTGTATGATTTTTCCCAAATAAACCTCAGATAAGACATTAGCATGACGGGAATAAGGAAGAAATGAAAATCAGTGGAGAAGTCACTGATATAACAGGATTTCTGCTTTTTGGAGCTGGCGGTTTCCTGGCATATCGACTAATTTGTAAGTCGTCGACAGCTGTTTTGGCCCTCTCAGAGCTGCCCGACGTGGCTAGAGGGATAAGCTCTGTCACCAACACTCAGACTTTAACGCTGGGGGAGCTAAATCGCAAGCTAGCTGCGGTTTTTTAACTCATTGGCAACATGGAAAAGACCTTGGAGAAGTTGGAAGCTCGGCTTGGCGGGAATTGACCACAAATTCGTTTGATTGGAGTCACCATTGATGAACCAGAGACTTAAGGCAGATGGAAAATTACTGGAATCTGCCTGTCCTAAAACAATTGTTGATTTTATAATCTGACCTTGACAGAGCAGCTTGGCAGGCCGCTCCAGTCACAATCTCCCTGGTGGAATGAAAACAAGACGCTCTGCCCCCATTAGCCCTCCCCTCTCCAGGACATCTGTGGACCTGTTTTCAGAACTGTACCGTCTGATAACATCAAGGACAATGGCTGAGGAGCAGCTCTGGGGCAAAGTTCACAGACTTACCGCTCAAACACACTCACTTGCTGATAACCACACCTCCCTCATTTCCAACGCCTTCCCCGGCTCTCCTCTTATCAGCCCCCCCAACACAGTCTCCGTGTTTCGAGCGCCACGAAGGCAGCGGCGCTCACTTGGATGCAAACCAGGAAGCAAGAACACAGAGGCACACGTCGAGCACTGGAAACCCACCAAAACACGAGCAGCAATCGTCCCAAATCTCGAGATCCAATCACAATCTGAGCTAAGCTACCGCAATTAACTAACCCCAAAAACTACAGAGCAAGCATGCAGGTGAACGAGCCAGTGTGTATGTATATGTCTGTGTGGCTGTGTGTGTGTGTACGTGTATATGTCTGTGTGGCTATATGTGTGTATGTATATGTCTGTGTGGCTGTGTGTGTGTGTGTGTGTGTGTGTGTGTGTGTCTGTGTGGCTATATGTGTGTATGTATATGTCTGTGTGGCTGTGTGTGTGTGTACGTGTATATGTATATATGTCTGGGTGGCTGTATGTGTGTGTGTGCGAGCATGTATATGTATGTATGTGTGGCTATGTGTGTGTGTGTGTATATATCTGTATGGCTATGTATATGTATGTATGCATGTATATGTGTGTGTGTGTGTGTACGTGAGTGTGTGTGTATATCTATGTGGCTGTGTGTATGTCTTTTCAGATGTGTTGACGTGGCTGCTTGGACTGACACTCCTGTCTTGTTTAGCTGGAAACGCTCTCCGTGTCATTAACCTGCACTCTCCCCTCCCATCACTGTGCTGTAGCTGTACATCGTATCCTGCTTGGTGTGAGTAAAACTGGCCTGAATGATCTCTGTGTCATCCATCCTCTGTACCAGGGGTTCTCATTAACAACAGATTGAGAGCAAACATGCTTTTCACCAGCAGCACAAGCTAAAAGAGCTGGCAGGACACAAAGGCTGGGTCCAGCAGCAGCAACAGCAGGTCCCCAGAGCAGCCCAGAGCTGATGAGGCTGGAGGCTCGCTGCCAGCTCGGGAAACGCACACCTAAGGACCAATCACCCCCTTCACAGATCTGTGGGGGATTACTGAGGGAAACAGGCAGCAAGCCCCCACCCAGCCAGCAGGAACCTGCTGGACCGCTTCATATTAAAACAGGGAATTTGATCTCATTTGTTCATTATTTGCAAAATGATTATGTCCCAAGAGAAATGAGAAGTAACACAAGTGGGGTTTTCATTTGACTACGAAGCAGAATTCAAACGTCTCCGACCAGGAGGGAGGAGAGCCGCTCAGCTTCAGTCTGAGAACCTGCAGCTCCATCTGCTGTCTTGATTTACACACACATGCCTAGTCTCAATACACACACACACACACACTCACTCCAGCCAGCAGTGTTCACACCCAGAAGAATGCTGGAGCGACGGCCGAGCGAGCGCGGAGCCGTGGCTGAGCTCAGCAGCTGCTCGTGCAGAGAGAGGATGGAGGCCGGCGGCCCCCACACCGGGCAGGGAGGGCCAGACAAAACCTCCCAATCAGACCGGACCAAAGCACTCGGGAGTAAGACAGAAACGGCAGGAGGAACGACACAAACACAGGTGGAATACAGAGCCGGGGAGGCGTTTTCTGAGCTCAGACCTCAGAGAGCCGTGAGCTGCAGCAGTCCTGCAGAGAGGAAGGTCCAGAACTAGAGGTTCGGCAGAGCAACCAGCCGCCACTCCAACGGTTCACTTATGGCGCTTCTCCACTAGCACCTACTCAGCCCGACTCCACTCGCCTTGCCCTCGTTTCTTTCCAATACCCAGATCAGAAGTAGGAGGTTGGAGAAGCTGCTGTGACGTATTTGATTGTGTATCTAAATGAAGAACACAACACTAAAGATGTAGAACCTGGAGGAGATGATAGATGTGCTGCTGGATCTGTGGCTTGTGTTCAATATCAAGTTAAAAAATGAGTGAGAGAAACTTCAAGCGGAGACCCTTTTTTTTTGGTAGTTTGTCTCAGCGCTGCTGAAAAGTCAGCTGGAGCCGTGAGCAGCTATGAAGAGACAGATCTCCTGGTAGATCTGGTCATTCCTTATAACCGTCTAGATCCCTTTTTAATTCTCTCCTCAGCACCAGGTTTATGAACATCTGACCCTCAGAGTTGGACCATGAAACAGACTTTTGCTGCCGTTGCTGCTTGAATAAAATGAACCAGAATCCGTCAGAGTCTCTTTCTCTGATTTCCTCCTCCTGACTCAGACGTCTGACTCCAACCCCCCGACCAATCGGTGGCCTGTAGTGTGATGATGTCAGATACAGCCGACTCAGCAGCTTAGAACCTCGGCAGAATAGTTACAGAAAAGTATCTACTCGGCACGTTAGTCCCCTAGTGGAGAAGAACCAAACCGAGTGGAGGCGAGTCTAGTCGGGTTGAGTAGGTACTAGTGGAGAAGCTCCGTTACTTCTTCCTCCAGCACTGTGAACGGTAGAAGTGTGTCCAGCAAGAACATGGGAGTCTTGCTGTCGTTTCAGCTGGAGAATACTCAGTTTGTCTATCGTTGTGCATCAGCCAGAAAAAAGATCACATATATGTTAAGATCAAACAGTAATGCCAGTAAATACTTTTGTTTAACTAATTTGAAACTGTTGCACAAGTTATATAAAAAGTGCTGTGCAAATTGAATTTGACTGACATTTTAATTAAAACTAAACTAGTCAATACTACACACCAACTGAATTATGGAGTTAATGTAATAAGATTATCAAATGTATCTTCTTTTAATTGAATCTGCATTACTGTCGTGCAACTGTAAATTCAAGTTATTTAAACTTCTCAGGATTCTGTTCAGGGTTTCTTGTCCATGTTGATTTTACAAGGACTGAAAGTCTGATATTAAAAATGCCAGAGAAGGTCATGAAGTGGAAGTAAAAACAAGCTTAAATCTGCTGCTTCGTGTCCATTAAATGGTGCTGCAGCGCGGTTCAGAGCACCGGTGCGATGCTAGTGCACCAACGGCAGACAGACGAGCACAGAGGAGCATAGAGGAGCACAGAGGAGCACAGAGGAGCACGGCTTTGCTGGACTCACCCGAGTCGTTGCGCAGGTACGAGGACATGGCCGGGATGAGGCAGGACTGGTTGAGCAGCTCCTGCAGAACCGTCGGCAGCGCAGAGCTGTTGTGGGCCCTGCCGTCTGCAGAGGCGCCGTCGGCACCGTGGCAGCCGCCGGAGCCGGCTGGGTTGATGTAGCTGGCCAGGACCTGGTGGGGGTTGAAAACAACAACACCTGACCCTGGGGTTCGTCATTTCACTAGCTTTTCCTCGTCTTGATCATGGAGGAAATAGAGAAGTCACAATAATTTAAACCAATAGAAAGCCAGCTGTAATGATGGAATTATCTTTTGATCATCACAGTAAAACTGTTGTTTTAGTTCAAAGCTAAAACAGCGATCATTGCAGATGTCTGGCCGGCAGACATTTGAAACCTCTAGTGAAATGTGAAAGATTCATTCGAAGAATCATTCACAGACACTTCATGCAGAGATCCAGGAGCAGCTGTTAACTTGTCACAATTAAAATGAAACTGATCAAATAAAACTGTTTGAACACATATAGAGGGTATGCATTGACGTCACTTCCCCACCGGACCAGCCCCCTTAATCTCTGAGTGGTAAAAACAGCTGCAACTAGTGGAGAAGACGGGATAACAGCTGATTATCAGCTTAAATTAAAGGCAGTTGGACTTGACCCGTACAGTTACAGTTATTAATATTGGCCACAAATCCAGTTTCTGATATTTATACAGTATGTACTTAATTTCTACGCCGGGGAAATACACAAAGCAAAGCTTGAAGGCTTACAAAAGTCTTGACGCTTGGTCCGACTTCAAGGCAGTCTGTAAAACGATAACTCTGATTTCTTGCTAAATCTATGAGTACAGTCGATTGCACAACAGCTCTTTCCCATTTTAGATGTTTTCCAGTTGCTCAAATTGAAAGTTTACACTGACACTCAGTCTGTCCGACACTCAGTCTTTGCGACACTCAGTCTTTGCGACACTCAGTCTTTGCGACACTCAGTCTTTGCGACACTCAGTCTTTGCGACACTCAGTCTTTCCGACACTCAGTCTTTCCGACACTCAGTGGCATAACCCGCTGTGAAGTCTCATCTGTGACGTCATGCACATTCCCTCTATACCATCAAAAAAATCAGAACCCCTTTCTTGCAGTGCAGTAACATTAGCAGCTGTGGTGAAGCGGTACGACCACAGCTCTGTCCAGGCCCGCGGCAGCGAGGGGCAGCCCTACCTGCAGCAGACAGGTCACATGCTCCTCCTCCAGCCGCTGCTTGGTCAGCGCCTGCTCCACGTCCCAGCCCGAGGCCGTGGATCCAGTACCAAACCCAGTCCCCTTAGCCCAGTACAGCTGCTGGTCCTCACTGGTGCCTCCAGCGTGACAGCTGGACATCTGCGGCTGAAATAGAAAAGATATTGGACTTAAAGCTGGAGATGGACCCGTATCTCTTCTATTGGGCCTCCCAAGACAACACTTAACATCAAAACAGGAGGCTGTATTGTATTCTTACTTATGCAGCGAGGAAGAATATTTTATTGCAGTGGATCAATGAAAAAGTACCAACTGTTAAAGGCTGACAAAGAGTGGTGTTTGATCTAGTGCCATTAGAGCACATTACATGTATATTACATTCAAAAACAGACCAATTGTATAAAGTTTGGAGCCCTACTTGAACTATGTAGAGCCTGATTTGGGATTTTCTTGATTGGTCATACTGTACATTTTACTGTAACCCAGAGTATTATTTATATGGATCTGAGCTGGTGTTTTGTTTTGTGTGTTATTCTGTTTGTTTGTCTGTTTTGCTTGTTATTTCTGTGGATCATATTATGTATCCATTCTTTACTTGTAAAAGTGAAAAATCTGTAAAAATATTGTTTAAAAAAAACTTACATCAACCCACAAATGTCTTGACCTCAGTTGGGGGACAATTTACTCATAAGCCCATCACGTTAAACCATTCTAATGTAACATGTTTGGATACTTAATCCCCTTGTTGTGAGAGGTTTAGTGACTCATTTTGATCTTAGAAGGGTAGTTGGCTCTTTAGCTCGTTAAAAGGAAAAACATTCTAGACAGAAAAGTACAATTCTGTGAGCTTGTACGGGCACTTGAGCGTCTGCGTCACGACTATCCAATAAATAATCACCAACATCACATATCTGTGTCAGTTTCTCGGCTGGCTGATTATGAAAATATGTCAATCAGTGATTGGTACAGATTTGAATTTTTAGTGACATCCCAGACACAGATGTGAGCAGGACTATTCAACCTCCCCCATCTGAACTCCTATCTGGCTGGTGTTAACAAAAGCTTGGACTGTGTGTTTTGGGGGGGGCTGATAACTGTTGAACATCAATCATGTTTCCTGCCACTGCTGGAGCCGTCTCCCTATGGAGGTAGATTTATGTCTTTATTATTCAATCAAAAAAAGATTGCTTCAATGAAAAATATATTTTCAATTAAAAAATAAATTCACTTCAATCAATAAAAATGATTTTAATCAAAGAAAAAAAGTGTTTGAATGCAAAAGAATATTAGAGAAATGCATTTGAACACTGTTTTTATTTGATTGGAAATGTTTTCTTTGATAGAAGTGAAGTTTTTTTGATTGAAGTAGTGGTTTGTGTTTGGGCCATATTATGGGTAGGACATGTGTCTTTTTCATTTTATCAAAAAAGAAGTTGCTTCAAAAAGGAAAAAAATATTTTCAATGAAAAAAATCACTTCAATAAAAAAAAAACTTTTTCAATAAAAAAAAAAGACTTTAAAACTTTTTTCACTTCAATCAAAAAATAAATCACTTCAAATCGAAAAAAATATTTTCAATCAAAGAAAAAAAGTGTGTGAATGCAAACAAATATTTGAGACCCAAAAAATTGCATTTGAACACTTTTTTTTTGATTGAAAATATTTTTTTTTGATTTGAAGTGATCTTTTTTTTGATTGAAGTGAAAAAGGTTTTCAAGTCTTTTTTTTGGATTGAATCATTTTTTTTTAAATAGAAAATATATTTTTTGACTGAAGCAATCTTTTTTTTGATTGAATAATTAAGACACAAATCTAAGTCTATGTCTCCCTCCCCTGACTGCCCCGCGGGCCTCACCTCGGAGACGCTGGAGCTGGCGTTGGGGTTGCGGGGGGCGTGGTGGCTCAGAGCCGACAGGCAGGCCAGGATGAGGTGGATGGCCCCGATCTCCAGGGCCATGCGGCGCAGCAGCACGCCGTCGTCCGTGGTCAGGGGGGTGCTGCTGAACAGGGCCCGCAGCACGTGGAACGGCAGCGTGGGCAGCACGTTGGCAGAGGGAGACTGCAGGATGTGACCTAGGAGAAGAGGAGATGTTACCACTGTTACCAGAACTCCTGTGTTCTCACAGGACACACAAGCCAAGTTTATTTGTACAGCACAATTCAACACAAGGTAATTCAAAGTGCTTTACATCAACATTAAAAGCAGCAAGACACAATTAAACAGTAAATAACAAATAAAATGAAATAAAATGATAAGAAAAGAGGTAAAATAATAAAAAGCACAAGTTGTTAAAAAGTAAGGGCAGTAGAGTACAGCAGGTACATCTCATTCTTACAATGGCAAGAATTAAGTTTCTATACGGTCAAAACGTACAAAGACCGGGTCAAATACAGTATTACAAAAGTAATCTGTACCGATTCGTGCAGAGAATCAAACCAATTTGACCATTCTACGTCATAATGCCTGCATTCAGGGCTTATCCATAACTTTGCTGGTTTTCAAAAATCATGAGTATTTGATTTAAAAAGCACAGGTTGTTAAAAAATAAGGGTAGTAGAATACAGCAGGAAAGTACAGGACTGTTTCAGAAAATTTGAATATTGTGATAAAGTTCTTTATTTTCTGTAATGCAATTAAAAAAACTAAAATGTCATACATTCTGGATTCATTACAAATTAACTGAAATATTGCAAGCCTTTTATTATTTTAATATTGCTGATTATGGTTTACAGTTTAAGATTAAGATTCCCAGAATATTCAAATTTTTTGAGATAGGATATTTGAGTTTTCTTAAGCTGTAAGCCATGATCAGCAATATTAAAATAATAAAAGGCTTGCAATATTTCAGTTGATTTGTAATGAATGACATTTTTGTTTTTGTAATTGCATTACAGAAAATCACAATATTCTAATTTTTTGAGACAGTCCTGTATTTAATTTGAGAGTAGTGTTCAGTAAAGGGCTGTGAGCGTGAGACTTACTGCCCTCTCCGTCGTCGGTGACCCCCAGCACCAGGCGCAGCAGGCACTGGGCGTGCTTCCTCTCCTTCAGCAGCACCTCTGCGTAGCCCGGCAGGCGCAGGAACAGGCCGAAGGCGGCCAGCGAGTGCGCCGGGATGGGGGACATGGTCTGCACGGAGGAGGACGACGAGGACGAGGAGGACGACTGGGACTGCTGCTTGTTGATGGGCGGCGGCTCCGTGGCGATGGACTCCGGGGCCTCGTACACCAGCTCGCCCGACTGCTCGATGGTCACCCACTCAAACTGGTCGCTGTCCTTGGGCTTCTCCTGCGTGGCGGAGGGCACGACCGGGGCGCTGACCTGGGAGCACCGAGAGAGACAACAGACACTCACACAGGGAGGCTAAAGCCAGGGCCGCGCCGAGGCACAACACTCACAACTCCTACGAGCGGAGGCTCGTCGCAACGACAGTAACTCACTATACCAGGCCTGTGCTGGAAAATAATCAATTTTCTGATTCTAAAACGATTCTCATATTAATTCCTAAAAAGAAATCAATTCGTATGTCTAAAGATCAATTTTTTTTTTCATCATTTCATTACAACTTTTGGTATTTTTTTGTTTATGCCCAAAAAAGGAATGTTTTGTTGGACACGAGAATAACTAGTGCCATGTTTTTGCCTGTAAATATGTTTAAAGGTATAAAAACATTAAAGTTTTCAGTTATAATTGCATAAATTGTCAATATTTCATTACTTTATATACTGTCTTGGGGTTACATTTGCATAAAATGCTCAAAACCAAATTATCAAAAATAAAAACCGAAATAGACCGAAAATGGAAAAAAATAAAACTGATTTCATCCGTCTCTGTTTCCTCCCTGGATCTGTTTGGTAACTCTGCCCCACGATGTTTCCTAAAGCAGTTCTATCAGCATTCTGGGAGGTGATTGGTCCTTACAGCATCATAAACTGCAATACTTGCTGTTGAATCTCAATATAATACTAGTATTCATATGTTGTATAACTACAGTCATATCATTCATGCAACAGCTCAAAAAACAGTTTTAACAACACTAACCCAAATCAATATCGGAATCAAATTGGATCAGATCTTGATAATGGATTCTGAATCTTAAGAATGGGGATGGAGTGGGTTCTCTACACTTGAATGGACCCCCAGCCTCCACTAACGCCCCCCAGGCCTGCACTACAGCCCACCTGCTGGATGACGTCGGGGTACAGCATGGGCAGCCTCTCAGCGATGAGGGCCAGGCCTCCCATGCCGGCGAACACCTGCAGCGGGGACTGGATGGGGCTGGTCTCCAGCAGGGACTCGTCGGCTGCGGCCGCTGCGTCCACGCACTCGTCGGCCGCCAGCATGGGCTCGTCCTCGGGGCAGCTGCTCAGCAGGTCGCAGTGGTCCACTGCAACGACAGGGGGGACGGTGGGTGCAGGTCCCGGGACAACCAGCCCTGATACCTGCTACCACAACTCCCACAACTAATCTACTCAAACACTCTACAGTTCAATAATGTCCTGGAACAAATTAACTTTTAATAAACAACTTAAGGCTCACCTAATGCTGCAGACCATATGACTGGGAATGTATTATTGATATTGAAATTAGTAGAATTATTATAATGATAGCAGTGACTGAAAATATATTACTAATGTATGGTATTATTAGTGCTATTACAGTGTATTAGTATAATTAGTGTTATTAATATATTATGATATTATGCATATATAACTGATATCGGTACACACCTGTATCATGTCACAACTTAAAGAAAAGTCTCTTGGCGCCATGGCCCAAACCCAACAGGAAGTCGGCCATTTTGAATTAATCATGTCATTTTGGCGCAATTTATGCCATTCCTTTGGCAGTTAATTCAGCCCAAACCGTAACGTGCACCCAGGTGTGTTATACATCAAAATATGCGTCTCCATCCTGCGACAACGCGCATTACTTTTGTCAGTCAAAAGCGTTACCGTGGCAACGATAGACGCCAAAAAGCACGCCCCCCTTCATCTGATTGGTCCATATTTGATAGTTCCTACTTTCTTTATTGTTTATGTAATAATTGCTCAGGGGTTTATGCTCTGGGAAAGCGTCTAGAGACATCTGTTGTATTAGACCCTATACAAATAAAATTGAATTGAATCTCTGCCATAACTTTTGAATGGTTTGACATGGACTCGTGGCTGGTGTCATCCTCTAAATGTCCAGGCCTGAAGAATCTACATGCAAGTCGTGTACTTATGCTAGGAATGTATGACTATGTATTTATGCCTTAATAAAAAATATGTTATCATTTATGTAATATTTTATGTACTTTATGGACCCCAGGAAGATTAGTGGTCGCCAAGGCAGCAACTAACGGGGATCCATCCAATAAACAAACAAACAACAATGCCATCAGTGCAGCCTTAAATGCAGCCCAGCTAGTGTTTGCTCTTCTCAAGCTCTGCAGCTCATATGAACGTACACATGTTTCTAGAGAGCACCACATCCAGCCGCTGGGATTTGACTGGTAATCAATACAAAGTTTACTTAAATGAAGAACTTAAATAAGACTGCAGTGTTTTGTAACCATAAGGCACATGAAACATACGGGCTATGATATTACTATTGTTATAATGTTGCAGAGTAAATGGCGGCCGGCGTTATTTTGGAGAAACCTTCACTCTGCCCTTCATCAAGAAGGATGAACAGGCTCACCAGGGGGTCAGGTATAATATATAATAGGGGCATGAAAAACCAAATCAATACGTGGAACACAATGCTGCTCTGCGGTAACCCCTGGAAGAGGAGAAACAAGGTGCTTTGCTTGGCGTTATCGTCGTATATGACGGCATATATACTACTGTCCTTTCACTGATCCCATCTGACGACGACCCGCGATCAAGTGATTACACCTTCATCCAGGTACCGATGGTCTGAAGCCACACATCATTCTCTCTTTGGGAAAATAAAGATAAATAAAGATAAAGGACTTGTTCTCATCATTTGATGCAGTGATGCAGGAGAAACGTCGGGCAACAGCTTTTAGGAGTGATCCTACTCTACCTGGATGGGGGTGTTGTCATCCCAAGACTTAATTCTCATGAATTTATCCTGAAACAAAGGATTATACAGCGGCTGGAGCGTCTGGGCTCCAGGTCTTTGTAAGCGAGCCCTGCATGTGCAGAGGCCTTTCTGGAAACTCATGGAAGTAGTTGCTGCTATACCACAATTATAACAACATAAAGTGAACGCAGGAATATAGATAGAAGTGAATCACTCCCAGCACTACTGTGAGGTACAGCACACTAACGGGGCTTTTCCACTAGTACCTACTCAGCCCGACTCCACTCGTGCTGAGTAGATACTTTTCTGTAACTATTCTGCCGAGGTTCTAAGCTGCTGAGTCGGCTGTATCTGACATCATCACACTACAGGCCACCGATTGGTCGGGGGGTTGGAGTCAGACGTCTGAGTCAGGAGGAGGAAATCAGAGAAAGAGACTCTGACGGATTCTTGTTCTTGTTCAGGCAACAGCTCCAAAAACATTTCAAATAACACTAACCCAAATCAATATCGGATCAAATCAAATCAAATCAAATCCTGATAATCAATTCTGAATAATTTTTTAACTTGATATCAAACACAAGCCACAGACCCAGCAGCACATCTATCATCTCCTCCAGGTTCTACATCTTTAGTGTTGTTGTCTTCTCCGTTTAGATACACAATCAAATACGTCACAGCAGCTTCTCCAACCTCCTACTTCTGATCAGGGTGTTGAGAAGAAACGAGGGCAAGGAGAGTGGAGTTGGGCTGAGTAGGTACTAGTGGGAAAGCTCCATAAACAATGTACTGGACAGATTACGGGCTAGACAACCACTGATTTCTCTGTTCTGTCCTGCGTTGTTCTTGTTTCTCACAGGAAAAGCTGCCGGTCTTTGATGTGGTACGAAGCAAACGAGCCTCAGAGTCTCTGTGGTGATGGGACCCGACGCATCTGACCAGGTGTTTCTGCCGACGCCATCAGGACAGGGACATTAAAACATTAATGTGAGCCGGTATGGAGCCGTGAGTCTGCGGAATCCAGCGGCTAAATATAACCGGGGTCCGGGGGTCAGCGGGGGCTCTGGACCAGCACGTCCTGGACCAGCACGTCCGTCAGCGCCTGCTCCCCGCTAGAACCCTGACTAAGCGTCCTGCAGCAGCGGCGTTCATCACCTCCTGGCTCTCTGGACCACAGCCACAGCCATGGAACACCAATCACATCACAACTTTCTGTCCTTAAATAACAATTAGGGCCAATATTGAGCATTTTTGTCTAAAAGACGCAGATAATGTACAGAAGAGAGAATAGGGAAATAGAAGGCTGGGATTCCCTCAGAGCTGCAGAGATGAGCAGGATGGCGACAGCAGCTCAACACTGGATTTGGGTGCTTTTGTCTTTTTAATATGTTTAATCAGTCTTCATAAATAACCCCCCCCCCCCGCCTGCCTCTTTGTCTCTGTCTCTGTATCTATTCTGCCGAGGTTCTAAGCTGCTGAGTCGGCTGTATCTGACATCATCAGACTACAGACCACCGATTGGTCGGGGGGTTGGAGTCAGACGTCTGAGTCAGGAGGAGGAAATCAGAGAAAGAGACTGACAGATTCTTGTTCATTTTATTCAACCGTTGGTGACGTTTTTGTGTAAAGCCTGAATTATGTTTCTGCGTTAAATCCACGCACAACGAGAGAGAGAGAGAGAGAGAGAGAAAGAAAGAAAGAAAGAAAGAAAGAAAGAAAGAAAGAAAGAAAGAAAGAAAGAAAGAAAGAAAGAAAGAAAGAAAGAAAGAAAGAAAGAAAGAAAGAAAGAAAGAAAGAAAGAAAGAAAGAAAGAAAGAAAGAAAGAAAGAAAGAAAGAAAGAAAGAAAGAAAGAAAGAAAGAAAGAAAGAAAGAAAGAAAGAAAGAAAGAAAGAAAGAAAGAAAGAACGAACGAACGAACGAACGAACGAACGAACGAACGAACGAACGAACGAACGAACGAACGAACGAACGAACGAACGAACGAACGAACGAACGAAAGAAAGAAAGAACGAACGAACGAACGAAAAAAGGATAAATTCCCGTTGATACGTGTTTGTGTAACAAACATGACAGATCTGAGTTATTCCAGTTTTGCAGTACAGGTGTAACTCATTTAATTGGTTTTTATTAATTCAATTTAATTGGTGTAGTTTAGTAGTATTTAGTATCTTTTAGAGCAGTGATTTGGGGGCTCTAAAGACTGAATGTGGTGATAGATTTATAGTTACAAAGGTGGAGTTGAATTGGTATTTTTTCTATCGTCATTTTTATCGTTATCAGGATAAATGCCAGAAATTCTCATGATAAATTTTTTAGTCCATACCGCCCATCCCTAGTGCTCCAGTACCTTTCTCCGTCCTCAGCCTCTTGAAGGAGTCCGTCTTGGAGAGTCCGGGGTCGGAGATGACCTTGGAGCCCAGCTTGACGGTCAGGTTGATGGACTGGTAGCCCTGGGGCAGCTTGCGCTCGTACAGGAGCGTGAGCAGCTGCGCCAGCGTCATCTCGGGCGGGAGGGGCTGACCTGCGGGCGGAGAGGACAGGACGTCAGCGGGGCCGGCCGGCTGCGTGGACTCGGGCCTGGAGCTGCTGCTGCTGGGGTGAGAGGAACCTGGGACCAGCTTGTGGTAGAGGTGGAACACCGGCACGCTGATGGTCTTGGCTGACGGGTCCAGGCCTGACGAGGCCGTCAGCTTGTCACTCATGACGCGGCCCCGCCGGGACGGGGGCCGGGGGGGCGTGGAGAGAGCCCGCTTGGACTGGGACTTTAAACCTACCCGGGGAAACATGGAGGTTTAGTCTGGGCTCCAGCAGCACACAAGCAATGCTGCATTTGCTTTTTACAAATCTCTTTGTTTTTGTTCAGTTCACATACAGTCAGTAAACTACGACGAGTATTAGGGCCAAACTAAGACAAACATTTTTTGGGGATATTACGAGAATAAAGTCATAAAACTACGAGAATAAAGTCATAATGTTGCGAGAATAAAGTCGTAATAGAATAAAGTCGTAATATTATGAGAATAAAGTCAAGAATCGATTCGATTCCGATTCTTAAGATTCAGAATCGATTATCACCATTGATTCGATCCAATTCGATTTGATCCGATATTGATTTGGGTTAGTAAAATGTTTTTTTGAGCTGTTGCCTGAATTATATGACTAAAATAACTAGTGAAATAATAATTTCACAATAATTATTGTGAAATAACTAAGAAATAAATATCCATTTAAAGTGCAAAAAAAGAAAGAAATAGCAACAGCTCATGCAGTAAAGAAATCATTTTAGCTTGTCTAATTTATTCTGTCACCAGACACAGCTGGCCATGAAGCACCAGGCATTTTTCAGGTATTTCATGACAAACTGTGTGTCCGATAACAGAGAAACCAAACAAGCTATTGTAAATATAGATAATATGAACTTCATTGAACTAATATAACATTTAGAAATTTAAGCTGAAATATCCAGCATTTTCTCTAAAGAAAAGTTCCTTTAGTTCAGGCTTGTGGGCTTGTCTGGGTGCGGAGGAGCCCAGAAGGCTGAGCTTTATCAGCTTTATCGCAGTACCTGAGGCCACAACAACGCTGTAGTTGTCCTGGAAGCCGTTGTCCGTCTTCATCTTCTCCTTCTCCTCGTGATTCTTCTTCTCCTTGTCCTCTTTCTGCTCGTTGATCAGCTTTGCTGTGATGCTGGGTGTGTCTGGATGGACGGGAGCAGAGTATGAAATCATAGTCATGCTGACTTGTTCAAAGTTGCCATACTGCCTGGATTTAAAAAGAAGTAGTTTGGTGAGATGAAAAGACTAATAATAAATTGATCTGTGCAGCATAACAGGTAGTGTGAAGGCAGCAGATATTCCAGCAGCGGTGCATCAGGCTCTCTCTCAGACGTCCAGGGTCTCCAGAGGTGAAACCGTTCATCATACGTTACTGTGGCTCACGGTGCGGCACGCTGACCTCCACGACCACGGGACGTCCTCTGATTTCAGCCACAAGGGTACGTGAGGCTGACTGCCGTTGTCTGGGGCACATTTTGTTCCAAATTAAGGCTATAATTAAAACTGCAGCCTTTATGGTTGAAGACCTTTACTGGTGCAGTTCCTAATTAATCAAGGCTGGATTAGCAGAGAGGCTGCAGCTCCTTCACCGTGTCCTTACAGGGAGAGTTTCACTTGAAACAAACTGGAGTTTATTCAAGTTTGCTGCATGAATGTAGTCAAATGTTTGGTCAAATCACTGCAAATAAATACTGATCTTCATTAAAACACTGATCCAATAATTAACATCCATATTTAACTGCCTGATGATGAATATTAATATTACGACGGCCTGGTTCAGTCCTGGGTAGTGACCCTTCTCTTCTACACGCTCCACAAGTCACTCACACAAACGTTGGTGTCCAAGTGCAGACAACCGACTGAAGGAGAGACGTGAACACGTTACCCTGCGTGCAACCAAGAGTAATCAAACAGGAAGCAGCTGCTCCTTTGAGAAAACCACATGCCATGTACCGGCCGCAAATGAAAGCTACTGTCATCATTAAAGAAACTGGTTAGGTAACAAGTTAGAATTAGCATTTTCACTGTCATCGCTACCATGTGATATTTTGTTTGTCCTTAACTTATGGCGCTTTTCCACTAGTACCTACTCAGTTTGGTTCTTCTCCACTAGGGGTCTAACGTGCAGAGTAGATACTTTTCTGTAACTATTCTGCCGAGGTTCTAAGCTGCTGAGTCGGCTGTATCTGACATCATCACACTACAGGCCACCGATTGGTCGGGGGGTTGGAGTCAGACGTCTGAGTCAGGAGGAGGAAATCAGAGAAAGAGACTCTGACGGATTCTTGTTCATTTTATTCAACAGGCAACGGCAGCAGAAGTCTGTTTGATCCAACTCTGAGGGTCAGATGTTCATAAACCTGGTGCTGAGGAGAGAATTAAAAAGGGATCTAGACGGAGATAAGGAACAACCAGATCTACCAGGAGATCTGTCTCTTCATAGCTGCTCACGGATCCAGCTGACTTTTCAGCAGTGCAGAGACAAACTAAATGAAAAAGTGTTGCCGCTTGAAGCTTCTCTCACTCTCATTTTTTAACTTGATATCAAACACAAGCCACAGATCCAGCAGCACATCTATCATCTCCTCCAGGTTCTACATCTTTAGTGTTGTTGTCTTCTTTGATTAGATCACACAATCAAATACGTCACAGCAGCTTCTCCAACCTCCTACTTCTGATCTGGGTGTTGAAAATAAAAAAAAGGGCAAGGCGAGTGGTCTAGGGCTGAGTAGGTTCTAGTGGAAAAGTGCCATAAAGGGCTGAACGTCCTCATGTTCACCACCAGAGCTTTAGTTGGATCGTCCAGTCGGGGCTTCCAACGCTACTCTTTTCAGCCGTGGTAGTTTCTGAGCTCCTTCCCAACCCGCAGTGCCCTACCCAGGTGTCAAACACGAGCCGACACAGCACTGAGCTGAGGGAAAGCTCTGGAAGGTTTCTGTTTGTGCATGACACGTACCGGAGACGCGGTCCAGGACCTCGGCCAGCGTGGTGGAGATGGGCAGGTGGAGGGTGCGGTACTTGTGGCCTGCTCCGTACATGGGATGTTGGATCATGTGACTCGTGGCGTTGATGCGTCCTTTGTATAACTGCGGAGAAAAAAAAAAAGAGACGGTTTTCCCGTGTTGATATTTCAGCTGTACTGGACTGTCTCAGAAAATTAGAATATTGTGATAAAGTTCTTTATTTCCTGTAATGCAATTAAAAAAAACAAAAATGTCATACATTCTGGATTCATTACAAATCAACTGAAATATTGCAAGCCTTTTATTATTTTAATATTGCTGATTATGGCTTACAGCTTAAGAAAACTCAAATATCCTATCTCAAAAAATTAGAATGTTCTGGGAATCTTAATCTTAAACTGTATTTTTTTTTTTTTTTTTTTTAATTGCATTACAGAAAATCACAATATTCAAATTTTCTGAGACAGTCCTGTATGTTTGGATTTCCAGGTACACATCTGGCCTACAGTTAAGGTATCCGGACATTTTTTTCCCCCTTTTGATTTTTGCAAAAAGCAGAAGTGTAAAATTAATTTGTCAGCATGTTGTCCTTTTGATTCCAGCGCTAAAATGTGAAGAAACTCCACCTGGCAGCGAGCGGGCAGCGCTGCCCCTCACTGGGAGCTGTGGACCTGCAGCTCACCTGAACAATTACAAACATGACTACATGCCAAACACCATCTTTGTGCCAACACTGTGAAGAAACTGCAATCAGTGAGTCTACAAACTAGTGAACTATTTTAACTCCACCCAAGACAGTGGACGGAGTCAGCAACCTGCAAGTCAGCAAGGGGAGTTTTTCTTGCCACTGTTTGGCTTAAGGTTTTTCTCCCACTAGGCCATTGTTTATGTAATAATTGCTCGGGGGTTTATGTTCATGTTCTGGGTCACTGGAAAGTGTCTAGAGACAACATCAGTTGTATTAGACGCTATACAAATAACATTGAATTGAACCTGTCAGTGTCACTAAAGACACACTAAAGTCTGATGTTTTCAGTTTCACACTGCAAAACTCAAAATCTTAAGAATATTTGTCTTATTTAGAGTTAAAATGTCTAATTTTTAGTAAAAAAAAATCTCATTACACTTAAAACAAGGGTCATCACTGGAAAAAACACCAATTTTCACCTGTTTCAAGTATTTTCACTTAAAGGAGCTTGATGCCTCAAGCTCCTTTAAAGGAGCATGAAGCTCCTTTTAAGAAATGAGACTCTCTAGCGCCACCCTTCACCACGACGGCCGTTGGGGGTACTGCAGCCAACAGTGAAGCCGGCACGGGAGAACGGGGAGAACGCGCATGCAGCGTCATGTGACGTCACATCTGCAGGACAGCGCGGGAAATTCGGGACCGAATTGCAGCACATTTTGCAGCACACAGCCTGTTCAAGGCAACGGAGAGATACACTAGAGGAATCATTCTTTTTGATTTGGAACGCTTCATCTGACATTATTACTAGAAAACTTAAAACGTATACAAATTTTTTTCATAAATCCTGCCTCAATCCTGTCTCAAGCTCCTTTAAAATAAGTAGCCAATCCCTAGCCAAAAACATTTTTGCATTGATACCTTGAGAAAGGTCTATGACCGAAACGTTGGCCCAATAAAACACTAGTCTGGTGAGAAGAAGGTGTGCGGGAGTTTTCTTTTTAAATTGGCTGCAGCTTTCCTCCTCCGACGCACCTTTCTGCATATCTGGTGTGCAAAAAGTTTTCTACTTAAAATAAGTAGGAAAATCTGGCAGTGGAACAAGATTTTTTTGCTTGTAATGAGAAGATAAATCTTGTCCCACTGGCAGATTTTTCTACTTATTTCAAGTGGAAATCTACTTGAAAAAGGTGAAAATTGTCAAATAAGTTTCTGGTAATGACTCTTGTTTTAAGTGTAATGAGATTTTCTGACTAGAAATGAGACATTTTAACTAGAAATAAGACAAATATTCCTGGTAAGATTTAGACTTTTTGCAGTGCAGATGTGTTCCATCATCCATGCATCAGGGGTTTTCCTTTTCTACTGCAGGACATTCTGTTTATTGTATATAACTTAACATTGTAATGTCTTATCTTCTAAATCTTAGCATTAAATACCATCGGCACCATGACAGTTGAAGGAAGTGAAGAAATCAGACAGGCTTTGGTTTCTCTGCTCCACAACCACCTATGATAATCCTCTCTTTCTCCAAACCAAGCCCAGCTCAGTAAAGTCCATCAGTGAAGCTGCTTGGTGTGGCAGCGCTGCCCCCTGGTGGTCCGTCTGAACACAGACGCTGACTGGAAGAGGAGGAGCTGGCTGCTTCTGAAGCTGCTAACTCCACACTAGAGACAGAGAACATTACCCACCGGACATGGAGACTGCAGGAAGACCGTGACCTTCTCATCCTCCAGCATGAGCTGCAGAAAGAGCCTTCGGATGAAGCCTGAGATGTTTCCGGAGATGGGGACGTTGCCCCGCTGAGGAGCAGACTGGAAGAGCTCACAGAGAACCTGAAGCAAAACACCCAAAACAAATAGCCCATGAATCATTAGAAATGACATGGAAGCTACATCACCACTTCAAAAGAACTTTCTTTGAGACGAGCATGTTTACAGACTCAGAACTAATGTTTCCCTGGATTCACACTGAAAGCACCACAGGCGTCACAGGCGTACGGCTGCCATTCATTTTTATGAAAGCGCTGCGAGAGGTGTCGGAGGCGTTGGAGGGTCCAGAGCATCAATTTGAAGTTGAAAAATCTCAACTTTCTGCAAATGGGCAGATGCGACGCCGAGGCAGTGTCCAATCACAGACCGGGCAAGAAGAGCCAAGAAGTCTCAATGCAGATTGTACTTTCATGTACACACAAACGTACACTCATTCACATGCGTACAGGAGCAAGGTCCGAACTATTTTATTTGCTACATCGATCCTGTTATGTGATACTTTTCTGAATGCGCATGCGCAAATGTTTGGGTATCTTTGGTGTGTGTAAGTGCAGAGCAGTTGTAGTGTTTGTAGTGCACGAGTCGTGAGTTAAGTCTTGGAAAACGTACAGTTGTCGGAGTAATTCATTTAGCATTTAACATTGGTAGCAGAGGATGGCCGCTGGTAATTATAAAGTTCCGCTGGCGTTTGATGAGGAAAAAGTCCTACGAAAGTTGGAAAAATGAAGTCGAAATCTGGAGACTTGTTACGGACTTGGATAAAAAGAAGCAAGCCTTGGCGGTTGCCTTGTCGCTAACAGGAAGAGCGAGGGACAGCGCGCTAGAAATAGCTGCAGGAGATTTGAACAATAATGATGGAATGACTACACTTTTGATGAAACTAGACTCAGTGTTTTTGAAAGAAGAAAAGGATGGTCCCAACGATTTTATTTGCTACGCGATCCAACGCAAAATAATTAAAAAGCGTGCTTATTAATCACAAAACACAGTTTAAACTATGACCAAATCCGCTGGGACCCGGTGTGTCAGTGTTCACCGCAGACAGACTGCAGCTTCACCGGGACCAACGATGATGGTTGATGTTGATCCAGGAACAACCTGGTTAAGGAGCATCAAACTCACTCTTATCTACGTGGAAATAACGCTAAAATATAAAGAAGGTCCCCAAAGTGTGATCCATGGTGAAATAGGAAACTGAAGATGTGCAGCTTTATATAGATATTTAGACTATATGGATTTTGTTCCCTCCAGTTCTGCACACAGCTTTAGCCCCGCCCACTGCAGCCGTCGACGGATGGCAGACGGTATGAATCTACCAAGCAGCGAGATGCAGGCGTCAGGAGATTTGTGACGCTTTCAGTGTGAATCCACCATGACTTATTCCATCTACATGAACATGAAGTGAGGGTGTGTGAGCTCCTGCAGACCTGGGCCATGAGCCGCTGGTTGTTGGGGTGGCAGGAGATGCACTGCAGGAAGAAAGCCACGGTGGCGTTCTCCAGGGCCGTCCTCTGCTGGGTGGTGAGCCCCCCGGCCTGGGCCGAGGACACCAGCGAGTAGCGGGACCCTGACAGCGTGGGCGGGGGCGGGGCGGGGCTGGCGGCAGCTCCGGTACTGGGAGGCTGACCCGTGGCCCCGGCACCGGCCCCGGCACCAGCACTGGCGCTGGAGTGGCACAGCAGGAAGAGCAGCGCCGTCCACAGCGGGTTGACCTCCGGGCCCCCCAGCCAGTCCTTCATGGCGTGACTGTTGCCGACCTCGGTGAGGAAGTGCAGCACCGGAGCAGCCAGCTCTGCAGCCAGAGGGGGCCGGGCCTGGGCCGAGGAGGACGAGGAGGACGAGGAGGAGGAGGGGTAGTAATGGTGGAGGTGGTGCCGCCGCTCAGCCTGAGCCGCGGGCAGAGGCAGGTCGGCGCTGACCAGGAGGCCGATGCAGAACTGCGTGAGGCTCCGTACGAGCAGCGAGGGCAGGCCCGAGTCCAGCAGCTGCTCGATGGCTCCGGGGGACTGGGACGCGGCGGCCAGCGTGGCCAGCTGGGACTCCGACAGCATGGCCGGGGCCCGGGCGTGCTTGGAGTCGTCCGTGAGCCCCGCGGCGCCGGCGCTGGCGTCGTGCTGCTTCTTGCCGTCGTCCGTCATGGCGAGCCGGCGCTGCTGGGCCTGAGAGTGGCTGGCGCTGGGCTCCGACACCACCCCCATCCACGACATGAGCAGGGAGAAGTAGCTGGGGTGGATGTGGCAGATGGAGCACAGCAGGCTGTCCACGGCTTTCTTCAGCACGATGTTGCACGGCAGAGACATGGACCAGTTAAACAGCAGCCTGGAGGGAGAGGAGAGGAGTCAGGGACCACGTTCACATGCATCAATAACACTTTAATAACCGGAATATTAGCAATAACGGCCATGTAAACACCAATAACCCTTTTGAATAACCGGAATTTGCTCATATTCAGGTTTTTAAAAACCCCAATATGAGCCCTGGGTTACTCCTTTACTAACTGAATATTTGCTCATGTACCGGACTGTCTCAGAAAATTAGAATATTGTGATAAAGTCCTTTATTTTCTGTAATGCAAAAATGTCATACATTCTGGATTCATTACAAATCAACTGAAATATTGCAAGCCTTTTATTATTTTAATATTGCCGATTATGGCTTACAGTTTAAGATTAAGATTCCCAGAATATTCTAATTTTTTGAGATAGGATATTTGAGTTTTCTTAACCTGTAAGCCATGATCAGCAATATTAAAATAATAAAAGGCTTGCAATATTTCAGTTGATTTGTAATGAATCCAGAATGTATGACATTTTTGCATTACAGAAAATAAAGGACTTTATCACAATATTCTAATTTTCTGAGACAGTCCTGTTTAGCCTAACGGGATTTCCCCATCAGAAGGAACAGGAATGTGTTTTCTGCACATGCTCTGTTCACAAGGAATCCTGGTCTTTTGAGTCCAGGAAGTTCTTATAAACACAGAGAAACACAAGACCAGGAGGAGACTAATCACTTCATAAATGTAATGAAGGATATGAACATTTCTGCATTTGTAGACGGTAGAAAGTACCGGGATAGAAGATTTACAAGAAGGAGAGAGAAAAGTTGCGTGAAGCAGCATTTGTAGGAACACCAGACCAGATCAAGCTCCGCTGGAAGACGCTGGAAAAGGAACTACAGGGACAAGAAACAAAACCACTTCTACTGCTGTTGATTATCCACCGTGCTGCTGTTATTGTTGTTGTTTTGGATTTGGATACAGGAAGAAGAAGCAAAATGACGGGAATTGCGTCATGAAGTTCTCCGTGCGTCGCTGGTTTGATCCAGATATCCTGAATGATTACAATTACCATGTATACAGGGATAACCCTGTTTGCTCACGCATGGAAACAGATTATTAGGGCCCGAGCACTTACAGTGCGAAGGCCCTATTGTATCTGTAGGAATTCTTTCTTTCTTTCTTTCTTTCTTTCTTTCTTTCTTTCTTTCTTTCTTTCTTTCTTTCTTTCTTTCTTTCTTTCTTTCTTTCTTTCTTCCGACGAAGGGGGGCCTTTTTTCCCCCTAAACGTGCCCCAGAAGTCACCAATTTTGCACCAAGGCCTGGCAAAATTTTTTATATTTAATGGTTTGTATTATTGGGCGTGGCCTAAAACAGCGCCCCCTAGAAAACTTTGTGCCTCAAGCCCCACAATACGGTTTTACGTACATTCACGAAAATCGGTACACACCTGTATCATGTCGCAACTTAAAGAAAAGTCTCTTGGCGCCATGGCCGAAACTGAACAGGAAGTCAGCCATTTTGAATTAATTGTGTCATTTTGGCGAAATGTATGCCATTCTTTCGGCAATTAATACGGACCCGAACCGTATCGTGCACCCAGGTGTGTTATACATCAAAATGTGCGTCTCCATCCTGTGACTACACGCATTACTTTTCGCCCCCTCTTCATCTGATTGGTCCATATTTGATAGTTCCCCAAAAGTCACCATATTTTGCATGCAAGCCAGCCCTGGTGATAAATGTGATATTTCATGGTTTGCATTAATGGGCGTGGCCTAACGGCTCAACAGCGCCCCCTAGAAAACTTTTCTCTGCCATAACTTTTGAATGGTTTGACATAAAGAGTCGTGGGTGGTGTCATCTCTGATATGCTTATGGGGGACGGTGGCGATGAGTGCGAGGGCCCGTTCATCGCTGCTTGCAGCTTTAATTCCCAATGTTTCAGTAACTGGAATATTGACCTTAACCTGAATTTTGACTGCATGTAAAGGTAGTCAGTGACAGTGTGATCAGAACCAGAGCGGGGAGGAAGCTGGTGATGGTGCAGCTGACTCACTCAAAGAGACCTCTGTCCAGCAGGGCCGGGAGGTCGTAGTCCACCGGCAGCTCGTAGCTGTGCCACAAGATGGCCGCCACGCAGTGCAGGTGGGAGGGAGACGGCATCAGGAGGCCGTACTCCCTGGAGGACGCAGACGAGCCGGCACCGGCGTATCCCAGCGGGACGCTCATCTTGTGGGCGGCCACTCGAGACGAGTCGTGGACCCACTGCAGCAGAGCCTCGATCCTGGGGGGGGAGATTCTGGGGTTAGTCTGGACTCAGCCCTTCATCTGCCTCACACACACATTGATATGCAGCAGCAGGAGGAGGAGGAGATGGTAAAAGATGACAAGGGCACAATGAGGAAGCTTTTTACTCCGGTTTTACTATCAGCACGCTTGTGTCTGAAGGATCCCCTTGAGAGGAAGCCGTCTGCCCTTGAGCAGGGCGTCCTCGGGACCGCTGGGCGTCCTCGGGAACGCTGGGCAGACAGAGGGAGGAGCTCCGTACCTGTCTTTGGTCCCGGAGTCCTGAGTGGTTCCCAGCTGGTACAGGATGTCGATGGTGGAGTCGGAGGAGAGGCCGTTCAGGCGGCCGAACAGGAGAGGGCTGTTCAGATCTACAACACACAAACACAGCGTCAAACTGGGGCTTCGCTTCATCACACTAGGCACAAACACTCAGGCCCTGTTTACACGGAGCAAAGACGGTGGTGTTTTCATGCGTTTTGGCCGTTCGTTTACACGAAAACGAAGCTCAAAGTCTCCAAAAACCATCATTTCTGAAAACTCCGGCCAAAGTGGAGATTTGCAAAAACTCCGTCTTCACGTTTGCTTGTAAACGGAGAGAAACGGACATTTATTCTTCAGAACGTCACATGATGAGACAGAAACGTCACCAGCGTCATGAGTGACACCTGTGTTTACAATTTGTTTGGCCACTGTCAATATTTTCTTGTATTTTACCTGTTTTATATTCTAAAGTCACACTTAAGCAACTCCACTTCTCTGTCACTCCAAACGAAAGACTCTGGTTCATCTTGGAAGTAACTGGAAGTTACTTGTGTCATTTGTTGATGTTTTTTTCCAGGATTCTGATTGGCTAGCATGACTTTATCTTCTCGTTACACTGCCCCCTGTAGGTTTGGCTGCTCATAGCACCTTAACAGCTATTTATGCAGGTTTGTGTAAATGAAAAGATTTTGAGAACGATCTTGTGTAAATGATGGTATTTTTCAAAACGTAGAGGGGGAAATATCCGTTTTTGTAAATACCCGGGTATGTGTAAATGTGGCTTTAGAAACACTTAGCAACTTAACAACTGAATGGGCAAAAAAACATCTTGTTAAGATCCAGGCTGTCAAAGTTTGGTCCTCCTCCTAACTTTTTGGTCCTCTTAACGCTGACAATTTTTTTTAGCGCACGATTAACGCGCAGGATAAAAAAAAAGAAAAAAGAAAAACGCGCATTATATCATTTCTGGCGGTCGACGGCACCATAGCTTGAGGAAAAGTATGCTGGACTACTGCGTGAACTTTTTGGAAAAGTGAGGAAAGATGGAGAATGAAAAGGGACTTTTGAACGGCTAGTTCACTTTCAAAAAGATGCAGATGGTTCGCTGGACAAGACTAAAGTTGTATGTACTGTCCATTTGAAACGAATTACCATCGAAGTACGTGGAGTCTTAAAAACCACTTGCAGCCAAACACACGGCCGATGCAGAGAGCGCAGCAACACCCCCCCCTCGTCAAAAGCAGACAACGCTGGATGAGCCTTTTATTTTCCTCCATAAGAGGCTAGACATAATTACATGGAAAATTTAACTGACCAATGCACTTCTTGTGCAAAAACAAGGAATCTTAAGTTAGTCTTTACCAGTGTAAAGTTGGGACTACATTGTGCTTGTATTTATGAAGGAATGTTACATTCAGGTCAAAAGCTTTTTTTTGTGGAAAGTTGAATAAACATTGACATAAATCAAGCATATTTGCCATTTCTCATTTTGTATTTTTTGTAACAGTATTAAAAACATACAAAAAAATACCTTAGTCATTTAGAACAGCAAAAAATGTGTGAATAAATGTGCGATTAATATGCGATTAAAAAAATGAATTGTTTGACAGCCCTAGTTGAGATGTTTCTCTTCTTTTGTCGGTTGTGACATCTGTGACACTAATTACCTAAAGCCACACAGATGCATGGAAACATGGTAAGTCTGTGTTTTTGGACCAGACTGAATTCAAAGACGTCTTTAGGCAATAAATCAGGACATTTGGAGACTTTCTTTGATGTTTAAGGACATGTGGATAATGAAACGTGCAGAGTGACTCACTGGCCGGATCGGTGCCAGAGGCGGCACAGTTCCTCAGCAGAATGTCGATGAGCTTGAGGCCGATGCGGGTGGACTGCAGGCCGATCTTCACCAGCACGGCCTCGATGTTGGGCGAGTGCATGCCGCAGTAGGGGGACATGAGCAGGGCGGCGCAGGTCTGCAGCAGGTTGGCCGTGGGGGCCGCGGCGCTGGCCATCATGGCCTCCAGGTCGCTGACGTGGGTCAGGCAGTGGTGGAGCAGCCGCAGCCAGCCGATGCTGCACAGAGGGAGGAGGGATCAGCACCGGACACCAGCCGCACATCCCCAGCAAAACTCAGCAGTACATCCTCAACAAAATAGAACGACTACCGTATATGAATTTTATATTGTACTGCAATGTTGTGGAAGAGAATTAGCACTAGCTATAAACTTTACATGCGTCACATCAGCTGCAAGCTTGTATCTATGTTTGACTGCATCGTCCTTGTCAAATAAATCAATAAACCCTACCTGGTTTTAGAGACCTGGTCCTCCGAGGGCAGGAAGGGGTTGTTGACCGTTGTAGACGAGGTGTTTCCGAAGGCCGTGAGGCCGAGCAGCTTGATCTGGGACAGCCCCAGGGTGCTGGCGTCGCGGGGCCGGTGCAGCCGCAGGCACACGGCCGACGCCACCTCCGCCTTCACCAGCTGGATCTTGATGTAGGTGAGGCCGCTGGTGATGACGGGCGTGGAGAGGGGCAGCATGTTCACCCCGTCCGCACTGATCTCCACCGACACCGACGAGGGGCAGGCTGGGGAAGGGAGGAACAGTCAAATACAGGAAATGCTAGGATGGAAACAAATGCTGCTTTTCCACCAGTAACTTCTCAGCCCGACTCTAACGCAGAGGTGTCAAGTAACAAAGTACAAATACTTTGTTACCTTACTTAAGTAGAAATTTTGGTTATCTATACTTCACTGGAGTAATTATTTTTTCAGACGACTTTTTACTTTTACTCCTTACATTTTCACGCAATTATCTGTACTTTTTACTCCTTACATTTTAAAAACAGCCTCGTTACTCTATTTCATTTCAGCCTTTAAATAAAAACTACCCAGTTAAATTGCTCCATCCGGATAGAGTGAATTTGGTTGTGGTTGTTTCAGATGTTCTTGTCCAGTTTTGTTCTTACATCCGTTCCCTCAGATTCCTGCAACTAAACTTGGATGTACATTCCAATAAAGGTTAGGATAAATGATAAATGACTTTTTGCACCATTACAATACTTATAGGCAACTAGTCATCATATCTGCTGCTCTCTGAAACACATGTTAATGCTCAATAGTACACATATATGCTTCTTTAATATATTTGAATTATACTAAGATACATTCATTTTCAATGGCTTTTGTCCTTAATGGCTTTTTTCCCCCTTACATTACTTTTACTTTTATACTTTAAGTAGTTTTGAAACCAGTACTTTTATACTTTTACTTGAGTAAAACACTTGAGTTGATACTTCAACTTATACAGGAGTATTTTTAAACTCTAGTTTCTATACTTCTACCTGAGTAATGAATGTGAATACTGAAGACACCTCTGCTCTAACGTGCAGAGTAGATACTTTTCTGTAACTATTCTGCCGAGGTTCTAAGCTGCTGAGTCGGCTGTATCTGACATCATCACACTACAGGCCACCGATTGGTCGGGGGGTTGGAGTCAGACGTCTGAGTCAGGAGGAGGAAATCAGAGAAAGAGACTCTGACGGATTCTTGTTCATTTTATTCAACAGGCAATTGCAGCACAAAAGTCTGTTTCATGATTAGGCCTGTGTTGAAAAAAATCGATTTTCCCCATTCTAAATCAATTCTCATATTAATTCCTAAAAATCAATTCTTATGTCTAAAGATCGATTCTTTTTTCATCATTACATTTTCGCCCAGTGAACTTTAATCCCAGTAATCGGACACAGTTTGTCTTGACACTTCTGAAAAATGCCGGGTGCTTCATGGCAATATGTGTGTGTGGTGACAGAATAAATTAGACCAGCTTAAATGATTTGTTTACTGCATGAGCTGTTTTTTTTTTTGTCTTTTTTTGCAATTTAAACGGATATTTAAGGCCTGTTTGAGTTATTTATTTCTTCCGAATATATTCCGAATGTTTCAGTAACCGGAATATAAGCAATAACCCGAATTTTGACTGCATGTAAACGTAGTCACACAGACCCAGCAGCACATCTATCATCTCCTCCAGGTTCTACATCTTTAGTGTTGTTGTCTTCTTCATTTAGATACACAATCAAATACGTCACAGCAGCTTCTCCAACCTCCTACTTCTGATCTGGGTATTGAAAATAAACGAGGACGAGGCGAGTGGAGTTGGTCTGAGTAGGTGCTAGTGTGAAAGCTCCTGTCATGTTGGTGTTGCAGCGTCTTACTGGCCAGAGAGGCGAGGTGGGGCTGGATGTGCAGCTCCTTGAGCAGCACGGCAGCGGGCAGGTGGATGGTGAGGTCACACCAGGCCTCCTCGGGCAGGAAGATGTAGGACCAGGCTGCTGAGCGGGCCCGGCGGTGAGGGGGCGTGGCCTGGAGCAGCACCTCTGCTGCCTGCGCCGTCGGGCTGCTGGACGTGATGGTGCCTGGCCGGGGACAAACCTCACCAAGTTATAGCAAGAGCTTTCAAACGCAAAACACATCCACATGTACCGCAATAGTAGGAGCACCTAAAGGAGCAAAGTTGTGGAGCCCCTCTGCGTTGTCCGGCTCTGAAGTCATGACTCGGGCTTTGAGGTTCCCGTCTGCCGTCTTTCCAGGACCTGAATCCAGGAACTTCATGATGGTGGACACCATGCTCCGCGCCGTGTTCACGATGGCTCTGGTGCTGGTCACCATGTTGTTGCAGATCAGCTGGACGCCACCTGGAGGAGGGACACAAAGTCCTTTCATGATAGACTGCATCTAAACGCAAGTTACCTTCATGTTCAACTGGCCCAACTACACAACAGTTACTGGGTTTATTTATTTAACCTTCAAGCTGTCCAATCTGAGAAAAGGTGGGGAAGTTACATCTGTAAACAAACAAAAACTGCCACTGCAGCAATAAGCAATGAAGAATATTTATTGTCCTGAACCTTATGCGACTTTACCCCTGGATAGATCAAAAAGATCATTATGTATCAATTACGAACTGGGATTCTCCCTCTGGCCATAGAAACAGGTACATCTGTTCCTGAAGAGGAAAGATTATGTCGTGTTTGTGATTTAAATGTTGTTGAGGATGAACTTCATTTTTTGTTTTTATTGTCCATTATATGATGAAGCCAGGAAGCTTTTATTTCAGAAAATGCAAGATTGTAAACGTGAGTTGTTTTGGACTGAGGATGAAGTTGGAATGGTTTTTCAGAGAGGTTTTCTCTACAGCTACCTTTATAAAGAGAGCCTGGAAACAGAGAAAGGACAAATGATATGGAAACTGAGAAAGGATCTGTAATTTGATCTGGAATGTATAAGTGAAATGTATAATTGTGTGTTTGTAGCAGCTGATGTTTGTTTGCTGGCGTAGTGTATCTGTGTCTTGTAAGGTCTTATAGGCTGGAACCGTAGAGGTGTATGACACATTAATAACCATCCATCCATCCATCCATCCATCCATCCATCCATCCATCCATCCATCCATCCATCCATCCATCCATTCATTCATTCATTCATTCATTCATTCATTCATTCATTCATTCATTCATTCATTCATTCATTCATTCATTCATTCATTCATTCATTCATCCATCCATCCATCCATCCATCCATCCATCCATCCATCCATCCATCCATGCAGCGAGGCTCCGCCCCGACGGACAGCCCCAGTCTGCTCTTCAGCACAGACACACCAGATCTGGATACATCCGTTTACGGTGTGAACAGTCAAAACACATCTGAGATGTCATCTGTTCACACCTGATTAAACACAAATGGAGGTGGATACTTAAACCTCTCAGTGTTAAACAGGATACCAAAGACTTGTCTCCCAGAGTAACAACTGATGGTTTAGAGCAGGGGTCCGCAACACAATTATCAAAACAGCCATTTGACCGCCACTTCTACAGAAAAAATAAATGTCGGGAGCCGCAAGAAATAACAGAGATTCTAAAAGTTTTCATCTTTTATTTTTGCTGTAACAACCCCTAAATATAACAGAAGTACAGTTTTCTTTTGTAGGCATACTTTGAAATAAATTAAACTGTAGGCCTATTTGAGTCTATATTTGTTTAAAAGTAAAGGTAAAACTTAGCTGCAGCTTTAAAAATATAGAAATTAAAAATAGTTCTTTTAAAATTAGATGGCATTAAATACAACTCGTGGGTAACTGCCCAACAAAATAAACTAATAATATGACTAAAAGTGAATTCAGAAATATAATTTATTTATGTTTAACGCCAAGGGGAGCCGCTACAATGAGGATGAAGAGCTGCATGCGGTTAAAAAAAAAAAAAGAAAGAAAATAAATACCCCCATGGTTAGTGCACCCTTACCCATGTCATGGAAGGCCTTGAGAGCCTCGCTGGTGTCCAGCACTCGGAGGATGAACCACAGGAGAGGCTCGGAGAGCTGGCAGGTGGACAGAGAGCCCTGCAACACACCAGGACACACACTCAGGTTCTGCTGAGAGCTTAGATGAACGTCCTGAGAGCTGGGACACTCACCTGCCTCCCCATGTACCCACAGGCCATGTAGGTGAGGATGGGCTGCAGCATGACCTGCACCGACGTGGCCCTCTTGCTCAGAGTGGTGAGGATGGTGAAGAGCCCGTCGCCCACCGAGATGGCATCCAGACCCCCGTGGAAGTTCTCGTGCTTGGTCAGGTGGAGACCGCTGGCTCCTGCTCACACACACACACACACACACACACACACACAGATTTAACTTCCAGATGCCTGATTTCTTTGTTGTCTGAGGCTCCTGATTAGGGATGGCCCGATACTGCTCTCATATACTCGTAAAAATGCTCTGATACCAGGCACCGATACTTGATTGTTGTTGTAGTTACTGGTTAGTGACTCTAGGGGGAGATGTTGAGCTGCAGTCAGTGGTGATGAGAAGAGAGTGATACATGAGTGAGAAGAGAGTGATACATGAGTGAGAAGAGAGTGATACATGAGTGAGAAGAGAGTGATACATGAGTGAGACTGGCAGCTCCGTTTCAGGCAAGATTAATGCAGCGGGACGTCAGCAGTGTGGACATATTTCAAAATAAGAGACGAGGACAGAAGCAAGGCAGACTGAAGCTACTTTCCCGTTGCTGCTTCCACCTGCCTGCTGTGCTGTTGCCGTCCCTGACCCACCAGTCTGGCCCTCGGCAGGAGCGTCCCCCCTTATGATCCAGGTCCTGCTCAAGGTTTCTTCCCTCCTAAAGGGGAGTTTTTCTTGCCACTGTTTGGCTTAAGGTTTTTCTCCCACTAGGGGAGTTTTTACCTGCCATTGTTTATGTAATAACTGCTCGGGGGTTTATGTTCTGGGTATGGGTCTCTGTAAAGCGTCTAGAGACAACTCTGTTGTATTAGACGCTATATAAATAAAATTGAATTGAATTGAATTGAATTGATGCTAAGGTGTCAAGAGGAGGGAAGGAGAATACGTTGTTTAATACGAGCAACTTGATAAAACATCTCAAGACGCATCATAAAGCTGAGTATACGGAGTTTGCTAATGCTACTGCAAGACCATAACATTAGCTCAGGTTCTGCAAAAGAAACAGACAATGGCAAGAGACAAGTTAAAATAACGGAGGCTCTAACCCGTTATCTAGCGCTTGATGAGTAGCCACTGAAGTTGGAGATGGTTTACTCGACGCACTCGAGTAAACGAATGATGTTTCATTGATTTGTTATATGTTTGATATCTTCTTAAATGTTAAGACAGTGCCAGTGTGGAGACTTTTTATTTACACAGAAAGATTATTTTTCATTTAAAATACAGGACTGTCTCAGAAAATTAGAATATTGTGATGAAGTCCTTTATTTTCTGTAATGCAAAAATGTCATACATTCTGGATTCATTACAAATCAACTGAAATATTGCAAGCCTTTTATTATTTTAATATTGCTGATCATGGCTTACAGCTTAAGAAAACTCAAATATCCTATCTCAAAAAATTAGAATATTCTGGGAATCTTAATCTTAAACTGTAAGCCATGATCAGCAATATTAAAATAATAAAAGGTTTGCAATATTTCAGTTGATTTGTAATGAATCCAGAATGTATGACATTTTTGTTTTTTTTAAATTGCATTACAGAAAATAAAGGACTTTATCAATATTTATCAATATTATAATTTTCTGAGACAGTCCTGTAGGTATTCTAATAATTTTATTTATTTTTATTGAATTTATCTGTTGCAAATAAAACCTGTCTTCCAATTTGTTGCATTTTTCATTGCATTTTTAGCCTAGTTATTTTTGTGGTAGAAGTATCGTATCGGTATCACAGATTAAAATACTGGTACTGGTAGCGAAAGAAATGGTACCGGGGCATCCCTCCCCCTGCTCCTTCCCAGGCGGGTCTTACCGATGATCATGGCCATGGCGCTGCTGTTGCACTGGCCCAGCGCCGACAGGATCTGGCTCATGATCTGCTGGTTGGCCAGGACCAGGTCGGCCACGCCGGCGGGGGGGCCCTGGCTGGAGGCCGAGCCCCCGGAGGCCCCGTCCTTGCTGCCGCAGACCTTTTCCTCGTCGGACACGCTGCTGTCGGCCTGGCCGCCGCCGGCCGGCAGCAGCCGCCCGCTGAACTCCCGGTCGCTGGACAGGGGCAGCTGCACCAGCACGTTCACCAGCTTCAGCAGGTTGAACATCAGCTGGTCCCGCGTGGTCTCCCCGCACACGGCCTTGGCGTCCCCGGGCCGGATGATGTTGGCGAAGAGGCCCCCGAAGCAGGCGCGGGCCCCCACCGAGCTGTCCGAGCCGCTGCGGGACACCACCTTGTCCGAGCAGGTGATGTAGTGGTGGACCAGGAAGGTGATGGACTCGATGACGGAGGAGATGGTGGCCACCGACACCACCTCAAAGTTCTGCTCTAGAGTAAACTCCAGCAGCTTCACCTGGGCGTCCAGCGGACCCTGCCCGGACTGGAACGGCCCCCTGGAGAGCCGGGATCACTGTTATTACCACGGTAACCAGTACTCCAGTTGTAAAAATTGGTGGATTTGATCATATGGGGACAGATAATTTGTGCTGATTACAAATAATATTATATATTACAAATAATAGCAGTGACCAAAACACCTGCAGAAATACTGCAGGAATGACATAGCAGCAGTTAAATGCAGCCTTCTGTAAGCTTTAAATATCCACTGGGCTTACATCAAATACATCAAAACACAACAATAAAAAACACTTTTCTGAACTTATCAATATGACTCTGTCCTTCACAGGATAAGTAAAATGGATCACTGCAAAAACACTCAAAATCTTAACAAGAATATTTGTCTTATTTCTAGTTAAAATGTCTCATTTTAGTAAAATAAATCTCATTACACTTAAAACAAGACTCATCACTGGAAAAAACAACAATTTTCACCTGTTTCAAGTAGATTTTCACTTGAAATAAGTAGAAAAATCTGCTAGTGGAACAAGATTTTATTGCTTGTAATGAGAAGATAAATTTTGTCCCACTGGCAGATTTTCTATTTATTTCAAGTGAAAATTTACTTGAAACAGGTGAAAATTGTCAAATAAGTTATTTTTCTGGTGTTATTTTTCTGGTGATGACTCTAAATGTTGAAATAGCAGTAAAACCACATTCATTGATGAAATGACATAAGGGATGGAAAGGAGGGATGGCAGTTTTACAGGGGGGATGATTTGGACCGTTTTTATTTCAGGGGGGGATGATTTGGACCGTTTTTATTTCAGGGGGGATGCCACCCCCCCTCATCCCCCTCATCCCCCCTCAACTCCAGTACTGACGGTAACACCGCTAAAACCTCTGACTGTGACAAACACGGGGAGACGGCGTACCTCTCGGTAGACAGGATGTGCATGAGCTTGAGCAGGAACTCGCTGAACATCTGGGGGCAGGTGGAGGACAGGTGGACCTGCAGGCGGCTCAGGAACTCGTGCATGGCCTGGGTGGCCGTGGGCCCCACCTGGGAGCTGTGCTGGCTGGTCCCGTTGGTGCTGCTGCCCGACAGGAAGCGCATCAGAACGTGGACCAGCGTGGGGTCGGACACCATCTGCTGAGCGGTGCTTTCCTGAGAGTTCATCCCACTGCTGGAGCCTGCAAGGTAGAGCACAGGTTTCAGAGGAGTCACTGGACTCTGGAGAACACACACACACACGAGCCACAACATTTAACAAGTCTCTGAATTCTCAGTCCTCAAAGAAAGCCTTTATATTTAATCCTGACGCAGGCCTCTCTTCCACACGGTGAAGTTTGAGTGTAGTTTTGGTGAATATAGAGGGTCTGCATTGACGTCACTTCCCCCCTCACTGGCACTGAGTGGCAAAATATCAGCAAAAACAGCTGCAACTAGTGGAGAAGACGGGATAACAGCTGATTATCGGCTTAAATTAGAGTCAGTTGGACCTGACAGTGACCCGTACAGTTTCCAAGAACCAGTGGTCCATGGACATTAATATTTGGTACAGTTACCAAGAACCAGTGGTCCATGGACATTAATATTTGGTACAGTTACCAAGAACCAGTGGTCCATGGACATTAATATTTGGTACAGTTACCAAGAACCAGTGGTCCATGGACATTAATATTTGGTACAGTTACCAAGAACCAGTGGTCCATGGATATTAATATTTGGCCACCAATCCAGTTTCCTGATATTTATATGTACTTAATTTCTACGCCGGGGAAATACATGAAGCAAAGCTTGAAGGCTTACAAAAGTCTTGACGCTTGGTCCAACTTCAAGGCAGGATTTGTTGTAGAAATTAAAGTGATGAGGACACCGAACTTTATGATTTGACCGTTTAACGTTAGCTACCCAAAAATCCAACATTACCTGATACAAAATGGGAACCACAAATCCACGTTTCGGTGTCTGGAATCCAGTTGTTTCTGTGAATTGCAGTGATCCATTTGTCTCTACTAAGCTTATTTTTCAGCAGTCTGTAAAACTCCGATTTCTTGCTAAATCTATGAGTACAGTCAATCGCACCACAGCTCTTTCCCATTTTAGATGTTTTACGCTGACACTCCGCCGACACTCCGTCTTTCCGACACTCAGTGGGCGTAACCCGCTGTGTCTCATCTGTGACGTCATGCTCATTCCCTCTATAGTTCTCTATTGTCCAAAGCTTCCACAGCGATGTGGGTTTGTGCTGCAGCTGATCAGAGGGACGATGCCACAGCTGTCCTTGCTCGCTACACACGGTTGTCCCTCCACATCTCTTGAATGGATGGTATTCTAACACTAACGCTCTACACCATACAGGGAGAAACTATCTTTATTTAGGAATTTTTTAACATTTCTATGATGATCTGTTGACAGAGTGGAGATCAAAGACTCATGGATGCTGCTTTTATACCCAATCACTACGATCACCTGCTGACATCTCCTTGTTTTAATATTTTTCCTTTTCTTTCAACTCATCATGAGCACAAAACTGCAGAAGAAGAAGAAATTATGAAAATCTAGTCCACAGTTTAATTGTTTGTTCCCCAGCTGCACGATGCTTCAGCTGTCCCCCAACACTCACTGACCTGAAACAATCGTTTCAGTTCTAAAAGCTAAATAGGTTAAACCAGAACCCCTGGTCCTAGTCATGTAGAGCAGTGGTCTCCAACCTTTTCTGCACCAGGACCGGTTTAATGTCTGACAATATTTTCACGGCCCAATCTAAAGGTGTAGCTGATAAAAAATAAATAAAATGACAAGATCGGCATTAAAAACTGTGGGATTTTCTCTATAATAATATTAATAATAATGAATTATAATAATAAAACATAATTTTCGAAAAAAAAAAATAAAATAAAATAATGGAAATTGTAAATTACCTTTAATATGACTATTTCTATAAATGTGTCTCATTAACGTTATTTAAAGCCAGGCTTTTATTTTATTTGTTATATATTAAGGAGACCGATATTTAGTGCTCTTATTTTGAAGGCGTCTCGCCGAGACCTCGTAAACATCCGGCACTTCGGACTTTAACGGTAAAAGTTTAACAGCAGTAGAAAGTGTAAGACTAAACTAGTGTCAGGAATGCTAAAGTGGAGCCTCAGCCTAACTGACACAAAAAGCACCTGCTGATCAGGATTTGTTTTCTTTGCAAATGTTATGCCGTATTTATGTCCAGCTTGAGTTTGGTTGCCATGCTTTATTACAGAGCAGCAGCTGTGTCGGTCTGTACTTAAGTTAAATGAAACTTATATGAATGTAGAAAGACTAACTCTATTTTATTTTATTCCTTTATAGCTCTTACGTGTTTGGAATGTGTATTTACATCCAAGGAATAAAAACATTGTGAGCCATCAGTTTGAGAGTCAACCATCATCAGTCGGGGATTCTACAGAAATTATTTATTCTCTCTGTGTGGCCCGGTACCAAATGACCCACGGCCCGGTACCGGGCCGGGGCCCGGGGGTTGGGGACCACTGATGTAGAGGGTGGAGAGAGTGGAGAGGGTGGAGAGGGCAGGTACTGACCGCAGGCCGGCATGTTGGTCATCAGAGTGAGGGAGTGCAGCACCAGACACCAGGTCCTCAGAGAAGTGTTGGGGTACCAGGCCAGCACCGTCAGGAAGCTGCTGATGGAGGCTGGACGCACAAACACACGGGGGGGGGATCAACACAGCTCAGTGAGACAGAGGATTTTCAACAGGTCAATTTTAGAATAATAATAACAAAAAGAATATCTATTGCAGTAATTCAAACATTAAGAATGTTGTGTACACATACATTCATATAAAAATTTTAAATTGAGTTTTTTGTCAAGATGAATCGGCACTAGCCTTAAAAAAGGTCATGTGGTGCAACCATGATTCATATTAAAATAAATTAATTTCCTTAACATCTTGACATCTTTTTTTTTTTTTTTTTTTTAAAAGTCTTCAGTATTATACAAAAACTGTTGTTTTTTTAATGGTCGCGCCACATGATATTTCATAAAATGGACATCAGTCAAACTTTGTAATAATATGTAATACTAATATAAATACAAATGTGTTACAATCTTACACACTACAAGATACTTCAGAAATCATGCCAGATAGGGCAGAAGATTGATTTAAAAACATTTAGAGTGATTTCAAAAAAGGTTTTCAAAACAAGAGTCATGGTCGGACGGTCGCACCACATGACATTTTGACACTTAAAACAACAACAAAATCCCAAATAATTAGTCTTTTTTGTAAAAGTCAAGTGAGTCCATATGTGTGACAGGTAGTTCATATATATGGTATTTTTTTATCCATTTAAACCTTTTTTGAACTGAAAAATGGTCTGCAGGTCTGCAGGTCTGGGTGCTCACCTTGGTTGAGGGGGATGGTGGGAACTCGGCTGGCGTTGAACAGGAAGATGTCGGCTCCGCTGTCCTCGCTGCCGGCCGAGGTGGTGTTGAGGCTGAGCGTCAGCCAGAGCTGCAGCAGGGACTCCAGCTGGGGGCAAACACACAAATACTTCACATCCCACACCTCTGTCTGTCATCTGTTCACCTGGCCGTGCTGAGCACGACTCCAGGAACATCTGCTTCAAACATCTACAAACACAGTCTTCTAGAAACACAGACTTCTTCTTGAAAATGACATCAATCAACTGGCTTTAAAGCTTCATTTGGTTCTTCAGTGAAAACCTCTTGATCTAAAATAGATTTAACTGACGTGTTCAACTGAAACAAAAACAAACAAATACTCTCAGGTCAAAATGATTATCCTCCTAACATATAAAACTCCCAAGAATATTTGTCTTATTTCTAGTTAAAATGTCTCATTTTTAGTCAAAAATCTCATTACACTTAAAACAAGAGTCATTACCAGAAAAATAACTTGATATTTGACAATTTTCACCTGTTTCAAGTAGATTTTCACTTGAAATAAGTAGGAAAATCTGCCAGTGGAACAAGATTTATCTTCTCATTACAAGCAAAAAAAATCTTGTTCCACTAGCAGATTATTTCTACTTATTTTAAGTAAAAATCTACTTGAAATAGGTGAAAATGGTCAAATAAGTTATTTTTCTGGTAATGACACTTGTTTTAAGTGTAATGAGATTTGTTTGACTAAAAATGAGACATTTTAACTAGAAATAAGATAAATATTCTTGTTAAGATTGAGTTTTTGAAGCGTAACCCCCGCGAAAAACGAAGGATTACTGTATAGTAAATATTATGGCAGAGCAGGAAGATGGTTGTCACCGCTGATAGCCACACGTGTGCTGTCGTGTTTCACAGGTTTCACCAGGCTTGGTTAACGCTCTCCATCTCAATAACTGTTTTCTAACAAGAAAAGTGTATGTAGGATTTGAAGTGGGGGTGGGTCAGTACGAGTGTGTGAAACCCTGCTGGCTGTGTGAGTGTGGTGCAGCTGAGGGCAGGGCTGAGGGCGGTGCTGACCTGGACGTGGTGGACCTGCAGCATGGAGAAGAGCTTGTTAAAGCAGGCACTCAGGACGGGGATGGAGGAAGGCCGGACCAGGCTGCTGCAAGGAGGGGAGCCCCCGCCGTGCAGAGCTCGCAGCAGGGAGTCGTCTGTCCCGTTGGATGGCTGGCTCACTGGAAGACACAAACGGAACATCAACTAAAAGGCACCATCATCTGAAAACTAGGGCTGGGGATCCATTCAAATGTCAAGATTCGAATCCGATTCTTAAGATTCAGAATCGATTATCACGATTTGATTCAATCCGATTCTATTCGATTCTGATATTGATTTGGGTTAGTGTTATTAAAACAGTTTTTTCAGCTGTTGCATGAATGATATGACTGTAGTTCTGCAACATATTAATACTAGTAATATATTGAGATTAACAGCAAGTATTGCAGCTAATGATGCTGTAAGGACCAATCAGCTCCCAGAATGCTGATAGAACTGCTTTCAGAAACATCATGTGGGTCAGAATTACCAAACAGATCCAGGGAGGAAACAGAGGACGGATGAAATCAGTTTTAGTTTTTCCATTTCCGGTCTATTTCAGTTTTAAATTTTTGAGAATTTGGTTTTTAGCATTTTATGCAAATGTAACCTCAAGACATAAAGTAATGAAATATAGACAATTTATGCAATTATAACTGAAAACTTTAATGTTTTCATAACTATTTAAAGGCAAAAACATGGCACCAGTTATTTTCGTGTCCAACAAAACATTCCTTTCTTGGGGTTGAACAAAAAAATACCAAAAGTTGTAATGTAATGATGAAAAAAAAAAAAATCGATCTTTAGACGAATCGATTTTTAGGAATTAATATGAGAATCGATTTAGAATCGGATAATGGATTTTTTCAACACAGGCCTACTGAAAACCCAGCGAGCACTGCGATTTCTCTGCTTACTTGTGGATGAAGTTGAAGTGAGAGCCTGCAGGATGGAATCAGCCTGGAGCGTTGCCATCATCTTCAGCATCAGCTCAGCCTGCTGCTCCAGGCCCACCTCCAGGCGAGCGTCCAGCGCTGTGGAGCATCACAGGTTAGATGGAACCCCCCCAGAACCCCCCCAGAGATTCAAGCAGAAGTTCCCAGAGACAGCGGCGGGGCTCACCCTGAGACACGGACACCGACAGGCCCTGAGAGCCGGGCTTCTCAGCCGCCACCGCCGGCTTGGACACGGGGATGCCCACCCCGCCGATGTACGGGTTGTAGCCGTACGTGCCGTAGTCGGCCCCCCAGTAGTCATACCAGGTGCTGCTGATGGGCTGCACACAAGGAAGAGGGGTTTAACTTCAGCACAAGGTGAAAGACGCACCAACACCACGGTTAGAGTTGTTTGTTTTCTTTTCTGTATATTGTTGATACTGATATATTAATTTATAAATGGGTATATTCATATCATTGTGTATTTATGTATGTGTGTGTATATATATATATATATATATATATATATATATATATATATATATATATATATATATTATAAAGGACTGTCTCAGAAAATTTGAATATTGTGATAAAGTTCTTTATTTTCTGTAATGCAATTAAAAAAACAAAGATGTCATACATTCTCGATTAATTACAAATCAACTGAAATATTGCAAGCCTTTTATTATTTTAATATTGCTGTTTATGGCTTACAATTTAAGATTAAGATTCCCAGAATATTCTAATTTTTTGAGATAGGATATTTGAGTTTTCTTAAGCTGTAAGCCATGATCAGCAATATTAAAATAATAAAAGGCTTGCAATATTTCAGTTGATTTGTAATGAATCCAGAATGTATGACATTTTTTCATTACAGAAAATAAAGAACTTATTTTATAATAATCACAATATTTAATTTTCTGAGACAGTCCTGTAGATATGTGTGTATGTGTTATATATGTATATATAGATATTTATAGACATCTTTTGTTTTTTGTATAGAAATTAAATTAATTTTGATTATAATGAAATAGAGTTTAGGGGGTAGGAGTTTTTACTTCTTCCTACTCCTTTTCGAGCATGTTAATTATGATGGATGCAGGTTTTTATTTATATTTATGCTTATTTTGTTTTCATATTTACATTTATTTATTATTGATTATTATTGTTTTGTATTCACTACTGTTTCATGTTCGAAATAAAATTTGAATTCAATTCAATCATTTTTAATTAAGGCAGGCAGAAGAAAACCCCACATGTTCTGTGATCCTTCAGTTCGACACAGAAAAACTCCAAAGACTGTCGCGTCTTTATCTCCAGACCTTTTGCTTCCTGATGCTAAAAGCTGGTCAAACTGAGTTTATGCACAAATAACTGGTGTCTGCAACTTCCCCTCCTCCAGCAGCTAAGGGAACTCCAGGAGGTTTCTTCTCCTAAAAAACACTGTTAGTAAAAAAGATGATTTATAGAACAGGAAGACATCAGAAACGTACCTTGAACACTTTGGCCGCCAGGGGATCTTTTTCCAAATCAATATCTAAAGGATCAATATCAACATCCATCAGGTCTTGCAGCAAGTCAAAGTCTATGTCTTTATCTTTTTCCAGAGACGACAGAGGTGGAGCACCTTTGAACAACGAAAACACCTTCAATATTGCCCAGAACACAAGACTGAAATACAGACAAGTGTTTATTCATCCCGATGTGAACAGTGACGGAGCTGAAAACACATTCCTTCAGTCCAGACGCAGGACAGTCGGCCTTTTCTCCCCCACGTGTCCCAACCAGGCTAGATTTTTATGTTAAACTAAGAGTGCTTTCAGACCTGTGGCCCGTTTGTTTTGTTCCGATTCAGGGGCTAAATCGATACAGTTGTTTCGTTTTTAGTTTGTGGCGTTTGTGTTCACAAGGCAACCGTCTGTAGCGGTTCAAAGCTGTTAACAAATGCCATGAACCAACTGTTCTCTCATTGGTCAGAAATGAACGTGGAAGGAGTTTCCTCTTCCGTACCCCGGAAAAAACAACAATGGTTATGAGGGAGTTGTGTGGGTTGCTGTGTGGATTCTGTTCTCACTGCAAACGAACCGCTCCAGGTCTGGAATGTATGGAGCTAGAACAGTCTCATAATTCGCAAATGCACACACCGTTTCACAAATGCACAGACCAATTCACACGTGCGTTGGACAAGATATACAAATGTATTTTTGATGCACACACAAATATAACCTGATTTACAAACGTTTTTTTTGTCTGTGAGCTGCGCTGGATGCGTGTGACTTTTGAGACTCCTCTGACGTGACTCGATCCACAAATACGTTTTTTTAACACTGAAGGATCTGCAACCAATCAGATGTCTTCCTTTGTTTCAGCCAATCATAAGAGCGCACCCCACGTGGGGGGCGATTTACTCGTAAACCAATCAGATTAAAGGGGCGGGTAAACCTGATGTTTGAACTGCATTCGCCTCGTTCGCTTAGAAAAATGATTTCGAGTTGGGGGAATAAAGATAAATAAACAAAACAACAACACGGGATGGTACGGAAGAGTTACTAGGGCCAGGCAGGATAAAAAATATTCTGAGGGAATATTAGAGGGGATTTTTTTTTTTATTGTGCACTTCGAGAAAAAACTGGAAATGTCGAGATTAATGTTGAAATGTAAAAACGTATTTGTGGATCGAGTCACGTCAGAGGAGTCTCAAAAGTCACACGCAAATCCAGCGCAGCTCACAGACAAGAAAACGTTTGTAAATCAGGTTATATTTGTGTGTGCATCCAAAATACATTTGTATATCTTGTCCTACGCACGTGTGAATTGTTCTGTGCATTTGTGAAACGGTGTATGCATTTGCGAATTATGAGACTATTCTAGCTCCATAGGAATAGAAGCGAGCCGAGACCACATCTCCTAGGAGATGGGGCTCGCTTGTTTTGTCCCACATCTGAGCGCGATTGCTGTGTTCACATGTACCAAACCAACTGATCTTTAGGGGGAAACGCTCCCCGTTTGGGAACAACTGCTCCAAACGGGACAGGTGTGAAAGCACCCTAAAATAACAAGAAAATGGTGTTGATGTTCATGTCTGCACCCCCCACCATCAGTAACATCCCAACAGAAACATCCCAGTGGAACAGAGGTCATGCTGCACCCAGGAAACATTACATGAGTGTGTGCTTGTGTGTAACGGATAGGGGGGTTTACCAACGCACTTTGGAACAGCGAGGAGGTCCCTGCAGTACCTGCAATGATGTCAGGCACCAGGGCTTCGTCGATGCTCTCCACCAGCGGCACCGGCGCCGGCTGCAGCAGCGCGTCGTCTGGATCCGCCGCCGCCGCGGAGGACGACGACGCTCCGGCCTCGTCCCCCACCACGTCCTCCATGGAGTCCAGAGAGCCCGGGGACAGCAGCTCCCCTGCAGGGACACAACACACACTCACTACGTCAGCACAGTCCGGACCGCTCCAACTGGTACTAAACCTCATTAAACATCTGTTCATCTATGCTAATTTACTTTATTTAACTAAACATAAAATACCCAGTAAGAAGCAAGTTTCCCACATATACAGAAATCTGCTACTGGATACATCAGACAACACTTTTTATATTAAAAACCAAATGGGAGCTGGAGTTAAATATTATAATTGAAGATGGGGAGTTGGTTTAACACCTTCATATATATTCTGTGATGTTGTCAAGGAATGTCTGTGTTTTTCTTCAATAAAAATAAAGTAAAAAAATAAAATACACTGCAAAATCTCAAAATCTTAAGAATATTTGTCTTATTTCTAGACTCATCACTGGAAAAAACAACAATTTTCACCTGTTTCAAGTAAATTTTCACTTGAAATAAGTAGAAAAATCTTCCAGTGGAACAAGATTTTTTTGCTTGTAATATGAAGATAAATCTGGCAGATTTTTCTACTTATTTTTGTTTCAAGTAAAAATTTACTTGAAACAGGTGAAAATTGTCAAATAAGTTATTTTTCTGGTAATGACTCTTGTTTTAAGTGTAATGAGATTTTATGACTAAAAATGAGTCTTATATTTATATTATATGAGCCGCTGCTTAACCCACTGCGCCACCGAGCAGCCAAAAAAAAAAAAAAAAAAAAGACATTTTAACTAGAAATAAGACAAATATTCCTGGTAAGAGTTTTTGCAGTGTATCTGTTGATCTGACCAAAGTCCTGCCATTGAACAGTTCTCCCGTAGGAGCGTGCAGTCACACCCATTCCTCCAGCCCAAACTGAGACCACGAGTAGATGAAACCCACCTGCCAGGATGTCCTGCAGCATACACGTCAGAGAATACTGTGCCCAGGCTCCCCCCCAGGAGATGTCTCCCCGGTTAAAATCTGTCCCCACGAGCAGCAGCAGCAGGCGCTCCAGCTGCTGCTCCGACACCACCTCACACAGGTGGATGGTTGGCCGCGTGGCGTTGGCTATCCTGGCCAGGACCTGGCGGGAAAACACAGGCAGTCATCTCTGGGGTGAACAGACTACACACTACTACTCTAAACCTACAGAACAGCAATGGAGTGCAGTTAAACATGTTTTAAGGTATCTATAAGTGACGAAGTACTATGTTACAGGCGAAGCGATGAGAACCGAGGGATACCAGCATACAGTGATGCAGATTGGGCTGCTGACAGCTCTTGATAGACCAAGTACATCTGGTTACTGTATAAGCTTAACCAAAGGTGGCGCTTTAGAGTCATGGAAAACCAAAAAGCAGCCAACGGTAGCACTGTCCACTTGTGAGTCAGAGTACATAGCACTCGCTGCTACTATCCAAGAGTGTCTAAACCAGGGGTCGGCAACCCAAATGTTTAAAGAGCCGTATTGGACCAAAAACACAAACAACAAATATGTCTGGAGCCGCAAAGAATGAAAAGCCTTGTATAAGCCTTAGAATGAAGGCAACACATGCTGCATGTTTCTATATTAGTTAGAACTGGGGGAAGATTTTTTTTTCATTATGAACTTCGAGAAAAAGTCGAAATGTCGAGAAAAAAGTCGAAATGTCGAGATTAATGTTGAAGTAAAATCTTGAGAAAAAAGTCGAAATGTTGAGAAAAAAGTCAAAATGTCGAGATTAAAAAAGGAAAAAAAAAAGAGAAAAAAAGAAAAGAAAAAGGAATAAAAGAAGAAAAAAAGAGGAAAAAAAAGAAGAAAAAAACTAAAAAGAAAAAAAAGAAGAAAAAGAGAAAAAAAGGAAAAAAAAGAAAAAAGAAGGAAAAAGAAAGAAAAAAAAAAGGAAAAAAAAGGTCAAACATTTTTCAAAAAGCTCCAGGAGCCACTAGGAGCAGCGCTAAGGAGCTGCATGCAGCTCTAGAGCCGCGGGTTGCTGACCCCTGGTCTATACCTTACTCATTTCCTAGAGGGATTGATAAACATCCATATGCAATACCTAAGGTATACGAGGACAACCAAGGCACGGTTTCTTTAGCTACAAATCCTGTCAGCAGACAGAGGTGTAAACATGAGGATATCCAGTAACACTGTTAACCATGGGAAAATTATCTTGACGTATTGTCAGACCAATGAAATGGTTGCAGACCTATTTACCAAACCTGCAACAAAATTTAAGTTGAAACAGTTTGATGAATTTATGTTTGGAGTTAATTAAGTTTTTCCTTTTCTTTAGAATAAAGTGAGAGCAAGTGAGGGTGTTGAGGAGAGAGTGCTCTCAATTATTTGTCTTTGTTTGATGGACAGAAGTTGTGTGGTGTCACTCGTTAATTGATTGAGCTGATTGACAAGACGTGCTGTGTGTTCAATAAATGGCTGCACATCCACAGCTGACTTCAGTTGTGAATCGAGTGAAACAAAAGACTGTCTGTATGAAGTTCTGTTATCTCCGTTTTTGCGGTGTCTACTTATTTTATTGTGGTTTACCACGCCAAGCCGCCTGCTGCATAACCCTGCCAACACCCCCCGCCCCCGCTGCCCGCCACCGGCCGATCAATACCTTGCAGACGAAGAGCAGCAGGTCGGCGTGGCAGGTGAAGTCCATGGAGAGCAGGAAGAGGGCCAGCTTCTGCACCACGGAGATGCAGCGCTCATGCGCCAGCGTGAAGGGCAGGGGCTCCACCTCGGGGGTTTCTTTGGCTGTGGTGGACTCTGCGTCCAGTGTGGAGCGAGGCCACTCTGCCGTCCGCCGCAGACGGATCAGGTCTTTAAAGTGCTGCAACAGGGAGGAAAGAGGGGAAGGGACGTCAATGTTCTGCATTTGAGGAATTAACACACTTTCAGACGGACCAGTGTACTCTGAAACCCAACATCTTAATGGTTTGTGATGTCATTGGTCCCCGGAGGGACAGTGCAGGGTGAGGCTCGGTGAGCACGTGGTGCTGTCGGGCTCTGCTCAATGACTCCCTCACATACGGGGTCTCCATTCATGCACAAAAGAGAAAAGGCTGGGAAGAAGCCGACATCGTTGGTTTGTGAATTCCCTGATTGTAAGCACAACTCATCCGTTGTATCAACTGGAAATCTGGATCTCAAAAAAGGTTTCCATCAAGACAGTGTTTCAGTCTCATCGCTGGGAACGTACAGGACTGTCTCAGAAAATTAGAATATTGTGATAAAGTTCTTTATTTTCTGTAATGGAATTTAAAAAAAAACAAAAAAGTCATACATTCTGGATTCATTACAAATCAACTGAAATATTGCAAGTCTTTTATTATTTTAATATTGCTGATTATGGCTTACAGTAGTGCTGGGCGGTATACCGGTTCATACCGAATACCGGTGTTTATTTTTCTTATGATATGAATTTTTCATATATACCGTAATACCGGTGAGAATGTCCAGTAGCGCACACAACGTTGGGAACGCGGCGCGGCACTACGTTCCGCCGCGCCGCGCGCGTAGAGCCTACGCCGTAGTACGCGGTGACGTGCACCGTACGGCCGCTCGCTGCGTACCCTACCGCGTAGGCTCTGCGTTGGTGTAACGCGGAACCATAAATCAGCCTTAACGATGCGAGTACCGCTGCTGAGAGCACGGGCATATTATTATACATTATGGGATGTATAGAGTTTGTAGCTAGCCAACTATGGCGCCGGCCAAAAAAAGAAAAAATATCGCGGGCGACAGACAACATGATATAAAGAAATGTTTCTGCCAGGTACGTGTGTTTGTGTTTGCATGTGACGCTGCAGGGAAGCATGAAGGAAAACATAGCCCGACGACACACCATGCGTCCGCGGGGTCCTAGTGCCAGGCACACGTGAGGCCATGCAAACCTGTATTTATACTAGTGTGGACATTAATGTTTTTCTACAATATTTCCTCCTCATGACAGTAAAATAGGCCATTCCAAGCCAATTTACTGCAGCAATTCCTCTCTAAATCATTAGAAAATGTGGTTAACACCCAGTTGTGCATGAAAAAAAAAATACCGTGATATACCGTGAAACCCATATAATTTTGAAAAATACCGTGATATACATTTTTGGTCATACCGCCCAGCACTAGCTTACAGTTTAAGATTAAGATTCCCAGAATATTCTAATTTGTTGAGATAGGATATTTGAGTTTTCTTAAGAGCTGTAAGCCATGATCAGCAATATTAAAATAATAAAAGGCTTGCAATATTTCAGTTGATTTGTAATGAATCCAGAATGTATGACATTTTTGTTTTTGTAATTGCATTACAGAAAATCACAATATTCTAATTTTCTGAGACAGTCCTGTATATACAGTAATCCCTGGTTTTTGGCGGGGGTTACGTTCCAAAAAGAACCCGTGATAAGTGAAATCGGCGAAGTAGCAACCTTTAGTTTTTTTTACAATTATTATACAAGGCTTCAAATTGTGCAGATAAGCACCGTTCCACCACGACCCGATTAATTGGATTTGAACGGGAGAAAATGAAAAATTATTATGAAAAAAAATGGTGCGTATTTCCCTGCTCTTCTGATCTGCTGCATCCTGACTCGCTCTGTAGCGTCTTTTTCTTCTAAAGCCGCGGTGCAGGGGTGTTTTTTCCAGAGAAAAACATAGTTATGGGTCGTTGTTGTAGCTCTTTTTTCTTCTGGGCAAAAAGATTCTTCTAAACCGACATGCCACCATGGATTATATCTGAGACTGTAATGAACGATTCATCAAAGGTCCCGTTCTTGAGCTGCTGCTGAAGCTCATTGGTCGTTCTCAGCTTTTTGCTAAGCAACCAACGTTATTGACACAGGAAGTGAAGAAGCGGGGAGACTGTTTAGCCAATCAGAATGCAGAACACGATGCACAATGTAAATCCGGGAAGCAGCGAGACGTGAAAGGAGAACTGCATTATAGCCAGGGATTACTGTACATAGTTCCCGCATCCTCACCAAACTGACCCCCGACCCCCCACACCTGTTTCCAGATGGTTCATCCCTGTTCAACAGGCCCAGACAGGTTGTTTTTTTTTAAGTTTACAAAACCCTGGGAAGTTAGCAGTTTTTCAGGATTAACATGACATAAAATATGATCTGATCTTTAACTCACAATAACAGAAAACCAGAACCAGTTCCGGCTGATCGCGGACAGCTCTTACTGAACGAACCCTTTAAACATTCACAAGGAGGGAGAAAGAAATCCGAGCCTTGGAGTTGCTGGTTGAACCCTGTTAGTCAGACCACCATCTTCCCAGCGCTGCTTCAGCTCAGACATATCTGTGGGGTGTGTGGTGTGACGGTTCCACAGCATCTCTGCAGGGTTCAGGCCTGGATTTACTCCCATGTTTAGGGTCATATTCTGCTAAGACAGACATCTTTAACCACGTTTGGGTTCTCCTCTATGGAGGATTTTTAGTGCCAAAATTAAATAAATACATCATTAATTAAATGTTTCATTAATTAATTAAAATGGGAATGAAATACATCATTAATTAATTAAATGTGTCATTAATTAATTAAATGTGTCATTAATTAATTAAAATGGGAATTAAATATATCATTCATTAATTAAATGTCATTCATTCATTAAAATTGGAATGAAATATGTCATTAATTAATTAAAATACAATTCATTTTAAGTAAAAAATATATATTTAATTATTTCAGTATTTAATTAATTAATGACACATTTAATTAATGATTTCGTGTTGCGTGTGAATCATGAAATGTCAAACTGTCAGTTTCACTTGTCAAACTCAGTGGGCGGGACTAACGCAAATCTAGTGGAATCCACCGCTTTGGTCTGCTTAAATACTGAAATAAATACTGAAATAATTAAAAAAAATGTTTTACTTAAGATTTGTTGTATTTTAATTAATTAATGACATATTTAATTACAATTTTAATTAATTAACGACATTTAATTAATGATATATTTCATTCCCATTTTAATTAATTAATTATGTATTTATTTATTTAATTTTGGCACTAAAAATCCTCCATACTCCTCCAGCTCTGTGAATGTTCCAAGGGTGTGTTCAATAAAAGACAGAAATGACAGTTATCTATGCGTTAATCAGCTTTAGCACATTGTGTGTGTCCACTTAGTATTGAGACTCAGGAAGAACCAACCAGAGTTTTTTTGTCAAATTTCTGCAGAAAACCATCTAATTCCACTGCACGTTAATAAACCTTGCTGGGCTTCACAGGAAAGTCTGCTGTGTGGAAACCATGGCTGAATAAAGATCACAAAGCCCTGAAGCATAAGTTTGCCTCAGGGCTCGGGGCATGATGGGCTGCTCACCTTGGACGTGGCTTGTTTGAGTTTGGCCTGTTCCACCAGCAGTTTGTACGAGGAGCCTTTGTTGCTCTGGATCTTCTCCTTCTCTATCTGTTCAACCAGAGCTTTCTGTTTGGCTTTCAACAAATTTAACTGCTACAATAAAAAGGGCCAGATTAATATCAGCACTGCAAAACATATCCAGGCAATTCTGTTGTTCAAGTTTCAACTGCATTCATCAGATCAAAGCAAACCTTCTTTGGATCTACTGGACAAAACGTTATATGTGATCATGTCTTGTGAAAGATTCTGAATGAGACACATTTACCTGCTTGTGGTGGACGAGCTGCTTGCGGATCTTGCGTGAGTAGAGGCGATCCAAGCTGCTGCTGCCTTTAGCCGACCTGCTCGGGTTCTGAGACTGAAGGCTGTTGTTGATGAAGCTCCACTGAATCCCTGAGACGCAAACAGACCGTCAAAAGAGGAACAAAGAACACGCGTGGGGCGCCCAGACAACCATCATGACAAGAGCATCAACATGTGAGCAGAGAACGTGCAATCAGGCAAAACAATCTGCAAGTTCTGTTATCCACCGTCCCTAAATCAGGGATTTTTCTGCTAATAACAGCTTGCATTAAGTTTCTAACTGTATAGAGGGTTTGCATTGTCACTCCCCCCCCTTACTCACACTGAGTGGCAAAACATCAGCAAAAACAGCTGCAGCTAGTGGAGAAGACGGGATAACAGCTGATTATCTGCTTAAATTAAAGGCAGTTGGACTTGACAGTGACCCGTACAGTTACCCCAAGAACCAGTGGTCCATGGACATTAATATTTGGTACAGTTACCCCAAGAACCAGTGGTCCATGGACATTAATATTTGGTACAGTTACCAAGAACCAGTGGTCCATGGACATTAATATTTGGTACAGTTACCAAGAACCAGTGGTCCATGGACATTAATATTTGGTACAGTTACCAAGAACCAGTGGTCCATGGACATTAATATTTGGTACAGTTACCCCAAGAACCAGTGGTCCATGGACATTATTTGGTACAGTTACCGAGAACCAGTGGTCCAGTGCTGAAGCTCATTGGTCGTTCTCAGCTTGTTGCTAAGCAACCAACGTTATTGAAACAGGAAGTGAAGAAGCAGGAAAACTGTTCAGCCAATCAGAATGCAGAACACGATGCACAATGCAAATCCGTGAAGCAGCGAGACGTGAAAGGAGAACCGCGTTATATCCAGGGATTACTGTACTGCATAAAGGTTTACGTTCAGTTACTGGTTCCATATCTGAAAGCTAACGGGGCTCCAGTGAAATCTAAACGGTACATCACAGGTCTCCTTTTACATACCTGTCACAGGTCTTTCCCGTTCTTTCCCTCCGAGGTGTTTCTTCCCACCGGAGGCCTCGTCTTCGATGCTGGACACGTAGTCCAGCAGCCTGGAAACCAGCATCACCACCCAGCTGATCATGGGGATGTCCAGAACCCCTGCATGGCGACAAACACACGCCTCTGACTAAACGGCTGTGTTCCCCTCGTCACTGCCCCCCTGAAGGCCTCTCTGCTCGCCTCTCTGCTCGCCTCTCTGCTCGGCCCTCTGCTCGCCTCTCTGCTCGCCTCTCTGCTCGCCCCTCTGCTCGCCCCTCTGCTCGCCCCTCTGCTCGCCCCTCTGCTCGGCCCTCTGCTCGGCCCTCTGCTCGGCCCTCTGCTCGGCCCTCTGCTCGGCCCTCTGCTCGGCCCTCTGCTCGGCCCTCTGCTCGCCTCTCTGCTCGCCTCTCTGCTCGCCTCTCTGCTCGCCTCTCTGCTCGCCTCTCTGCTAGCCTCTCTGCTCGCCTCTCTGCTCGCCTCTCTGCTCGCCTCTCTGCTCGCCTCTCTGCTCGCCCCTCTGCTCCCGGTCCCACACTAAAACCGCTGAGCTGCTTTTTTTTCTTTTTTATACTTTATTTTTCTATAATGTGCCACACCATAGTGACGTTCAGTATAACCATAATAAAAAAACAACTAAAATACATAGACATAAGACAGACATCAACCTCAACATATACACAAAAAGGAAAAAATATTAAAAGGACATATCTAAACATAAACCAAACCAAAAGAGCCATAACATGCGTTTAAATACCTTCTAACCCCCTGTTACCTCCTTCCCCTATACATCCCTTAAACTTCACTATCGTTTATGTGTACACTAACATTCATATTTTCACAAATCCTCATTTCCATTCTTATTTCATAAACACAATACAACTAGAGGGAGAGAGACACATCATGAGAGCAAGTAAACAAGCAAGTACATGACAATACCTCCAAAGATAATAACTCAAAAAAAAGAAAAAAAAGACAAAAGACAAAAAAAAAAAACGTTAAGTGCTCCCCGTTCAGTTGTTGACTCCTCCATATATCTATCCGTCAAAAAATCCATTGAGCGTTGAGAGTACTAAGCTTTTAGGTGCAGTTAGATCTCTTCATGTCTTATACTATCTTAGCATTTCACCCCCATCTTTTTACATAGCTCTCCCATTTAGCCCTCAGCACACGGCGTGTCTCATTCCAAGATTTCCTCTGATTTTCTACGTTAATTGCTCCATTTCTTTTACTTGTTCCATTAAGTGTCGCTGAGCGGCGTTACCTTCAGTCCTGCGCTGGGAGGCCGGCGGCGGCTGCTGCAGGGGAGACAGCAGGCTGTCCAGCAGGTTCAGCAGGCCCTCCAACACCCCGCTGTTACTCAGGGATCTCTGGCCGATGCAGGACAGCAGCATGAACACCCTGCCGTGAAACAAGAACAGTTCAGCTAACATTTACAGCCTCCACCATCAACCTGAAACCCACACAGAGTTTACAGGAAAGTCATTTCAAAGCAGTGCAGCGGGATACAGAAGCACGCTAACCGACCAAAGAAACGAGACGATGAATGATGACGTGGTCTCGGTTTGATTTTCTGTAATGCAAAAATGTCCTACATTCTGGATTCATTACAAATCAACTGAAATATTGCAAGCCTTTTATTATTTTAATATTGCTGATCATGGCTTACAGCTTAAGAAAACTCAAATATCCTATCTCAAAAAATTTGAATATTCTGGGAATCTTAATCTTAAACTGTAAACCATAATCAGCAATATTAAAATAATAAAAGGTTTGCAATATTTCAGTTGATTTGTAATGAATCCAGAATGTATGACATTTTAGTTTTTTTTAATTGCATTACAGAAAATAAAGAACTTTATCACAATATTCTAATTTTCTGAGACACTCCTGTATATGTAAGGCACATAGGTTTGTTTTTCTTTTTTTTTTTGCTTCTTGTATACGTTTTCATTTTAAAGAAGACAGTGAACAGCATGAATGTTTATAATTTTGTGATGATATACTTGTTCTGTCGCAAAAATATTAATTAAAAAAAAAATGTAGATTACAAAATAAAAAACTGCTAAAAAAAAAACAAAAACACATGTGAGCTGCGCGGCTGCCGTACCTGTCCTGCGGGAAGATGAGCAGCTGCTCAGAGTTGTAGAGCTCCTGCAACACGTTGGAGAGGAACTGGCCCCACCAGCACTCTCCTCCACACAGCTGCACCAGCAGCAGCCCGGCGTGCAGCCGGATCTTTGGCGTCCCGCTGATGCACAGATGCTTGAACAGCTCCTCGCACGCCTGGGCGTGGAAGGTGCTCTGCAGCACCGAGGGCACGGAGTGGCCTGCAAACATGCAAATACAGGAATTGAAATTGAACTTTTGTTTCCAACATGAAACAGTGGTGAAAACTAAAACTAAAACAAAACAATAATAATCAATAATAAATAAATGTAAATAATAAAAAAAGACAAAAACATGCATCCATCATAATTAACATTAATTCCTACCCCCTAAACTCTATTTCATTATAATCAAAATTAATTTAATTTCTATACATACAGGACTGTCTCAGAAAATTTGAATATTGTGATTTTCTGTAATGCAATTACAAAAACAAAAATGTCATACATTCTGGATTAATTACAAATCAACTGAAATATTGCAAGCATTTTATTATTTTAATATTGCTGATTATGGCTTACAGCTTAAGAAAACTCAAATATTCTATCTCAAAAAATTTGAATATTCTGGGAATCTTAATCTTAAACTGTAAGCCATAATCAGCAATATTAAAATAATAAAAGGCTTGCAATATTTCAGTTGATTTGTAATGAATCCAGAATGTATGACATTTTTGTTTTTTTAATTGCATTACAGAAAATAAAGAACTTTATCACAATATTCTAATTTTCTGAGACAGTCCTGTATACATGCATACATACACACACACACACACACACACACACACACACACACACACATATATATATATATATATATATATATATATATATATATATATATATATATATATATATATATATATATATATATATATATACACCTATATACATTGATATAAAAATATACCCATTTATAAATTAATATATCAGTATCAACAATATACAAAAAAGAAAAGAAAACAAACAACTCATAACGGCAGAGCCCCCCCTAAAGCAACCAAAACCCCCTCAATTAAGTGTGCATGAACAGCATTAAAGGAGTCCCCCAGCCCCAGCAGCTCGCAGCCCCGGCGGCCTGCAGCCCCCGCCTCACCGTTGTTGGAGTGCAGCAGGCTGAGCAGCGTGTCCAGCAGGTAACGGATGATGGTCCTCAGCTGCTCCGTGGACGAGTTGTGGACCAGCTCCTGGGACTCCGGACACCCCCCGGTGGGCAGGGACTTGCGGCTGGCGCCCAGCGACACCCGCAGCCGCTGCACGGCGTGGTGGGCCAGGTTGAGCTGCAGCTGCAGCTGGATGCAGTCCTGGTAGGCGGAGAAGACCCGCTGGTCCTCCTCCACCACCTTGTCGGGTTTTCTCAGGAAGTACTGGGCGTTGTTGGCACTGTTGAGAGGCGGGAGGTCGATGTTCTGGAGGAGGGTTTCCAGCCGATGGCACGCTAGATTGTACCTGAGGAACAACAGGAAGGCACGCGTCAGGGGAAGCAGAGGGGAAACTAGTGTTGTTTCTGTCAGCCTGTTTCAATGGTAGTTCTAGTCTAGTCTTTGGGTCCAGCTATCATTTTAGTTTTTATTCGTTTTAGTCACGTTCATTCTCCTTTCAGTCGGGTCAAGTTTCAGTCAACTAAAAGTCTGAGCATTTTAGTCTTATTTTAGTCAGAATTGTCCAGGACTATTTTGGTCTCGTTTTAGTCAAAGATTGTATTTAGCTAAACCCATTTTACAATTCAAACAAGTTTATCTTATTATTATATTATTGTTACATTATAGACTCAAGAATACATTCATTCTAGATACAAAAGACTCTAATTTGAGTTTACAACATATTTATTTTTCCGCATTTCTCCCCATCTTTTTATTTTTCAATGACACATTGGGTTTTCTTTTCCACGTCTATGTAGGAAAGTGGATCCAAAGATGGATCTTCTTCTCCAGCCCCAGAGAAGATATATATACGTATAATAAGGATCTTTGTTATAACATTTGGTCTCGTTGAGGAAAGCAGCTTTAGGGGAAACCCTGCACTCAGACTGAGAGGAGAGCAGAAGTCAGGAGTCTTAATGAAGAGAGGGATCCAACGGCTTCACAGCCAAGGTCACCGACAACTGTGAGACCCAGCGAGCTCACAGAGCTACACCACCAATGGGGGTTGGGGATTCGCGGCGGGGCGGCATCACTCTTGGACAGGGTCGTCAAAGTTATTTAAGATCCAAGCTGATATAAACTAAGCTGAAAAAGTCTTCAACCTCCTGTGGAAAGTTTCTGGAAAGTCAGTTATTGTCTCTGCTGAGATCTGGCAAATCATCACCTTCCAGTTTCAAACACATTCCACCGAGATACTCTACTGGTGACTTTTTATCCTTTTGTTGTCCTTTTGTTTTTTACATTGCATAATTTGTTTTTGTTTTGTTTTTTTATTATTACATTAATTGAAATTTGATTTCTTAGAAAAAATGGACAGATAAAATAAGCTTAGTCTTCTTTCTGTTCCCTTTCATTCAAGGAAAGAGATTTGTTGTAATTATATTGAACTGTTGTTTTTCTTTTAATGAATGAAGTAAAAAATAAAGAAAAAAAAGAATAAAGAATTTTCCTCTGAGATTTCAGATTGTGTGTTTGTGCATTTTTAAAACTTATTTTCAAATGTGTGAATAACCTTTGCCCCAGAAATACTCTGCCAATTGGTAAACAAACAAAACAGTGGAATTAGAACTAGGGGTGGAACAAGCAGTAATTGTAGGATAGCAAAACGCAGAACAACATTTGGACAGTCATCCTTCTCGGTAATAGATACCAAATTATGGAATACACCACCTGAAATCAAAATACTGACAGAGCTCAAGGTTTTTAGCAACAAGTAAAACCATGGCTGAAATAGAAACAAGCTTGTGAACATTGACTTTAACATACTGTACCACTGTATTATTTTAGTTTTCTGTCCTTATCTGGTTTGTGTTTTTGCTTCTTGTCTTTGTATTGTCTTTATTCTGGTTTGCATGTTTTGTATTTTAATGGTTTTGTACTGTTTTAACTCTGCTTTCGAATGTTAATTGAAGGCCTAACCAGGGACAGGGGTTGCAAATTAGCCCTTGCTAGAAACCTGGATGTATGACATCTGTTTGTACTTTTTATGAAATAATGTTTGATACATTTGTCCCTGTTCAATAAACGTAATAATAATAATAATAATAATAATAATAATAATAATAATAATAAAGAACAACGTATCCAAGTTGTTAGGCCAGATGTGTCTCACCTGCACTGGATGTCCTCTTGCAGCGCCACCATCAGGGTCAGATGTTGATCCACATCTGGCTGACTGGCGGCCTCGCTCTCCCCCCGCAGGGGGTCGTGCATGAGTTTCAGTTCACTCTCCCATGGCAGGATGTACGTGTGGCCGTAGTAGAAGCCCAGGGGGATCTTTGCTCGTGCGTTGGTGCTGCCGTAGCGACCGATCACAGTGATCTGAGAGAGCAGAGGGCATGAATCAGACCAGCCCTGAACAAAGCATCGTGCTGTGTGGAGAGCTGGATGTCCTGACCTTCATGAACCTGCAGACGGGCGGCGGCAGCAGGTCGTGCAGGATCAGGGAGTGGGTGCTGATGTCGGTGGCCACCACCAGCCTGCGGCCGTCCACCTCCTCCCCCAGCGTCCAGATGTCGATGGACAGAGAGGCCAGGTCCCCGCAGGTGGGGATCAGAGCGTCGGTCAGCAGGACCGGGCGGCCGAAGTCCAGCGTGACGAAGCGCCGAGCCCCTGAAAGGAAAGGCCAGAAGATGAGCTGCAGCCCCGCTGTTGAATCTCAGAAATGACAGCTTTGATTTAGGGCCAATCCCAATAAACCCCCTAGTTTCTACCACTAGCCCTAAAAATGAAGCCACAGGCGTAGGGCTCTTGTAATGTTCCCTAGGGATTGGGACACCACTTGCTACGTCACTGCGTGGTTTACGTTCGGGTACGTAAGCGACTGCGTAGTTACGTTTACACATACGTCACACCATATCAGGAAGCCCAGAGATAAAAGCTGTTTTAATTTCAGCCGTAGCGCTTTTAATATGCCACTTTATTAAGTTTTAATATTTTTTCCAGGCGTAAAAGTAACTGTTAAGATCCCCAACCTGGGCTCAGTTTATCCAAATAACCCCTGTTGAGAATTTTGACCCGATGTTTTCGGAGATGAGAAGAGCCGCCGGCTCGGGGGCTGATTTATGGTTCCGCGTTAAATCGTGGTGTAACGCGGGACCATAAATCAGCCTTTATTCTGGCGAGGTCTGAAAAGACTTCGCAACAACGAGCAAGCGAGTGATTATGTACATTCACTGATTGAATATTATGAAAGTAAAATATATATTTCTCCCTAGAAATGTAATCAAAATTCATTTTTATGCAGAAACTAACTCAAAATATTGATTTTATTCACTAAAAATGAGAAATGTCCGCCATGTTTTTTTGTTTGATTCATTCTGAAAATGATGACGTAAAGCATTCTGGGAATTTTCTCAGGCCCTCGGTCGGCGAGTCAGCATCTGAAATCCCTCACTGTGAAGGGCTAAATTCATACACACTATTACTCGTTATGTCCACTAGCCCTACATGCAAAGAGGAGTTGGGACACCACTACCCTCACGGGAACGTGCAAAATTTAGGGTCAGGACTGAAAAGTAGAACTAGGGGGGGATTGGGACAGGGCCGTAGTAGTATGTGCTGATTTGTCTGCAGCGGTTAGGTGATACATGTGGTGCAGCAGGTGTACCAGAGTGCATCCGCTCAATGATGATGGACTGGTGTGGAGGAGGCTGCAGGAAGTGGGAGGCCTGGGAAATGGCCAGAGCCAGACCGCTGCCCACCGGGCTCTGGGAGAGGAAACAAATACAGAAACCTTGGATCATAGAGTTACATGTTCAACTGAAGGCTCAAAAACTGGCTCCCGCAAACCGCAGAAATAACAGGCTGACAAGTTGGTCTCATCCCGACTGAAGGTGGGTATATTTACTTGACTTTAATGGGGCTTTTCCACTAGTACCTACTCAGCCCGGCTCGGCTCACCTCGACTCCACCCGGTTTGCTTTCCACTAGGGGTCTAACGTGCTGAGTATATACTTTTCTGTATCTACTCTGCCGAGGTTCTTATGGCCCTTTTCCACTAGTACCTACTCAGCGTGCCCCGACTTGTCTCACCTCCACCCGCTTTGTCCTCGTTTGTTTCTAGACACCCAGATCAGAAGTAGGAGGTTGGAGAGAAGCTGCTGTGACGTATATGATTGTGTATCTAAACGAAGAAGACAACAACACTAAAGATGTAGAACCTGGAGGAGATGATAGATGTGCTGCTGGGTCTGTGGCTTGTGTTTGATATCAAGTTAAAAAATGAGAGTGAAAGAAGCTTCAAGCGGGGACGCTTTTTTTTTTATTTTGTTCGTCGGCGCTGATGAGAAATAAAGCCTGAATTATGATTCAGCGTTAAATCAACGGTGTACCCTACACCGTAGGCTCTGCGTTGGTGTAACGCGGAACCATAAATCACCCTTCAGCTGGAGCCGTGAGCAGCTATGAAGAGACAGAGCTCCTGGTAGATCTGGTTGTTCTTTATCTCCGTCTAGATCCTTTTTAATTCTCTCCTCAGCACCAGGTTTATGAACATCTGACCCTCAGAGTTGGATCATGAAACAGACTTTTGCTGCCGTTGCTGTTTGAATAAAATGAACAAGAATCCGTCAGAGTCTCTTTCTCTGATTTCCTCCTCCTGACTCAGACGTCTGACTCCAACCCCCCGACCAATCGGTGGTCTGTAGTGTGATGATGTCAGATACAGCCGACTCAGCAGCTTAGAACCTCGACAGAATAGTTACAGAAAAGTATCTACTTGGCACGCCTCTACCCGTCTCGGCCCGTAGTGGAAAAGTGCAAGACGGTGGCGAGTAGAAGCGCAGAGTAGGTACTAGTGGAAAAGGGCCATAAACGGATTCTGGTTCATTTTATTCAACCAGCAACGGCAGCAAAAGTCTGTTTCTGATCCAACTCTGAGGGTCAGATGTTCATAAACCTGGTGCTGAGGAGAGAATTAAAAAGGGATCTAGACGGAGATAAGGAACGACCAGATCTACCAGGAGCTCTGTCACTTCATAGCTGCTCACGGCTCCAGCTGACTTTTCAGCAGCGCAGAGACAAACTAACAAAAATTTTAAAAAGCGTTGTCGCTTGAAGCTTCTATCATTCTCATTTTTTAACTTGATATCAAACACAAGCCACAGACCCAGCAGCACATCTATCATCTCCTCCAGGTTCTACATCTTTAGTGTTGTTGTCTTCTTCGTTTAGATACACAATCAAATACGTCACAGCAGCTTCTCCAACCTCCTACTTCTGATCCAGGTGCTGAATTATTATGGAAAAGAAACCAGACCGAGTTGAGATGAGTAGAGCCGAGTAAGTACTAGTGGAAAAGAGCCATTACAGAACAAAACCATTTTCTTGCAGCTTCACTTCAACAGCAGCACTTCAACTTCACTTCACTTCACTTCTGATCTGGGTGTTGAAAAGAAACAAGGGCAAGTTGAGTCGGGCTGAGTAGGTACTAGTGGAAAAGCTCCATAAGCTGACTGTATCCATCATGCAGGTGTAAACAACCAGACTGAGTCAGATTGGAGCCCCTTGTTAACAGTATCCTGTTACTTTAACCCTTTTCAAGTAACGAGTAGTTTGAAAAACCCCGTTCTAATGTTTCTTTTATGGAGTTGTGTATGAATACTGACCGGCTTGGCCTTCTGTGTGTTTTTGTGTGCGGCCATGGCGACGGGCCCGCAGTCCATCATGGAGCCGGGGAACAGGTGGGCCAGCTCGGCGCTGAAGGCCGCCGACACGGCCTCGTTGGGCGGCGTGAGAGGAGGCGTCATGAAGAGGGGCGTGGTCTTGGGGGTGGGGGGGATGACGTCAGAGGGGTGGATGAAGAAGCCCGGAGCGGAGGAGGGGTTGGAAGGCACAGAGTTGTGCATGGGACCCACGGCAGAGGCGGCGGCCGCCGCGGCAGAGGTGGTCTGGTGAAGCTTGGCCTCCAGCTTGGCCTTCTGCCCAACGGCACACAGGAGGAGGAGAAGGAAAAGGTTGGCAAAGATAAGAACAGGGTTCTGGAAGAGCTTATTAACTTCAGCAGCATCTTCAGGTTTGGTGGGGTTCAGCGAGTGGTGCAGCACACGCAGCAGCAGTGACCAGTAGGGCTGTGTTGAAAAAAATCTATTTTCCGATTCTAAATCCATTCTCATATTAATCCCTAAAAATCGATTCATACAGGACTGTCTCAGAAAATTAGAATATTGTGATAAAGTTCTTTATTTTCTGTAATGCAATTAAAAAAACAAAAATGGATTCATTACAAATCAACTGAAATATTGCAAGCCTTTTATTATTTTAATATTGCTGATTATGGTTTACAGTTTAAGATTAAGATTCCCAGAATATTCTAATTTTTTGAGATAGGATATTTGAGTTTTCTTAAGCTGTAAGCCATAATCAGCAATAATTAAAATTGCATTACATAAAATCACAATATTCTAATTTTCTGAGACAGTCCTGTATGTCTAAAGATGGATTTTTTTTTCAACATTACATTAAACTTTTGGTATTTTTTTGTTTTGCCCAAAAAAGGAATGTTTTGTTGGACACAAAAATAACTAGTGCCATGTTTTTGCCTTTAAATATGTTTAAAGGTATGAAAACATTAAAGTTTTCAGTTATAATTGCATAAATTGTCTATATTTCATTACTTTATATACTGTCTTGGGGTTACATTTGCATAAAATTCTAAAAACCTAATTCTCAAAAATTAAAAACTGAAATAGACCGAAAATGGAAAAAATTAAAACGGAATGTGGAAAAATAAAACTGATTTCATCCGTCTCCGTTTCCTCCCTGGATCTGTTTGGTAATTCTGCCCCACGATGTTTCTGAAAGCAGTTCTATCAGCATTCTGGGAGCTGATTGGTCCTTACAGCATCATTAGCTGCAATACTTGCTGTTTAATCTCAATATAATACTAGTATTCATATGTTGCAGAACTACAGTCATATAATTCATGCAACAGCTCAAAAAACAGTTTTAATAACACTAACCCAAATCAATATTGGTTCTTGATAATGGATTCTGAATCTTAAGAATGGGAATGGAATGGATTCTTGACATTTGAATGGATCCCCAGCCCTAGTGAGGAGGAGGAGGAGGAGGAGGAGAAGGACGAGGAGGAGGAGGAGGCCTCACCTGCTGCTGCAGCTTCAGCAGCTGCTGCTGCTTCTCCTGCAGCACCTGCAGCTGCTGCTCCGCCGACACCATGGCGTGAGACAGAGACTGCAGGGCCACCTGGGCTGCAGAGCTCAGCGCCGTCGACGCTTCTCCAACCGTTCCCGTCGGCAGCCCCCCAACCGTTGGAGTCATGCCAAACGTGCTCACTGTGGTGGAAGCAGAAACGGCTTCAGCTTCAGCGACTGGCCGGCGGACAGAAAGGTGAAATTAAAAGGTGCGTTACCAGTGAACATGCTGGCGTCGTCTCGCTCCACCCGCGTGCCGTCGCTGGTGGAGATACAAGTAAAGTGCAAAGGCTCCACCTCCAGGAGTCCCGTTAAAGCTGTGAAGCTGCCCTCTGCTGCTGCACAGCTGCTCACTTTTCCATTCCCTGCAAAATATTGATCAGAAAATGTCATTGCTTTGGTTTTTGTTTGTGATCAAATGTTTTTATTTATATTAATTGTTTTTTATTATAAACGGTGGCCTCCACAATGGTGTCAAACAAACATTATACACATATTTTCACCCCCTTCCAGACCCACCCCTCGGACCTAGGCATTCGATGAAAACAATTAATAATTAATAATAAGGAAAACAGAAAAAAATATATTACAACAATAAAAAACAAATAAACCAAAAAACTCCACACGCCGAGACAAATAAAAAACAAAAAAAACTGCATGGGCCGGAGATCCAGCACGGTGCCGGACAATGACATAGCAGTGAGACCATTTTAACTCGTCTCAAACTATATGCCAGCTTTTAAATCCTGTTGACAGGCAAAGTAAAAGCAGCGTTATGATTAGGGGTGTCCCGATCAGGTTTTTTTGCCCCCGAGTCCGTATCCTTTGATTTTGAGGACTTGCCGATACCGAGTCCCGATCCGATACTTTTATAAAACAATAAAAAATGAAGAAGAGAAAAGAAAATTATGCAGGATGACCCTTTTATTATATTTTAACATGTGTACTGTAAACTGAGCACATAGGAGGTAGGCAGCTTGAACATTCTTAAGTCAGTATAAAAAAAATGTCTTTTCTTTTTCTTTTTTTTTAGCATAGGGCTGCTTCAGCTTCAAAACAAACAGGCGTGCTCTGCGCGCATGCGGTGTATGGCTGCCGCTCCGAGCCCACTACTCCACGTGTGCGTTGATTTATGGTCCCGCGTCACACCAACGCAGAGCCTTCCGCGACGCGGAACCATAATGTCGGCGCCGCAGCTCCGCTTCAGTCCTGGGGCCTCATCTATAAAGCTTGCTTGCGCAGAAAAAGCGCCTGAAAGTTGCGGAAGCCACCATCTACGCAAAGCCTCGGATCTAAAAAGAAAAAACCAACCGATGGCTGCCGCTCCAAGCCACTACTCCACGCCGAAGAGGAAAAAAGAAAGTGTTCTGATTAAAATAAGGAAAGTTGGACTACCCTATATAACAATTGCGTTCATAAGGATAAAGTTTAAAAAAAAATTAAAAAAAATTAAGAAATTGTCTCTTCTCCCCGTGTGTGTCTGCCTGTCATGCACGGGTACTTGGGCGCATGTTGTTTACTTTTAAACCGGAATTATGGTTCTGCGTCACACCAACGCAGAGCCTACGCCGTAGGGTCTGGCGTAGGGTGCGCGTCGCCGCGAACGCTACGCTGTAGACTCTGCGCGGTGCGCCGCGGAACCATAAATCAACGCACACGTGGATGTCGGCGCCAGTGAGTATTTTCACCGGACATTTTGACCAGAGAGATTATAAAATACCGGACTTCGGCATATTTTACCGGACAAAGTCCGGCAATTACCGGACAACAGAAACCCTGATATATATATATCCGATTCCTGATCGGCTCATAACGTCTGAGTCCGGATCGAGTCTGCAATCACGTGATCGGCCCCGATTTCCGATCACGTGATCGGATCGGGACAACTCTAGTTATGATAACTAATATACAGCATGTTTTTTTTTTTTAAATGTTTGGCACGTTCAGTGTAAGAATAAACAGTGAAGACGGCCCATTCTGGGGAAACCAGAAGAGAAACCCAAACTGAAACCACCTTTCTCATTGGTAAGAAAATGCATCACATCAGCCAACCAAAAAAAATGATGTGGCAGCGCAACAGGATGTGGTTGATGAGGAAGAGGAGAGTTGTGGGAATGGTGTGCTGGTCAGATGGATGAGACGAGGAAAGACACGCCCTGCAGGTCAAACTCAAGAACCAATTCTCTTGTGGTACAAAGTGTTTGTTTGGCATCTTTTAATTTGACAGCTGCTTTTCTCTTGGACGTCCAAAGAAAGAGTGAGGCACTGCCAGCATTTGAATGTAAAAAGTGTATATTATTGGTTGTTTGCTCATTTGTACATGTGTTGTTCTGAAAATGATGATGCCAAACAATCAAGCTAAAGTGTTTTTAGGCTGTCACAGAGCTACGGCCAGTTCCAGCCATGACACGCGTGAACTGATCTGGTACCTGAGAGAATGTCGGAGAGGTCGATCTCATCTGACTGGACTCCGATGCTGCTGTTGAAGGCGTTTTTACAGGAGGAGCCGCTGACCTCCAGGTCAAAGAGCACCGGGTCGAACGGAGAGCTGTACAGACCGTACCTGAGTGAGAGGGAAGACAAGCGTCCACACGGTCAATTAGGATGGATTTATTCAGCAGAAGAACCGCACTGCAAAAACTCTAAATCTTACCAGGAATATTTGTCTTATTTCTAGTTAAAATGTCTCATTTTTAGTCATAAAATCTCATTACACTTAAAACAAGAGTCATTACCAGAAAAATAACTTGTTATTTGCCATGTTTCACCTGTTTCAAGTAAATTTTCGCTTGAAATAAGTAGAAAAGATTTATCTTCTCATTACAAGCAAAAGAAATCTTGTTATACTGGCAGATTTTTCTACTTATTTTAAGTGAAAATCTACTTGAAACAGGTGAAAATTGTTGTTTTTTTCAGTGATAAGTCTTGTTTTAAGTGTAATGAGATTTTTTTTTTTTACTAAAAATGAGACATTTTAACTGGAAATAAGAAATATTCTTGTTAAGATTTTGAGTTTTTGCAGTGCGCTGGCAATTCTCCAGCCGATATGAGCAGAATAAAAACATGTCTGCAGACCAGAAGAGGCTGTGAACCCGTCTGCGGGTCCGTCTGCGATTCCAGACGGGCCTGTCTGCATCTGTAGGGCCGTCTGCAGGCTCGTCTGCGGGCCCTGAGAGACTCACCTGGTTTGCAGCAGAGCTTCCAGCGGGGTGAGGCGGTCCTGCAGCTGGCGGGAGATGGCGGTGAGCAGGGAAGCGCAGGCCGTGCTGCAGCCGGCCAGGTCCTCCTCCTTCACATAGTTGAGCAGCACAAAGTACCAGAACACTGAGCCTGAGACGGACAGACGGACAGACAGACAGGTGATGGAGGGAACTCTCCCCGGAGGAAGGTGCTGTGGAGAGGCTCGGGTACTCACCACCGGTTGCTGCTGCAGGCAAGTAAGGCATGTTATCCAGCAGAGCCTTCAGAAGACTCGTACCAAAACCCTGTTGACTTGAGTCTCCTTTCCCATTGCTGCAAACAGAAATAACACTGTCACTTTTTATTCCCATGGAAACCCAAAAGTGTTATATCATGATATACATTTTTAAAATTCTATCTCTTGCGGCTAAGAAAGCCATTACAAGAGAAAAAAAAAAGCCATTACAAGAAATTGGCTGAAGATGGAATCACCTGGACTGAGCCAATGGTTGGACATTGTAGAAGAAATACGATCAATGGAACAAATTACTTACAGCCTACGACTTAAAACAGAGATGTACTTAGCAAGATGGACAAATGGCATTATTATATAAGACAGTAGTGTCTCCCCCCCTTGTTTTCTTTTATACAGGACTGTCTCAGAAAATTTGAATATTGTGATAAAGTTCTTTATTTTCTGTAATGCAATTAAAAAAACAAAAATGTCATACATTCGGGATTCATTACAAATCAACTGAAATATTGCAAGCCTTTTATTATTTTAATATAGCTGATTATGGTTTACAGTTTAAGATTAAGATTCCCAGAATATTCTAATTTTTTGAGATAGGATATTTGAGTTTTCTTAAGCTGTAAGCCATGATCAGCAATATTAAAATAATAAAAGGCTTGCAATATTTCAGTTGATATGTAATATATCCAGAATGTATGACATTTTTGCATTACAGAAAATAAAGGACTTTATCACAATATTCTAATTTTCTGAGACAGTCCTGTACCTGTTTTTGTTTTTTTTCTATTATGTCTGAAAATTGAAAAATAAAGTTTAAAAAAAGAAGAAGAAGACAGAATGGAAGTCTTTCCCACTACAGCTACTTGATAACACCAAACTTCAGGTTCTGTTAAACAAATACTTCCTGCTGGAAACAAACCCCTGTAATTGTGTGAGACACACATCCTAAAGTGTGTCTGAAACAAAGTTAGTGATCAGTGACCTGGTTCCTGTGAACGACAGCATGGCCCGAGTAGAGGAGTAGAGCAGACGCTCACTGGGTTTCTTACCTAATACAAAGTGCAAGGAAGCGGGCGCATTTGTGTGCGATGCTGCGACCGGCTTCAAAGAAACACACTCGAATAATGTGGGTTAACCTGGTCCTGGTCTTTGCCAGCAAGCCCTCCTTCCCTTCTCTCATGCTGGAAACAGGGGAGTGAGAGCGTGTTAGAACAGCAGTACACTGAAAAAACTCTAAATCTTACCAGGAATATTTGTCTTACTTCTAGTTAAAATGTCTAATTTTTAGTCAAAAAAATCTCATTACACTTAAAACAAGAGTCATTACCAGAAAAATAACTTATTTGACAACTTTCACCTGTTTCAAGTAAATTTTCACTTGAAATAAGTAGAAAAATCTGCCAGTGGAACAAGATTTATCTTCTCATTACAAGCAAAAAAATCTTGTTCCACTGGCAGATTTTTCTGCTTTTTTTAAGTGAAAATTTACTTGAAACAGGTGAAAATTGTTGTTTTTATCCAGTGATGAGTCTTGTTTTAAGTGTAATGAGATTTTTTTGACTAAAAATGAGACATTTTAACTAGAAATAAATAATATTCTTGTTAAGATTGAGTTTTTGCAGTGTAGAACAGTAGAATGTGCTGGTGTCGGCAGCAGAGCGGGGTTCCACCACCTGCAGGGTCCGTTGGAGAAAACCCCGGCCAGCCAGCAGAGGATGTCCAGGATGAGGCTCTGGGCGTGCTCCGTGGCGGGGCTGCCCTCCGTCTGCCGGCACAGCGCGTCCAGCAGCTTCTCGTGGAAGTCTGGGAACTGCAGCATGGCACAACGTTGGACCCTAAAAGAGGACAGAGCAGCAAGGGCACTGGATTAATGTCTACTTGTTTATTTCAGGTTAGAATTAACACTCCCTCTTTCCCACCACTTCTGACTGCGTATCTGAGAACATTTAGGAGGACGTTTTAAAGAAAGCGATGTCAGGCTTTCACCTCAGGCCAGTTTCCTCTGATTGTACATCACACATCAGACTGCAAAGAAGATGTGGAGTAAGAAGCAGATCTAAAGGTAAGAACCATCGTTCCCTTTGTGGACCCAGCTATATTTCCAACCCTGGTTACATGCTGATGTCTACGCTGTGTGGATTATGTGTTTTAGGGCGCCATGTCTTCCTCTCAACCATTCCTAACCATTCCTTTAAGCAAACTATTAACATATTAGCCAGTCTGCTCTCTCTGTAAAGGGGGCAAAACTTTGGAACTCTCTACCCACTGAGTTAAAATTAAAGACCAATACAAAAGCTTTTAACAAAGAACTCAAACAGTGGTTAAAATCTAATCAGCAGTGAACACATGAATAGTTCTTAACTTGTTGACTGCTTGCTTTGTTGTCTTTTTATGTTTCTAATTGAAAATTGTATTTCTTTGATTTCCTTTCCAATTGTTTTGTTGGTTTTTTTTTTTTTTCATTTTTCATTTATTTATTTTTTTCCCCATTCTTGTTATCTTAATATTTTATTCCTCTCTATTCTTTTCAAAAGCTGCCTATGGACAAGTGTTGGGAATTAGCACTAGTGCTAAAAAACTTAAACAATGCATCAGGTTTGTCCAATGTTATTGCTATGTCCATATCAAATAAAATAAATACACAAATTTACTAAATTCAAATTGTTAGTAAAGAAACATCTCTTGAATAGATACATATAAAACTTATTAATTTATTATTAAATAAATACATAGATACATAATGTAGATAGTATATGGGTATGTGTACATAGTGTATATATGTATGTATATATATGCATATAAATATATAATAGAAATAAATGAATATGTATTAATGAGCTGGGATAGGCTCCAGCAGACCCCCATTAATATCTAAATGTTAAATGGAATTACTCTATTTTTTCTTTATTTTCTGTTTTTCCTTTCTTTTTTAACATGCTACCTCTTTAGGTTTGCTTTTAATTTGTTCCTGTGCCTGCAGCAGCTCAGATCCATCCTGAAGCGCTGCAGACACGGCAGGAAAGCAGTTTCCGGTGTTGAGGAGAAGAAGGAAGAAGGAAGAGCAAACCTTTCTTTGGGAATGGTGGTCTTCTTGAAGCGTCTGATGGTGACGGAGACCTCCTGCAGCAGGTCACAGCCCCGCAGGTTCTCCACTTTCTTGGACCCCGAGCTCTCAGATTTCCCTGCAGACGCTTTGTCCTACACGCACATTACAGAAGGAACACACGTTCATGGTGACTAGCTGCTTTGTCATTTCATTATTGACACAGACAAAACAGTTGTGTCTAAGCTAAGGGAAAAATGTCTAACAGCAACAAAGGGCCCCAGTCGTATCATAAAACAGTATTATAGCGTTCACCTCACTCACATTACAGTGGCTAAGTATGTTCTGTTTAATCACAATTACAAGAAACACACTGAGAATTTAACAGTGAAGATTGATAATGTTTCAATAGCGAATGTTAAATCGACTGGTTTTCTTGGTGTGCTAATTGATGAAGACCTATCCTGGAAACCTCATATTTCACTAATTCCATCTAAAATTGCAAAAAAAAACATTGGAATAATTCGGAAAATCCGTTATATCCTCAACACAAAAGTTTCACTCAACCTGTATTACTCTATAATGTATCCCTTTATTAGTTACTGCAACATTGCTTGGGCCTGTACTCACCAAACAAAATTACAACCAATTCTTAGGTTGCAAAAACGAGTGGTGAGAATCATTCGGCATCCTTAATATCAGATTAATAACCCCCAAATTGCTCAATTTGTATATGGTTCTTTAAATAAAACTCATTCTAACTTTTTTCCCAATTTCTTTTCCCCGAACAATGAATTTCATAATTATTCCACCCGTAAAGCCTCCCAGCTTCGGCCCCACAAACGCCAACTATTTCATCTCAGTTTCAGATTCTCTTACAGACGTTCCAAGACATGGAATTCACTTCCTCCCCACCTTGTCAAACTTTCTCATGAATTATTTAAAAAATCTGTGAAACCTATTTTGCTATATCAATAGCTTAATGACTTCTAAACTTCTACTTACTCACATTTGTCTTTTTTCCTCATTTTTATACAGTATTGTAGTTTTTTCTTTCTTACCTTTGTCTTTTTTATTTTTTTGGTTATGTAATTTTTTTTTGTGTGTGTGCGCGAGTGTGCAGTGTATGAGCGTGGTGTGCGTGGGAATGTGTGTGTGTGTGTGACGTGTGTGCTGCATATGATATGCATTTACAGGACTGTCTCAGAAAATTAGAATATTGTGATTTTCTGTAATGCAATTACAAAAACAAAAATGTCATATATTCTGGATTCATTACAAATCGACTGAAATATTGCAAGCCTTTTATTATTTTAATATTGCTGATCATGGCTTACAGTTTAAGAAAACTCAAATATCCTATCTAAAAAAATTAGAATATTCAGGGAATCTTAATCTTAAACTGTAAGCCATAATCAGCAATATTAAAATAATAAAAGGCTTGCAATATTTCAGTTGATTTGTAATGAATCCAGAATGTATGACATTTTTGTTTTTTTAGAACTTTATCGCAATATTCTAATTTTCTGAGACAGTCATGTATGCTGTCTATCGTTTTTTTATGGTAATTGTATTACTGACTTTTTAATATGTGCTAAATAAAAAAATGTAATGCAAATGGGATTATATTCCTACAGGAGTGGATTTCTTGTCCTAATTCTCCAGCGGGAATCAGACGGGTGGAGAGTCAGTAGCCGGGCAGAGAGAGCGGTACCTTGGAGGCCTGGGCGCGCTGCAGCAGCGTGGTCAGGGAGTGGGCCTTGGAGCTCTGGGGCTTGGAGCTGGGCATCCTCAGCACGGGCCGCGGGCTCTCCTCCGCCCCGCTGTCGCTCACCGCCTTGATGTGGACCAGGAAGGAGCGGTACTTCCCCCCCGCCATGCCTGCAGCAGCAGAGGCAAGCATCGGTCAAACGCTCCCTGGCTGAGTCAGCACTAAAGTCACTGTCACCAACTAACGCCTTGTACACGGGTACGTTCAGATTACACATCTCAACGGCTTCATGGCATACTACGGAAGGAAGTAGGGAAGATTTTTTTTTCATTATACACTTCGAGAAAAAAGTCGAAATATCGAGAAAAAAGTCGAAATGTTGAGAAACGAAAGACTCTGGTTCATCTTGGAAGTAACTGGAAGTTACTCGTGACATTTGTTGATGTTTTTTTCCAGGATTCTGATTGGCTAGCATGACTTTATCTTCTCGTTACACTGCCCCCTGTAGGTTTGGCTGCTCATAGCACCTTAACAGCTATTTATGCGGGTTGTAAATGATGGTATTTTTCAAAATGTAGAGGGGGAAATATCCGTTTTTGTAAATACCCGGCTATGTGTACCCATATGTGTGTGGCCTTAGTTAGTTAGTTCTGGCTGCTGCTGCATATCTGTCAGTCGCTCTCCTAACTGGATTTGATGGGCCAGAGGAGACAATTCCACTTTATTCACCAAATTGTATTTCAACTTTAATCTCGAAATTTCAACTTTATTCACAAAATTTCGACTTTATTCTTGAGGTTATATTTCAACATTAATCTCTACATTTCGACTTTTTTCTCGAAGTGCACAATAAAAAGAAATCTTCCCCTCTCAAATATGTTTTCTCCTGCATGGCCCTGATACTCTTCCGTAGCATCCTGACGCACGTGAGCATCTCTCTCAACAAACATTCAAGACACTTCCTGTTTCTGGTCCTCAGTAACAAGTGTCATTAATGTTGGATTATTCTGTCACCAGATAGAGGCAGCCCCCATCAGCAGTGTGAGCGGCGCTGAGGTGGCCGGTGGGCCGGTGGCCCCGTGGGCCCGTGGGCCCGCGCGGGAGGTCTCACCTTTGACCAGCTTGGGGCTGGTGAGGCTGAGCATGCCGGAGTGGCCGGAGAGGTCCAGCCCGCTGGCCAGCCACACCGGGCCACACAGGATATCCTCCTTGTGGTCCTCCAGGAAGGGACACAACACGGAGGCTGCAACGAGCACAAGCAGGTACGACAGGATCATTCACTACTCTTATATTCAATTAAACATGCTTCATTGACCACGTTCACATGCATCAATAACCCTTTTCTAAACGGAATATTAGCAATAACCCGGTTTTGCACGGCCATGTAAACACCAATAACCCCTTTGAATAACCAGAATTTGCTCAGATTCAGGTTTTTAAAAACCCCAATATGACCCTTGGGTTACTCCTTTACTAAACGTCATGTTTAGCCTAACGGGATTTCCCCATCAAACGGAACAAGAATGTTTTCTGCACATGCTCTGTTCACAAGGAATCCTGGGGCCGGATTCACAAAACATTCTTAAGAAAAAAAATCTTCTTAAGTGTCATTTTTTTCTTAAGTTCAGTCTTAAGAAGAAAAAAGAGGAGTAGTCATATTCTCCAAAAAAGTTCTTAAGTATTTTCTCAACTTTCTTCTCAACTTTCTTCTTAAGAAAAAACTTAAGAATAAATGGTATTCTTGAAATAAAAGTTCTCAAATTTGTTCTGGACTTTTTTCTTAACTTTAAGACAACCTTGACCTGTCTTAAAATGTCTTCTGTGAAAAGGTAAAACTCTAGTATCACCTTTTTCAACACATTTGCACAAACAAAGACCCGCAATATTGTGGAGCGATTTATCGGTGTAGTGAAGTCTCGCTTCAGGTGCATGACTGAATATAATGAAATGAATAATTAGTATGCAGTATACAGTACATACTGATGCAGTATGTAGCATGTAGTATGCAGTATACAGTACATACTGATGCAGTATGTAGCATGTAGTATGCAGTATACAGTACATACTGATGCAGTATGTAGCATGTAGTATGCAGTATACAGTACATACTGATGCAGTATGCAGCATGTAGTATGCAGTATACAGTACATACTGATGCAGTATGTAGCATGTAGTATGCAGTATACAGTACATACTGATGCAGTATGCAGCATGTAGTATGCAGTATACAGTACATACTGATGCAGTATGTAGCATGTAGTACTTAGTATGCCATTTCGGATACAGCCATATTTTAAGAAGTTCTTAAGTAGGAAAAATAAGAAATTCGTAAGAAATGACAGTTCTTAAGACGGTTCTTAAGAAAATATTGAGGAATTGCACTTAAGAACTTTCTTATGAACTTCCTAATTTTAGATCTTAAGACGTTTCTTAAGATAGTTCTTAAGAACATATTGGTGAATCCGGCCCCTGGTCTTTTGAGTCCAGGAAGTTCTTCTAAACACGGAGAAACCAAGACCAGGAGGAGACTAATCACTTCATAAATGTAATGAAGGATATGAACATTTCTGCATTTGTAGACGGTAGAAAGTACCGGGATAGACAGATTTACAAGAAGGTGAGAGAAAAGTTACGCAAAGCAGCATTTGTAGGAACAAATCAAGCACCGCTGGAAGACGCTGGAAAAGGAGAACTACAGGGCCGAGAAACAAAACGGTACCAGCTGGTCCGACTATCCGCCGTGCTGCTGTTATCGTTGTTGTTGTTGTTTTGGATTTGGATACAGGAAGAAGAAGCAGAAATGACGGGAATTGCGTCATGACGTTCTCCGTGCGTCGCTGGTTTGATCCAGATATCCAAAATGATTAATTACCATGTAAACAGGGATAACTGTTCTGGGTCTCTGGAAAGCGTCTAGAGACAACTTTTGTTGTATTAGACGCTATATAAATAAAATTGAATTGAATAACCCTGTTTGTTCACGCACGGAAACAGTTAATATTCCCAATGTTTCAGTAACCGGAATATTGACCTTAACCTGAATTTTGACTGCATGTAAACGTAGTCATTGTCTGCAAGTATCATGTCCCCAAAACACATGAACCATCCATCCCAGAAATAACAACTTTATTCCAAATATGACTGGCTTCTTTTGGTGTGACTGTAGAGAAGGTAAGGCCCGGGGGGGGGGCGTGCTCCTCACCTGACGTCTCCTCGATGTCCATGAACTGGATGTCCTCGGCAAAGTCCTGCAGCAGCGGCGGGCCGTTCTTCTCCCCGTTGGCGTGGAGGACGTGTGAGAGGGGGAAGCTGATCTGTCTGTCCACTGCTGTCTCTGCAACAACCCACAAGCTTCAGACACACACTCTCTCTGCTCTCCTCACACTCAGTACAAAAGATAGGTTTCAAAGTTTTTGATAACACTGGAGTGTTGTAGGATAAAAACTAAATACAATCAATTCCATACAAAAAGAAAGTCCAGAGTGCTCAGAAGGTTCATCTAAATCATGTGACGAAGGTGCTCTTAGGTGGGAAAAAGGATGTCAAAAAAGAAGAAAAATCCATGGCACTCTTCTTCAAATATAAAAAGCCTTTATTAGAAATGGCTATTTCATTAGACCCTCCAGAAAAACGCGGGCAAAAATCCTTGATTCTGCAGGCTAAAATCCTTGATTTTGCGGGCTAAAATCATTGATTATGCGCTTAAATGTGCGGCTTTTTTATGTGCTTTTATGCGGTGAAATTGCGGAATATGCTGGAAGTTGCGGAATATTCGGGAAGTTGCAAAATATGCGAAATATGCAGGAAGTTGCGGATTCGGCGCTGAGCTCTTCCCTCTTAAATTCAGCGGGCTGTCTCGTTTGATCTGAGGCGAAAAAAAAGGAGAGCAGGTGGATAGGAGAGGGGCGGAGGCAGCCCGGGGGCCGGCCGTCTCTCTCCCTCCAGCCCGCGGCTCAGTGCTCGGGTGATTGCCGGGCGTGCCGGCGCGGCGAGGGGACGAGCCAGAGCTTCGTCACCCCACGCGTCCGCTGCTAAGATCCCCCAGTGGATGGGAGCTTGGCCGGCGGATGCGTCCGCCTCCGCAGGCGCAGTGGTGCGCGGTCAGCGCGGATCCAGAGTCCACCGGCAGCCGCGCCCCCTGCGCAACAGCACTCTCTTTTTCCTCTCACCCCCGCGGGTGAGAGCTGCTGTTTGGGGGGTTGCGGTTTCTGCGAGGGGTGCGGAGGTCCCCGGGCGGGTCCCGCACGTCGCGACCGGGCGTCCCCACATGTCACTCACAACACTTCCCCCTTTTTCCAAACTTTATGCGAAAATGTGTGGCGATGATGCGGTGAAATCAAGCGAGCCCCGCATAATTTGCATATTCAGCGCGGACATATGCGATCATCGCGGGAAATATGCGCCCTTTCAGGAATAAATGTATCCCCGCGTAATATGCACCATTTGGCTGATTATGCAATGAATTCTGCGATCGCGTAATCGCGTTTTTCTGGAGGGCCTATTTCATGTAGAAGATAAAAAAGTGGGTTACAGCCCACGCGTTTGGGCCACAGCCTTCCTCAGGGTGTGGATCAGGTGATGTTTCCAGGACAGCATTCTGTCATGGTGCAACAAACAAGCACAAGGGGGAAACAACAACAACAGCAGGTGGGTAGAGGGTCCTCACCGCAGACTTTGCCCAGCCCTGGTGCTTTGTTCTTCAGTAAGGTGACCTGGATCTGAGGAATGTTGACGATGTTGGCGTTCAGGACGAACTTGAAGTCCACGTGGCCCACCATGCAGGCCTTGGGCAGCACCAGCTCAAACACGTGCTCGTCCCAGCTGGAGCTGTGGACACACCAGTGCAACTGTTGGTTAGGGAAAACACTGCGCTGGGTCATTGGACGCTTCCACCACCCCTCCATTTACTCTAAACCAAATATCCAAAAAGAAATCCAGGAATGGAAACGGCACTAATTCAAAACAAACTTCCAAATATGCAATGAACCCCTGCTAACTTGGCCAGTAGCGCCAGTTCTGAGGGAATGCTGGTAATAAGTGGGTAATAAGTACCTACTCAGCCCGACTCTCCTCGGTTTGGTTCTTTCCCACTAGGGGTCTAACGTACCGAGTACATACTTTTCTGTAACTATTCTGCCGAGGTTCTAAGCTGCTGAGTCGGCTGTATCTGACATCATCACACTACAGGCCACCGATTGGTCGGGGGGTTGGAGTCAGACGTCTGAGTCAGGAGGAGGAAATCAGAGAAAGAGACTCTGATGGATTCTGGTTCATTTTATTCAACAGGCAATGGCAGCAAAAGTCTGTTTCATGATCCAACTCTGAGGTGCAGATGTTCATAAACCTGGTGCTGAGGAGAGAATTAAAAAGGGATCTAGACGGGCAGCGCCGAGACTAACTGAAAAAATTAAAAAGCGTTGCCGCTTGAAGTTTCTCTCACTCTCATTTTTTAACTTGGTATCAAACACAAGCCACAGATCCAGCAGCACATCTATCATCTCCTCCAGGTTCTACATCTTTAGTGTTGTGTTCTTCGTTTAGATCACACAATCAAATACGTCACAGCAGCTTCACTCCAACCTCCTACTGCTGTTCCAGGTGCTGAATTGTTATGGAAAAGAAACCAGGACGAGTTGAGATGAGTAGGTTCTAGTGGAAAAGTGCCATTACAGAACAAAACCATTTTCTTGGTGCCTTTAGGAGCAACATGAAGAATCACTGGTACAACTAACTAATCCACACGAGTTTGTCATGTCACATGTTACGATCAGTACATCTGTGACTCCGTTTCCATGCACCAATAACCCTTTTAAAACCCGAATATTGGCAATAGCCCGAATTTGCCCGGCCATGTAAACACCAATAACCCCTTTGAATAACCTGAATTTGCTCATATTGGGGTTTTTAAAAACCCCAATATGGGGTTAACCCTGGATTACTCCTTTTAAAACCTGAATATTGGGTCATGTAAACGCCAAACGGAATATCCCCATCAAACGGAACAGGAATTTGTTTTCTGCACATGCTCTGTTCACAAGGAATCCTGGTCTTTTAAGTCCAGGAAGTTCTTATAAACACGGAGAAACACAAGACCAGGAGGAGACTAATCACTTCATAAATGGAATGAAGGATATGAACATTTCTGCATTTGTAGACGGTAGAAAGTACCGGGATAGAAGATTTACAAGAAGGTGAGAGAAAAGTTGCGCGAAGCAGCATTTGTTTTGAATTTGGATACAGGAAGAAGAAGTGGAAATGACGGTAATTGCGTCATCACGTTCTCCGCGCGTCGCTGGATTGATCCTGATATCCCAAATGATTAATTACCATGTAAACGGAATATTAAGAATGTTTCAGTAACCAGATTATTAGCAATAACCAGAATTTTGACTGCATGTAAACGTAGTTTGTGTTGTGCACCACAAACAATCTTCCATCTGCTCCGGTGGAAGAGACGGAGCAGGCAGAGCACAGAGGTCATCGCTGAAGCTGGACCTGGTTTCTCAGGTAAAGTTCTGGACCTGTGAGGCTCCTGACGGTGCGGCTGAAGAACTTTTTCTACCTTTCACTCTGCAGCTTCCAGGTGCGGGTGTGCTGGGCGGCGTCTCCGTGGTGCTGCTGGTGCAGGTGCTGGGGGTGGCGGCGCTGCTGCTGCTCCTGCTGCACCTCCACCCAGCAGGGCGGCACCGTCGCAGAGAAGCGCGGGGTCAGCGTCTCGAAGCGCGTCATCTCCACCAGAGACATGAGGCTCTCGGTGGTCATTGGTTGGTCCACCAGGAGGTCCACTCCTGCACACACCAGGGGGGAACATGAGACCACTCACACTGAGCGGGACAATCTCCACTGGTTTATAGAGAGGAATGCATTGACGTCACGTCCCCACTGGACCAGCCCCCTTACTCACACTGAGTGGAAAAACATCAGCAAAAACAGCTGCAACTAGTGGAGAAGACGGCTTAAAGCTTAAATTAAAGGCAGTTGGACTTGACAGTGACCCGTACAGTTACCAAGAACCAGTGGTCCATGGACATTAATATTTGGTACAGTTACCAAGAACCAGTGGTCCATGGATATTAATATTTGGTACAGTTACCAAGAACCAGTGGTCCATGGACATTAATATTTGGTACAGTTACCAAGAACCAGTGGTCCATGGACATTAATATTTGGTACAGTTACCCCAAGAACCAGTGGTCCATGGACATTAATATTTGGTACAGTTACCCCAAGAACCAGTGGTCCATGGACATTAATATTTGGTACAGTTACCCCAAGAACCAGTGGTCCATGGACATTAATATTTGGTACTTCATTTCTACTCCGGGGAAATACACGAAGCAAAGCTTGAAGGAATACAAAAGTCTTGACGCTTGGGCTGCGTCCCAATACTCCCCCTCGCCCTCGTTTTCTTCACTAACCCTAAGTTTTGCGCGTTCCCGTGAAGGTAGTGGTGTCCCAATTCCTCTTTTAACCTAGGGGGAGGGGGTTAGAGCTATAGCTGAAATTAAAACAGCTTTTGGCTCTCAGCTTCCTGATCAGGGTAGGGATGAAAACGAGGGGTAGGGGGAGAAATGGGACAGGCACCTGGGCCAAGTGCCCTAGATCTCAAGTGCCCTAAAATCTCCCCCTTCTTTTTTAGGGCTTAGGGAAGAAAAGAAGTGCGAGTGGAGAAAAGAAGGGCGAGTGAAGGAGAATTGGGATTGGCCCTTGGTCCGACTTCAAGGCAGGATTTGTTGTCGAAATTAAAGTGATGAGGACACCGAACTTTATGATTTGACTGTTTAACCGTTGGGTCATCCCACTGTTGCTTCCACCTGCCTGCTGTGCTGCTGACGTCCCTAACTCTCCCCCAGTCTGGCCTTCGGCAGGAGGGTCCCCCCTTATGATCCAGGTCCTGCTCAAGGTTTCTTCCTCCTAAAGGGGAGTTTTTCTTGCCACTGTTTGGCTTAAGGTTTTTCTCCCACTATGGGAGTTTTTACCTGCCATTGTTTATGTAATAATTGCTCGGGGGTTTATGTTTATGTTTATGTTCATGTTCTGGATCTCTGGAAAGCGTCTAGAGACAACATCTGTTGTATTAGACGCTATATAAATAAAATTGAATTGAATTGAACGTTAGCTACCCAAAAATCCAACATTACCTGATACAAAATGGGAACCACAAATCCACGTTTCTATCCTGGAATCCAGTTGTTTCTGTGAATTGCAGCGATCCATTTGTCTCTCTTAAGCTTATTTTTCGGCAGTCTGTAAAACTATAACTCAGATTTCTTGCTAAATCTATGAGTACAGTCGATCGCAGAACAGCTCTCTCCCATTTTAGATGTTTTCCAGTTGCTCAAACTGAAAGTTTACGCTGACACTCAGTCTTTCTGACACTCAGTCTTTCCGACACTCAGTCTTTCCGACACTCAGTCTTTCCGACACTCAGTCTTTCCGACACTCAGTGGGCGTAACCCGCTGTGAAGTCTCATCTGTGACGTCATTGCATTCCCTCTATTGTTTATTGGATGGATCCCCATTAACTGCCGCCTTGGCAGCCACTAATCCTCCTGGGGTCCATAAAGTAGATAAAATATTACATAAACGATAACATCTAAGACATAAATACATACAGTAATACATTTCTAGAATAACTACACTTGTAATAAAAACAACAACAACAATAATACACATACATGTACACACACACACAGATCAGTTATATATGCATAATATCATTATATTAATAACACTATAATTATACTAATACACTATAATAGCACTAATAATACCATACATGAGTAACATATTTTCAGTCACTGCTATCATTATAATAATTCTACTAATTTCAATATCAATAATACATTCCCAGTCATATGGTCTGCAGCATTAGGTGAGCCTTAAGTTGTTTATTAAAAGTTAATTTGTTCTGTGAGCGAGATATGTGAGGAGGTAAAGAGTTGAACGGTAGATTAGTGAGTGTTTTGGTGTGGTGAGGGCTGTTACCTGAGATTCCAGGACTGGAGGGGTTGGAGGGGGGCTTGGCCCCCTCAAGCAGCGGGTCAGCCCCTTTAAAAAGGGGGCCATCAATAAACATGTCTCCATCATCTACATCATCACACACACCTCCAATTTGAAGGAAATGAAGTTCTCCACCTGAACAGAAGAAGCACAGAGATGTTACAGCGATCAGGGGCCTTTAAAAACTGACGGGGCTTCTACAGGACTGTCTCAGAAAATTTGAATATTATGATAAAGTTCTTTATTTTCTGTAATGCAATTACAAAAACGTCATACATTCTGGATTCATTACAAATCACTGAAATATTGCAAGCCTTTTATTATTTCAATATTGCTGATTATGGTTACAGTTTAAGATTAAGATTCCCAGAATATTCAAATTTTTTCAGATAGGATATTTGAGTTTTCTTAAGCTGTAAGCCATGATCAGCAATATTAAAATAATAAAAGGCTTGCAATATTTCAGTGATTTGTAATGAATCCAGAATGTATGACATTTTTGCATTACAGAAAATAAAGGACTTTATCACAATATTCTAATTTTCTGAGACAGTCCTCCATACTTGCTGACAGCATGTGCTACAAACATGTGTTAGCCGACTACATATTGCAGAAAACGAAGTGACCCTGAAAGGAGCTCATTGGTGAGCGTTGAAGCCTGACCAGTGTTGGGGTAGTTACTCAAAAAAAGTAATCCATTACATATTACTAGTTACTTTTTTTAAAAAGCAATCTCTTACACTACTTAGTTAGTTGAAAGTAACTAGTTACATGACTAGTTACATTACTTTTGGATTACTCCGCAATATCACCTGAGCTGCACCATAACTCGATTGCCAATGAAAAACATATACAGGACTGTCTCAGAAAATTTGAATATTGTGATAAAGTTCTTTATTTTCTGTAATGCATTTAAAAAAAAAAAAAAAAATGTCATACATTCTGGATTCATTAGAAATCAACTGAAATATTGCAAGCCTTTTATTATTTTAATATTGCTGATCATGGCTTACAGCTTAAGAAAACTCAAATATCCTATCTCAAAAAATTAGAATATTCTGGGAATCTTAAACTGTAAGCCATAATCAGCAATATTAAAATAATAAAAGGCTTGCAATATTTCAGTTGATTAGTAATGAATCCAGAATGTATGACATTGTTGTTTTTTTAATTGCATTACAGAAAATAAAGAACAATATTCTAATTTTCTGAGACAGTCCTGTAGTTGGAACCTTATTACTGCAGTGCCCAGGTCAGCACCAGAAGTCCCGTAAAATCCCCGTACGGTGTGCGTCGCCGCGTACCCTACGCCGTAGGCTCTGCGTCAATTTAACGCGGAACCATAAATCAGCCTTAAGTCAGACAAGTGTTGCGCAACGCGTGAAGACGCATGAAAGGCAAGTTTGATTTTCTTTTCTGTTCTCCCGTTCTACATGTAGCTGAAAAGCTTAAAGTAACTAAAGTAACGTATTTTTTTTGTCTTAGAGTAACTATAACGGGATTACCCAAATTACAACTGTAACGCGTTACATTACTGCGTTACTGGCGAATGTAATCTCGTTACAGTAACGAGTTACTTTGTAACGCGTTACACCCAACACTGAGCCTGACACAGCGGCTGACGGCTTCCTGCATCATTCAGGTAACACCAGCTTCAGGGAACCAACCAAAGGGTCCTGGACTCAACTTCTTCTGTTTAAACGGGGCACGTCATGCTTCATTATGTTTGTTAGCAGTTAGTTTGGTTTCAGTATTCAAGACTAAAGCCTCAATTATGGTTCTGCGTCAAATCGACGCCGCGCCTACGCCGTCACCGTGACACCGTCGTGAACCCTTCGGACTTCTCCGTCACTCCCTTTCGTCACAGTGCAGTACCCCCCGTGACCGCTAGTTGGCGATCTTTTCCTGAATGGTTTATCCGACTTTTTCCGGTCACAGTGAATCAAAGAGATAAGGACAACTATTGTGCAAAAAAAACAAAACCAAGAAAATCACACATACACGAAGAAAAGATCGCGACTGCTTCAAACCGGAAACCGGAAATGTGTTGCTACCAAGCAAACCAATCACAGCCCTCTTGTCTGCGTTTGGTCTGCGTCGCCTCGATGTGTAGTTACAATTTTTGGGAGGTGCAGGTCAGTGACGCGTACCACACGCCGTCACTGACTAACTACGCGTCGAGGCGATGCAGACCAAACGCAGACGAGAGGGCTGTGATGAGAGAAGTTCGAAGGGTTCACAACGGCGTAGGCACGGCGTCGATTTGACGCAGAACCATAACTTAGCCTTAAGTCAGCCATTTCAAATTAAAGCTAAAAGTCTGACCACACAAATGGTTTTTATTTCGCGTTCCAAGTTTCTTTAGAGGTGAGCTCTGAATAGGCCTGTGTTGAAAAAAAATATTTTTTTTCCGATTCTAAATCGATTCTCATATTAATTCCTATTGGTTCCTATTCCTATTGGTTGTATTGGCCTAACACTAAAGACCATCAATCAGATGATTGGTCATTTTTTTCTACATGCGTTGTGCAATATTTACGGGCAAGTGGGCCACCGCTTTTAGTCCATTGTAGGCCTCTGTTGAAAAAAATTGATTTTCCGATTCTAAATCGATTCTCATATTAATTCCTAAAAATCGATTCGTATGTCTAAAGATCGATTTTTTTTTTTCATCATTAAATTACAACTTTTGGTATTTTTTTGTTTATGCCCAAAAAATGAATGTTTTGTTGGACACGAGAATAACTGGTGCCATGTTTTTGCCTTTAAATATGTTTAAAGGTATGAAAACATTAAAGTTTTCAGTTATAATTGCTTAAATTGTCTATATTTCATTACTTTATATACTGTCTTGGGGTTACATTTGCATAAAATGCTGAAAACCAAATAATCAAAAATTAAAAACTGAAATAGACTGAAAATGGAAAAAATTTAAACGGAATGTGGGAAAAAATTAAACCGATTTCATACGACTCTGTTTCCTCCCTGGATCTGTTATATGATAATTTTGACCCTCAATGTTTCTGAAAGCAGTTCTATCAGCATTCTGGGAGCTGATTGGTCCTTACAGTAAAGTACCAAGGGTCTCAACTCATCCTCCACTGGTGTTAAGCAACGTTTGAATTTGGATTTGTCAAGCTAGACTGACTGAACCCGCATTTCTCCATGGAAAATAAAATGCTAACATATTGAATTAGCATATTGTAAAAACCTGTAAAAAGGCAGAAACAATTAAGTTGTGTTTGACTTTGTAGTTCTGTGCTGAAGGACACGACTGACCCATGAAAAGCAAGGAGGACATTTACTCATTCTGAAGCACGAAAAGCTTTTAACAGCAACACAAAAATGACCTTCAGTGAATCTTGACATATTCCAGACCTACTACATGTAAACTAAGCACAAAAAGTAAGGAAATGTGTGTTTGGTAGGTTATTGCTTTGTAGTTTATTATATTTGTAAGGAACATGCTGTGAGAAAGTGAGCAACCCCTCCCCTTCTCACCATCACCTGACTTTTTTTTAATGTGTGTGTCAGAGTGGAGGATTGGGCGTGGTCTGCGGGGGAGCAGCACACAGGTGTGCCTGGTTCTGCTGATTGTGGCACACCTGTGTCCAATCAACCTCTCCACCCTGCCTGGGTTTATAAACAGCAGCTGTATACCAGAGGGGTCTGCTGAATGCAGGTAGCTTGTTGAGAGGCTATGCCCCATTGTGCCTTTTTTTTTTTAAATTACTGATTTTGCCCTCCGCCTGTATGTGTTTTTTCACATGGAATAAAAAGCCTTATTTTTTGCCTTGTCCCCTTGTACGTGGGGAGGCCGCTCTGGTTCCTCACACATGCATTTGTGGGGGGAGCAGCAGAGCTGAGTATGTGTACACTGATTCTTGTTTCTGAACTTCAGTACTCCTGACAAAAGTGTCACCATTTAAAACAGTTTTTCAACTTTTCAAGAAGCATTGTTACAACAAAGAAATAACCTACCAGACACAAATGTCCTTCAGTTATTATGTCAGTTTCCTCATATCCTAAAACTATGACCTTAAAGGCTGATGTTTATATGGGTTTTTCAGACGTTAGGTCCCCATGGACGCCCTGATGCAGCATTTACTCGGTGACTCGGTATTTTGAAGCAACGCAGGTTTAATTACACTTCTTCTATAGAAGAGTATTAGGGCCAGGCAGAAGAAAAATAAAAATAATATTTTAGAGGAGGAAGATTTTTTTTCCATTATGCACTTCGAGGAAAAAGTCGAAATGTTGAGAAAAAAGTCGAAATGTTGAGAAAAAAGTCGAAATGACGGGATTAATGTTGAAGTACAATTTCAAGAAAAAAGTCGAAATGACGAGATTAATGTTGAAGTTAAATTTCAAGAAAAAAGTTGAAATGTTGAGAAAAAAGGCGAAATTTCAACTTTATTCACAAAATTTCGACTTTATTCTTGAAATTGTATTTCAACATTTCAACTTTTTTCTCGACATTTCAACTTTTTTATTGACATTTCGTCTTTTTTCTCGACAATTAGACTTTTTTCTCGACATTTCGACTTTTTTCTCGAAGTGCATAATGAAAAAAAAAATCTTCCTCCTCTGAAATATTATTTTTATTTTTCTCCTGCCTGGCCCTAATACTCTTCCATACATATCCTATATTACCATCTTATCATGATAGTTATACATCCTCTTTGTTTGCACGATGAAAAGAGTGCTAGGTTTCTAAACCAGATGACTCTTCGAGCAAAGTTGTCACGTGTGACGCTCAGGTTGCACCAATTATTGATGCCTTGTGGCAAACATTAAAGTATAGTACAAAACAATTTACCTTTGGTGCAGGCACAAAGGCGGTCAGTCCCAGAGCAATAGGTCACTGAGACAAAGGGATCCGTTTCATCGGCGGGAGCCTCCTTTTTGGGCGGCTCCACCTTGGCTAGGACCTCCAACGTGGACAGGTCCAGTATCATGATGTAGCCGGCCTGTGTGGTGACCACCAGGTGGCCCAGGCCCACCACCTCGCCCCGCCGGGCGTCTTTGTGGCCGGGGGCGGAGCTTGGAGGACTGGTGGCGGCGGCCGCTCCGCACGCGGCCCCCGTTCCCGACCCCGCCGGCCCTGATCCGGGGCCACAAGAACCATTTTTTGGAGCTGAAGGCAGCGGCTCCTCGGGAGTCTCTTCGCTGTCGTCCTCTCGGCTGTCCAGCACGTCCGGCGGGAGCAGGATCAGGGAGGTGATGGCGTCCCCGGGGTCCCTGATATGCTGCACTTTAATGGGCTCCTCCTCCAGCGTGACGATGCGGGTGGAGTAGTTGAGCTTGTAGAGAGCCAGACACCCCCCTCCACTCCCGCTGCTGCTCTTCTGCTGCTGCTGCTGCTGCTGCTGGTCTCCCGGGGGGAGGATGAGAGGAGTCTGGGGGGGGGATCCGTCCGGGTGGTGGCCCTCCACCCCGTTGGCCACCGGGTGGTGGCTGTCTCCTTTGCGCTGGCTGCACAGCGCTGAATGTAAGCGGTTGAGGTTGTTGAGAGCCTCCACCTGGTTGGTAGCGCTGAGAGACTCGCTGCTGCACGGCTGCAGCCCCACCAGGAGGTGCACGCCGTCCCAGCAGGGCGTGATGGAGTCCACGTACAGGTTCTTGTCCTCCAGCTGCTTGGGCAGCCGCAGACACTGGACCAGCGCTCCCGGCCGAGGCGGGTTGGAGACGGTGGCCGCGGCCAGCGTGCTCCATTTGTCCATGTGACCGTCCAACCCGGCCAGATTGGTGGCCGCGTCGGCAAACTGCTGGATGTAGGTGATGGGAGGATCCTGGAGGAGAAGCTGCTCGTGCGTGTCGAACTCCATCTCGATGATCTGCGGCACGGTGAAGCCCTCCTCGTGGAGCCCCTTGCTCATGAGGTTGTTCATCTGGGCGAACACCTGCCCGGAGGACTTGTCGTCCACCTCCTTGATGCTGTACAGCAGCAGCACGGGAATAGTCCTGCGTACGGAAGGCAGAGAGGAAGGGCTGGGGAGCTGAGGTCCTGCTTGGCTGGGGAAGCCCTGCTCCTGGGCTGCAGGCTGGGGGTTGCAGGAAGCTATATCCATGGGAGCCTGCTCCTGCAGGGGCCCGGAGAAAGGCTCGGGGCCCTGAGTCCTCAGTGGACCGTCTTGGGTCCTGCGTGTGGTGGCCGGGAGCCCGGCCGTGGGGGTGCTGGACGCCGAGCGGTAACTGAGGAGGCCTCCGGCCAGCAGGCAGGGGAAGGGAATGTTGTGCTGGTCGGGGACCTTGTCCTTAGTTTTTGGCTGGCTGTGGGCCTTGGTTTGGTTTAGTGAGGGGTTGGCCCCCAGCTCTTCCAGGTCCTTCACCGTGTCCTCCAGCACGCTGGCCACCACCTCCCACTGGAGCTTCTCCGGCTGCTGGAGCACGCTGAGCGCCGTCACGCTGAGACCCACGTCCATGCTCTCCCACTGCGAGGACTGGCCTGAAACACAAGACCACAGCACACGTTTTCAGAGAAACAACTGCTGCTGCACATCTCAACTAAAAAAAACAAACAACATACTATTAAAAGGTACTGTCCTAATGTTAGCTAGGGTCGCCAACCGTCCCTTGAAAAACGGAATCGTCCCATATTTATAAACTAAAGTACGTCCCGTATTGAGCTGAAAAGGGACGCACTTTGTCCCGTATTACTGTGAAAGTCAAAAAATAGTCATAAAAATGCCAATGGAAAATGTCATTGAGCTGTTGAGTTCATAAGTTATTGTTTTCTGTTTTACTACAACTGTAGCTACAGTCATGGCCTTTGAGGCACAAATATGTTTACAAGTTTTATACAGACTTTCTGTTTGCACTTTTGTTTTTGCACTAAAAATGTGCACTATTACAGGATGGATGTTCTGCTTTCTTTCTATTGTTTTATACTAATTTATACAATTTTAAGTTAAGCAGGACAGGTTTCTGTTTAAGAAAGATACTTATTTTATTCGGTTCATTTTGTTATTTTGTATTAAATAATTTGATACAAAATTATTACACATCGGTTTTCCATGTGTTTATGGCATTCAAAAATATGCATCTAATTCAGGTTCGAGTCAAATAGTTAAAAAAATCGTTTCATTCAACAAAAAAAAAAGGGGCTTAAAAAAAAAAAATCGCCACACCAGGAAGGCTGAAGGTAACCGGGTTGGCCGGCCCTGACGATGAGGTGGCCCTTATTTATTTTACAGGGAGTTGGCAACCCTAACGTTAGCACATGACGGCATGGCTTCAGATGATTCACATGGTGCCAGCAGAGCAGAGCATATTTACCTGTCACTGATTCAGAGCGGGAATGCTCGTCGCTGTCTGAATCCTCCAGCTGGTCGTCACTGAAAGAGAAGACGTGATTAACCCAGTCTGGAAGAACGCACACGTCACATTAGCATTTCTAACCAGGGCTATTCAGATTGTAAGCGATGCACTGAAACAACAGGTTAAATAAAAACTATAAGTGAATACCATGAGAGAGCGGCACACGGGTGAAGCTTCTTTTTTTCTGGAACAATTTCCAAACAGGTGTGTTGTGTTTTACCTGTCTCCCTCCAGCTTGGGCAGGTCAGAGCAGGAAGACGATTCTTCTAACCAGGTTAGATTTGGTCTCTGAGACTCGGTGAGCGCCTGCTGGTTCTGCTCCCCGCTGCACAGGATCAGCTGTCTCAGGATGGCCGGGTCGTACGGGTTCACGTCAAACTTCAGGTGCACCTGTTGGCAGCAACAACCAGTCTTCACGGGTGATTCAACACATCACAAACCCCTGCTATGATCAGAGCCGGCCCCAGACAGAAGACAACTAACGGCAGCTTAGGGCCCCGTGACCACTAGGCGGCCCCCAAGAGTTAAAAAATTAAAAATTACATTATTTTTTTATGTGTGAGTGATGAATCAGACATTATCAAAAGGTATGTTATTGTACAAAAACACAATAATTAATATTATTACATAAACAATATTAGGCCTGTGTTGAAATGTTGAAAATCTAAATAGATTCTCATATTAATTCCTAAAAATCAATTTGTATGTCTAAAGATCGATTTTTTTTCATCATTACAACTTTATTTTTTTTTGTTTATGCCCAAAAAAAGGAATGTTTTGTTGGACACGAGAATAACTGGTGCCATGTTTAAAGGTATGAAAACATTAAAGTTTTCAGTTATAATTGCATAAATTGTCTATATGTCATTACTTTATATACTGTCTTGGGGTTACATTTACATAAAATGCTAAAAACTAAATTCTCAAAAATTAAAAACTGAAATAGACAGAAAATCTTAACGGAATGTGCGAAAAAAATAAAACCGATTTCATCCGTCTCTGTTTCCTCCCTGGATCTGTTTGATAATTCTGACCCATGATGTTTCCTAAAGCAGTTCTATCAGCATTCTGGGAGCTGATTGGTCCTTACAGCATCATTAGCTGCAATACCTGCTGTTGAATCTCAATATAATACTAGTATTAATATGTTGCAGAACTACAGTCATATAATTCATGCAACAGCTCAAAAAACAGTTTAATAACACTAACCCAAATCAATATCAGAATCGAATCGAGATAATCGATTCTGAATCTTAAGAATCAAATCGATTCCTGACATTTGAATGGATCCCCAGCCCTAAACAATATTATGTTAACAGACTAGAGTAGATACTGCTGGTATATTGACTGCTGCCTCTCGGCTCAAGAGCTCCACTGGTATTACCAGTTGCAGTTTTTTTAAAACCAAGAGGCTAGAAGAAGAGGAAGAATAAGGAAGACGGTGCAGAAGAGAAATGGCGAGACAACAGAGAGACGACACAGATAAATACCGGCAGCTAACGCTTTTTTTTTGGTCCAAACCTTGTGTTTTCGCTGAAACCACCCTATGTTCTACTGCTGATATCTAAAGAACAGAAAATGATAAACACAAACTTTTTTTCCCTGATGTTCCCGAGAATGGTTTCTTGACGTAGTTTCAATGTTTATGTACTCCTAAAACTCAATATTCTGTGGCAGGGCTCCAGACTGCGACCAAATGCTCGCATTTTGCGATCAAAATTTGAGTATGTGCGACTGAATTTCACGTCCACTCGCACACGTGCGACCAGTAAATTTGCCAGTGGTTTTTTTTTTTTTTTTTTTTTTTTTTACACGTTAAACGTGGAAGGAGTGCCTCAATGAACCCCCATATTTGCAGGCCAATGAGTGTGAAAGGGAATGAGTTGGGGGATCTATTTATTTATTTATTTTTTTCGTTTAATTTCACCAGCTCAAAGCAGGTATTACGCCCGGACGACATTTAATGCGACACAACTCGCTGCCGCCGCGGCGCGCACATAAAGTTAGAAGAAAGAGGCGGCGGGTATGTTTGGTTTTAGTAACATCATGCTCAGGCCATGAGTCTGCAATGGCCCAGACGGGAGACACATGTAGCTCAGTGCTTAACTTTTATTTTTAATCCACTCTATATTCTTCTGGTGGTTCTCCGATATGTCCCCCCTCTAAAGCCTGATTTATGGTTCCGCCTTAAATCGACGCAGAGCTCTGCGTTGTTGTAACGCGGAACCATAAATCAGCCTTCACCTGGTACATAAATAGGTTTCTCTAAACATCTGTCCCCGCTACAGTTTTAACTAAAAGAAAATGTGCTCCAATACAGCAGGTTTCATCATTTTATTTTGAACACTGCTTAAAATTTGCTTGACACAAATGAAAGTTAAATTTTAACACGTGGGAAAAACACCTAACCTTTTAAGTGATGTGTGTTGTCAGGTGTAATGGCATTTTTAGGTTAGACATAAGAATATTTCTTGGTAAGATCCTTAGTTATTTGAGTGAAGGCAGTGAATTTGGTCGACTGGTGTAAGTTCAGGGTTTTAGTAAAGACACAAGTAGGGAAATGTTATTGGCCAGTACCCTCAATATTTGTACATTTGTTAAGTACTGTGTTTAACAGTTAAATTCATGGCTGAAAGGTTACTAAGCACTTTGTTACCAAGCACTTTTTTATCATGTGAATGTATGTTTTTTTTATATATAATGACAGCAATGGTGCTGTCAGTTTACTTTATGTTGCTGCATCTTTAAAAGTGCACAATAAAATGTAACACTGCATTTGAAACAGCACATTGTGGTAATTCATTAATCTATTATGAAATACGTATTACTAATACACTGAAATGTAGTAGAAATGTAAACATTTGGTTAGCGTGTCGATAAACGATGTGCGCTCCTAAAATTTCTGATTGTGCCCCTAAAATTTTCAGTTAGGGGCTACTGTGCTCCTAGTGAAAAAAGTTAGTCTGGAGCCCTGTGTGGGTCTTTGAACATCAGCCAAAATGCCCAAAAACTCTGGCAGTATGGAGCTCTCTGCTCTGAAAATGGCTGGCAGTCAATGAGTTCATGAAAGAGTTTTCTGCAAATTTGTTAATCTGTTGTCTGCTTCCATGGTCTTAATCCCTGTGGATTACAATCTAACTTCAACAAAAGTTCTTACATCTAGATTTACAAGTGTATTTGTAATGACAGGGAAGAACATAAAATAAGTTTATAGTGGGTGTGTGAAGGATCAATAATCAGTATTATTGGCAGTAATAGAGAGCCCCAAAATCCCATTTTGCTTAAGGCCCCATGGAGGCTTGGGTACCGGCCCTGGGTGTGATGCAAGTGCAGCTCCCGATCTGACCTTCATCATCTTGGAGACGTCCCAGATGCAGATTTTGCCCCTCCTGGTGGCGGCAGCCAGGAACTGCGGGCAGCTGCCGAAGCCGTAGCAGGCGATCTTGTCCGAGCTGTCGTGGCTGTTGGGGAACTGGGCCGGGCTGGTGGCCAGCGTCACCGAGAGGGGGACGTTCTGCGTGTGCTCTCCTTTCACAAACGGGCAGTTGGGAGAGTGCCGCTCGTGCTCGGACCTTGGGGAGGAACGGAGAGACGCGTTGGCCGGGGGCACCACAGGGTGCAGCTGACAGCTAAGCTGCTACGTAATGAAGACGCTGCTCTCACCAGGGCTCGTCTGTAGGCTCCCAGCAGACCAGGCACACGCTGCAGGTGAAACACATGGCTCTGTCGTCCCCCGTTGAGGCCGGCTGTGGAAACACAACACAGGCATCAAAACACACTAGTGTTTAAGTCCTTACAAACACCAGGAAACTGGACCATATTACACCAGGAAACTGGACCACATTACACCAGGAAACTGGACCATATTACACCAGGAAACTGGACCACATTACACCAGGAAACTGGACCATATTACACCAGGAAACTGGACCATATTACACCAGGAAACTGGACCATATTACACCAGGAAACTGGACCACATTACACCAGGAAACTGGACCATATTACACCAGGAAACTGGACCACATTACACCAGGAAACTGGACCATATTACACCAGGAAACTGGACCACATTACACCAGGAAACTGGACCACATTACACCAGGAAACTGGACCACATTACACCAGGAAACTGGACCACATTACACCAGGAAACTGGATCACATTACACCAGGAAACTGGACCATATTACACCAGGAAACTGGACCATATTACACCAGGAAACTGGACCACATTACACCAGGAAACTGGACCATATTACACCAGGAAACTGGACCACATTACACCAGGAAACTGGACCACATTACACCAGGAAACTGGACCACATTACACCAGGAAACTGGACCACATTACACCAGGAAACTGGACCACATTACACCAGGAAACTGGACCACATTACACCAGGAAACTGGACCATATTACACCAGGAAACTGGACCATATTACACCAGGAAACTGGACCACATTACACCAGGAAACTGGACCATATTACACCAGGAAACTGGACCATATTACACCAGGAAACTGGACCATATTACACCAGGAAACTGGACCGTATTACACCAGGAAACTGGACCATATTACACCAGGAAACTGGACCACATTACACCAGGAAACTGGACCACATTACACCAGGAAACTGGACCACATTACACCAGGAAACTGGACCACATTACACCAGGAAACTGGACCATATTACACCAGGAAACTGGACCACATTACACCAGGAAACTGGACCATATTACACCAGGAAACTGGACCATATTACACCAGGAAACTGGACCACATTACACCAGGAAACTGGAGCATATTACACCAGGAAACTGGAGCATATTACACCAGGAAACTGGACCATATTACACCAGGAAACTGGACCATATTACACCAGGAAACTGGACCATATTACACCAGGAAACTGGACCACATTACACCAGGAAACTGGACCATATTACACCAGGAAACTGGACCATATTACACCAGGAAACTGGACCACATTACACCAGGAAACTGGACCATATTACACCAGGAAACTGGACCATATTACACCAGGAAACTGGACCATATTACACTAGGAAACTGGACCACATTACACCAGGAAACTGGACCATATTACACCAGGAAACTGGACCATAATACACCAGGAAACTGGACCATATTACACTAGGAAACTGGACCATATTACACCAGGAAACTGGACCATATTACACTAGGAAACTGGACCACATTACACCAGGAAACTGGACCATATTACACCAGGAAACTGGACCACATTACACCAGGAAACTGGACCACATTACACCAGGAAACTGGACCATATTACACCAGGAAACTGGACCACATTACACCAGGAAACTGGACCATATTACACCAGGAAACTGGACCATATTACGCCAGGAAACTGGACCACATTACACCAGGAAACTGGACCACATTACACCAGGAAACTGGACCACATTACACCAGGAAACTGGACCACATTACACCAGGAAACTGGACCATATTACACCAGGAAACTGGACCATATTACACCAGGAAACTGGACCACATTACACCAGGAAACTGGACCACATTACACCAGGAAACTGGACCACATTACACCAGGAAACTGGACCATATTACACCAGGAAACTGGACCATATTACACCAGGAAACTGGACCACATTACACCAGGAAACTGGACCATATTACACCAGGAAACTGGACCATATTACACCAGGAAACTGGACCATATTACACCAGGAAACTGGACCATATTACACCAGGAAACTGGACCATATTACACCAGGAAACTGGACCACATTACACCAGGAAACTGGACCACATTACACCAGGAAACTGGACCACATTACACCAGGAAACTGGACCACATTACACCAGGAAACTGGACCATATTACACCAGGAAACTGGACCATATTACACCAGGAAACTGGACCATATTACACCAGGAAACTGGACCATGTTACACCAGGAAACTGGACCATATTACACCAGGAAACTGGACCACATTACACCAGGAAACTGGACCATATTACACCAGGAAACTGGACCATATTACACCAGGAAACTGGACCATATTACACCAGGAAACTGGACCACATTACACCAGGAAACTGGACCATATTACACCAGGAAACTGGACCACATTACACCAGGAAACTGGACCATATTACACCAGGAAACTGGACCATATTACACCAGGAAACTGGACCATATTACACCAGGAAACTGGACCACATTTCACCAGGAAACTGGACCATATTACACCAGGAAACTGGACCATATTACACCAGGAAACTGGACCACATTACACCAGGAAACTGGACCATATTACACCAGGAAACTGGACCATATTACACCAGGAAACTGGACCATATTACACCAGGAAACTGGACCACATTACACCAGGAAACTGGACCATATTACACCAGGAAACTGGACCACATTACACCAGGAAACTGGACCATATTACACCAGGAAACTGGACCATATTACACCAGGAAACTGGACCATATTACACCAGGAAACTGGACCACATTTCACCAGGAAACTGGACCATATTACACCAGGAAACTGGACCATATTACACCAGGAAACTGGACCATATTACACCAGGAAACTGGACCATATTACACCAGGAAACTGGACCATATTACACCAGGAAACTGGACCATATTACACCAGGAAACTGGACCACATTACAACAGGAAACTGGACCGTATTACACCAGGAAACTGGACCATATTACACCAGGAAACTGGACCATATTACACCAGGAAACTGGACCATATTACACCAGGAAACTGGACCACATTACACCAGGAAACTGGACCATATTACACCAGGAAACTGGACCATATTACACCAGGAAACTGGACCACATTACACCAGGAAACTGGACCATATTACACCAGGAAACTGGACCATATTACACCAGGAAACTGGACCACATTACACCAGGAAACTGGACCACATTACACCAGGAAACTGGACCATATTACACCAGGAAACTGGACCATATTACACCAGGAAACTGGACCACATTACACCAGGAAACTGGACCATATTACACCAGGAAACTGGACCATATTACACCAGGAAACTGGACCACATTACACCAGGAAACTGGACCACATTACACCAGGAAACTGGACCACATTACACCAGGAAACTGGACCACATTACACCAGGAAACTGGACCACATTACACCAGGAAACTGGACCACATTACACCAGGAAACTGGACCACATTACACCAGGAAACTGGACCACATTACACCAGGAAACTGGACCATATTACACCAGGAAACTGGACCATGTTACACCAGGAAACTGGACCACATTACACCAGGAAACTGGACCACATTACACCAGGAAACTGGACCACATTACACCGGTCATGAAATCACTACACTGGCTTCCAGTGAGTCAAAGGATAGAGTTTAAAATCTTACTGCTGGTCTACAAAGACCTGAATGGTCTTGGACCAAAATACCTGCTGGATCTATAAGTTCCTATGAAGCTCCCAGTTTAAGATTAAGATTCCCAGAATATTCACATTTTTTGAGATAGGATATTTGAGTTTTCTTAAGCTTTAAACCATGATCAGCAATATTAAAATAATAAAAGGCTTGCAATATTTCAGTTGATTTGTAATGAATCCAGTAGGGCTGAACGATTTTTGAAAATAATCTAATTGCGATTTTTTTCCTCAATATTGCGATTGCGATTTAATATGCGATTATTTTTTTCAAGGTCCTGTTCTCATGTATTTTTCAACTACACAAGCAATAAATCAGTCTGTTTTATAATAAACAATGCCAGATTTATTTAAAGCACAGATTACAACAATAAAGAAAATAAATTTGTGCCTTTACCTCTTTAACACGTCTACACATGGGTCGTTCTCTCTGAACCCAAACCGGGTTAAACTTTAGCCAAAACGAGGCGTAGTTTAATAGAAAAACACAGAAAAACTCCCACAGGGAACAAAAAACCTTCCTCACAGGCAGTACTCGAGTTGTAAAAAAAAAAATCAGGGGGGATGGTGGATTTTATCATATGGGGACAGATAATTTGTGCTGATTACAAATAATAAAATATATAACAAATAATAGCACTGACCTGCAGAAATACTGCAGGAATGACATAGCAGCAGTTAAATGCAGCCTTCTGTAAGCTTTAAATATCCACTGGGCTTACATCAAATACATCAAAACACAACAATAAAAAACTGTTTTCTGAACTTATCAATATGACTCTGTCCTTCACAGGATAAGTAACATGGATCAATGCAAAAACTCAAAATCTTATTTCTAGTTAAAATGTCTCATTTTAGTAAAAAGAAATCTCATTACACTTAAAACAAGACTCATCACTGGAAAAAACAAATATTTTCACCCGTTTCAAGTAGATTTTCACTTGAAATAAGTAGAAAAATCTGCCAGTGGAACAAGATTTTTTTGCTTGTAATAAGAAGATAAATCTTGTCCCACTGGCAGATTTTTCTACTTATTTCAAGTGAAAATTTACTTGAAACAGGTGAAAATTGTCAAGTTATTTTTCTGGTGATGACTCTAAATGTTGAAATAGCAGTAAAACCACATTCATTGATGAAATGACATAAGGGATGGAAAGGAGGGATGGCAGTTTTACAGGGGGGGATGATTTGGACCGTTTTTATTTCAGGGGGGGGGGGGATTTTGACCGTTTTTTATTTCATCCCTCCTCAACTTTAGTACTGCTCACAGGGAACTCAGAACTTCTTCATAAATAACTCAAAAATCACAGAGAGAAAAAAAACCACCAGCAAACTAACAAACAAACCAATAAAGCTCACAGAGTTAACAAAACGAACCAGAAATGAACAACTCACAGCCGCTCTTTAACTTCTCCTGATGAGCTGAAAGGGCTGCAGCTGGTTTACGGTTGATTTATGGTTCCGCGTTACACCAACACAGAGCCTACGCCGTAAGGTACGCGGTACGCGCATCGTACGGTGCGCGTCGCCGTGTAACTTACGGCGTAAGCTCTGCGTCGATTTAACGCGGAACCATAAATCAGGCTTCACAGCGCAACTGTCCGCCCGGCTCGTGCTCGGCGCCGCGCGCAGCTCCTCGCCACGCCGACTCCGCGTTCATATATTTAATACATTTATAAAGCCCATATATTTATAAAGCCCTGCCTGGCCGAGCCCTAACCCTGAGGCCACAGTAAATACAGTAGGTTACAGGCGGACACGCGGCACTGTTGACTTTTTTTCTCTGCCGGCAACGTGACCAGATCACGTGACCAGGTCACGTGACTGGTCAAATCGCAGCCTTTGCGGTTAGAAAATCTCGTTTTATCACATCGCGATATTATCGCAAATGCAATTAATCGTTCAGCCCTAGAATCCAGAATGTATGACATTTTTGTTTTTGTAATTGTATTACAGAAAATCACAATATTCTAATTTTCAGTCCTGTACATAACCCCTGTTAAACTTCACCATTTTTCTCCTAACATTCCAGTTTCCATGTGTGTGTTAAATGTTGGAAGAGTTTGGGCTTCTCTGTGAACGTACCTGGTGGTAGAAGCCAGCCTGAGCCATGGGATCCGGCTGCGCCCACCTGTAGCCGGCGTGGGGCCACGACGTGAACGTCTCCCGCCTGTTGGCCTCGCTGTACATCAAAGATCTGCGGAGAACAAGCCCTTTCTCAAAACCTGCACCGTTGTTTTTACATGCTGCTGTACTTTTTTGTAGAGATGCACCGACCGATCGGTATCGACCCTATAATGCCCCTATCGGTTTTGATCGGCGTTCTGACAATAATCGTTCAAAGCAGCCGATCAGATGACGTTTACAACAACAAACGCCGCCCGCGCTGCGTTCCCACACCTCAAACCCAGGTGTCCTAAAGGGGCGTCGGCCTCGCCGGTACGGAGTTTTACATTGTCTGAATAGAACAACAAATTTGCTGTTTGCAAGGTGTGTGCAAAGGAGAAACCTAGAGGAGGAATGTTACAAAAGAATTTCAACACAACAAAGCTGATAAGACATTTGGAAGTTTTTCACACGGAAGAGTATATTGAGTTGCCAAAGTTGGCTGCAGCTAAGGCAGACAGAACAGTAGCGCGCAGCAACGCCGCTAACTCCGCTGAACGTAACAGAGACCTATAAACAACAGCAAGAAAAATAAAGAACATCGTAAGGTAATGGATTCATAAGCCTTGATCATCAGCTTTCTGTTGTAGAAGACATCGGGTTTAGCCGCGTCGTTAGCTGCTTGGATCTGCGGTACGCGCTGCCGGAGTTTTACCAAACTATATACAGTCACATCCAAAGCCTCACGCAGGACGACAGTCGTGTCAGTCGCTTCACCAGTGACATGTGGAGTTTATAGTGCGAAGAGTTTTGCTTCACTCACAAGAGTTTCCTCACACGTGGCAGATGCTATCGCTAAATTTTTCACAAAGCTTAATAATTCATAATTAATTTTTATTTTAAGATTTAATTCCTCTTTACACAGGAAAACTAAGGTTTATAGTTTAAAACTTTAAAACTTTTAGAGACATTAAAAACCAAGAGGCTAGAAGAGCCTACGCCGTAGGGTCTGCGTTGGTGTAACGCGGAACCATAAATCAGCCTTTATTCTGGCGAGATCTGAAGATACAATGCAACAACGAGCAAGCGAGTGATTATGTACATTCACTGAGTGAATATTATGAAAGTAAAATATATATTTCTCGCTAGAAATGTAATCATAACGCATTTTTATGCAGAAACTAACTCAAAATATTGATTTTATTCACCAAAAATTAGAAATGTCCACCATGTTTTTTTGTTTGATTCAGTCTGCAAATGATGACATAAAGCATTCTGGGAAATTTTTCTGGCCCTCGGTCAGCGAGTCAGAATCTGAAATCCCTCACTGTGAAGGGCCAGATTGATAACCACTAGCCCTCGTTAGGTCCACTATTACTCGTTATGTCAACTAGCCCTCGTTATGTCCACTAGCCCTACATGTAAAGAGGAATTGGGACACCACTACCCTCACGGGAACGTGCAAAATTTCGGAGGTAGGGCTGAAAAGTAGGACTAGGGGGGATTGGGACTGAGCCTTGGTCTTTGTAAACTGAGTCCGAGTCGTCTCTAAGAGTCTCTAGAGAGGGAAATATTGCACATTGCCTCAGCCTGCAATAAAACAGTTAATTCATGATACTTTCTCATCTCCTAGATTTTGTACCTAATAATACAATGTCAGTGTCGTGTACATGAGACAACAATATTGAGGAATGTATGGATTTCCCGCTGTGATCGGTGATCGGCAATATCGGGATCGGCAGATACTGATTTTGGTGATTGGCCCTCAAAATCTTGATCGGTGCATCTCTACTTTTTAGTGAGTGCATGTGTTCTCCGCTGGACTCCGATGTGGTTCCCTACCTGTCCACGGAGCGTCCAGGTCCCACCCCGAGCTCCGGCCTGGCGCTGGACAGGAGGTAGGACAGCCTGTCCATGATGGACGAGGCCACAGACAAGGCCGCTACGTTCTGCTTGATTTTCTTCAGCTCGCTGACGATGGCGCCGGCCACGAGCTTTAGCATGTGGTGGGGGAGGTGGAACGTCACCGTTGCCCACTGGGAATCGTGGAGGAGGAGGGAGAGAAAGAAGAGGGAAGTGAGCAGTCAGAGAAAGAGAGAAAGCAGCAGCTTTCAAAGCTCACCCTTTCTAACAGAATGAACAACATCAAGGCCGAAGGGAGGAACAGTTACTGACATCTAATGGCCAAGTTAACCGCAACAACCTGAAATGCTGTCCGCCAACTTAGTTAGGTTCATTAGTTTATAGGTCCTTTCAATTTCCACAACACAAATAACCCAAAGTACAGGTGTAAATAGTCAGTGTAATACAAAACATATAGAATTTTCTTTTTTTTTTCTTTTTTTCAATTTTAACTAAAAACCAAGGACCAAAAGGTGTAGACTGAAGCCTAAGCTTATGACGCTTACCCTTTTCACAAGTGCATTTAGAGAATGAAACAAAATACATTAATAAATCCATATGAGAAGTTGCCCGAGTATAAACAAAATAACTGTACACAAACATACAACATATTACACGTCATAAATATCATTCCATACAGTATGTATGTATGTATGTATGTATGTATGTATGTATGTATGTATGTATGTATGTATGTATGTATGTATGTATGTATATATATATCTATCTATCTATATGCACATACATACACATATACATACACACACACGCATACTGTATATACATACATGTACATTTCTACAGGACTGTCTCAGAAAATTTGAATATTGTGATAAAGTCCTTTATTTTCTGTAATGCAAAAATGTCATACATTCTGGATTCATTACAAATCAACTGAAATATTGCAAGCCTTTTATTATTTTAATATTGCTGATTATGGTTTACAGAAAACTCAAATATCCTATCTCAAAAAATTAGAATATTCTGGGAATCTTAATCTTAAACTATATTAAGTTTTTATATATACATTATATATATTTGAGTTTTCTTAAACTGTTCAGTTGATTTGTAAAGAATCCAGAATGGATGACATTTTTGTTTTTTTAATTGCATTACAGAAAATAAAGAACTTCATCACAATATTCTAATTTTCTGAGACAGTCCTGCATGCACGCACGCACGCACGCACGCACGCACGCACGCACGCACGCACGCACGCACGCACGCGCTAACGTTAACGTTAACGTTAACGTTGGTTCTTGCCTTTGTTTTCCTGAACATAAATGTTCCTCTTAGTTCACATTGGCTAACTCTGCTTTGGAAGAGCTTCTGAATACTGTCAGGAAGTGTTTTATTGTTGATTTAAACTATCCAGTGATACCAGCGGGCCAAGTGACCCGTCACGGAGAGAACAAGCAATTTCATCATCACTCTGAGGACCTTCTTTCTTCAATGATTTCCATCTGGAAGAAAGGCTTAGGAACATTTATTCTTCCTGCCTCTGTGTTTTATCGTCTTTCACGAGGTGGATTCTTGCAGCATAGCAGGTTATTGTATTATAGGATAAATATGTTTTTCTTCATTTCAAATATGTATACCCCTCCACAATCACTAATTGTTCCAAAAAATCTCTTTCCATCACCCTCTGCACAATCATCTTCTTCCACGGTTTTCTCAAGGTGGTGATATCGACGGAATGGTCAGTTGTGGGGTAATCAAACCAAAAATATTTCATTCAGCCCCACCCTGTCTGGTGAAAAGAAGCTGCTCACTCCTCAGGTTAAGGAGGAGACCTGAGCTCAGTGCAGAAGGATTTTGAACTGTAAATGATGTACATGTTTGTACCTAAATAGATCCTTTCCTAACGGTGTCTTTTAACACGGCAGCAACTTTGCTGAGAAGAAGTAGCGTATTCTTCTTTGCATTTATTTTGTCTTAGTTTTGATTCTAATTCCGAGCGCCCCGAGCGGTGGAAGAAAAATCCAGAGAATAACCGCACCTTTGTATAAGCCGCATGGTTGAAAACCTATGAAAAAAGTAGCGGCTTATAGTCCAGAAAATACAGTAATTCAGCAATGCAATTGGATATCTTCCATCAATCCATCGATCCATCTTCCCGACCCGTTTTGTCCTGTGCAGGGTCCCGGGGGTCTGCTGCAGCCTCTCCCAGCTCATTACAAACGAGACAATCTTAAGAAATGTAATTTTTAAGAACACTATCAATTTCTCATATCCTTTGAAACTCTCTCTTAGTAGCAAACTCAGTGTTTGAACACATTATGGTTCACCATGCCTGAGAATAATGGAGTGTGAGCGCAGCAGCTTCACTGCTGGTTGCTAGGCGACCAGCGGAGAAGCCGTCCACGTGTAGACAGGTGAAGCTGCAGCAGCTTCTCTGTACCGTGTGTGCTCACAGTTTGGGTGAGGAACAAAGAGACTGCACAGTGCTGATGTGGAGGTCAGTGGTGCGGCAGAGAGGGAAGGTGCAGCGCAGTGGGCCGGCTGCCAGGAGCTGCCTCCGTCCTGCAGTGGACAGCAGCAACACCTCCGCTGCAGCAGCTCCTGCCACTCCTCCGCTGCTCCCCGTTCACTCTCTAAGACGATCGGGTTGTGACGGCAGCTTTCAGCCTGGTTCCAAGGTTTCTAATGGGGTTGCTTGACACTTTTCACTTGAACATGGTACATTTGACCTTTTCTCTGTACTCAATGTGTGTCTCATCTGATTGTCCTTGTTTGACATTAAACGTGCCGTTTGTTTTTCTGATTTGGGTTAGTGTTATTAAAACTGTTTTTGGGCTGTTGCATGAATGTAGTTCTGCAACATATTAATACTAGTATTATATTGAGATTCAACAGCTAGTATTGCAGCTAATGATGCTGTAAGGACCAATCACCTCCCAGAATGCTGATAGAACTGCTTTCACAAACATCGTGGGTCAGAATTACCAAACAGATCCAGGGAGGAAATTTTTCTCCCACATTCCGTTTACATTTTCAGTCTATTTCGGTTTTAAATTTTTGATAATTTCGTTTTTCAGCATTTTATGCTAATGTAACCCCAAGACAGTATATAAAGTAATGAAATATAGACAATTTATGCAATTATAACTGAAAACTTTAATGTTTTCATACCTTTAAACATATTTAAAAGCAAAAACATGGCACCAGTTATTCTCGTGTCCAATAAAACATTCCTGTTTTGGGCGTAAACACAAAAATACCAAAAGTTGTAATGTAATGATGGGAAAAAAAAAAAGATCTTTAGACATAGGAATCGATTTTTAGGAATTAATATGAGAATCGATTTCGAATCGGAAAATAGATTTTTTCAACACAGGCCTATCTGTTACGTCGACTGTAACCAAAGTGACACTTCAAAACTGCTGTCTTCCTTTGCCCATCTAAAGCAGCATCCACGTGTCTCCTCAGAGGCTATTTCTGAAATGAAGTTCAACAAATTGAGTTAGAATACTAGCTCAGTCCACAAACCCTGAGATGAGAGGCCAACAACTTAAAAACCGGTTCCATCAGAGGTTTGCTGTCGGCTCAGTGAACTCCCAGGATGATATAGGATGTGTTCTTAATATACAGAAGCTGGTGGAAGCAGCAGCAGTGCCATACCATAATCACGGATAGAAAAGTGAAAATCAATATTCCTTTTAAACGTCACCATAAGATACTGATTCAAATTAATTGCATTATGCACTGTGACTAAAGCCCAATCCTGCTGGCAGGGGGGTTTATTGATAAGTGCAGACAGGAAACTCCTACATAACAGGTTTGTGGCTCCACTTATTCTACTAACATTTAAAAAAGGAAAAATAGTCAAACTCAAGGAGCTTTTATGGCCATATTGATGTGATCAATGACATGGAGAAATCCTGAAGGGAAAAAGGGAACAGCAAAGAAGGGAACAGCGCGGTAAAAAAAAAACAGTCAATGTCACCCGCATGCACTTCCTCAGCTGAGCTGCAGCTCAACCTGATCCCAAACGTTTACGGCAGCTCTGACACAGAGGCGATCGTCACACTGCAGCACACTTTTATCTCTGCAGGAAGGGCCTCCACGTCTGCGTACGTCTGCTTTCAAACACCAGCTGGCACTAAGGAATCCCTTCCTTCACCTATTCCTACTCCATTCTGACAAACAGCAATGACCAACGAGGGCGCGTTAGTCGTGCCGTGAACAGGCTGAGCCGCCTGACTACCTGGACTACCAGCAGAGGAACTTACAGCAGTAAAGCATGTGCTCATCCTTTCCTTATCCCACATCTCATATTAGCAGTACTGGAGTTGAGGGGGGGTGAGGGGGATGTGGGGGGATGGCATCCCCCCTGAAATAAAACCAATCAAAATCATCCTCCCTGTAAAACTGCCATCCCCCCTTTCCATCCCTTATGTCATTTCATCAATGAATGTGGTTTTACTGCTATTTCAACATTTAGAGTCATCGCCAGAAAAATAACTTATTTGACAATTTTCACCTGTTTCAAGTACATTTTCACTTGAAATAAGTAGGAAAATCTGCCAGTGGGACAAGATTTATCTTCTTATTTCAAGCAAAAAAATCTTGTTCCACTGGCAGATTTTTCTACTTATTTCAAGTGAAAATCTACTTGAAACAGGTGAAAATTGATGTTTTTTCCAGTGATGAGTCTTGTTTTAAGTGTAATGAGATTTTTTTTACTAAAATGAGACATTTTAACTAGAAATAAGACAAATATTCTTGTTAAGATTTAGAGTTTTTGCAGTGATCCATGTTACTTATCCTGTGAAGGACAGAGTCATATTGATAAGTTCAGAAAAGTGTTTTTTATTGTTGTGTTTTGATGTATTTGATGTAAGCCCAGTGGATATTTAAAGCTTACAGAAGGCTGCATTTAACTGCTGCTATGTCATTCCTGCAGTATTTCTGCAGGTGTTTTGGTCACTGCTATTATTTGTAATATATTATATTATTTGTAATCAGCACAAATTATCTGTCCCCATATTTTTTTTACAACTCGAGTACTGCATATTAGCAAACATCCTGTATGAAGAAAGATCTTTGGCCTATTATTATTATTATTGTTATAGGTTATTCAAAAGTGACTGGCTTTTTTAATGTAAATGTTCCAGACACCAAAAAATACCATATATAATTGATAAAATACATCCCTGTTTAAATCTAAAGCTTTACACATAAGTTAATTTAAGGAAAAATCCTGGTACCCTGCAGGTCTAAATATGGCATAGACAAACACCACACATATTACACCACCTCTTTTTTTACTGAATAAAAGCTAACGAATAAAAACATCAAAAGCAGGGTGTAAAACCTAAGCAGAGGCGATGGCTCAGCAGTCAGCAGTGCTCCACATCATCAGCCCCTCACATTGTTTTGAGAAGAATGGGTTCCTCTCACTCCTAATCATCACCCGTCCCCGGCACTCCACACTTAGCATAAGGCGTTTGTGCTGATGGGCTTTATTTAGTTTTCTCCAAACACATTTAGTGCAGGTTATCAAGGCCAAGCAACTGCACAACTGCACTGTCAGATGCAGTTCTGCAAGCTGGAGCTGTGTCATCACGGGGATTTACAATTCACTGAAACTAAAATGTTATCATTTAAAAAGCACCACATTTTTCACAAAATAAGTTTCAACATATAATAAAACAGATATAAGAAACATAGAAACAAAATCCTGCCAAGATGGCGCTGCGGATGGTCGCCGCGGTGTTTGGCTCTCTGCTACTTTTGAGCTTTTTCTTTATATTTCCTGTTCTCTGCCGTCCCCCACGGGTCACCTTCGGCAGAGAACTACTGTGTAACTGGAAGTCTTCTCCCACAACTTTTTACCTGGTTTTCATGGAACCGGACACTTTTTATCATGTCTACCTCATACTGCTGCACCTTTCACTTTTTTTAAATTGTATATATGTTAATAAGGGCTGTCTTTTGCCTATTACCTATTTACTGTAGAGTGAGCGAAAATAACCGAGTCAAATTCCATGTCTTGTTTGACCTGACTTTGGCCAAATAAACATGATTCTGATTGTGATGCAGGAGGAGATGGAGCCTCCTGCCGACCCTTCCAAGCAAACCTTTTCCAAACCAAACTGTCAGGAACTTTAACATGTATTGTGTTAATAAAGTCTTGTATAGTGTGATATGTTGGTGGAATTCTTCTGAGCACTGACTGTGTTTCCATGCATCAATAACCCTTTTAAAACCCGAATATTGGCAATAACCCGAATTTGCACGGCCATGTAAACACCAATAACCCCTTTGAATAACCCAAATTTGCTCATATTCCGGTTTTTAAAAACCCCAATATGAGCCCTGGGTTACTCCTTTTAAAACTGAATATTGGGTCATGTAAACGCCAAACAGAATATCCCCATCAAACGGAACAGGAATTTGTTTTCTGCTCATGTTCTGTTCACAAGGAATCCTGGTCTTTTGAGTCCAGGAAGTTCTTATAAACACGGAGAAACACAAGACCAGGAGGAGACTAATCACTTCATAAATGTAATGAAGGATATGAACATTTCTGCATTTGTAGACGGTAGAAAGTACCGGGATAGCCAGATTTACAAGAAGGAGAGAGAAAAATTGCGCGAAGCAGCATTTGTTTTGAATTTGGATACAGGAAGAAGAAGCAGAAATGATGGGAATTGCATCATGATGTTCTCCGTGCGTCGCTGGTTTGATCCAGATATCCCAAATGATTAATTACCATGTAAACGGAATATTCTGAATGTTTCAGTAACCGGAATATTAGCAATAACTTGAATTTTGACTGCATGTAAACGTAGTCACTGTCTGGTGTGTCGTGGGACGTCCACTCCAAGGAAGACGTCCAACTATCCTCCATGTTTTCATTTGTGAATAACAGTTCTCACTGTAGAATAGTGACCTCCAACAGCTGCTTCAATGATTGATTGTCCGTGCTGTCTTTCCCCCTTGGCGGCGCGTTAACACATCTAAATGTTTCAGAGGAGGAAACTCACCTTGGCCACTTTGTGATTGGCTGCTGTCTCATGTGAGGTATTCTTCAGGCCTTCTTTCAGCTGGGTAATGAAGAGCTCATAGCCCTCCGTGTTGGACACGTCAATCTTCTCCTGACAGGCTGATAGCATCTGCTGGGCCTGGACACACAAACACACATTTATAGTTCAAACATTCAGCCACAGCCATTTTAGAACTGGATCCCTATGAGAAGAAACGTGTATCTGTGATTTACAATATGATAAGGGACTTGAAACCAATGTCATGGGATAAGACTAAAACGGCATGGGAGGGAGATTTGGGGGTCGAGCTTTCTGAAGATATGTGGATAAGTAGTTTGTAAGGTATACATACTTCATCATTGTGTATACGCCATGGCTTAATTCAATTTAAAGCACTTCACCGCCTGCACTACTAAGAGATAAATTGTCCAAACTCGTTCCCACTGCCGACCCTGGTTGTCCTCGGTGCAGCTAATGTGCCGCAATAGGACACATGTTCTGCTCATGTACTTCTCTCAATGACTATTGGAGACAGATATTTGGTGTATTTTCTTAAATTTGTGGTCAAACTGTAGCACTTAGCCATCACACAGCCATCGTTGGTGTTCCACCTCCGGGCTGTAAAGTCTCAAACTCACAAGCAAATGTTTTAGCATTTGCTTCCCTGCTTGCACGCAGACTTTTTAACTGGAAATCAAAGGTAGCCCCGTCAATCCTGCAGTGGTTGAGGGATCTACTATCTTTCTTACCGTTAGAGAAACTGACATACAAGATATGTAAAGGCTGCAAAAGCTTCACTTTGGCCTGGAGTCCTTGTATAGAATTTGTGCAAAGTTTTCGCTTTCAATGAAGCATTGTATTTGTTTTTGTATCCATGTTTTTATTTATTTGTTTATGAATTTCATTCCTGTCTAAGAGCTTTGGGGGTGGAGGGTGGGGGGATACTCTTTCTTTGTATGTCCCCATTTGTAAGTTTCATGTTTGTTAACGAAAAACTGCAAAATAAAGTTTAAAAAAAAAAAAGATGGCACGGTCTGTGGCACCCTGTTGACAGAAATGAGTAATGATGCATCTTTCTGAAAGGCTAAAATGTGATTAAATGCTCAAACATTTGTGACCAAAATGTAAAAGCTCAATCGATTTGACCTGCATGAATTTCTTAGACTGCTCTAGAGCTGCGTCGACGTAATCGTTTACGTGATTCCATTAACTTGCATAGAGCGTGTCGATGCACCGCATGTACACAACACCCTGACAACGGCGAGTGCAACTAGCATACATGAATATAATGAAACTTCTACCTCTCAAACCCGACTGCAGCATCAGGTTTGGGACTTTTTCAGGGACAAACCCAACAAGATGTTGCTCTGGACACTCAGTAATTTCTAAATATGGTTTCCCAGCAGCACGACCGCCGTGCGTGAGCATCTCAACAGAAAACATCCTGCTTCTCAAACCTTCACCACACTACAACAATATAAGCATTTACCTCATTATTAAGTGACTGTAAAACGTATTAAATGTAGTGAGTTATTTTATAGTTTTCATGTGGCTTGGACATTTTCTGGTGTAAAGAACGGCTTACTGCTGCAAAGCGTTCCAGCCTGTTTGGTCTTTTTTGAGCATTAAAACTAAACAATATAGATTTTTATTAATGTCATGTTTGTGCTGCCTATAACAGCTGTATAACAGTTGGATAATATACATCCCTCTTTGTGCCGTCACCTGGTAAAAGCATCATGAGATTAATCTAAAAAAATAATCGTTAGATTAAATCGACAAGAAAATAATGGTTGGTGGCAGCATTTAACATATGGGAGAACCTGTGTGTCAGGCGGATACTTAAGATTGGCTGATTTCCTCACTGAAACTTTCTTCTAAAGCTTCACATTTGATCTCCAGGGCAGGGGAAGCCAAAGAGCAACTGAAAGGCGAAGGAACAAAATCCTGAGGAACAGTTGGCTAACTCGGGTGGAGATGGGTCATCCGTCAGCCCAGGAGAAGGAAGACCAAGACAGTATCTGATGAGGTTGCTAGAGGAGATTTCAGATGAACACTGGACCCACACAGTCTCGGCTGTCCATGCAGTCTAGGGACGCCCCGATACCATTTTTTTCACACCGAGTACGAGTATTTTAATTTGTTTAATTGCTGATACCGAGTACCGATATGATACTTGTACCACAAAAATAACTAGGCTAAAAATGCAATGAAAAATGCAATGAATTGGAAGACAGGTTTTATTTGCAACAGATAAATTCAATAAAAATAAATAAAATGAGTAGAATAACTATTTTAAACAAAAAATAATCTTTGTGTAAATAAAAAAGTCTCCACACTGGCACTGTCTTCACATTTAAGAGAATATCAAACATATAACATATCAATGAAACATCATATTGAGTCTCGAGGGCGTGGAGAAGAGAAATCCTTCGTCTTCTCCAACTGACAGTGGCTGCTCATCCAGCGCTTTTTAATTTTTAATATATCACATATATATATATATATATATATATATATATATATATATATACAGCCTCCGTTATTTTAACGGCCCGGGGGTTGTCTCTTGTCATTGTCTGTTGCTTTTGCAGAACCTGAGCTAATGTTATGGTCTTGCAGTAACATTAGCAGACTCTGTATCCTCAGCTTTATGATGTGTCTTGAGATGTTTTATCAAGTTGCTGGTATTAAACCACGTATTCTCCTTCCCTCCTCTTGACTCCTTAGCAGCAGTAGCTTCAGTCTGTCTTGTTTCTGTTGTCGTCCCTTATTCTGAAATATGTCCACACTGCTGACGTCCCGCTGCATTAATTGTTGCTATCTCTCACTCATGTATCACTCTCTTCTCACTCATGTATCACTCTCTTCTCACTCATGTATCACTCTCTTCTCACTCATGTATCACTCTCTTCTCATCACCGCTGACTGCAGCTCAACATCTCCCCCTAGAGTCACTAACCAGTAACTACAACAACAATGAAGTGGTATCGGTGCACGGTATCGGAGAATTTTTGCGAGTACGAGTATATGAGAGCAGCATCGGCCCCCCATACCGATACCAGTATCGGTATGGGGGCATCCCTAATGCAGTCACTCTTTTATCATTTTCATTCTTGAAAAACAGGCAAAAAAGTTTAAATGCAGAGAAGTATTTATAGATTCATCACAACAAAATATCTACTATAGTAGTAATTTCTTTGTTTGGCTAATGATTTTAATTCTTATCTACCTGGTTGATCCTGCCAGTGGCATATGCATATCTCAAAGATGAAGCCATGCAAGTCTAAATCACTTATGGTTCCTTTAGTTATGGTTCCTTTAGTTATGGTTCTAGTGTGCCCAGTACTACATGAAATGCTGCCGTGTGTTTGCGAACATGAGCCTGTGCTGTGGCTCTCTCACCTCTGTGACCGGCAGCTCCAGCTGGACCATGTCCTCCGGCTTGCTGACTGGAGGCTGGAGGGCTGTGTCCAGCAGCAGGATGCCGTTCAGGTCCTTCCTGCATCCCACGGCGTAGTCATCCACAAAAAGCACCTTGTCCACAGCAGGAAAGTACTGACACCTGACACGGCCGCCGGGTTTGGCTGGAATGGGACGACAGGACAGAGCAGCACATGTGAGTAAAACACCACGTCCATGTATGTACGAGCAGGAACCTCATCTGGGACCGTACAGCTATTCATCCAGTTTGTTCAGCCCACCTGAACCACACGTAAGAAAATTCAGTATTTGTTCTGACAAACAAATCTGACGTATCACCTTTTCCAACCCAGCGCCCTGGCTGGATGATGAACTTCACAGCCTGATAACAAACCTCTGTTCATTCAAATATAAATGCGTACACACAAATTCTGCCATTTCATACTGTAACAGGAACTGGACACCGGGCAGTCATTGAGTGGACCTTGAACTCTTCTACAAACCGGGAGGTAAATGTGAGTCCATTTGTGCAACAGCTCAAGGCTGATGGGAACTGGAGATGCACCGATCAACCGATAGTGCCTATCGGTTTTTGATCGGAGTTCTGAAAATGGTTCAAAGGGGGCCGATCAGAGGACGTTTACAACACCAAACCTCCACCAGGGATGCGTTCCCACACCTCGGACCCAGGTCTCCTCAGGGGGCGTGGCCGTCTCTACAAAACATCAACGCTGAAAATGGCGTCGCCGGTATGGGAGTTTTACAGGATGGTCTCAGAAAATTTAAATATTGTGATAAAGTCTTTTATTTTCTTTAATGCAAAAATGTCATACATTCTGGATTCATTACAAATCAACTGAAATATTGCAAGCCTTTTATTATTTTAATATTGCTGATCATGGCTTACAGTTTAAGAAAACTCAAATATCCTATCTCAAAGAATTTGAATATTCTGGGAATCTTAATCTTAAACTGTAAGCCATAATCAGCAATATTAAAATAATAAAAGGCTTGCAATATTTCAGTTGATTTGTACTGAATCCAGAATGTATGACATTTTTGTTTTTTTTTTAATTGCATTACAGAAAATAAAGAACTTTATCACAATATTCTAATTTTCTGAGACAGTCCTGTGCAATGTGTGAGAACAAATTTGAAGTTTGCAAGGTGTGTGCAAAGGAGATGCCCCGAGGAGGAATGTTACAAAAGAATTTCAACACAACGAACCTGATAAGACATTTGAAAGTTTCTCACATCAAGAAGTTGGAAAGTTGGCTGCTGCTAAGGCAGAGAAAGAACAGGAGCAACGCCACTAACTCAGCTGTAACAGAGACCTAAAAACAACAGCAACAACAGCAAGAAAAATAAAGAACTACATCATAAGGTAATGAATTCATAAGCCTTAGCTATCAACCACTTTCTGTTGTAGGAGACATCAGGTTTAAACGTGTTGTTAGCAGCTTGGAACGAGCTGCAGAGACGTAAATATTTCACTGATGAATGTCCACCGGAGTTATATCACACTACCTCACATCCAAAGCCTCACGCAGGACGACAGTCGTGTCAGTCGGCTTCACCAGTGACGTTTGGAGTTCTAGTGTGAAGAGTTTTGCTTCACTCACAAGAGTTTCCTCACACGCTGCAGATGCTATCGCTAAAGCTTTGGCAAAGCTTTCATAATTCATCGTTTTTTTAAGATTCAATTCCTTTTTCCACAGGAAAACTAAGGTTTAGTTTACAACCTGTATGAACTCTAAGAGTGTCTACTTTTGTCTGTGCACATAATTGTAAAAAGTTGTACATAATTATTACCACAGGAAAGCTGAAGCGAGTAAGCTACACTTACTCTTTGTAAGCCGAGTCTAAGTCGTCTCTAGAGGGTGAAATATTGCACATAGCCTGCAATAAAACGTCAATTCATGCTACAGTCTCGTCTCCTAGTTTTCCTACCTAATAATACAATGGCAGTGTTGTGTACATGAGACAACAATATTGATGAATTTATGGATTTCACTCGGTGATCGGCAATATCGGGATTGGCAGATAGTGCATTTGGTGATCGGCCCTCAAAATCCCAATTGATGCATCTCTAATGGGGACTGGGCCTTACAACAGAACAGGAATACAAAACACAACAATAAATCAACAACATATATTAGAACTCAAAATTCTGGAACGACCGGGTCAGAGCGAAATCTGCTTCAAATTCTGTGCTGCAACCTTTAGAGAGAAACGAGTGTGAATGTCCAGAGACGTCAAAGAATTGAAACCATGCGCAGAGGAATGGACCAAAATTCATCCTCAGCCATGTGAGAAACTGAAAGTCTTACAGGAAACATCTACTTCAAATTATTGCTTCTAAAACTAAAACCTAAAACTGTTGAATCAGGGGGTACTTAATATTGCCCAGGGGTTCTTCTTTTAGGCTTTAATTTTGTGAAATAGCATTAAAATATTGTTGATTGTCTGAGGTTGTATTGGCCTAATACTAAAGACCCACAATCAGATGATTGGTCATTTTTTTCTACATGCGTTGTGCAACATTTACGTGAAAGTGGGCCACCGCTTTTAGTCCATTGTAGGCCTCTGTTGAAAAAAAAAAAATCGATTTTACGATTTAAATCGATTCTGATATTAATTCCTAAAAATCTATTCGTATGTCTAAAGATGGATTTTTTTTTTTCATCATTACATTACAACTTTTGGTATTTTTTTGTTTATGCCCAAAAAAGGAATGTTTTGTTGGACGCGAGAATAACTGGTGCCATGTTTTTGCCTTTAAATATGTTTAAAGGTATTGAAACATTACTTTATATACTGTCTTGGGGTTACATACATACAATTTACATTCTGGGAGCTGATTGGTCCTTACAGCATCATTAGCAGCAATACTTGCTGTTGAATCTCAATATAATACTAGTATTAATATGTTGCACAACTACAGTCATATAATTCATGCAACAGCTCAAAAAACAGTTTTAATAACACTAACCCAAATCAATATTGGAATCGAATCGGATTGAATCACATCTTGATAATCGATTCTGAGTCTTAAGAATCGGAATCGAATCGATTCTTGACATTTGAATCGATTCCCAGCCCTAGTCCATTGGCCTTTAGATACTAGCCCAGCAAGAGAGAAAAATCCAGCAAACACGTGTCCTTACATACGGGAAAAAGTGTGACTGTGCGTCGTGCACATGTCACATTCATGGTCAATAAATAATACAAAAAATCCTAGCGTAGGAGATGATGCTGTCAACTTTCTTTATATTATAAGTGTCAAGTCCTTGAAAGGGCTGGGCATGTGTAGAGCACATGAGAGGCACATGGTCGAGACTGTGCATGTGTGGTGCCCTTATGTGTGGAAAAATTGAGCGGGAAGGTTGAACACTAACTAGACACATTCAGCTGCATGTACAGCATCGGTACAGTAAATGAAAGCGCTGTGGCTCAATCAGCTGGAAATGTCCGGGTCTTCATCACCAGCTGCTGGTTCATTTGTTTTTTTATACTCTTTTAATTCAGGCAACAAAGAATCTGAGGGCATCATGGGTGTTACAAAGTCAAGGCAATACAATTTCTTCCATACACCGTGCTACAGTGTCATATCTTTGTTAGTGTGCATACATAATCCATTTTACCCAGTACCTGTCACATTTCTGCAGTTCAAGTTTCAATACAAAAGTGAGTCTCCCAATAGACCCTTTTTGTGTTTGTAAACAATGATGACGTAAAACGTATGCGCGCGCATTTTGGCAACGGAAGTACGGCGGAGATAAACAGCGTGTCAAGCTATGCAAGGGGATTATCAACTGAAAATCACGAATTTTACCTTAACAAGTTGACTCTGACAAATGGTGTCCGACTTCCAGATCCGTGTTCTATTAATGAGTGGGTTGAAGACGTTAGCAAGTGGCCAAATGGGTTGTCGTCCCGGGGTGGTCCCTCCCCTTCACTGCGGAGCTGCGGAGCCTCCAACCCGGACTGAGAGGGTCATGAGCGGCCAGCGGATCCCCGAGCTCCCGGAGGATCCGGAGCAGCTCCCAGAGGTTCTGGAGGATCCGGAGCGGCTCCAGGAGGTTCTGGAGGATCCGGAGCGGCTCCAGGAGGTTCTGGAGGATCCGGAGCGGCTCCAGGAGGTTCTGGAGGATCGGGACCGGCTCCAGGAGGTTCTGGAGGATCCGGAGCGGCTCCAGGAGGTTCTGGAGGATCCGGAGCGGCTCCAGGAGGTTCTGGAGGATCCGGAGCGGCTCCAGGAGGTTCTGGAGGATCCGGAGCGGCTCCAGGAGGTTCTGGAGGATCCGGAGCGGCTCCAGGAGGTTCTGGAGGATCCGGAGCGGCTCCAGGAGGTTCTGGAGGATCGGGACCGGCTCCAGGAGGTTCTGGAGGATCGGGACCGGCTCCAGGAGGTTCTGGAGGATCGGGACCGGCTCCAGGAGGTTCTGGAGGATCGGGACCGGCTCCAGGAGGTTCTGGAGGATCGGGACCGGCTCCCCGAGCTCCTGGAGCGGCTCCCGGAGGATCGGGAGCGGATCCCCGAGCTCCCGGAGCGGCTCCTGGAGGATCCGGAGCGGCTCCCCGAGCTCCCAGAGGATCGGGACCAGCTCCCTGAGCTCCCAGAGGATCGGGACCAGCTCCCTGAGCTCCCAGAGGATCGGGACCAGCTCCCTGAGCTCCCAGAGGATCGGGAGCGGCTCCCCGAGCTCCCGGAGCGGCTCCTGGAGGATTGGGACCAGCTCCCTGACCTCCCGGAGGATCGGGAGCGGCTCCCCGAGCTCCCGGAGCGGCTCCCCGAGCTCCCGGAGCGGCTCCTGGAGGTTCTGGAGGATCGGGACCAGCTCCCGAGCTCCTGGAGGATCGGGAGCGGCTCCCCGAGCTCCCGGAGCGGCACCCAGAGCGGCTCCCGGAGGATCCAGAGCGGCTCCGGCCGGGTGTGCGGGGTCCCCGGGAACCCCCCCGGGTCTGGGGACCCCGCCGGCTTCTCCGACCGCTTCCTCCTCAAGTTCCTGCGGGCCAGAGACGTCGATGTCCCGCAGCCCCTGAAGGTACGAGCCGCCGCAGGAGCACCGGTTGCTCTGAAATGGTCGTGATCCTGTCGGAATCCTATAAAACTTGAGTCCGCCGGTGGAATAGCGATTCGTACAACCGTATATGCAACAACCAGACATGTTGATGCTGGGAACAGTTTGTTAAATGCTTGCTAACCAGTTGTTTCAGTCAGAACTGCTGGATAACAACGCCACTTCTGTTGCCAAAATGCGCGCGCAACATTATGTGACGTAGGCTGAAAAAGGGTCTATACAATAAACACCTTCTACAATCTTCAGCCAGTGACCTTTTGTTGGAGGATCAGCCTGCAACCAACTACGAGTTATCGCTCTCCTGCTGCTTGCCAGAAGTATCTTCAGCAAATATTTATCTTTAAGAGGAACAGTTTCTGGCATCTTTCCTAAATATAGTGTGATGAACGAGCAATCTAACTCCACTCCCAACATTTCAGATATCGCAGTTGCCACCTCCTGTCAATATGGCTGTATCTTTGGGCAAGCCCAGAAAATATGGTAATGGTTTGCCATGCTGGTTCATTTGTGAGCGGGCTGCTCGTCCCTGGCGCACAGGGCGGCTCCTCCGTGCTTACCACCAAATTCTCACACTTGGTAACATACAGGCACCGTGACCAGCAAAAGGGGGAAATGTTCCACAAACAAATGCCAGTATGAAGGCGCCACTCTTCTCTTCTTCAATATAAATCACAGAGAGTATGTTTCTGCAAACACTATTGTTTCTCTTCAAATTCTGTAGCTTATCGGTGCAAGCTTCCAGCTTGCTGTGATTATATCAGAAGTGTAACTCAGAAAATGCATGAACAGTGCCCATGAGTAACAATCCTGTTTACACTTCTGTTTGTGTCCACACAGTCAAGGCGCTTTCGTACGTCACGTTCCAAAACGCCAGCCCTGAACACAAACCAGACACGAGTCACGTGTGCGAGCCCACATCCCGGCAGTCTGCAGGTCACACTGTCACAGCCACATGGCCCAAATCAACAAAAACATTCAAACCCAACCATGAGCTCACACAAACACAAGCATATTCCATCAAAAAGCTTCGGAGAAAAGGAAATGTTTCAGATCACAACTTGGGCTGTCTTGAGTCAATATACAGTATGTTGAGCTGTAGGGTGCTGATGTTGCAGATGTTGAAATGTTGGATGCAAGTTTCCATCCTTGCTGTCTACACAGAGTTCCCATGTATCACATCGTCACCACAGCTGCTGCCAGGCTACAAACACTATTGCATTCATGATGATCTCTGGAGATTTACACCGCTACTACTTTCAAATACTTTCTCAATCTCACCTCTTATTTATTTTAAAATTGCCCTGCTAAAAAATTATTTCCTTTCAGGGATTAAAAAGTATTAATTGACTCAATTTTCATTCAGTTCAAACATTATGAACAAGGCTCTACCTGCAGCCCTTTGCTGCATGTCGTCCCCATTCTATCTCTCTCTACCCTCTTCCTGTCTAAACTTGAATCAAGGCCACTAGAGCCACAAAAAAAAGAATATCAAATCCAAAAAACTACATCATAGATATACACATACTGTCCTACCAGGATATTACAATGTAAAATAAAAAGTTAAAAATCACAGCCAAGATAATCATATTCCGAGTTTAACCACAGAGCAAAACAAGACTTTCGGGTTTTGTCATGATTTAACACACATAATACATCTCAATCACAACTCCTCTGTCACATCGAAGAGTGTTTGGACAACTGAAAGGGCTCCAAATTTCCTGCATCAGCTGCTCTGATTTGTGAGAATGGTTGGCTCTGCTCCTGAAGAGCTGACCCAGTCACTCCAATCTGAAAGCAAACTGAAACGTTTCCATCTGTTGGGCTATTCTGGACATGAAGATGAAGGCTGGAGTACAAAGAAAAATGTAGTAAAGAGAAAAACATGACCTGAAGGCCATTCATGAAGGAAACCACTCATCAGTTACTAATGATGAGTCTCACAACGGTCCGCAGTCAAGACCGAAAATGGTGGCAATGCTACATGCCACTGTTTGACACCATTGTCCCTCACACAAGAAATTAAACAGATCAGCTAATGACATACCCATCAGTCAAAATAGTGTTTCATTGGTCAGTGATCCATCAGCTCCTGAAGGTGGCAGACATGACACCAACTACGCTAACATTGAACCAAAACTGAAGTCCGTTGGGTGTGCATATGGTCCTCTTCCCACATCATTATACTTGCAGTTACCAACGCGTACGTGTTTGCGTCATGGTTGCCACGTTTATCCTGCATTTGTTTGCTATGTTGGTCGCGCAAACCCCAAACAAGAAATGTGCAATATGCCACTGACCGCCAGTTCCTGGCCAGTGAGCGGTCAGCACCGCTGCAGTCTGCTGCTCTGGTGTAGCATTGATCGGGTCAGGCAACTCGATGCAACGAGCTGTCAAATAACTAGAGTCTGACTTCACAAAGCGCGTTTCAATTTAAAGGCAAAAGGCAAAGGCAAATTTATTTATAAAGCACATTTCACATGATGAGCATGGACTCCATGTGCTCAATATAGTGTTGGTGTTTCATGTGGTAAACAGAAACAGACAACAACAATCCCAGCAGAATTGACTTAATGTCCTAACAACCATCTCTGATGCACAACTGCACCAGAACCATCTCAACGAGTTCAATCCAGAGATTGAAGCACTTGAAAGCCCCTGAAAATGACACATTTATTCAGAGAGAAACCACTGTGGAGGTTTGTTGTTCATAGATTTGTTGTAATGTGTTAGAACATTTAAATCTACACTGTTCTCTTCAGTCATAAAAAAGGGGGGGCACATTTTTCGTCAATCTCTCACTCTTGTTGACCAAACTATACATCCATGAGTGCATATCCTCCAACAAACATTTATTTTTGCTGGGAATCAAAGAAATAACTCAACACCCTTTTTGAAAATCATGTTTTGAGATAAATATGTTCCTTACCTGCAGGGCCGGTTTTTGCTATGGGCAATATGGGCGACTGCCTAAGGCGCAATCCGGGTGGGGGCGCACGAGCGCCCCTCAAAAGATAAAAAAAAAAAAGAAATTTGCTCTGACAGTTCCATCTCAAATCTATTCAATGGGCGCAGTTATTACAACTTGCTGCTGCTGAGAGTCGTGCGTGCGTGCGTGCGTGCGACGCAGACCACACGCAGACGGAGAGGGCTGCGATTGGTTCGCCTGGAAGCAACGCATTTCCGGTTTCCGGTTTGAAGCAGTAGTGAACTTTCAGGGCTCTTTTCTTCGTTTATGTGTGATTTTTTTTGTTTAGTTTTTTTGCACAATAGTTGTCCATATCCCTTTGATTCACTGTGACCGGAAAAAGTCGGATAAACCATTCAGAAAAAGATCGCTACCTAGCGGTCGGGGGGGTACTGCACCGCGACGAAATGGAGTGACGGAGATGTCCGAAGGTTCACGGCGGCGTCACAGTGACGGCGTGTGCTCTGCGTTGGTGTGACGCAGAACCATATTTCAGCCTTCACGCAGGACGACAGTCGTGTCAGTGTTTAGTTTACAACTTGTATAAACTCTAATACCCCTTTTCCACCAAGCTGGTTCCAGGGCTGGTTCTGGGCTAGAGCCAGACTTAGCACCAGTTCTTTGGTTTTACACAGCCTAAACCCCGGCTCCTGGCTCTCAAAACGGGTGCTACGCCAGCCCCTTTGAGCTGCTGGGCCAGGCGTAAGAACCAGTTACGTCGGGGGCTGGGGGCGGGGCTGGGGACGGTGTTACTGAACTACCGAGGCAGAATAAACACGGAAGCGCGCCGTTTTTAAACAACAGAGCGTTGAAGACGCAGACTCTTTTATTATTACATCCATTTATTTAATAATGGATGTAAAACAGAAGCAGCAGTGGTCTACGGTACAATCCATCAACAGTAACGTCTGCGGGCTCCGTGCCCGCTGATGCAGCGGCGCAGCCTCGCGTCCGAGCCCGCGGGGAAGCGCTCCAGCCCTGGGACGCTTGGACGCGAGGCTGCGCCGCTGCATCGCCGGGCTCCGTGCCCGCCGAGGCAGCGCAGCTCGATCCATTTATTTAATAAAAATTCCCAGCCCGCCGTTCTGGTCCGCGTTACACCAACGCAGAGCCTACGGCGTATGTTACGTATGAGGAGAGGAAAGGAGAGGAGAGGAGCTGCTGTGCCCCGGGGCTGCGCAGAGCCTACGGCGTAGGTTACGCGGCGACGGGCGCCGTACGCCGTACCCTACGCCGTAGGCTCTGAGTCAATTTAACGCAGAACCATAAATCAGCTCCGGAGCCGGCAGGCAGGCAGAAATTCCGAAATTTTCAGATCAAATTTCTTAACAGGCGTTATTTGGATAAACTGAGCCCAGGTTGGGGATCTTAAAGGTTACTTTACCTGAAAAAATATTAAAACTTAATAAAGTGCCATATTAACAGCGCTACAGCTGAAATTAAAACAGCTTTTGGCTCTCTGCTTCCTGATCAGGGTGGGGATGAAAACGAGGGGGAGTGGTGACGTGATGACGTGGCTCTCTGGCCAGCTGCAGGCTAGCACCAGCTGTGTAAAAGCAAACGGTTCTTACTTAGAACCAACCGCGAACCGGCTCTAGCACCAGCACTAGCACCAGCCCTGGAACCAGCTTGGTGTAAAAGGGGTATGAGAGGATGACATGTCTACTTTTATGTGTGTTGCTGCACATGTTGTACACAAAATGGTTACCACAAGAAAGCTGAAGCTAGTAAGCTACACTTACACTCCAAGCTGTCTCTAGAGTGGGAAATATTGCACATAGCCTGCAATAAAACAGTTAATTCATGATACTTTCTCATCCCCTAATTTCTATACCTAATAATACAATTTCAGTGTTGTGTACAAGAGACAACAATATTGACAAATTTTATCGCAATCTTAAATTGAAAAAAATTAAAAACAGACAATACATGTTGCTGAGGGTGATAATAATTTAAAGAGACTACTAAATTTGGGTTTAGAGCCGTCCGACACGTTATCAAAAACTAGTATAGCAGTGTACTATTGTCCTCAATGCAGAAATGGGGCCAGAAAAAAAACAATCTTGAATGATTGTACAGTAGCTGTCAGTTCCAATAACTGACATTTTCAGTTTTGATGTTTTGGCAGTTTTTTCATTCTTATTTACATTCTGTTCAGTATTCCAACTTTCTAGAAAGCTGATTTGTGTAGGAAAATCACTCCTTCAACCTCATTAAAGTAAAGATTTAATTGCAGTTGACAGAATTAACTTTAAACCTTCTGCTGAACTTTTACCAGTACCAGTACCAGTAACATCTTTAACAGTACCATGTCCTTTGCTATATAAGAGGTAACAACTTCCGTTACCTCTTTCCATCGCTTGCTTGACTTGTCAAATGCCTGTTAATGTCTGTTTTGGTCTCACGCTAGCTGCTGCTGCCTGCGGCGCCGCCGGGCCCCTGGCTGTTTGGCTCTCAGCATACTGCTGCTCTGCTTCCTCTTCAGGGGATTAAACAGATTTGTCGTGTTACCACCCGGCGTGCCAACGGTTTCTGTGCAAACTTGAGCAAACTGAGCTCGACCACTTGTGGAAAATCCAAAACCATTCTATATAATAGAGCTGGGATTTTTTTGGGGGGACCAACTCCGTTTGGCTTTCAGCCAATGCTCTCCATGTGCTACCGTTACACACACAAACAAGGAAGAGGGGAGGAAAACGTGTCACTGCCCTTAATTCGCTATGATTGGTCGGTCAGGTCGATGACGTCGATACGTCTGGTGAGTGGGTGCATCAGCATTAAGCCTGAATTAAGGTTCTGTGTTAAACCAACGCAGAGCCTACACCGTTGCCGTGACGCCGTCGTGAACCCTTCAGACTTCTCCGTCACTCCATTTCTCCGTGGTGCAATACCCTCCCAGAGCACTAGTTGATACTTTGTTTAGCTTTCGGTTTTTCTGGTCACAGTGAATCAAAGAGACAAGGACAACTATTGTGCAAAAAAACTGAACAAAAAAAAAATCCCACACACGAAGAAAAGAGCGCTGAAAGTTCACGACTGCTTCATGAACCGGAACTGCGTTGCTACCAAGCGAACCAATCACAGCTCTCTCGGTCTGCGTTACATTTTTGCAGGTCAGGCTACGACGTAGGCTACGGAGAGACTCCCGCGTAGCCGCGTACCCTACGGCAGTGATTCTTAACCATAGGGCCGCGGCCCACACTTGGGCCGCGAGCGCCATCTAGTGGGCCGCCAAAAAAAATTCAGTTTTGTTCGTGTGGGCCGCGAGGGCCGCGGGACTGCATAGCAACTCCCAACCAAATGAGGAGAAGAAGACACTCAGCTAGCTGTACGTGTAATAGTAAGAGAAATGGTGTGTCTTTACAGAGAAAATCCTTCATTTTGCACAGAGTAGGTTTAGATCCGCCAGGATCAGGGATCGATTACTTGGGTCTGCGCCCAGAGCGAGCGAGCGCGGCGTGCTCATTTATCCCGGCGCGTCCCCGCGGCCGGGGAGGTCGGCTGAGGCTGCCGCTCGGGCGGTGGGCTCCGTCGTTACTGCTGAAGGATGGTAGATGTAGATGCGTGGGCTGTCGTGTCTGCTGGACTGGACTGATCGGGCTTTCGAAAAAGCATCGGAAAGTAACTGCTGCAGCGCGACCAGAGAGCTGCGGTGCGGGCTGTGCCCGTCTCAGCTGATCAGGCTCGGATGAACCCGACACACTGAGTCCTGACAACTTATTAATGTAAATAACTTAAAGTAAAATCAAACTAAGTTTTGTCCTCGCTGTATTTTTAAATATGCAACCCGGAATGGACAAATTCATCCTGTTCAGTCTTCCCACTGGGACAAAACCAGTGTCTCATACGTTCAGAGACCGTGGCGTTCAAAGTGCGAAAGTGAAACGCCACTGAAACAAAACACAAAGTTTTTCATCAAACATATCCACTCAAGTCTGAACTGAAGTCACAGAAAAATAAGCTGAGCATCTTAAAACACCCATGTTTGGGTCCAGATACAGCTGTGAAGCAGCTTTCTCCACAGTGAACATAATTAAAACTAAATATCGTTTCAGGCTCATCAATGAGCACCTCCACATGCATATGAGAACCTGAACCTTAAATTGTTAAGATGTGTTTATATTAATTTAGTATAAAAATGTGTTGAGACAATTAACAAAGAAAAGGGGAAATTCAAACTGCTGGTAGAGAAATAAAATAAGATAGCATTTGAAAAATAAAATAAAATCTACTTTATTTTTAAGAGAAAAAAATAAAAAAATTGGCAAATATGTACTTTTTTTAATATAACAGTCAGATGCAGATGTTGATACAACTATGAGGCTACTTGAATATATATACACACACACACACATATATATATATATATATATATATATATATATATATATATATATATATATTATGATGTTCTGGACCTTCGCTTGAGTAAATTTTCTCTAAATGGACCTACAGTTGAATACCCCTGCTATACAGTGTTTATATTTAATGGGCCCCGGGCCACTCTGTACTGAAAAAATTGGGCCCCAAGGTCAGAAAGGTTAAGAACCCCTGCCCTATGGAGTAGGTTTAACGCAGAGCCATAATTCAGCCTTTAGAATGTGTCCTAGACCAGTGGTCCCCCAACCCTCAGGCCGTGGGTCATTTGGTACCGGGCCGCACAGAAAGAAAAAATAATTTCTGTAGCCTCGACTGATGATGGACGACTCTCAAACTGATGGTTCACAATGTTTTTATTCCTTGGATGTAAATACACTGCAAACACACCGTAAGAGCTATAAAGGAATAAAATAAAATAGAGTTAGTCTTTCTACATTCATATAAGTTTCATTTAACTTAAATACAGAGCGACACAGCTGCTCGCTCAGCTACCGTTAACACAATACATGAGTAACCATGGCAACCAAACTCAAGCTGGACATAAATACGGCATAAAATTTGCAAAGAAAACAAATCCTTATCGACAGGTGCTTTTTGTGTCAGTTAGGCTGAGGCTCCACTTTAGCATTCCTGACACTAGTTCAGACACACTTTCTACTGTTAAACTTTTAACGTTAAAGTCCGAAGTGCCGGATGTTTACAATGTCTCGGCAAAGACGCCTTCAAAATAAAAGCACTACTATCGGTCTCCTTAATATATAATAAATAAAATAAAAGCCTTGCTTTAAATAACGTTAATGAGACAAAACATAAAAACACATTTATAGAAATACTCGTATTAAAAAGGTAATTTACAATTTCCATTATTTTATTTTTTCGAAAAATGTTTTATTATTATTATTCATTATTATTACTATAGAGAAAATACCACAGTCTTTAATGCAGATCTTGTCATTTTATTTAGTTTCAGCTACACCTTTAGATTGGGCCGTGAAAATATTGTCAGACATTAAACCGGTCCGCGGTGCAGAAAAGGTTGGGGACCACTGTCCTAGACAATCCCACAATCTCTGCAGTTTGAAACATCGTCTTCACGTTGTAATCCTTCACGATCTAATATCGTCATGTCCACCCCTACGATTGGCAGATACTTATTTTGGTGACCGGCCCTCAAAATCCTGATCGGTGCATCTTTAGTTTAAATTCTTATCTTTCAAGACCCAACATATAGATATTTGAGAAGAATTGTAACTTTAAGGGAGAGACAAGCACATTTATATTGATAGCAAGCTTTCAACAAGCTGTGGCGAACATGAAACAGTGGTACTGAAACCTGGTAACAGCCCAGAGGATAAATGATTAAAGACGGGCTAGTAAAGGTTGACAGGAGGTGTGGATCAGCAGTGATACGCTGATGTGCCATGTTCAGTCACTGAGGTCTTCTGCCCTTATCGCCACTCAACCTCACACTTCATCATCGGTGCAACCAGTCGCTAGATTGTGTGTGCTGAAACCTGAGCAACTCGTTCTCCCGTCACTGGATGACTGGGGTGTTTTTTCTTTTTAGCCCAGTATTGTTGTGAGGTGTTTCGGTGGCTGGCTGCAGCCTCTCCGTTCTGAGCAATTACACCTGCTGAAGCCAACAATAAAGTTCTACTTCAATAGACAACTACACTTCTTACGTTGGGCATAATAAAAGGATTCAGCAGACAAAAAACATCAAGACTAAATCCATTTGTCTGGACAGTTTGCCACAGAGCGAACAGCATCTCATCTCTCTATCTGCAGCCTAAGAACTCACAGGTCCCCATTTTGGACCAACTTGAACTAGATTCTGGTTCTGGGTTGGTGCTAGATGCAGTTCAGAGCTGGTTCCAGCACCAAACTTTGATTGGCATCATGTAACTCTGTATTTATGAACGCCGCAACAAAGAGGATTTATTCCTTCTGTTTTGGCCTGGATCTGTTTTATGGAAGTGACGTTTCAAACACTGTACGTAGTTTATTAATGAAGAAAAGCCGTCTTCATTAGGCCTGATGGAACAAGCGCTTTTATCAAGGCCAGCAGAGTTTTGGAGCCAGCGGAGCACCAATTTTCCTGGCTCTGAACTAAGTGTTATGTCTATAACTTGTGTTCCCTGAAGGAGAAGCAGCCCATGTCAGTCAACCTCTAATGATCTTGATCTACGGAGCGAACCGCCACCATCACCGAGTGTGTTTCTCCTGGACCAGACTTTCTAAAACGGTCAACAGCTGCTCAAAGGTAATCTGTGGAATTCTCCCGATGTAAAATGGCCTAAAAAGATGCTTGTTCTGACAAGACAACAGGTAAGTGTCACCTTTATGTACAGGTAACCATGCATGGGGGAAATAATTATCCATGCGCAGCAAACATTCCAGCATGAACATGGCAGCTTCTGGAGCTGGTGAGGTGGCTGTTCATCAGATTTGGAAGATACTTCTGTTTCCCCATTCTCAGGCTTCTTTTACAAAGACAATGGATTACATGAACTTTACATAAACTATTCCTATATGCCATTAAACAGCTACACTACAACAACAACTAGGGATGGCCCGATACCGATGCTGGTATTGGTATCGGGGCCGATACTGCTCTCATATACTCGCAAAATTTCTCCAATACCACGCACCGATACCATTTCATTGTTGTTGTAGTTACTGGTTAGTGACTCTATAAGAGACGACGACAGAAGCAAGGCAGACTGAAGCTACGTGCTGCTAAGGTGTCAAGAGGAGGGAAGGAGGATACGTCGTTTAATACCAGCAACTTGATAAAACATCTCCAGACGCATCATAAAGCTGAGGATACGGAGTTTGCTGATGCTACTGCAAGAACACAACATTAGCTCAGGTTCTGCAAAAGCAACAGATAAATAATGGAGGCTCTAACCCGTTATACTACTACTACTACTATATGTAGCGCTGGATGAGCAGCCATTGTTAGTTGGAGAAGACGAAGGATTTCTCTTCTCAATGCACTCGAGCCGCAATATGTTTCATTGATACGTTATATGTTTGATATTTTCTTAAATACGAAGACAGTGTGGAGACTTTATTTACACAGAAAGATAATTTTTTTGTTCAAAATAGTTATTCTACTCATTGTATTTATTTTTATTGAATTTATCTGTTGGAAATAAAACCTGTCTTCCAATTCACTGCATTTTTCATTACATTTTTAGCCTAGTTATTTTTGTGGTAGAAGTATCGTATCGGTATCGGCAAGTACACAAATTAAAATACTCGTACTCGGTGTGAAAAAAATGGTATCGGGGCGTCCCTAACAACAACACCAAAAATAGTTAGGACGCTGTGCAGATTTTACCAAAAATATTGTGGCAGCAATAAATCTCAAAAGAAGTAAGGGATACTTACAAAAATAATAATGATAATAAATACATCTGGAGGAACATCTACAACTAGTCAGTCAGGTTAATTGTCAATACATCACTCAGATGATTAGGAATGAAAAGAGTATTTTAGAATAAAGACTCGTAGAAAGTAAAAATGGGCAGAAGTTCACGAATCTGCGAAAAACTGTCTACAGATTGTCAAATTCAGAAAAAAAAAGTCCTCTGTGGGAATTCCTAAGACTTTAAAGACTGCATCATCTACAGTACATAATTTAATCAAAAGATTAAAAGAATATAGCAAAATCTGTGTGTGCTAGGAACACTGCCTGAAGGCCTGTGTGTTCGGGTCCTCATGCAGCGCTGCATTAAAAACAGACAGAACTCTGGGATGGAAATCACAGCATGAGCTCAGGAACGCGTCCAGAAATCTCTGTCTAAGAACGCAGTTGCTTGTATCATCCACAAATGCAGGTTAAAGCTCTACCGTGCAAATGATAAGCCATATATGAGCATGATCCAGAAACGCTGCTGTTTCTACTGGGCCACAGCTCAGTTCAAATGGACTGAGGCAGACTGGAAACTGTCCAGTAAGCTGACTAATATGACAACATTCCTTTCTCAAAACTGCATCAACCGGTCACACTAAAGCCTGGATTATGGTTCTGCGCTACAGCGACGCAGAGCACACGCCGTTGCTGTGACGCCGTTGCTGTGACGTCGCCGTGAACCCTTCGGACTTCTCTGTCACTCCGTTTCGCCGCGGTGCAAAATCCCCCGAGAGCGCTAGGGGGGTGCGTTCTTTTCCTGAATGGTTTATCCGACTTTTCCGGTCACAGTGAATCTAATGGCCCTTTTCCACTAGTACCTACTCTTTGCTTCTACCCGCCACGCCCCCATCTTGCGCTTTTCCACTACGGGCCGAGACGGGTAGAGGCTGGCCAAGTAGATACTTTCTCTGCAACTATTCTGCCGAGGTTCTGAGCATGCTGAGTCGGCTGTGTCTGACGTCATCACCCTCCACGCCACTGATTGGTCGGGGGGCGGGGCCGTCAGACGTTTGAATCAGGAAGCGGGAGTCAGCACGAAGCAGCCCGCGGCTTCCTCATTTTATCCGACAGGCAATGGCAGCGCAAAAGTCTGTTTCATGATCCAACTCTGAGGGTCAGATGTTCATAAACCTGGTGCTGCGGAGAGAATTAAAAAGGATCTAGACGGGTGATAAGGAACGACCAGATCTACCAAGAGCTCTGTCTCTTCATAGCTGCTCACGGCTCCAGCTGAAGGCTGATTTATGGTTCTGCGTTACACCAACGCAGAGCCTACGGCGTAGGGTACGCTGCAACGCCGTACGCCGTCAATTTAACGCGGAACCATAATTCAGGCTTTATTTCTCATCAGCTCCGACGAACAAAATAAAAAAAAACGTTGCCACTTGAAGCTTCTTTCACTCATTTTTAACTTGATATCAAACACAAGCCACAGATCCAGCAGCAGATCTATCATCTCCTCCAGGTTCTACATCTTTAGTGTTGTTGTCTTCTCCGTTTAGACACAATCAAATACGTCACAGCAGCTTCACTCCAACCTCCTACTGCTGATCTGGGTGTTGAAAAACAAACGAGGACAAAGCGGGTGGAGGCGGTACGAGGCGTGACGAGTCAGGGCGCGCTGAGTAGGTACTAGTGGAAAAGGGCCACAAGAGATAAGGACAACTATTGTGCAAAAAACAAAAACAAAAAAAAAAAAATCATACACATACGAAGAAAAGAGCGCTGAAAGTTCACGACTGCTTCACGAACCGTAACGGGAAATGCGTTGCTACCAAGCAAACCAATCACAGCCTCTCAGTCTGCGTTGGTCTGCGACCTCTTGGCGCGTAGTTACAATTTGTGGGAGGTGCGTCAGGCACGGCGTGGCCTGCGGCGTGGCCTGCGGCGTGGCCTGCGGCGTGGCCTGCGGCGTGGCCTGCGGCGTGGCCTGCGGCGTGGCCTGCGGCGTGGCCTGCGGCGTGGCCTGCGGCGTGGGTGCAACCTGCGGCGAACGCTCAGTGTGGATTTAACGCAGAACCATAATCCAAACCTTAATACATAAACATCACATCAACAAAATTAGCTCATCTATTTCTTAGGTTTGGTACATTTCCTCAGTTTAAACATTTGATGTTTTCTGTGTTCTGTTATGATGTGCAAATGACCATATTCTGTTTTGATTTTTTGCATTTTACACAATGTCCAGTTTTATTTTTTTAAGCACAGTTATACACACACACTTGTTCAGTAGTAATAAATAAAAAAAGGTAAAGGTGACATCATCAAAAAAAGTTGTCATTTAAGATGTCAGACTACCAAATCAAACGAATTCAAGTCTCTCTTTCAGAGCTGTGTTACACAGGCACTGATGTGCAAAACGAAAACCAAAGCTGCAGAGATCCCGCTTGTTTCAGTCCCCATCAATGCTGATCACATTATCATTGATGGGTGGAATAAACTGAAGACACAAGAATTGGCTAATATATTACTTTCTTAATTTTGTAAAATAAAGGGTAACACATCACATGTATGTGATGAAAACACAGTGGCAATAGAAAGTATGTGAACCCCATGCAATTGACAGGTTTCCTGCATTCATTTTTATATTAGTCTATGGATCCACTTTTTCACCATCACTGAGAATGTCTTAATGGTTCTCTTTAATAAACACACAAAAATGTTAATAAACTGCGTATTATCATTTTAAGCACATTGCGCTTGTCAGTTATTATAATTTAGATGAAGGTCATATCACATTTTATGGCTAATGGAGAAAACCAATAAATTCATAGTGATTCACATACTTTTTCTTGCCACTGAGCTACACAAGCAGCTGATGTAAAGTTTGCAACTCAGCAGGAGAAGAAAATGCAACCAGTCAGAGAGACCTTTCAATACTGTTTAATTAACACTGGCCAACATGCAGACTGGTTTGTATAAACACCCTGGCTTTGCCTCGCTGTTGGACCAGCTAGCTGCTGCCATCACCTCCCTCTTCCCTCCTCCTTCCATGACCAAACTGCTCAGACGACTGCAGGATGTGACGACCAGCTGCTGCTCCATATGGAACCGCGCATATCAAAACATGTCCTGCTACCAACTCGCATTTGGATAAAGAGAAGTTGAGACAGAATCCACTCAAAGCTTTCTTTTGATGCCAAAACGTGTAACTGCCTGTAACCGTACGTTCACACAAACGCGATGAAAGGGCCCCGAGTGTCGCTGTCTGGTCACTTTGTATGGGGTGACATCAAGAGTTGCTGAACTGAACTGAACTGGGGTTCTGTGCGTCACGCAGGCTTTTGACGCTTCACTGTGAGCATCAGCCAATCAAACTGTGGCTACACAACTAGTGTGCAGCAATGAAATACTACACGAGGGAGGGGACACTTTCAAAGTGTGAGGCTTATTTGTGTGATGAGCACAAACACATATGATTGTTCGTTTGTGGTATGATGTGTAAATCATGTGTAAATCATGAATTATCAACTGTTTCTGATTGGTTCCAGATCAATAAGCTAATTTTTTGTACATTATCTTTGTTATTTTGTCACTGTTGTTGATGAGAGTGGAAGTCTGTACAAGCCCTTCAGGCTTCGTTCCCTCCATGCACTGTTTTTAAAAAAGGTTTGCGCTAAATAAATAAATGTAAAAGGCACGTCAAAAGCACAACCATCAAGCAAAAACACAAGACTGCTAATTAAGCGTACGGTAACCCGCCAACCTGTGTTGGCACCCCTTCCTGCAGCGGCTCTGGGACCGGCCGAAGGCTGCGCTCCCATAACAAACTCTTACTGACAGCTACTTTGGCCACGATGATCACTGATGTCAGATGTCTTCCTCAGCACCAGCAGAAAGCTGTATCTTGATTTTTTGTATCATTTCCGTTTCATGTTATCTCTTTGTACAAATCTGTCCTATTCCTGTGTTAATGTTCTGATGGATTGTGATACTGATTTAAGTCAGTAAGTACGTTTACATGCAGCAAAGAGATCAGATTTCTGATTGTATCAGATAACGACATGCAGAAGACCGGATCACTTGTCTGAGTTTACATGCTGTTCAGAGATCGGATAAATGGCCAGAGCATGGCTGACTCCGTGACGCTAGATAGGGCTGTAACCATGGTAGCCATTTCAACAAAGAGCCCCCTCCGGTTGACCTCCACTTAACAACAAGAAAAGCTGTCGTACGACGACCTGGTCTGATTTGTTGTTCCGAGTTTGTTCCCTTTGTTGCCACTAACCTTGCAAGAGGCGCAAAAGGTACAATAACCCTTTTTAAAAATTATTATATTATAAAACGGCAAATTTACGGGAAAATACCAATACGGGAGGACGGCGGGAAAGAGGGGTAAAATACAGTCGTTTCCCAGCCAAAACGGGAGACTTGACAGGTATGATAAAGTAACAACTCAACATCTGGCAAGCAGAAAAGTGAAACTTGCCGATGCTTCAGCACTTCTGCTGGAACTAGAAGATGTCCTGCAGTTTCATGAGCTGGAGTGGAAACAAATCACAAGTTTCCTACTGGACAATTGTGTCGTTATGAAGGGAAAGAGGACTGGACTTCAGACACAAGTTAGGAGGGCCAGCCAGGTTCTTTCCTCTTTTTATTGTTCAACTGTTGCACTGTAGGTGTTTTGCAAATAAAAAAAAAACAAACAGTGCAAGTGATATTTTTATATATATATATATATATATATATATATATATATATAAATGTTGTCCTTTACTGAATTAATACTTCCACCAATTAATTAGCCTGCCTGAGTTTCACCTGCCCTTATAACATTATGACCTTTAATTTAAAATATTCCTATTTTAGATTGTAGGTCATCTTATACCCCGTCAAACACAATGACAACTAGCGGTGTCCAGAGCCTTCGCCCTCCGTCCTCCTTTCACTTCCGGGTGAATTCACAGCCCACGATTTATGGTCTCACACTGTACGACCCGATGCTCTGATGCGACCCGTCTGCTCGCACTATACGTACGTATATGACTTGTACTTTTACCGGTACGTGGAGAACAGAAAGGTTACCCGGCGAGGCAGCCCTGGCTATCCGTTAGCGGGCATGAGGAAATGTCACGGTGAATCTGAGGAAAACACTTTGAAACATTCATTAACCATCAGAGTGTCTGATAAACGAACAGTCATGGTGATGACGTCCACAGCAGCAGGGTCACCGCGCAGGCGCCAGGCCCGGGACACGTGCTGGAGGGCGTACTGGCTGAGCCCGGGGCCCGTCCGGGACTGTTGACAGGCTAAGGCCCACCTGTCAGAACCACACAAGCCCGGTATCTACCATGGATCAGAACCAAACAAGCCCATAGAGATGCACCGATCGATCGGTATCGGACGATAATTCCCCGGTTCTGATCGGTGTTCTGAAAATAACAGTTTAAAGCGGGTTGATCTGATGACGTTCACCACAACAACCCGCGCTGCGTTCCCACATCTCAGGCCCTGTTTACACGTAGCAAAAACAGTGGTGTTTTCATGCGTTTTGGCCGTTTACACGAAAACGAAGCTCAAAGTCACCAAAAACCCTTATTTCTGAAAACTCCGGCCAAAGTGGAGATTTGCAAAAACTCCGTCTTCACGTTTGCTTGTAAACGGAGGGAAACGGACATTTAGGCTTCAGAACGTCACATTATGAGACAGAAACGTCACCAGCGTCATGACTGTGTGACCTGTGTTTACAATTTGTTTGGCCACTGTCAATATTTTCTTGTATTTTACCTGTTTTATATTCTAAAGTCACACTTAAGTAACTCCACTTCTCTGTCACTCCAAACGAAAGACTCTCGTTCATCTTGGAAGTAACAGGAAGTTACTCGTGTCATTTGTTGATGTTTTTTTCCAGGATTCTGATTGGCTAGCATGACTTTATCTTCTCGTTACACTGCCCCCTGTAGGTTTGGCTGCTCATAGCACCTTAACAGTGTATTTATGCGGGTTCGTGTGAATGATGGAATTTTTCAAAACGTAGAGGGGGAAATATCAGTTTTTATAAATACCTGGCTATGTGGAAACGTGGCCTCAGACCGAGGTATCCTGAAGGGGCGTGACCGGCGTCGCCGGTGTGGGAGTTTAACAATGTCCGAATAGAACAAATTTGCAGTTTGCAAGGTGTGTGCAAAGGAAATACCTCGAGGAGGAATGCTACAGAAAAATTTCAACACAACGAACCTGATAAGACATTTGAAAGTTTCTCACATCAAGGAGTATATGAATTTTCAAAGTTGTCGCTAAGGCAGAGACAGAAAAAGAGCGTGCAGCAACGCCGCTAACTCAGCTGTAACAGAGACCTATAAACGACAGCAAAAACAGCAAGAAAAATAAAGAACTACATCCTAAGGCAATGGATTCATAAGCCTTGATCATCAGCTGCTTTCTGTTGTAGAAGACATCGGGTTAGATGCTTGGATCCCGGTAAGCGCTGCAGAAACGTAAATATATCACTGATGAATGACCGCCAGAGTTATATCACACTAAAGGACTGTCTCAGAAAATTAGAATATTGTGATAAAGTCCTTTATTTTCTGTAATGCAAAAATGTCATACATTCTGGATTCATTACAAATCAACTGAAATATTGCAAGCCTTTTATTATTTTATTATTGCTGATCATGGCTTACAGCTTAAGAAAACTCTTCTTCTGTTCCATTCCTCCTCGAGGTATTTCCTTTGCACACACCTTGCAAACAGCAAATTTGTTGTCCTATTCGGACATTGTGAAACTCCCACACCGGCGACGCCGGTCACGCCCCTTCAGGATATCTCGGTCTGAGGCCACGTTTCCACATAGCCAGGTATTTACAAAAACGGATATTTCCCCCTCTGCGTTTTGAAAAATTCCATCATTTACACAAGATCGTTTTCAAAATCTCTTCATTTACACGAACCCGCATAAATAGCTGTTAAGGTGCTATGAGCAGCCAAACCTACAGGGGGCAGTGTAACGAGAAGATAAAGTCATGCTAGCCAATCAGAATCCTGGAAAAAAACAGGTAAAATACAAGAAAACATTGATGATGGCCAAACAAATTGTAAACACAGGTCGCACTCATGACGCTGGTGATGTTTCTGTCTCATAATGTGACGTTCTGAAGCCTAAATGTCCGTTTCCCTCCGTTTACAAGCAAACGTGAAAACTGAGTTTTTGCAAATCTCCACTTTGGCCAGAGTTTTCAGGAATGATCATTTTTGGTGACTTTGGGCTTCTTTTTTGTGTAAACGAATGGCCAAAACACAGGAAACCACCACCGTTTTTGCTACGTGTAAACGGGGCCTAAGGTTTATAGTTAACAACTTTTATCAACTCTAAGAGAGTGAAATATCTGCTGTTGTGTGTATTGTTGCACATGTTGTGTTGTACATAATTATTACCACAAGAAAGCTGAAGCCACTAAGCTACACTTACGTGGAGTCGCCTCTAAAGGTGAAATATTAATCAGCCTGAAATCAAACAGTTAATTCATGATACTTTCTCATCTCCTAATGTTGATACCTAACAATACAATGTCAGTGTCGTACATGAGATAACAATATTGACAAGTTTATGGATTTCACGCTGTGATCGGTGATTGGCAAATACTGCAGTTGAAGAACCTGGTACTGGTACCAGGTTCCACCAGGGATCAGACCCAGCCCGGTACCACCGGTCCCGGTACTCACGGTGGATCAGCCCGGTATCATGGATCAGACCCAGCCCGGTACCACCGGTCCCGGTACTCACGGTGGATAAGCCCGGTATCATGGATCAGACCCAGACCGGTACCACCGGTCCCGGTACTCACCGTGGATCAGCCCGGTATCATGGATCAGACCCAGCCCGGTACCACCGGTACCCCTGGTACCCCCGTACCCCTGGTACCCCGGTACCGGTACTCCCCGGTCCCCCCCGGTACCGGTACTCACCGGTGAGCTGGGACGCCTGCAGCACGGCCCCGGAGGTCCCGTCTATGACCTTAATGCTGCCCCGGCTGGTGACGGCCAGCAGCGCGTTGAGCTGCGGCTGGTAGGACAGGCTGGCCAGGCCCTGGTCGTCGCAGCGCAGACAGCCGTCTCTCACAACAATCCAGTCCGAGGAGCTGGCCGAGCCCGGCGAGGCCGCGGCCGCCATCTTTACGATCTTCGGTCCCTTCCCTTCCCTGCTGGCTGCTGGTGAGGATCCGCCGATACACGTAATACTACTGACTCTACCAGGCTGATTCCGAACCGTGACTGTCCGGGCCCTGCTGACTCCCTGTGCGGCGTTCTCTCCCCCGCCCGGAACCGCGGCTCTGGCTACTCAGCATGAGCGGAGGAACGGTCGCTCTGTCAGCTACACCATTGGTGCTCGCAGCTGGCGTAGCTCCCACACAACTCTCGCGAGAACACACAGGAACTCCGGCTCGCTCTGGCAGCTACACCATTGGTGCTCGCTGCTGGCGTAGCTCCCAGCTAATTCTCGCGATAACACAGAGGTCGGACCGACAGACGAACGGCACACAAACACAAACACACACACAAAGCCACACACATGTACATATAATATATTAATATATATATATATATATATACATATATATATATATATATATATATATATATATATATATATATATATATATATATATATATATATATATATATATATATATATATATATATACATATATATACATATATATATATATGTGTGTGTGTGTGTATATATATATAAATTAACAAAATATATAAATAATAATATAAATAAATATATATATATATAAACAAATTTAAAAAAAAATATTTATATATATATATACATATATAAATAAAATATAAATAATAATATAAATAAATATATATATATAAACAAATATATATATATATATATATATATATATATTATATAAACAAACAAATTAAAAAAAAATAATATATATATATATACATTTTAAATAATACATAAATAATAATATAAATAAATATATATATAAACAAATAAATATATATATATACACATATATAAATAAAATATAAATAATAATACAAATAAATATATATATATATATATATATATATATATGTATATATATATATATATATATATATATATATACAGTATATATTATATTAACAAACAAATAAAAAAAAAAATATATATATATATATATATATATATATATATATATATATATATATATATATATATATATATATATATATCCTGGATGTGTATGAATATTTAGAAGTTATATTGAATATTTACAATATTTAAAAGTTACGTTTTGAACGAAATGAATGAAGAGCATAAACACTCTTTTTTTTCACCAGAAGTTAACAGAGATACCCGGGTAATAGACCAAGAATAGCTAGGGTTTACAGAGAATAGTCTGACAGAAAAATCTGCTGCTAGTCCAAGACGCGAAAAACACATGGAAGCGCACAACGAGCACTGGAAATCTGCAAGAGAAAAAACAAACAGACACGTGAACAGGCAGAGACATGAGCAGCAACTATCCCAGGTCCCCGGGACCCAATCACAGCTAGGCTAGGCTACCGCAACTATCTAACCCCCAAACCTGTGGAGCGAGCATGCAGGTGAACGAGCAGATGTGTATGTCTGTGCAGCTGTGTGTGTGTGTGTGTGTGCGTGCGTGCGTGCGTGCGTGCGTCCGTGCGTGTGTGTGTGTGTGTGTGTGTGTGTGTGTGTGTGTGTGTGTGTGTGTGTGTGTGTGTGTGTGTGTGTGTGTGTGTGTGTGTGTGTGTGTGTAATAATCCTATCAAAGCTCCACCTGAACTGTAACTATAGTGGGGGAGGGGGGGGAGCCACCCGCGAGACCAGAGGCCGACCAGGAAGAACCCGGAACACAGGCCACCGGCCACCCCACAGAGGGGAGAAGAGGGCGGGAGGAAACCCACCGCCTGCGAGGCCCCCACGACACGGGAAGAAGCAGCCAGGGATCCCGCGGCGGCGGACCGCGACCCAGGCAATCCCCGGCCATCCGGTCTGGGCCGGACACGTGGCCAGGAGGCTCTCACCCTTCAGGCCAACGACCCCCACCCGGCGAGGGGCCAGCCTGCCCGGAGAGGGCCGACATGGGCATGTGCACCAGCCCCCACGAAAGTGGCCCCCCAGGACCAGAGGGGCGCCCCGCCGCGGAGGCAGCGGGGGGGACCGGAGACGGGCCCGGAGAGAGGGAACCCCCCAACAGGGCGACAGCCGCGCGGGCCCGACAACGGAGGGACCCAGACCCAGGCATCCCATTCATTCATCCATTCACCTATCCGCTATCTATAATATAGTATACTAACAATAATAATAATAATAATAATAATAATAATAATAATAATAATAATAATAATAATAATAATAATAATAATAATAATAATAATAATAATAATAATAATATAATAATATAATTTGTCCTGCCGATGGAGGCCCAAAATTTGTGCATCTTCCATCGCAAGACCCTTTCATACCCACACTCACCGACAAAGACAAGGACACTCATTCACTCACCGTTTCCCCCTCCCCGGGGAGTTCCAGCACCGTTTCCCCCTCCCCGGGGGGTCCAGCACCGTTTCCCCCTCCCGGGGGGTCCAGCACCGTTTCCCCCTCCCCGGGGAGTTCCAGCACCGTTTCCCCCTCCCCGGGGGTCCAGCACCGTTTCCCTCCCCGGGGAGTTCCAGCACCGTTTCCCCCTCCCCGGGGGTCCAGCACCGTTTCCCTCCCCAGGGAGTTCCAGCACAGTTTCCCCCTCCCTGGGGGGTCCAGCACCGTTTCCCCCTCCCCGGGGAGTTCCAGCACCGTTTCCCCCTCCCCGGGGGGTCCAGCACCGTTTCCCTCCCTGGGGAGGTCCAGCACCGTTTCCCCCTCCCCGGGGAGTCCAGCACCGTTTCCCCCTCCCCGGGGGGTCCAGCACCATTTCCCCCTCCCCGGGGGGGTCCAGTACCGTTTCCCCCTCCCCGGGGGGGTCCAGCACCGCCAGGTAGCCCCCCGGGCAGCACAGCGAGCCCGCCAAGACCCGGGCACCGCGACCGCCCCGCCCCAGGCCAACGAGGGAACGCGGGTGGAGTATGTCAAGTTCACTCACACTTTTCATGCAGATAAAGTTATGATAGCTAGCCATTTTATACTATAGATGCAGTGCAGCTCTCGCCAACTAGAATGAGCCCAATCATGCATACATCTATAGCTGATTATAACTCTAACTGAAGACATATGTAAAACAAATTAGCCCCTACATTAGTGATCATAAAAACGTTTTTTTTTTACTTTTTTTGTACCAAGCTGTAAATATGTTTTTCTTCTGCTCTATTGAAGCGTTTAACATGAGATCCAGCGTAAAAGCACTCACTTTTGGAAGCAGCCTCTAGTGGTCATTGGAGAAATTGCACTGACTTCAAAAAGGAAAACTGGCATTGACTCATTAGGTTCATTGTTTCGTGTTTATATGAAACGACGTGTATATATACGGAAGAGTATTAGGACCAGGCAGGAGAAAAATAAAAATAATATTTTAGAGGAGAAAGATTTTTTTTTCATTATGAATTTTGAGAAAAAAGAGAGAGAATAATGTTGAAGTACAATTTCGAGAAAAAAGTCGAAATGTTGAGAAAAAAGTCAAAATTTCGTGAATAAAGTTGAAATGTTGAAAAAGGCGAAATTTCGACTTTATTCTTGACAATTGTTTGGCAATTGTATTTCAATATTATTCTCGACATTTCAACTTTTTTTTTTCTCCTGCATGTCCCTAATACTCTTCCATATATATATATAAACGTATATATATATATGTATATATATATAAACGTATATATAAACGTATATATATGTATATATATATATATATATATATATATATATATATATATATATATATATATATATATATATATATATATATATATATATATACATATATATATATATATATAAAGTATATATATAAACGTATATATATGTATATATATATATCAAAAGGACTCTTGATGGGTGGCACCCAACTGATGACCCTGCCTGGTGCCCTGCGGATACGTGCATGTCAAGCAGTAGTAGCCTACTAACTTCTGAACATGACTGTAAATATGTAAATTAGTTATAACAAGGTGTTGCAGCTGGTTCACTACCAGGAAAGACAGATTACAACACTCCTTTGAGAGAGAGGAACTGAACGTGGAAACATATCTTAGTGGTATCAAATGCAGACAAATGCAGATAATTTCATGAAAAATAATAGGACATTTTGAATTTGATGGCAACAACACATCTCAGCAAAAGTTGAGACAGCAAAAAGGATATAAAAATTCTGGAGGACCATATTGCAACTAATCAGGTTAATTGTCAAAAAATCAATCAGATTATTGGATATAAAAACAGCCCTATTGTATCTGTAGGAATTTTTCTTTCTTCTTTCTTCCGACGAAATGAGGGCCTTTTTTCCCCCTAAACGTGCCCCAAAAGTCACCAAATTTTGCACCTGGCCAGGCCTGGCTAAAAATGTGATATTTAATGGTTTGCATTAATGGGCGTGGCAAAATGGCTCAACAGCGCCCCCTAGAAAACTTTGTGCCTCAAGCCCCACAATACGGTTTGACGTACATGCACGAAAATGGGTACATGTAGTGAATGTTACGGACATAATTCACCTTATTCATCAAGTGTGGTCCCACACACCGTTCATTATTAAATGCAGTATATTGTCCTTCATGCAACTAGTATGGTTCAGGGATGAGGCCCCTTTAAATGTGGTCATGACGTTGAGCTCCATGCGGTTCTAGCTGCTGGACAGCTCCATTTTGTGTTTCAGTGTTCTGAAGTTTTCTAATAAAACAACACACGTTTTTTGAATGGGAAATTGTCTCCGCGTTTTTCTGCAATTCCCACATACACACCTGTATCATGTCGCAACTTAAAGAAAAGTCTCTTGGCGCCATGGCTCAAACCCAACAGGAAGTCGGCCATTTTGAACATTTTGAATTAATCGTGGAATTTTGGTGCAATTTATGCCATTCCTTCGGCGGTTAATACGGCTAGACGCCAAAAAGCGCACCCCCCCTTCATCTGATTGATCCATATTTGATAGTTCCTACTTTCTGCCATAACCTGGTTTGAATGGTTTGACATAAAGACTCGTGGGTGGTGTCATTGGACTCGGTTTTGAGTCCTTGAACATAATTGGTGCAAATTAGCCCCGCCCCTTCGTCTGATTGGTCGATATCTGATAGTTCCAACTTTTGAATGGTTTGGTATATAGAGTCGTGGGTGTTGTCATGCGCTAAATGTCCAGTTCTGAAGAATCTACATGCAAGTCAAACAAGCTTCCACTGCAGCCTGAACGTGCACAAGGGTGCGAGGGCCCGTTCATCGCTGCTTGCAGCTTTAATTTAGATAGCGCTTTTCATAGTCCACACCACAGCGGTGAAGCCCTGGTGCAGAGCTCCACATCCATCCAGGCCAGAACCACCCCCAGGACCACCAGAACCACCCCCAGGACGACCCCCAGGACGACCCCAGGATGACCCCAGGATGACCCCCAGGATGACCCGAGGACGACCCCAGGACGACCCCAGGACGACCCCAGGACGACCCCCTGCAGGACAGAGTCACTCCCAGCATGGAGGCTCCCCATGAGGAAACACTGGAGATAAAAGCTACAAGAAAGCAGGAGAAGATAGGCTATGAGGTTAAAATACACACTAAAAGAGTTTAAAAGTATAACATAAAATCCTAAAAGTAGGTCTAAAAAGCAAGACCTGGTAAAACAAACATAAGAAACATGAGAACAACTTAAAACCATCAGAGCTTAGTAAGACCTGGGTTAAAACCAGGGAAGTGGTAGCCTAGTGGTTGCAGAGGAGGGCTGGAGGACCCGGGTTCAAGCCCCTGGATTGCAACCGAGGTCAACCACTTTGAGCCCCTGAGCAAGGCCCTTAACCTTAACGGCCTTAACGGCCCTGAGGTTCTCCGGCAGGCTGTTCCACAGGCGTGGGCCGTAGTAGTGAAATGATGCCTCACTGTGGGTTATGGTTCTGACTTTGGGAATGATTAAAAGGCCGGTGCCGGAGGACCTCAGAGTCCGCCAGGGTTTATAGGGTAAGAGCAGATCAGACAGATAAGAAGACCCAAGATCATTAAGATGTTTAAAAACTAATAAGAGAACCTTAAAATCAACCCTTGAGTATCTGGACTCTTGGGGCCTGATTTACTAAAGGTTTGCGTGTGTAAAAACGTGTGCAAACTTGACAGCACCCGCAAACCAATGTGCCAGCTGATCTACTAACAGCGTGCAAAGACGACTGCGTCTCAAAAATACGCAAAATAGCACACGCAATTCATTTAGTACTTTTGCCCTGATGAATAATCAATATGGGGCGTACCCGCCAGAAATCGCTAAATACTGGGAGGGGAAGATGCAAATTGCTCCATTTACCACGCGCAATGAGATTTACCAAGCCTGAAAGTAATTGCGGGGATTGTGATTGCGTCTGTATTTAATATGTTTGAAAGGAAGGTGCTAATCTGCTGCTGCAAACTTTGTATTTTATTGATTACTTATCTTATTGAACGTGAAATCATCCTTCGTAAATTACATTTAATTAAAACCTGTGCTTATTAATCACAAAACACAGGTTTTGAACAAATCCGCTCCGACCCGGTGTGTCAGTGATCAGCGCAGACTACAGCTTCGCCTGAATTATGGTTCCGCGTTAAATCGACGGCGTTAAATTTGGAGATTCACCGTTCACGTTTTTATGTGTATGCATTGTATGAGAGAGAGATGGAGAGGGCGAGGGAGGGAGAGACGTGGCCTGTACGTCGTTGTTTTTTGTTTTTTTGCAGTTTGGGTGCACAATACACTTGTGTGTGTGTGTATTAAAAAGAGATTTTGCAGTATGTTGTGTAATTGAAACTGGTTTGCTGTGATCGTTGATGGCAAACTCATATTAAGCATTTACATCGCTGGTTATTATGTGCCTCCCAATTAGATCTGTTCTGCCGCCGACTCTGTTTTAACCTCATCTGCCGTTCTTTTTGTCTTACTGCATTTATTCTATCGCAGATTTTCTCCCATATTGCGTTTCTTTTGGTAATGTTTAAATTTCTTTGTTCATGAATGTGTTTATTTGCCTCTTCCACTAATATTTGTAACTCCACCGCGTCAAATTTCATTTTGCGCTTGCGACGATATCCTGCTTTCCATCCAGACTCTCCATGGCGCAAAGTTTGCGCTCGCAAACCGTAAGACGCGCAACACCTCATTTAAATACTGCTGTTTGCACCTCTTATCAATTGCGCACGCAATCTTAGTTGATCACCCGCAAAACACACAACAACAGCACGCGCAAACCTTTTCAGTGCACACGCAATTTAGTACTCTTTATTTAGGATCTTAGTAAATCGGGCCCTCGGAGCGATCAGGGATGCTGCGCCACAGTAACTTACCTGCTTTTGTGCATCTAACTTGAGGCTTAATTTCTTTCTTAAAAACTTGAGACATATTTCAGCTTAATCCCTTGGTGTGATTTTGTGCCTGAACCCTGTTTCTTCTCCTCCCCTCCATCAGGCCATTTGTTTGGTGCTAACCAGGAGGAAACATGATCTCCATTAGAGATGACCTCAAGAAATAACTCTGAGTTGAAGACCTAAGGAGGAAGTATGATCTGTCGAGCAGAAACTTTTTTTGTTATTTACAGTTGAGATCATTTCTTAAATCTGTTTTGGGATCTGAAATGTCTTTACCCATGCTCAGTGATCTGGAAGGACTGCTTCATGAGGGTAATGCACCTCGTCTTATCTCGAAAGTGTACTCTCTCTTGATGGAGGATGCCCCAAAACCAGGTTTACATAAATCAAGGCAGAAATGGGAGTTGGACTTGGGTGTGACGATGGGTACAGAGCTCTGGTCTGAACTGTGTCAAAAAAGTCTAACTGCCACTATTAACTCCAGATACAGGCTGACCTATTATAATATATTCACCCGTTTCGCATTCGAAACGGGTGAATATATCCAGCTTGTGTTTTAGATGTAGTATGGAAGAGTACCGTAGCTCATTCCTGCACTGCACTTGGTTCTGCACAAAACTTAACACATTCTGCCATGATTTTTCTGACATTATGACAAAACGTCTAGGAGTGCATCTTCTATTAGATCCTCAAACCTGTTTATTAGGAGATACTACAAATATTGATGCACAATTAAGAAAAGCTCAAAAGAAGTTTCTCTCACTGGCCTTGTGTGTTGCCAGGAAGTGAATCGCCATCACATGGAAGTCTGACTCCCATCTTTCTATAGGAAGATGGGTTTCAGAAATGAATAGTTGTGTTCCACTTAAAAAAAATGACATATACGCTCAGGAAAGACTATCATACTTTTACAGAGATGTGGCAACCTTATTTGGGATATATGGACACATTGCCAGCCTCTATGATGGACGGGTTGTAGATTTATAAGCTTTTTTTTTATTTTTTAGCTGTCAGTGCTGACTGTTGTCTACCTTGCCTCTCAACCGTTCTTTCCTCATTTATTTGTTTTTATATTTTCTCTTTATTTTTTTTTGTTGATGGGCGGGTTGGGGAGGGGTTTGAAGTTCTGTGTTTGTGTTTTCATGTATACCTTGAAAAATGCTGAAAATAAAATAACTGAACTAATAAAAAAAAGAAATAACTCTCGGGAAGAGAGGGACACAGGTCCATCAGTCCCCCAGCAGGATTCATGACTCCCAGGCTGACGTTGACCTTTACCTCATTTTAACATCAAAGTTCAATTCAATTCAATTCAATTCAATTCAATTCAATTCAATTCAATTCAATTCAATTCAATTCAATTCAATTCAATTCAATTCAATTCAATTCAATTCAATTAAATTCAATTCAATTCAATTCTATTCAATTCTATTCAATTCTATTCTATTCTATTTGTATAGTGTCTAATACAACAAAAGTTGTCTCTAGACGTTTTCCAGAGACCCAGAACATAAACCCCTGAGTAATTATTACATAAACAATGGCAGGTAAAACCTCCCCTAGTGGGAGAAAAGCCTTAAGCCAAACAGTGGCAAGAAAAACTCCCCTTTAGGAGGAAGAAACCTGGACCAGGACCTGGATCATAAGGGGGTAGAAACCTGGACCAGGACCTGGATCATAAGGAGAAACCTGGACCAGGACCTGGATCATAAGGGGGTAGAAACCTGGACCAGGACCTGGATCATAAGGGGGGACCCTCCTGCCGAAGGCCAAAGTTCTGTTGAGATGATGAGGTTACAAAAAAGTACAAAAATTGTAAATGGTTTGGCCCCACAGCCATTGTGTGACTTTGTTCACACTCGCTCGTTAAGCTCCATCAGGTCCACTAGGATATCCTCAATACTGGATTGCACTATACCATTTCGCCGCACTGTAACTGGGCAATCAGCTTTTTCTGTAAGAGCCACAAAACAGTGGAATACCTTACCTGATACTGTAAGGAGCAGTAGCTCTCTCAGAGTCTTTAAAGCCAACCTGAAAAATCTGTTAAAAGCTGCTCAGCTCTGTAACCATTAATTTGGGCTCTCTTCGGGGTGTGTGTATGTGGGATAAGGGATGGGTGGGTGGGTGGGGGGCGTGTCAGGGTGGGGGGATTGCACGCAGATGTGTGTAGCCATGTTGTTTTAAATTGTGTTCTAAATAATCTGTGTAATTTTTCTTGGTATTGTATTACTTGTTACTGTATTTCTTTTTTATTGTGACCTTTCAAGGGACTGCAGATGCAAATTAGCTTAAAGCTATATTCTGGTACAGTGCATCAGGTGGCAACATTTATGTTTTAACTGTACACTGTCCCTTTTTTAAATAAAAATTGAATTGAATTGAATAGAGTGATGAGCGGAGATCATGATCACGTGACGAGTGCCCCGATCACGGATGTGTGGTCATTGATTACTGTTGCTATGTACGTGGAAGTAAACGTTAAATATATTGGGCTTTTGCACTTCAAATACAGCAATGTTACTGTATGTCATTCTGACCCAGGATGTATTTGTTAGGTAAAATAAGGTATATTCTGGCCCAAATCACAATGTATGACTGTAATTAGGAAAAACATCAATACATTGAAAGATTAGTCCCACCAAAGAATAAAAAACAACAACTTTTTTTTTTATTTTTATCCAGGCTGGAGCTATAAGGGTCAGAATCTATACCTGACAGATCATGTGACCAAACAGGGGTAAAAATGAAACTTAATCCTATGACAAAACCAAATACATTTTTGGAAAGGCCTTGACCTGTAGATTAACATAAGACAGAATGAAGCTCATACATGCCTCCTGCTTTGAAATAATGACCATTGAACCTTGACCTTGATGCATTTTTAAAGGCTTATAATTCTGCGATAAAAGGGACTATAGACATGAAACCAACTGTTATGGAAAGCTCTTGATCTAATGTATCATGGCAGAGTAGTCGTCACTAGGTGGCACTATAATATAAGAGTAAAACATGGTTAAAATTAATTTTCACACATTTAACAATTATATATTTGAAATATATTTACACAAATGTGTGTATCATGCCCTTAAACTACTATGTGCACTCTTATTTTAGTATTACATCCTCCATTTCTGTGAAAAAAATAATATTTGTTTAGAACTACATTTCCCTAGAGTCATGCTATACAGCTTTATGCTAATCAGCGCCATATTTGTAGTCACATTGGTTTGGGTTAACCCTAACATATAAAAACGTTTTAAAAAACATATATCAATTGAATATATCTATTATGTAGTGCATCTCAACTACATTTTATAGAGATGATGTATGTTAAGGAATTGTAAATATGTTTGTTTATTTAGGATAGTTTATTTAACGTCATGTAACTGACTGATGTGATTCACAGTGATTCAACATAAGTTGTAAATGTACCTGTGTACGGTTTATTTTAATATTTACCGTTCAAAAGCAAAATATATTTAACAGTTTACTTCCACGTCCATAGCAACAATAATCAATGACCACACATCCGCGATCGGTAGTACAATATCCGTGGTGCTCACACGGAATTTACTACTTTCCGTGTTGGTGCCACGGAAAATAGTGGTGAGAGGTCGTGGGCATTTCACGGATTTTTGTGAGATCAGCATCTGGATCTGGTTTGTTGTGGTTCCCAAGAACCAGAACCAAGCAAGGTGAGGCAGCGTTCAGTTATTCTGCTCCTCACCGGTGGAACAAACTTCCTGTAGACCTGAGGTCTGCCTGCAACTGTCAGCTCCTTTAAATCAGGGTTAAAAACATTACTGTTTACTGAATCGTACTCCTAAATTAAATACTTACCTGCTGTACTCTACTGCCCTTTGCTTCATGGTTTGGAAATGCGTCCCTTAACAACAAAAACTGCTTAAACCAAATTGTGAAATGGTCGAGCAAGCTGATTGGTGAGTCTCAGCTTCAGCCAGAATCCCTGTTTTCTAAACAGTTACAGAGGAGAGCTGGCTCCATTTTAAAAGACAACTCCCACCCTCTTAAATGTGAGTTTCAGCTGCTCCCATCAGGTCGGAGGTTCAGGGTACCTGCTGGCAAAACGAAACGTTACAGAAATAGCTTTGTACCAGCAGCCATCAGTGCCATTAATAAGTGAGGGAACTGCAACATAACTTTGTATTTATGTTTTGTATTGTTTCCTTTATCTTGTTTTTATGAAAAGGCACATTTTTTATCCTTTTGCTTGGTTTTAATATTTTAGTGGTTTTTTTTTTCTACTGATGTTTTAACTTATTTTGATTCCTATCTTGGGGCCGTCCTTCTTGTTCTTTGTTCTTTTAGCCAAAGCTGTTGTCACTTTATCTTATCCTGTGTTGTTGAGTGTATGGTTTTGGATTGTATGAGGAGGCACTCACTGTGAACCAAATTTACCCAAGGGTACTATAATAAATCTATCTATCTATCTATCTATCTATCTATCTATCTATCTATCTATCTATCTATCTATCTATCTATCTTACTTTTTAAACAACTTGCGCTTTTTATTATTAGACCTCTTTTCCTATTATTTTATTTCATTTTATTTGTTATTTAAGTGTATTCTTGAATTAAATACTTATGATTTTTGAAAACCTAATAAGTTATGGATAACCCCTGAATGCAGGCATTGTGACGAATAGAATTGTCAAATTGGTTTGATTCACCGTACAAATTGTTACAGATTACTTTGTAATACTGTATTTGACCCGGTCTTTGTACGTTTTGATCGTATAGAAACGTAATTCTTGCCATTTTAAGAATGAGATGTACCTGCTGTACTCTACTGCCCTTACTTTTTAACAACTTGCGCTTTTTATTATTTTACCTCTTTCTTATCATTTTATTTGTTATTTATGTTTTAATTGTGTCTTGCCGCTTTTAATGTTGATTTAAACCCTTTGAATTACCTTGTGCTCTTGGCCTCGGCGCTGATGGACGGACGGTTGTGGGATCTGCCGTACACCAACCACCTCACAACAACTACTCTCAAGTTTTTATTACCATTAAGTATTGAGACCTCCTTGAGGGAAAAATCTCAAATCATGGGAACAAAGTGGTAATAAAACATGAATCAAACATCCTTCATCTCATTCTGAACAAGGTAGCTTTGATAATGTGATTCTAATGTCCAAAAAAGTGATTTTCATCCACTCTGACTCCTGACGTAGAGCTGAAGCAGGTCTCCCACGTCGCCTCATACTTAACACAAGTGACTTCTTTCTGTTAAAATGACAACTTGATTCTCATCAGTTTGCGTGCTTCACTCTCTTGTGATTTACACTTATAATATTGCCACTTTAATCTCATGAACTGCATCTTTATTCTCTTAAAATGTCATTATAACTTTAGCTGTTTAATTACAACTGTGTCCTTAAAACAGAGACTTTGTTCTTATGCTGTACCAAGACTTTCATATTTTTTCATTAAAAAATACTTTTCCCCATAATATCAAAGCTTTTTTCCTGTAAATGTTGCACTGCCATCTCGTGAACTATCAACTGTTTTAAGATGTTTGCTTTATTATTTATTATTAAACTAGGATGTTTTTACTCCTTACTGAAACTTTACAATACGGCAGCGTTTTTCTTGTTTCTTGCGTTATTGGACCCGCAGCTTCTGCACCGACAAACGCTAAACATTTTGCAGAAAGCAGGGCCACACAAGTCCATCTTGAGCTTTACTGTCTCCCCTACATGTTTCTAATGTGCTTATTTTCCTCTGTGGAATGAAATAAGACTCAAACTTGGACTTTTTTTGTTTCTGTAATCAGAAAAGATACTTTGAAATTAATTTGCAAGTAATTCAGCTGTTGCAACATACAGCACTGTTTAATGTAGGAATGTCATCTGTTTTTACTGTGTATAAATCAGAGGTCAGTTAAGGGAAAGCAGATTATTAACTAACAAACCACTGTTAATTTACTGCAATCAGTCATGTAATGATCATAAACAACTGACACAAAGGTCTCATGGATTGGGGTTGGGGGTGCAGGGGGGGGCAAGGCACCAAATTATTTAGCCGACATCCTGCTGCTCAAAAACCATAAATATGTTAAACAAATCATTGAAAAACTAAAAAGCATGACTGGACCCACGTCATGGTAGTACAGGGCTGTGGACGAGGGCTGAGTCTCGTCTGCGATGCTTCTAACAGGGACTTACCAGTTTGCAGCATCTTCAATGTGATTAAATCAAAAAGATCATAATTGCTAGCCACAAACAACTGCAGACATTTGGTGGCGAGACATCTGCACTACCAGGTTAAAGCTGCAAAATCATAAGCATTTTATTGACCAAAGACAGGAGGAACACAACTATATACAATGATAGATATTTCCCACACCCCCATGTCTAGAATTTAACAGTTAAAAAAAAAAAAAGAGAAATAAACATCTTTTTTAAAAAGGTCCTGGTGTTGTTTGACTCTATTCCCCAAATGCAGCAGGGTCACTGTCCACGAAAAGGTCCACAGTTCTGACTCGTCCAGTCACACTCCAGTATATAGTGACAGGAAGTAGATGTACAAAAGGAGAATGGGATATATGAGGAGGGGCTTCTTCGTTTTGAATTCATCCCCGACGAGGAGCGAGGCGGCGCTGTACGCAGCCCAGAACACGCCGAACAGCTGGAAGGAGAGAAGAGAGGAGAAGAGAGGAGTCACTGCAGGTTTCAGCTCAAAACCGGCTTGAGAAACGCGAAATTTTGCAAAATACCTAACTTAAATAAGTAACTTAAGTAACTTAAATAAATTCTTCAAGTTGGAAACTTTCTATGTAAGGGTGGGCAAAAAAAACAATATGGCAATCGATATTCAAAATTAAAATATTGATTTAAAAAACTTTTTTTTTTCCAAATATTAAATCATTTTTCAGACAAATGCAGTAGGACTGTATACATGGGCTTAAATAATATTGTTAGTGTTAATTTTATATTATAGGACTGTCTCAGAAAATTTGAATATTGTGATAAAGTCCTTTATTTTCTGTAATGCAAAAATGTCATACATTCTGGATTTATTACAAATCAACTGAAATATTGCAAGCCTTTTTATTTTTAATATGATCATGGCTTACAGCTTAAGAAAACTCAAATATCCTATCTCTAAAAATTAGAATATTCTGGGAATCTTAATCTTAAACTGTAAACCATAATCAGCAATATTAAAAATAATAAAAGGCTTGCAATATTTCAGTTGCATTACAGAAAATAAAGAACTTTATCACAATATTCTAATTTTCTGAGACAGTCTGTATGTAAATAATATGAAAAACATATGCAAATATGTTGTAACCTTGGCTTGTATAGTTACAATAAAACGGCAAGGATCATTTGAATTACATCATTTTGACTAAGTTTGCCATGAATTATTCTAATCTGATGTACATGCAAATCAGATTTTAAGAGGCATAAGGCCTTTTAATAATAATAATAATAATAATAATAATAATAATAATAATAATAATAATAATAATAATAATAATAATAATAATAATAATTTTATTTGTGAAGCACTTTTTATAAAATAATCTCAAAGTGCTACAGAAACCAGCAAACAAAATAAACAAAAAGGAATAAAATCAAGACACATAAAAACCAGAAGTAAAAGCATAAAAGCACAGAGACAATAAAAACATCTATAAAAGACCATGGAAAGACTTCCTGAACAAAAGGTTTTAAGCCCCTTTTTTAAAAGTGTCCACAGACTGAAAGTGTTCAGGGAGGGAGTTCCAGATGTGAGAGAGCGTTACAGTTTTCAAAAAAACTATTAACTATAAATATTGCAATATATCGCAAAATTTGGATATTGCAATATCATATCGTGACTGAAGTATCGTGATGGGTATCGTATCGCAGGGTCTTTGGCAAAAGCCACCCCTACTTCCATGGAAAAATGAGCAGATCGGTCAAAATAAACAGGAAATTTGCTAAATTGTAGGTTTGTCAAATATGGACATCAAATGTGGCTGAAACAAAATCTTTCAACAAAGTCTTGGTTAAAACCAAAAAGATTTCATGTAAATTAATTGACTTTCTATCCCCCGTCCATTCCTTCATCACCTGCTCAGATCATCCCTACAGCTCCTATGTCTTCCTGCTCTGCTCGTTTTATTATGGATTCCTCCAGAGGACACTTGAGAGTATCCCAGGATGCGTTTGGCATTAACAAGTGGCAGTAAAAGGGAAGGAGAAAGCTCATAACTGCTAGCAACAACTTTAAACACTACTTTTGTTGTAAAGCTGTTTTACATTGAGACTGGGGTTCCTCTAATTTCAAATTTATGGACAGTTTTAGAAGAATTACTCCGACATTTTTGGAGATGTGAGCGATTTTGCATGATTTTGGCTAAATGTGTTATGACAAAAAAAAAGTTTAAATATGATCAATCACAACAGATTAGATTTTTTTAATTCCAATGAAAAATGTGTTCAAATTGAAATATCTTTTAACCAGTTTAACCTTCCATGGAAAGTTGCTGTTCCACCCTTTTGCAACCTCAGCTATTAAGGGCCAATCCCAATACACCCCCTACTTTCTACCACTAGCCCTAAAAATGAAGCCACAAATTTTAGGGCCCTTGTAATCTTCCCTAGGGATTGGGACACCACTTGCTACGTCACTACGTGGTTTACGTTCGGGTACGTAAGCGACTGCGTTAGGGCTGGGCAATATATCGAGATTTTAATATATATCGATATATTTTCAAACGCGATATGGTACGAGACAATATCGTTTATATCGATTAAAAAAAAATAATCATAATTTTTATTTTATTTTTTTTATTATTTTGATATAGCTTATTTTGTGACAAATTAACTAGAATGTTTTATTTGAGATTTGCACAAATGTTTTGTTATTTGCACAACTGTCAACCTCAGTGGAAAAGTCTGCCTGTTACTGTCTACATTGTATTAATTGCACAGTGTATTTTAATTTAATTGTTATGCAGGAAAGGGATATTTGTTTTATTTTATTCAAGAAGCATTTTTATTCTATATATGCAGGCAGTTTATTTTTATTTCATTTGTTTTATACATTTTGATATTGTGCAGACCTCTGTTAAGAAAGGAACCTGTGTGACATTTGGCACGAGGCTTTGTATTAAAACTGACTGTTTTTTTAAGGGTTTGCCTCAGAAAAAAAATGAAGCTAACAGAGATGCTATGCTATAATGTTTTGGGGGAAACCCAAATTATGGCACAGAAAAAATATCGATATAAATCGAGTATCGTCATTCAGCTAGAAAATATCGAGATATGACTTTTGGTCCATATCGCCCAGCCCTACACTGCGTAGTTACGTTTGCACATACGTCACACCATATCAGGAAGCCCAGAGCTAAAAGCTGTTTTAATTTAAGCTGTAGCGCTGTTAATATATGCCACTTTATTAAGTTTTAATATTTTTTCAGGCGTAAAAGTAACCGTTAAGATCCCCAACCTGGGCTCAGTTTATCCAAATAACGCCTGTTAAGAAATTTGATCCGATGTTTTCGGGGATGAGAAGAGCCGCCGGCTCGGGAGCTGATTTATAGTTCCGCGTTACACCAACGCAGAGCCTACGGCGTAGGCTCTGCGTTGATGTAACGCGGGACCATAAATCAGCCTTTATTCTGGCGAGATCTGAAGATACAACGCAACAACGGGCAAGCGAGTGATTATGTACATTCACTGAGTGAATATTATGAAAGTAAAATATATATTTCTCGCTAGAAATGTAATCAAAACGCTTTTTTATGCAGAAACTAACTCAAAATATTGATTTTATTCACTAAAAAATAAGAAATGTCCACCATGTTTTTTTTTTTATTCAGTCTGCAAATGACGACGTAAAGCATTCTGGGAAATTTCTCTAGCCCTCGCTCAGCTAGTCAGCATCTGAAATCCCTCACTCTGAAGGGCTAGATTGATACACACTAGCCCTCGTTATGTCCACTAGCCCTACATGCAAAGAGGAATTGGGACACCACTACCCTCACGGTAACGCAGAAAATGTAGGGGTAGGGATGAAAAGTAGGACTAGAGGGGGGATTGGGACTGGCCCTAAGCATTTTAAAACGTTTTGACTGCTGTGAAACCAGTTCATGTGCTTTCCAAGCACAACGCAAACAATTCAGTCAGTCATTAATCCTGCTGGTTATGAAGTCATCTATAACTCCTCACTGCCATAACCAGCTCACCACTGAGTTTTCTTTCTTGCTATAGTACTTTAAAAATAAAAATAATATTTTAGAGGAGGAAGAACTTTTTATTTCTTTTTTTTTCCATCGAGAAAAAAGTTGACAAAAAGTCGAGAAATGTCGAGAATAATGTTGAAGTACAATTTTGAGAAAAAAGTCAAAATTTCATGAATAAAGTTGAAATGTTGAGAAAAAAGGTGAAATTGACTTTATTCCCGAAAATTTCAACTTTATTCTTGAAATTATATTTCAACATTAATCTCGACATTTCGACGTTTTTCTTGAAGTGCACAATAAAAAAATCTTCCCCTCTCAAATATTTTTTCTCCTGCATGGCCCTAATACTTTTCTGTATGATGCTCTAACAGAGGACCTAAAAAAAGAAATCAATAAACCGTTAATAGACAACGTGTATCTGACCAAATCTGAAGCTAAATTCTGTATTAATACTGTGTACTTATTAAAAACATATCTTCAATATCTTCCACAAGCCCCTCTGGCCTTTATGGTTATTTTAACGACTTGATGAGACTCACTTTGACGAGTGTAGAAACCAGCTCAAATCCTCCGATCACAACGAGCAGCGGGGCGATGACGATGAGAGGCAGAAGGGAGTATCCGATCACTCCCAGGACCTGACCGTAGGAAACCTGCTCCAGAGAAGAGAAGACACTTCAGAGTGTGTTTCTCCTCGCTGTGGGGGGGGGGACGGCGTGTCAGGAACACTCACCTCACCACCGAGGACGCGAGCCAGCAGGAAGATGGTTAAGGATCCAAATATCCAGATGGTGATTATCCAAGACACAACCTGGGAATGGAAAATACAATTAATGACTGATTCAATTCTGGTGGCTTGTTTGTTTTACTGTGACACAAAAACTTAGTTGATGAGGTTTCTGTGAGACAAGAAAGGTTTCTGGAACGTACCAAAGGCTTTTTCGTAAAAACTTTTTTTTTGTATTTCATAATTGCAACACATTCCAAAACAAGGTTGGTGCAGGATAATCTAGTTCTAATAAGGAGGTGTAAGGACAAAGACAGGACTGTCTCAGAAAATTAGAATATTGTGATAAAGTTCTTTATTTTCTGTAATGCAATTAATCCCTAGACCTTTTATCAATGCTCGTTTCTTGTATTTTATGGATTTTGCATGGACGGGCTCCCAGACCTCCACTGTTTCTGTTATGACTAACATTTCCTCTCCTTTTTCTTTGTTTTTTGTATACAGGACTGTCTCAAAAAATTAGAATATTGTGATAAAGTTCTTTATTTTCTGTAATGCAATTAAAAAAAAAAATGTCATACATTCTGGATTCATTACAAATCAACTGAAATATTACAAGCCTTTTATTATTTTAATATTGCTGATCATGGTTTACAGTTTAAGATTAAAATTCCCAGAATATTCTAATTTTTTGAGATAAGATATTTGAGTTTTCTTAAGCTGTAAGCCATGATCAGCAATATTAAAATAATAAAAGGCTTGCAATATTTCAGTTGATTTGTAATGAATCCAGATGTATGACATTTTTGTTTTTGTAATTGCATTACAGAAAATCACATTTTTTTCATTTTCTGAGACAGTCCTGTATGTTATTTCAAACTTGTGAAGTGACTGTAAAAAATGATTTAGAACAAAAGCAGTGTCCATTAAAGGATGAGACTTTAAAGAGAAAAGGACAAAGGACATTTTTCAAAACAAAGTTCCTCAGATAGGAAAGGGATTTGCTTATTTCTCCCTAGAAGTGAAAAGGCAACAAGTGTGCTATGCTATGAGGTTTTGTCAGAGCTCTTGTCAAAGCTCATTTCCACTTCTTTGATGGCAGCATCCACGCAGAAAAACTCGCTCTAAGTTTAGAGAACATATGCTGCCTTCAAGAACACATTTCAAGGTACGAGAATGAGACAAGTACATTTTCTTTTGGTGGTCCCGAGGTACGCGGGGACACGGTCTGAGTGGAGCTTGTTCTTGATCCTGCTCACCCTGAACTGTCCGTAGATGGAGATCATGGAGAAGAGCAGCACCACGGCCAGGGGGCCCCAGAAGTCTGGGTTGTCCCTGACCACCTGCCGGTTGTAGCCCAGCGACGGCATGGGCATCAGCACACAGCGGATCTTGTAGTAGATGTCCTTCAGATCGATGTCCAGCTCCTCCCTGATCACAGAGGAGACAGAGGAGACAGCAGCGTCAGGGCTGAGGGCTCGCACTGATGCACGGCAGCAGGAGAACACAGCAAACTACGGTGGCCCAGACCCGCCATTGCTGAAGATTAAAGAAACGCTGCAAATAAAAACAAACGCAGCTGCAAATAAAATAAACGCTTTGCAAATAAAATAAACGCTGCAAATAAAAACAAACGCTGATGCAAATAAAAGAAACGCTGCAAATATAAAGATACGCCGCTGCAAATAAAAAAAACGACGCAAATAAAAAAGCCACAACGGAAGTGAATTACCGGGGACTATTTTTGCTGATGCACCGGTGTTTTTTACGTAAGAGGAGAAGAAGAAGACGAAGATGTAAGTGAAAAGGAAGAATTAAGAAGAGCCAGGAATAAAAAGAACAACGAACGAGAAAATAAGTGAAAAGGTTAGTGTTCAACGTCGCTACGTGTAATTTTTAATCTGCAACACCGGTGCATCGGCAAAAATAGTCCCCGGTAATTCACTTCCATTGTGGCTTTTTTATTTGCGTCGTTTTTTTATTTTATTTGCAGCGGGGTTTATTTTATTTGCAGCGGCGTTTGTTTCTGTTTGCAGCGTTACTTTTATTTTCAGCAATGGCGGGTCTCGGCCACCGTAGCAATCACATCAACAGTATCACAGCAGCCGGGCTTGAGCTGAAGTCCAACCTGAGGGAGAACCGGTGTTCTGCAGTTCCCTGCACAATCAGCAAAAAACTTCTGCAAAAGCAGACATCTGTGAATCAAGGTTCAATCAGTTAAAATATTTCCATACTGATATTTTCCAAGGTTTTTTGCAACTCTATTCTCATTAAGTTGTTACTTTTTACTTTATTATTGTAAAACTGCAAAACCACCCTACCTATATTCCTAATTCATTCCAACTTCATCCTCAAAATACTGCACCTGTGACTTTTTTCTTGTAATATTGCAACATTACTCGCTTAAAATTATAACTTTTTCATAATATTGAGACATTTTGCAAAATTGTGATTTCTCCTGAAATTGCTAATTCACTCTTGAAATACTGCTATTGTTTTTTCCAAGTTCTTGTGCAGGCTGCAAACTTCCCGGACCGTGCACTTTGCGGGGCAGTATCAGCAGTTACCTGTGTCTGTATGTTTACCCCCAGACTAAATGCACATGTTTTACTCCCTAAAGTTTGTAGATTTGGGTGATGGGGACTCACAGAAGAGGCTTGCTCTCCTCACTGTCGTCCTCCTCCACCTCCAGCAGCCAGCCGTAGCCGCGCTGCCTCAGGAAGGTGGTGGCGTACGGGTCTCTGCCGCCGTCGCTGCTCATGTTCAGCTTCACGTCCGGGGTGCTGATGGTGCCGCTCAGTTCTACGGAGAAACATAGTGGCTTTTGGATTGTGCACAAAACTCATACACACAAATTCATTTGTAGTTATTCATACACTACAGTTGGTGTTTCACATGGTTCTGTACTTTTCACTCTTTATAAGCTTCCACTAGGTACCGTTATTAGGTAACACAGCATGAACTTTCCTTGTTGTGCAGATGCTCAGGTATATCCATCCATGGATGAGCTGTTAACAGCACTGGATTACAAACATCCCTTAATGACATCCAAGGTCTGGATAGTATTATCTTTACATCTAGATTTGCCATTTAATAAGACAAGTTTCTGCAACGGATGTCTTTCTTTCTCATAACCTCATTGAAATAGGAAACTTCTATCTCAGAGTGATGAATGCTGTGTGTATATGTATCTCTATTTATATAAAGATGCATAGATTCATACTAGTGTTAATGTTGTAATGTTCTGCACAATTGTTTTGACATGTCTGGAATTAATCAATAAATGAAGAAAATCTAGTCAGTGCAGTTGCTAATTCAAGACTTGGAGGCACTGGAGTAAAAAGTAAGGGAGGCCATGCACAAAATAATTCAACCAAAAACACCTGGAGTCAGTAGTGTGGTAGATGTTATCTAGAGTTCATGGACTGATGAAAGACACATGCATTGGAAGTTTGCTGCTCACAAGAAGCATCTGCTGATGGGAACCATGCCTCAAAAAAGGAGATCTCAGAGGACGAATTATCAAAAGTAGTTGATCTGCATAAGGTTGGAAAAAGATAAATAATCTCAAAGCATTTAGCCATCCATCAGTCCACAGAAACAAGAACTGTGTATAAGTGAAGACGACTAAGTACTGTGGTTACTACTCTTCCCAGAGGACTAGAAAGACAACGCAGAATCCTCAAGGAGGTTAAAACAAACAAACACGAGGAATAGAGGGAATGGGCATGACGTCACAGATGCGACTTCACAGCGGGTTACGCCCACTGAGTGTCAGAAAGACTGAGTGTCAGAAAGACTGAGTGTCAGTGTAAACTTTCAGTTTGAGCAACTGGAAAACATCTAAAATGGGAAAGAGCTGTTGTGCGATCGACTGTACTTATAGATTTAGCAAGAAATCAGAGTTATCGTTTTCTAGTGACGGAAAATAAGCTAAAGAGAGACAAATGGGTCGCTGCAATTCACAGAAACAACTGGAACTGGAACTGGGCACCGAAACGTGGATTTGCGGTTCCCATTTTGTATCAGATAATGTTGGATTTTTGGGTAGCTAACGTTAAACGGTCAAATCATAAAGTTCGGTGTCCTCATCACTTTAATTTCTACAACAAATCCTGCCTTGAGGTCGGATCAAGCGTCAGGACTTTTGTAAGCCTTCAAGCTTTGCTTCGTGTATTTCCCCGGCGTAGAAATTAAGTACATATAAATATCAGGAAACTGGATTGGTGGCCAAATATTAATGTCCATGGACCACTGGTTCTTGGTAACTGTACCAAATATTAATGTCCATGGACCACTGGTTCTTGGTAACTGTACCAAATATTAATGTCCATGGACCACTGGTTCTTGGTAACTGTACGGGTCACAGCTTAAGAAAACTCAAATATCCTATCTCGAAAAATTTGAATATTCTGGGAATCTTAAACTGTAAACCATAATCAGCAATATTAAAATAATAAAAGGCTTGCAATATTTCAGTTGATTTGTAATGAATCCAGAATGTATGACATTTTTTTTTTTTTCTTTTTTAAATTGCATTACAGAAAATAAAAGAACTTTATCACAATATTCTAATTTTCTGAGACAGTCCTGTATATGCAAACAAGTTAGAGGAAAAAAAAAAGTACAAAAAAAAGACAGTCCTGTAATGATGACTTTTAATTTTGGTGTCCACCCCAAGAATTGAAGTGGCCCCATGTGGCCCCTCCATGGAAACATGTATGGATCCCCCCCCCCCCCCCCCCCGGGTGAGTAAATAAAGGTGTGGGGGATGGCTGGACCAGCCCAACACTCTCCAGGAAACAGCCTGACAGGAACACCCAGAGCCGGGGCTGTCAGCCACGTAGACGCATGACAGCGAGTACACGGGCCTGCACCTGCCCTGCCCACATGAAACCTAACCAGACCCAACAACACATCATGTGAACATCATGTGAACATCATGTGAAAATTATGTGAACATCACACTCAGCTGAGTGTCTCACTCCTGCAGGCCTAGACGCTGCGTGGCGGCGTCAAGCCCCATTTATGCTTCTGCGTTAAAACGACGGGGTAGCCTACGGTATGGGGTGCGCGTCGCCGCGTACACTACGCCGTAGGTTACGCCGTGATTTAACGCAGAACCATAAATCAGGCCTTAGCAGTAGCATACCTTCAGCTTCAGAGGAAGAGACGAACGTGAAGTCTCCGTTGGTGGGAGAAAACTGCATGTTTGCCTTTATCCCGTCACTAACCTACTAACCACAGGAACGACATTCGCGTGAGCGGTCAGGAGAATACAGCAGCACACGGTAGTGTAGGTGGCATGGGTCGCAGCAGGATAGAAAGGTAAACTATCGCATCTTGTTGTCGTCCCGTGTGTCAGGGCGGCGCTGCGTTCACGGCCGCTGCTGGCCCTCGGACTCGGGAGCTCTGCTCACAGGACGAGTCCCGTGTGTCAGGGCAAAGATACTCTATACAGGATTATTTTAGGATTTTTTTTTATTTATTTATTTTTTTTTATCTTTTATTTTATTATTTTATGATTATTTTATTTTATTTTAGATTATAAAACGTCTCTGGTCAGGGCTGCGCTGCGGAGGAAGCCAGCCAGCCGAGCACCGGAAGCTGGGGCCGAGACACGTCCACGCTGCGTTCAGGGCCGTTGCTTGCCCTCTGACGCGGGAGCTCTACGTACATGTGTCCTCCCATGCGGTGTCAAGAGACAACCGCAGATAAAAATAAACCCCTGCAAAAAAAAAAAAAAAACAAACATCATAGGGCATCCATCCACCAATTTTCTATACCCATTTGACCCTTTAAAGGGTCACGGGGTCTGTCGAAGCCTATCCCAGCTCACACAGGCGAGAGGCAAAAATCATAACCGTAACAATATATTATTTTTGATAAATTATCTCGTGAAAGAATGCTTCCCAAAAATGCAACTTTAAGAGTTTTTAAGAGTATTAAGAGTTTTTATCTGCGTTGAATGTTTTCCTTCCTTTTCTTACTACATTTTATCTGGTCTCTTCTTTGCTACGAGCTGATATTTTATGATATTTTTGAGTACATTTTGAAAATTTCCCAACAAGCCACTTATAAATATTCTGAGAAATGCACATGAAATAATGCAAATTAATAGATAATGAGACTCTTTAAATTGGGATATAATTTATGCTTCGATGGAAAAGGATACAGTTGTGTTCTGACAGATTAAAACGTTAGCTGTATACACAGAGTAAGAACAAACCTGTCCATATTAATGAACATACGTGTGCAATAAAATACCTGGACCCAGAAGTATAAATCAGGGATAAACAGAGAAACCATCCATGTGTCTTTCCTTGCACAAAAATGAAGGAGATGCATGAAAGAAAAAATTATGTGCTTTGACAATCTTCACCCTTCATGCACTTTTTTCAAACCAGTACTAATACCACTAATGTAATAACAAAAATAACACTAATAACTTAACTTAAAATGTACAGTGATTGTTTCCATTGGATTGGTTATGAATCCAGAAGGCGGCAGGACTTCAACTTTAACCCTTTATTTCCACTAAGTAATAAAAATCCGCCTGGAATTTATTGTGTTATGATGGCTGTAAAAGTGTCTTAAAATGTGTTAGGACCAAGTCCTTTACCCCTTTTTTCAGAACCATTTCAACTTTCATTATCTGGAATCATTTACATTTCACAAAATGTAATGAGTGCTTAATAACACTTTACATGGAATAAAAACTAAAAAAACGGAAATAGATTTGAAAGGTTTTTAGTATGTAAAGCAGTGTTATATCACAGTTACAAGAAATTGGAGATGAAGGAACGCAAACTGAACATGTTCTGAAACTGTCCATTGAACATTGTAACTCTGGACTTTTTGAAATGGCCATTCCTGCTTTTTCAAAAGGTGCAAAAAAACGCTTTTTGTTATCAACAACATCAACATCAACAACTTCCTCTGTTTTCCAGGCTACTGGTTCTTCATCTGAGCTGTCAGATGAGCTGTCAGATGAGCTGTCAGGGTTCTCAGATGGAATTTGGGGGACTTGGGACTTTGCTTCCTCCATAGGCTGGGAGTCCACTGCAGCAGGAGGCCCCCTGAAAATGTAGACATAAGATATGAGATGTGATATATATATATATATATATATATATATATATATATATATATATATATATATATATATATATATATATATATATATATATATATATACATACACACACACACATATCTTTATACATTTATTTATATCTATATACATATCTATTTAGATATCAGTGATGTGATGTAAAAAACAATCTCTTTTAGATGAAAATAATTAGTGCACATCATATTGAGCAGAAAGGTATATAATGGGGGGTTACCCAAGTAAATTCAGTTTGAGAGCTTCAGCAATACAATGCAGAAGCAAAAAAGCAATAGTAGCCTAGTATCTATCCAACTCTGTATTTAGTATTACTATAACTCCTGCTGGGACACAATAAAAACGAATGATAAGAATTATTTCAAGGAAGTTGGAAGTTATCGTTTTAGCTTAGTCAATATCCACTCTATATGCACTGAAAAGAGTTTACTTACCTCTGCATGGTTGCTCATCCTCTGAATCCAAGTAGCGCCAAGGGACGCTCTTTCTTCTGTCTGGACGTGGCGCTAACACTAAACTAAACTAAACACAGATAAACAATGGAAAAACCACTCTAATTAACTAACTAACCAACTAACTAACTAATAAAACATACAAAATATACTCCTATACTATACTAAAATACTGCTAAATTATATATATATCTAATCGTTTTTCTTCTCCGTCTGTCACGTTACCGTAAAGTGTTGGAAAGTGTTGGAAAGCGCAACTTCTTGGCTTTAAAGGAGCCGTCTGTAAGAAATGTCCAAAACTGGTACTGCAGTCACTGCAGTTCAAAATATTGTTGAGCGGCGTGTACCCTCCCCCTCCTCCCCCCGACCAGAGGTTGCCAGGTAGGCTGCAGAATGCAGCAGGAACGTAGGCTAACATGGCTGCCATAATTAGAGCCGAGCTGGCAACCCGGATGCCGAAACAATACTGACTTGGTGATTGGGAGATAGGTGGAGGGTGGAGCTTCAGAAACAATACTGACTTGGTGATTGGGAGATAGGTGGAGGGTGGAGCTTCAGAAACAATACTGACTTGGTGATTGGGAGATAGGTGGAGGGTGGAGCTTCAGAAACAATACTGACTTGGTGATTGGGAGATAGGTGGAGGGTGGAGCTTCAGAAACAATACTGACTTGGTGATTGGGAGATAGGTGGAGGGTGGAGCTTCAGAAACAATACTGACTTGGTGATTGGGAGATAGGTGGAGGGTGGAGCTTCAGGCCAAAACAAAAAATGACAACATAAACATCAGTTGAGGGCTGCAACTCCTCTTTTTAAACTGGAATATCCTGGCTTGAGTGCTGTTGTCAGTGACATAAGTATTTGAAATGAACATGATTTTTAAATGTCTGTTAACATATCGGGGTCATTTTATGATTCGTTTTATTATTGCTCTTACATACAGCTCCTTTAATATTCCCTTGAAATGTCTTCTCTAGCATAAACTGGCGAGGAGTTACGGTAAATTGAATTGAGCCTGTTTTTTTCTATCATATATGATAGAATCGGTAATAAAGGTAAGATTCACACAAAAAAAGAGTGTTTTAATAGGATTTTCCACGACAGAGACCATAGAAGTGATTTGGAACATTCGAACTTTACTCACAACCAGGAGAATAAGGGACGTTTCAACATCCACGATTCTGCAAGTGGTCCAAGAGACCTTGAACCATTAGATGAGCTGCAGGAGTTTAAGGAAAAGCTGGAGATAAAGGATTTCTTTCTCGCTCAAGAAAAATACTTTAAGGAATCAGCAGAGAAACAGTCCCCTGTATATGAGAAAAAAATCAAAGACGCTGAAACTCGTTTGGAGGCTGAACGCCAGCTCACACGGGTCTGTAAAGAAGAACTCAATCAATGCGAAGGCATTATTGAGGATCTACTTCAGTCGTCCAAAACGCTTGAAGAAGACTGTGAGGTTAAGTCCAAGCAGGAAAAGGCCCATAAGTCGGTCCTTGATGAAATAGAAAAATTAAAAAAGCAACTGGAGGAAGAAACAAACTCAAATCTTGATCTGATATCTAAACTGGAGGCACAAGAAACATTGAACAATGAACTTAACCAAGACTTAGCTGCAAACGTGGGGGTGTCAGGCCCAGAAGAGGTCTCTGAGCTGAAAATGACCACTGAATCGCAATTGGTTTCTGAAGTTTCTGAACAAAAAGCCAAGAAGCGTAGACGCAGAAAAAAGAAAAGACCAGAGCAATCTGACGATGCTAATCGGGTCATCGAATACCTCCCTCAACCTGAAGATGGTGTTCCGACAGCAGACTTGATGATTGATGTAGAACTCACCGAAGAAAGTAACCAGCCTGAGGTCGGTGATAACTTGGCTGCAAAAGTGGGAGACCCTGAGCCAGAAGAGTTGTCCAAACCGGTACCAACCACTGAAACAGCATTGGTCTCAGAACAGGATGGGGTTGCTGAACAAAAAGCAAAGAAGCGTAGGCGCAGAAAGAAGAAGTCAGAAAAATCTGAGGATGTTAATCAGGTCATTGAATACCTACCTCAATCAGAAGATGGTATACCAACACCAAACTTGATGATTTTGCAAGAGTTGGCAATAAAAGTAGGAGTTTCAGAACCAGAGGGCGTCTCTGAGCTGGTGGGGGCCAATGAAAAGGAATTGGTCTCCAAACCAGAAGATATTTCTCAACTAAAAACAGAGCAAGCGTCACTAGCGGAGCCTGGACCCGAGAATAACAAGATGTTAGAACTGAAAACTGAAAAAAGTGACCAGTCTGAGGTCAGTGCTGCAAAAGTGGGAGACCCTGAGCCACAAGAGTTGTCCAAACCGGTACCAACCACTGAAACAGCATTGGTCTCTGAACAGGATGGGGTTGCTGGACCAAAAGCAAAGAGGCAGAGACCTAGAAGGAATAACGGGTCAGTAATTACTGAGAATTTGAAACAATTTGAAGTAATTGAAGAACTCCCTGAACCGAAGGATGCTGTTATAAACGAGGACACCAAAATGGTATATAATCCTTCACTGTGGAGAAGATTTAAGAAGTTCCTCACCCCGGCATGTCTGCGCCAGTACAAGCACAAGAACACAGTCCAAGATTGAGTGCAAAAGCAACCGGGTTGTCACCAAGTAAACAACAAAAACAAGATTGACAAAACAAAATTGAACAGTTCCAAAACCGAAGTCATACAAACTGGCACCCCTCACCAGGTCCAGTCATCACCCATAACCACCATCTCCTTCTCCGGTCAAGACATCCCCCTCTCTACCTCTGTTACCAACCTCGGTGTGAAGCTGGACCCACAACTCACCTTTGTAAACCACATCAAACATCTGTACAAAACTTGCTTCTTCCACATAAAGAACATATCTAAACTCCGCCCCTTCCTCACTTCCTCCGATGCAGAAAAACTCGTCCACGCCCTAATCTCCTCCAACTTCAATTCATTCAGAACTGTGCTGCCCGAACTCTCAGTGCTGTGTGGATGTCTGCTGTGTAGATGTCTGCCTGTGTAGATGTCTGCCTGTGTAGATGTCTGCTGTGTAGATGTCTGCCTGTGTAGATGTCTGCCTGTGTAGATGTCTGCCTGTGTAGATGTCTGCCTGTGTGGATGTCTGCCTGTGTAGATGTCTGCCTGTGTGGATGTCTGCCTGTGTAGATGTCTGCCTGTGTAGATGTCTGCCTGTGTAGATGTCTGCCTGTGTAGATGTCTGCTGTGTGGATGTCTGCCGTGTGGATGTCTGCCTGTGTGGATGTCTGCCTGTGTGGATGTCTGCTGTGTGGATGTCTGCTGTGTGGATGTCTGCCTGTGTGGATGTCTGCTGTGTGGATGTCTGCTGTGTGGATGTCTGCTGTGTGGATGTCTGCCTGTGTGGATGTCTGCTGTGTGGATGTCTGCTGTGTGGATGTCTGCTGTGTGGATGTCTGCCTGTGTGGATGTCTGCTGTGTGGATGTCTGCTGTGTGGATGTCTGCTGTGTGGATGTCTGCTGATGCTTCCACCTGCCTGTGTGTCTGCTGTGTGGATGTCTGCCTGTGTGGATGTCTGCTGTGTAGATGTCTGCGTGTGTGGATGTCTGCTTTGTAGATGTCTGCTGTGTGGATGTCTGCTGTGTTGATGTCTGCTTTGTAGATGTCTGCTTTGTAGATGTCTGCCTGTGTGGATGTCTGCCTGTGTGGATGTCTGCTGTGTGGATGTCTGCTGTGTGGATGTCTGCTTTGTAGATGTCTGCTGTGTGGATGTCTGCTGTGTAGATGTCTGCGTGTGTGGATGTCTGCTTTGTAGATGTCTGCCTGTGTGGATGTCTGCCTGTGTGGTGCTGATGTCCCTGACCCTCCAGTCTGGCCTTCGGCAGGAGGGTCCCCCCTTATGAGCCTGGTCCTGCTCAAGGTTTCTTCCCTCCTAACCCTGCATTCACACTGAAAGCGTGCACGCTATATATAGATATGTAGACTATATGGACTTTGTTCCCTCCAGTTCTGCAGCTTTAGCTCCGCCCACTGCAGCCGTCGACAGTACATGCAGTTTTCAGTGTGAATCCACCAAGCAGCGCGATGCAGGCGTCAGGACGTTTTTGACGCTTTCAGTGTGAATGTAGGGTAAAGGGGAGTTTTTCCTTGCCACTGTTTGGCTTAAGGTTTTTCTCCCACTAGGGGAGTTTTTACCTGCCATTGTTTATGTAATAATTGCTCGGGGGTTTATGTTCATGTTCTGGGTCTGTGGAAAGATCCTAGAGACAACTTTTGTTGTATATAAATAAAATTGAATTGAATTGAATTGAAGTCTTTCCCTGGTCTTTTATAGATGTTTGTATTGTCTCTGTGCTTTTATGCTTTAACTTCTGGTTTTTTATGTGTCTTGATTTAATTCCTTTTAGTTTATTTTGTTTGCTGGTATCTGTAGCACTTTGAGATTATTTTATGAAAAGTGCTTTACAAATAAAATGTATTATTATTATTCGATGAAGAGCATCGCAGAGGTTTATGTTCACTTTCAGTAAAAGTTTTGGGTTTCCTCCCATTATTAACTTTTACTTCAAGAAATCAGTCCATTCCTAATAAAGAATAAATAAAAGGAGTTAAAATCGAGATTTTTTTTCATCAATCTTTTCATCATACTGTGATTCTCGATTGGTGGGAAAGTGATACTGTATGTACAAATGATCTGCTCTATTGTGGCTTTTTTTTCTGAAATTATTCTTCTAAAAACTGGTCATGTACATGGAGAAATCATATTAAACATTATTGAATTATCATTATTGAAATGAAGAATACCCCTCCTTGAACCGCCACCTTACTGTCGTGGAGGGGTTTGTGTGCCCGAGTGATCCTAGGAGCTTATCATGAAGAAGAAAAGACCAACGTCGCCCGGATCGGCGTCACCGGGGCCCCTCCCTGGAGCTAGGCCTGGGGTTGGGGCTCGTTGGCGAGCGCCTGGTGGCCGGGTCTTTGCCCGTGGGACCCGGCCGGGCTCAGCCCGAAACAGCGACGTGGGCCCGCCTTCCTGTAGGCCCACCACCCGCAGGAAGGTCCATGGCAGGCCGGTGCAATGTGGGCTGGGTAGCAGTCGTGGCGGGGCCTCGACGACCCAATCCCCGGACTAAAACCCTCACAGTGGGGACATGGAATGTCACCTCGCTGGGGGGGAAGGAGCCGGAGCTTGTGCGTGAGGTTGAGAGATACCGCTAAACAGGGCCGGTTCTAGAAAATGATGACTAGGGGTGCATTTCAGATCAGAGGGGGTGCACATGCCTGGCACGTTATTCAACACTAAATTATGCATTTTCCCATAATTTCAAGCGGAATAATAGCAATATTTGAAGTGTATTTCACGTGCATTTTTGCAGCAATATTGCTGCAAAACAAAGAAAATGCTACATTTAGTCTGGCCTAACTCACCCATCAGACAATCTAGCAACAGAAAATAAAACAAACAAAAATAAATTTAACCATACATATACAAGACTGTCTCAGAAAATTAGAATATTGTGATAAAGTCCTTTATTTTCTGTAATGCATTCTGGATTCATTACAAATCAACTGAAATATTGCAAGCCTTTTATTATTTTAATATTGCTGATCATGGTTTACAGCTTAAGAAAACTCAAATATCCTATCTCAAAAAAGAATATTCTGGGAATCTTAATCTTAAACTGTAAACCATAATCAGCTATATTAAAATAATAAAAGGCTTGCAATATTTCAGTTGATTTGTAATGAATCCAGAATGTAATTTTTTTTTTTAATTGCATTACAGAAAAATAAAGGACTTTATCACAATATTCTAATTTTCTGAGACAGTCCTGTAAACTTGCTTGCGTCGTTGTGCTTGAACCACTTCCGAACATCCATCGTTACTTTGTGTTAACGGAGCAGCAGAGAGCAGCGTCTTGCTGGTGCAGGGAACTGCTGGAAGCAGATGAGTGACGGACAGTGGCTGATTTATGGTTCCGCGTTGCACCAACGCAGAATTTACGGCGTAAGATACGCGGTGACGCGAACGTATGGTGCGCGTCGCCGCGTATCCTACGCCGTAGGCTACGCGGTCGATTTAACGCGGAACCATAAATCAGGCTGACGCGTGCGCATTTGTCAGTTTTCTTTTCGTATTTTCAACTGAGCATGCAAACACATAAACTGAGGGTGCAATGCATGCTTTTGCACCCTCGTAGACCCGGGCCTGCCGCTAAAGATAGTTGGGCTCGCCTCCACACATAGCTTGGGCTCTGGAACCAGCTCCTTGAAGGGGGCTGGACCCTCCACTACTCTGGAGTTGCCCAGGGTGAGAGGTGACGGGCTGGTGTGGGCTTGGTTATAGCCCCTCAGCTCAGTCGCCATGTGTTGGAGTTCACCCCGGTGAACGAGAGGGTCGCTTCCCTGCGCCTTTGGGTCGGGAAAAGGTCTCTCATTGTTGTTTGTGCCTACGGGCCGAAAAGCAGTGCGGAGTACCCGGCCTTCTTGGAGTCCCTGGGAGGAGTACTGGATAGTGCTCCAACTGGGGACTCCATTGTTCTACTGGGGGACTTCAACGCTCACGTGGGCAATGACAGTGATACCTGGAGAGGCGTGATTGGGAGGAGCGGCCTCCCCGATCTGAACCCGAGCAGTGTTTTGTTGTTGGACTTCTGTGCTAGTCACAGTTTGTCCATAACGAACACCATGCCCAACCAGTCTACATGTGTTTTGTGGATCTGGAGAAGGCATTTGACCGTGTCCCTCGTGCCGTTCTGTGGGGGGTCAGTGAGTATGGAGTCCGGGGCCCTCTGTTTAAGGCTGTCCGGTCTCTGTATGATCGGAGCAGGAGTCTGGTTCGCATTGCCGGCAGTAAGTCAGACTTGTTCCCGGTGCATGTTGGACTCCGGCAGGGCCCTTTGTCACCGGTCCTGTTCATAATTTTTATGGACATTATTTCTAGGCGTAGCCTGGGGCCGGAGGGGATCTGGTTTGGGAACCTCAGGATTTCATCTCTGCTTTTTGCAGATGATGTTGTCCTGTTGGCTTCATCAGACCGGGACATTCAGCATGTGCTGGAGCGGTTTGAGGCCGAGTGCGACGCGGCAGGGATGAGAATCAGCACCTCCAAAACCGAGGCCATGGTCCTCTATCGGGAAAGGGTGGCGTGCCTTCTCCGGGTGGGTGGAGAAGTCCTGCCTCAGGTGGAGGAGTTCAAGTATCTCGGGGTCTTGTTCACGAGTGAGGGAACGATGGAGCGTGAGATTGACAGACGGATCGGTGCAGCGTCCGCAGTTATGCGGTCGATGGACCGGACCGTCGTGGTGAAGAAAGAGCTGAGTCGAAAGGCGAAGCTCTCGATTTACCGGTCAATCTACGCACCTACCCTCACCTATGGTCATGAACTTTGGGTAGTGACCGAAAGGACAAGATCGCGGATACAAGCGGCCGAGATGAGTTTCCTCCGCAGGGTGGCTGGACGCTCCCTTAGAGATAGGGTGAGGAGTTCGGACACCCGGGAGGAGCTCGGAGTCGAGCCGCTGCTCCTTCACATTGAGAGGAGTCAGCTGAGGTGGCTTGGACATCTGTACCGGATCCTCCTGGACGCCTCCCTAGGGGGGAGTTCCAGGCATGTCCCTCCTCCCTAGGGAGGTGTTCCAGGCATGTCCCTCCTCCCTAGGGAGGTATTCCAGGCATGTCCCTCCTCCCTAGGGAGGTGTTCCAGGCATGTTCCACCGGGAGGAGACCCCGGGGAAGACCCAGGACACGCTGGAGAGACTATGTCTCTCGGCTGGCCTGGGAACGTCTCGGACTCCCCTGGAAGAGCTGGAGGAAGAGCTGGAGGAAGGGCTGGAGGAAGTGTCTGGGGTGAAGGAAGTCTGGGCATCTCTGCTGAGGCTGCTGCCCCCGCGACCAGGGAACGGTTAAGCGGAAGAAGATGAGTGAGTGAGTGAGTAAAATCGAGTTTTTTTTCATCAATCTTTTCATCATACTGTGATTCTCGATTGGTGGGAAAGTGATACTGTATGTACAAATTATCTGCCCTATTGTGGCTTTTTTTTCTGAAATTATTCTTCTAAAAACTGGTCATGTACATGGAGAAATCATGTTCAACATTATTGAATTATCATTATTGAAATGAAGAATATTTCAACAAATACTTGAAAGGAATTAAATAATTTTAGTGTCTATTGGATAAAGGCGTCATCCAGAGGTCCTACGTTTGCGTCTTTTCCAGGTTGCAAACTTTGCATCGCCTATACTCAGTACTGGAATTGATGGGGAATGAGGGGGGATGAGGGGGGATGGAATCCCCCCCTGAAATAAAAACGGTCCAAATCATCCCCCCTGTAAAACTGCCATCCCTCCTTTCCATCCTTTATGTCATTTCATCAATGAATGTGGTTTTACTGCTATTTCAACATTTAGAGTCATCACCAGAAAAATAACACCAGAAAATTAACTTATTTGACAATTTTCACCTGTTTCAAGTAAATTTTCACTTGAAATAAGTAGGAAAATCTGCCAGTGAGAAAATTACAATATATATATATATATACATATATATATATATATATATATATACATATATATATATATATATATATATATATATATATATATATATATATATATATATATATATATATATATATATTCCTGCAGTATTTCTGCAGGTGTTTTGGTCAGTGCTATTATTTGTAATATATTATATTATTTGTAATCAGCACAAATTATCTGTCCTCATATGATAAAATCCACCATCCTCCCTGATTTTTTTTTTACAACTCAAGTACTGTATATATATATATATATATATATATATATATATATATATATATATATATATATATATATATATATATGTATATATGTATATATGTATATATATATATATATATATATATATATATATATATATATATATATATATATATATATATATATATATATATATATACACATACACAGTATATAATATAAATAAATGAATATTTATTAAAAATGGTTATTGCTGCAAACTATGATAACTATACATTGCTTGAATGGAAGAATAGCTGCAGTTTTGCTGTAGCTAATGGGGATCCAAATAAAACCCCATAAATAACCAGAACCGCTCACATTTGAGATATTTTGGTAGGGGGAGATTAGTTAAAAAGCAAATGTTGCATTACTGCCACCAAGCCGCGTGGAGGCAAGAGGGATTTTCTTTACTTCCGTACTTCCGTTGACCCCGCCCACTGTCTCTTCTGTTAACCAATAGCAGCCGCTCTTACTAAATCCCCTTTTTTACCGCTTCCGTACTTCCGTTGACCCCGCCCATAGACATAAACGTATCCGCCCTGAGCCGTACGTCAACGACGCCGCCATGTGGCTGTGCTGTTCCCAGTTGGATTTTTCAACTGGAACGCCCCTCGAAGTGGGATTTCCCACTGGGAAAGTGGGAGAGTCTTCACCACCCCCGAGTTCACGTTCCAAGATGGCTGCCCCGGTTGTAAACAGTAGAAGAGAGCTCTGTAAAAATTCGTATCACTTCATTCTAGTTTTGGTCACACTAAATCAGTCGTATACAAGTATTGTTTGGCATATATATGCTGCTATAGTGTAAGTTACATTTTTCATGTGGTATATGCGAACTACAAACTTGTTTACCTACTTTGTAACTGGAACGCTGATAACTCGGCTGTGACGTTATTCCCAGTTCCGAGTTCCGACTTCCGAGGTAAATGGAACGCAGCAAGTAAATTGACTTATTTTCATAAAGCGCCTTTCTACAAAGAAATGTACGTTTTATGTCTCATTTATTCATTCACACACGCACTAATATACTTGGGAAACATTTATGCACCAAATATAATATATTTAATTTTCTCAGAAGGCAACAATAAGAACTTTCCCACATAGGAGTAATTCATGTTATATAGAGAACAAGGTAGTGCCGAAAAACAATATATATCCCCCCTCACAAAAATAAGAATGTTATTTGTTGTCTGAAAAATGGTTCAAATGTTATTTTGTTGTCTGAAAAATGGTTCAAATGTTATTTTATCGTCTGAAAAATGTTTCAAATGTTATTTTATTGTCTGAAAAATTGTTCAAATATGTTATTTTGTTACTTGAAAATTTTTAAATAGGTTTTGTTGAGGAGAAAATATGTTTCTCTATTTTTCTTATTTTTGTGAGGGGGGATATATATTGTTTTTCGGCATTACCTTGTTCTCTATAGCTGATATAACATGAATTACTCCTATGTGGGATCAATAAAGTTCTTATTTTTGCCATCTGTGAAAATTAAATATATTATATTTGGTGCCTAACTGTGTCCCAAGTATATTAGTGCTTGTGTGAATGAATAAATGAGACGTAAAACGTAAATTTCTTTGTAGAAAGGCGTTTATGAAAATAAGTCCATTCACTTGTATTAGTTTACAGCGCAGTCTTGCCACATCCAATATGGCGGCGACGTTGACGTATCGCAGCAGCTCCATGGGAGGATACATGTCTATGACCCCGCCCACTGTCTCCTCCTGTAACCAATAGCAGCCGCTCTTACTAAATCCCCTCTCTTACCGCGAAAACCGAACCTTAGTTTTTCGCTCCCAAGCGGTCTAAATTTGCGGATACTAGCAACAGAAAGGTACGTTTGACTTTTAATATTTGCATAGTTCAACAATTGTGTTTCGGGGACTGCCCTGACTACAGAGGTGGTGTATTTGTTGGTGTAACTGACGCGGTAGAGCTGCTGTAATTATCCTCATCTGTTGTGCACTTGTTTCCAATAAAAGTGTAACTCGTCTGCTGCTCTGAACAAACTGTCTCCTTGATGAAATAATGGTTTTCAGCAAGAGAAGTGCGAAAAATCACATGTTAAAAGTGTCAACTTGAACGCTTTTTCGCAGACAAATAAACTTATACAACTGTGTGTGTGTGTCTGTGTGTGTGTGCGCGTGCGTGCGTGTGCGCGCGCGTGTCTGTATGTATGTATGTATGTATGTATGTATGTATGTATGTATGTATGTATGTATGAATGTGTGTTTGTGTGTGTGTATGTGTGTGTATATATATATATATATATATATATATATATATATATATATATATATATATATATATATATATATATATATATATATATATATAATGTACACACATATACACAGTATGCATGTGTGTATACGTGTATTTATGTGCTTATATATACTCCCCCCTGTAAAACTGCCATCCCCCCTTTCCATCCCTTATGTAATTTCATCAATGAATGTGGTTTAGTTTAGTTTAGTTTATTTTAGTCATTTACATTTTAAGATGTTTGCATATACACACTGTATATGTATACACAAATGTATAAATATATATATTATATATATGTACACATTTCCTTTTTTTTTTTTTGAGGTATAGGCTGAAGCCTCATGGCTTATTTTGCCTATCCTTTTCAACAAAAGGCAGACTTCAGAGACAAAAAGATACTAATAAGAAGAAAACAAAACGAACGAACAAAACAAAGAAAATGAACAAAGAAGAGAAGAAAATAAATATGGTCACTCACGATTGGGGACAGCTGCAGGAGGAAAGTTGCATAATTTAGACAGTTTAATATGAAGATAATTTATATTAGTGTTCTATATTTATCTATTATTTTAGATTTAGAATTTTTTTTAAATTTGTAAATTGAGCTACTTTTTTTTAGTTCCTCATCCAGGCGGTTCCATAGTTTCACCCCTTCGACACTGATACACCTTGACATTTTTTTTGTTCTTGGCCATTTCTGCTCAAAAATGCCATAACCTCTTAGGTTGTGCCTGCTTTCCCTCACCTGGAACAACTCCAGGATACAGTGTGGGAGCATCTGGTTGTGTGCCTTGTACGTTGTTATTGCTGTCTTGAATTGGATTAAATCGTATAATTTTATGGTGTTTGGCCAGATGAAAAGTGGATTTGTTGGTGCTTAGTATTCAGCATGGTTGACAATTCTGATTGCTTTTTTTTGGAGTAGAAATATTGGATTTATATTTGTTTGATAGTTGTTCCCCCATATTTCCACATAGTTTTACTGCTATTTCAACATTTAGAGTCATCACCAGAAAAATAACTAATTTGACAATTTTCACCTGTTTCAAGTACATTTTCACTTGAAATAAGTAGAAAAATCTGCCAGTGGGACAAGATTTATCTTCTCATTACAAGCAAAAAAATCTTGTTCCACTGGCAGATTTTTCTACTTATTTCTACTTATGTGAAAATCTACTTGAAACAGGTGAAAATTGTTGTTTTTTCCAGTGATGAGTCTTGTTTTAAGTGTTATGAGATTTTTTTTACTAAAATGAGACATTTTAACTAGAAATAAGACAAATATTCTTGTTAAGATTGTGAGTTTTTGCAGGGATCCATGTTACTTATCCTGTGAAGGACAGAGTCATATTGATAAGTTCAGAAAAGTGTTTTTTATTGTTGTGTTTTGATGTATTTGATGTAAGCCCAGTGGATATTTAAAGCTTACAGAAGGCTGCATTTAACTGCTGCTATGTCATTCCTGCAGTATTTCTGCAGCTGTTTTGGTCACTGCTATTATTTGTAATATATTATATTATTTGTAATCAGCACAAATTATCTGTCCCCATATGATAAAATCCACCATCCCCCCTGATTTTTTTTTTTTACAACTCGAGTACTGTATATACTGAATGATATTTAGTAATGACGTGGAATATGCTGTATGTTTGTGTAGTGTGTACACTTATTTGTTTATACTCGGGCAACTTCTCATATGGATTTATTTATGTATTTTGTTTCATTCTCTCAAGTCTAAATGCACTAGTTTATAAAAGCTAACATTTTTTTTTCCTCCTTTCTTTTTTTCTTGTGAGAAGGGGTAGGTGTCATAAGCTTAGGCTTCAGTGGACCCCTTTTGGTCAAAAGCTTGTTTTTAAAACATTCAAGGCCTGTTTAAAATAGGTATTAGATGCCATTATAGGTCCCCTTTAAGATTCAGAATAGATTATCTCAATTCGATTCCGATATTGATTTGGGTTAGTGTTATTAAAACTGTTTTTGACCTGTTGCATGAATGATATGCCTGTGTAGTTATGAAACATATTAATACGAGTATTATATTGAGATTAAACAGCAAGTATTGCAGTTAATGATGCTGTAAGGACCAATCACCTCCCAGAATGCTGATAGAACTGCTTTAGGAAACATCGTGTCAATCAGAATTACCTAACAGATCCACAGTCGTATGAAATCGGTTTTATTTTTTCCCACATTCCATTTTTATTTTTTCCATTTTCGTACTATTTCGGTTTTTAATTTTTGAGAATTTGGTTTTTCGAATTTCATGCAAATGTAACCCCAAGACAATATATAAAGTAATGAAATATATACAATTTATGCAATTATAACTGAAAACTTTAATGTTTTCATCCCTTTAAACATATTTAAAGGCAAAAACATGGCAGCAGTTTTTCTCCTGTCCAACAAAACATTCCTTTTTTTGGGCATAAACAAAAAAATACCAAAAGTTGTAATGTTATGATGGAAAAAAAAAATCGATCTTTAGACATACAAATCGATTTTTAGGAATTAATATGAGAATCGATATAGAATCGGAAAATCAATTTTTTCAGCACAGGCCTAACTACAACCTTTATTTCTTGCATTTCATTTGTTTAATTCTTTTTAACTTATGTGTGACTGTCTTTTAAACTATTTTACTTGTTAATGCATTTAACATCTTTTTATGTGACTACCATAGACATGAAAAGTGTTTTTACAAATACACTTGCCTCGGTTTGACGTTGTATTTGCCTAATACTGAGGGCCGCTGATCAGATGATTTAAAAACGAACTTTTCAGTGCGTATGCATGTGTGATTTCTTTAGATTTAGAATCGTGTGGTCCAGCTCAGCTGCTGATCATGGGGATCTCCGGACTGCTGCAGTTCATCAAGGATGCAGGCGAGCCCGTCAACGTGAAGAAATACAAGGGTCAAACGGTGGCGGTGGACACCTACTGCTGGCTGCACAAAGGAGCGTTCTCCTGCGCCGACAAGCTCGCCAAAGGGGAACCAACTGATCAGTGAGCAGTTCTGTAGTTTCCAAGGAAGGACACAAATATGCAGAAACCTGCTGGCTCTAATATTCCGATGTCCTGTCTGTCTCCTTGCATGTCCTGTCTAGGTACGTGTGGTACTGTATGAAGTTTGTGGACATGCTGCTGAACTTCGGCATCAAACCAGTCCTGGTGTTTGACGGACGTAATCTACCTTCCAAACAGGAGGTGGAAAAGGCTCGTAGAGAGTGAGTATGAGGGGGTGGAGGTCTGGGTGATGTGGTGTGGTGCACTCTTTGCATCTTGGTTGAGCCTGGGACTAATCTAATGGCACTTTTCCACTAGTACCTACTCAGCCCGACTCAACTCGGTTTGGTTCTTTTCCCACTTTTGCCGAGTAGATACTTTTCTGTATCTATTCTGCCGAGGTTCTAAGCAGCTGAGTCGGCTGTATCTGACATCATCACACTACAGGCCACCGATTGGTCGGGGGGTTGGAGTCAGACGTCTGAGTCAGGAGGAGGAAATCAGAGAAAGAGACTCTGACGGATTCTTGTTCATTTTATTCAACCAGCAATGGCAGCAAAAGTCTGTTTCATGATCCAACTCTGAGGGTCAGATGTTCATAAACCTGGTGCTGAGGAGAGAATTAAAAAGGGATCTAGACGGAGATAAGGAACGACCAGATCTACCAGGAGCTCTGTCTCTTCATAGCTGCTCACGACTCCAGCTGACTTTTCAGCAGCACAGAGACAAAACAAACCAAAATTAAAAAGCGTCGCCGCTTAAAGGTTCTCTCACTCTAATTTTTTAACTTTATATCGAATACAAGCCACAGACCCAGCAGCACATAGAGGACTGTCTCAGAAAATTAGAATATTGTGATAAAGTTCTTTATTTTCTGTAATGCAATTAAAAAAACAAAAGTGTCATACATTCTGGATTCATTACAAATCAACTGAAATATTGCAAGCCTTTTATTATTTTAATATTGCTGATTATGGTTTACAGCTTAAGATTAAGATTCTCAGAATATTCTAATTTTCTGAGACAGTCCTGTATATCATCTCCTCCACGTTCTACATCTTTAGTAATGTAATCTAATAGGTCACAGCAGCTTCCTCCAACCTCCTACTTCTGCTCCAGGTGCTGAATTGTAGTGGAAAAGAAACCAGACCAAGTTGAGTCGAGCTGAGATGAGTAGATCCAAGTAGGTGCTAGTGGAAAAGCGCCACTTGCATCTTGGTTGAAGCTGTGACTAATCTAAATGTGTCATGAATGAGCCCCATTGCATATTCAGTTTGACTCGTACACGTTTCAGGCGAAGGGAGTCCAACCTTCACAAAGGTCGGCAGCTGCTGCGAGAAGGGAAGCTGTCTGAGGCCAGAGACTGCTTCACCCGCTGCATCAACATCACCCCCGCCATGGCTCACAACCTCATCAAGGTGAGGACTTCTGTCATGGACGTCATCCAATCCCTCAGGGTTTAGATGGAGCTGCCTCACCGTGCTGCCATGTGTTGGTTTAACAGCCTGTCCTAACTGCACGCGAGCGTCCGACTATCGCGTCGCACTGCGTAGCATCGGACACTCTCTGTCCACACTGAAAGCGTTATGGGCCCCCGTTATTTTGATTGACAGCTGAAACTCGCTTTGTAGGCTGATTTATGGTTCAGCGTTACACTTACGCAGAGCCTACGCCGTAGGCTACGCGGCGACACGCACCGAATGATGTCTAAAGCCTGTATGTTAAGTAGGAATGGGCGATATTTTACCGTTCACGATAAACCGCCAAAAAAATTCCCCACGGTAAGAATTTGTCATCTCACGGTAAAAACGATAAATTCCCGTTGATGACGTTTTTGTGTAAAGCTGATTTATGGTTCTGTGTTAAATCCACGCACAATGTACGTGAAGGAAGGAAGGAAGGAAGGAAGGAAGGAAGGAAGGAAGGAAGGAAGGAAGGAAGGAAGGAAGGAAGGAAGGAAGGAAGGAAGGAAACAAGGAAAGAAGGAAGGACACAAGGAAAGAAGGAAGGAAGGAAGGAAGGGAGAAAAGAGGAAGGGAAGCAGGAAGGAGAGAGCAGGTGGAAAGAAGGAAGGAAGGGAAAAAAGAAGGAAGGAAGGAAGGAAGGAGGGACGGAAGGAAGGAAGGAAGGAAGGAAGGAAGGAAGGAAGGAAGGAAGGAAGGAAGGAAGGAAGGAAGGAAGGAAGGAAGGAAGGAAGGAAGGAAGGAAGGAAGGGAGGAAGGAAGGGAGAAAACAAGGAAAGGAGGAAGGAAGGGAGAAAAGAGGAAGGGAAGAAGGAAGGAGAGAGCAGGAGGAAAGAAGGAAGGAAGGGAAAAAAGAAGGAAGGAAGGAAATGAGCCTGAAAGAAAGAAAGAAAGAAAGAAAGAAAGAAAGAAAGAAAGAAAGAAAGAAAGAAAGAAAGAAAGAAAGAAAGAAAGAAAGAAAGAAAGAAAGAAAGAAAGAAAGAAAGAAAGAAAGAAAGAAAGAAAGAAAGAAAGAAAGAAAGAAAGAAAGAAAGAAAGAAAGAAAGAAGGATAAATTCCCGTTGATGACGTTTTTGTGTAACAAACATGGCGGATCTGAGAGCGAGATAGATTTATAGTTGAAAAGGTGGAGTTGAATTGGTATTTTTTTTATCGTCATTTTTATCGTTATCGGGATAAATGCCAGAAATTACCGTGATACATTTTTTAGTCCATACCGCCCATCCCTAATGTTAAGTAAATATAATAATATGTTAGTTAAGTTTGATTGACATACCCATAAGATTCTTCTTCTTTCTGCTCCCTTTTCATTCACAATTTATGAACATTTGTATTTGTATTTGTATTGAATAGTTTTTTATTTTTTGAACGAAATAAAGAATAAAATGAAATGAAAATGAAATACCACATGAGAAAGCATAAATGACCGAACCTGAGGACTCGCACCACCTACGGAAGAGTATTAGGGCCGGAGAAAAGCAGGAGAAAATATATTTGAGAGGGGAAGATTTTTTTTTTTTTATTGTGCACTTCGAGAAAAAAGTCAAAATGTCGAGATTAATGTTGAAGTACAATTTCAAGAAAAAAGTCAAAATGTTGAGGAGAAAAAAGTCGAAATGTCGAGAATAATGTTAAAGTACAATTTCGAGAAAAAAGTCGAAATGTTGAGGAAAAAAGGCGAAATTTCGTGAATAAAGTTGAAATGTTGAGAAAAAGGCAAAATCTTGAATTTATTCTTGAAATTATATTTCAACATTAATCTCGACATTTCGACTTTTTTCTCGACATTTTGACTTTTTTCTCGAAGTGCACAATAAAAAAAAATCTTCCCCTCTCAAAAATTTTTTCTCCTGCCTGGCCCTAATACTCTTCCGTACACCACCACACACCAAACTGATGGAAAAATGCTTTACATGCTTTTAAAATTTTTTTTTTTAATATCGTTCTGACCCAGACTGCGCGAGCGAGAGGTGTGGACTGTCTGGTGGCTCCGTACGAAGCCGACGCTCAGCTGGCCTTCCTCTCCAGGTCTGGTTTGGCTCAGGCCGTCATCACAGAGGACTCTGACCTGCTGGCATTCGGCTGCAAAACGGTATCTTTCCCTGTCCCCGGAGGTTTTATCTGTCCAGCTGCTGGGGGAAACGAACACAAAGTCAATCAAGTTTTCTCTGATGAATTTCTAGGTGATCCTCAAAATGGACAAACACGGCAACGGCCTAGAGATCGACCAGAGCAACCTGGGACGCTGCCACTCTCTGGGGAACGTCTTCACAGAGGACAAGTTCCGCTACATGTGCATCCTGGCCGGCTGCGACTACCTCGCCTCCCTGCACGGCATCGGCCTCGGCAAGGCCTGCAAGCTGCTGCGGCTCGCCAAAGACCCAGACATCCTCAAGGTGACTGCACAGAGACTCTCGCGTACGGTAGATGCCGCCTCCAGTACTCTGGAACCATCTCAGCCTGCAGGTGGACAGTAATCCCAGGTTTTTGGTGGGGGTTACGTTCCAAAAAGAACCTGTGATAAGTGACTGCGTTTCCATGCATCAATAACCCTTTTAAAACCCGAATATTAGCAATAACCTGAATTTGCACGGCCATGTAAACACCAATAACCCCTTTGAATAACCCAAATTTGCTCATATTGGGGTTTTTAAAAACCCCAATATGAGCCCTGGGTTACTCCTTTTAAAACCTGAATATTGGGTCATGTAATCACCAAACGGAAAATATCCCCATCAAACGGAACAGGAATTTGTTTTCTGCTCATGTTCTGTTCACAAGGAATCCTGGTCTTTTGAGTCCAGGAAGTTCTTCTAAACACGGAGAAACCAAGACCAGGAGGAGACTAATCACTTCATAAATGTAATGAAGGATATGAACATTTCTGCATTTGTAGACGCTAGAAAGTACCGGGATAGAAGATTTACAAGAAGGAGACAGAAAAGTTGCGCGAAGCAGCATTTGTTTTGAATTTGGATACAGGAAGAAGAAGCAGAAATGATGGGAATTGCGTCATGATGTTCTCCGTGCGTCACTGGTTTGATCCAGATATCCTGAATGATTAATTACCATGTAAACGGAATATTCTGAATGTTTCAGTAACCGGAATATTAGCAATAACCCGGATTTTGAATGCATGTAAACGTAGTCAATGAAATCTGCAAAGTAGAAACCTTTTTTTTTACAATTATTATACAAGGCTTCAAATTGCAGAGATCAGCCCCGCCCCACCGCGACCCGATTAATATGGATTTGAACGGGAGAAAATGAAAAACACAATAAGTAAAGTAGGATAAATTGTGACTGGTGCGTATTTCCCTGCTCTTCTGATGCTACTGCATCCTGACTCTGTAGCGTCTTTTTGTCCTAAAGCCGCGGTGCAGGAGTGTTTTTTCCAGAGAAGAACATAGTTATGGGTCGTTGTTGTCGCTCTTTTTTTCTTCTGGGCAAAAAGATTCTTCTAAACCGACATGCCACCATGGATTATATCTGAGACTGTAATGAACGATTCATCAAAGGTCCCGTTCTTGAGCTGCTGTTGAAGCTCATTGGTCGTTCTCAGCTTGTTGCTAAGCAACCAACGTTATTGACACAGGAAGTGAAGAAGCGGGGAGACTGTTTAGCCAATCAGAATGCAGAACACGATGCACAATGTAAATCCGTGAAGCAGCGAGACGTGAAAGGAGAACCGTTATCGCCGAGGATTACTGTACTTTACAAAGTCTTCTTTTTCCGCGTTTAATTTAAGGCTCTTTTAAAAAAGTGGGCCGGTCTGTGGGGCTCCAACCAGACGACTGGTGAACTGATATCCAGTCCTGAAACGTGTTGAAACTTTATCGGGTCCTACACTGAAGCCCAGTTTGCTCATCAGGGTTTGATTGTGGAAACAGGACACTCCTGTATGGGGATGGGAATCCAGAAGCGAGTTCTTGTTCAGTCATTTTTTGAGATAGGATATTTGAGTTTTCTTAAGCTGTAAGCCATGATCAGCAATATTAAAATAATAAATGACATTTTTGTTTTTGTAATTGCATTACAGAAAATTCAAGTGAGTTGGAACTGAAAGCCAATTAACCAAGAGACATAAGCCATTTCAAATTCATTATAGGGTGACAGTTTATGTAAATTATTTAGATTCTCAAATATCTCATTATCATTGTCAAATGAAATGCTTGCAATTTAATTCAGAGTTGGATATGTATATTTTGTATGTGTATATAGGTAAGTATACGCACACATACAGGACTGTCAGAAAATTATAATATTGTGATTTTTCTGTAGTGCAATTACAAAAACAAAAATGTCATACATTCTGGATTCATTACAAATCAACCGAAATATTGCAAGCCTTTTATTATTTTAATATTGCTGATCATGGCTTAAAGCTTAAGAAAAACTCAAATATCCTATCTCAAAAAATTAGAATATTCTGGGAATCTTAATCTTAAACTGTAAACCATAATCAGCAATATTAAAATAATAAAAGGCTTGCAATATTTCAGTTGATTTGTAATGAATCCAGAATGTATGACATTTTTGCATTACAGAAAATAAAGAACTTTATCACAATATTCTTATTTTCTGAGACAGTCCTGTATAGTATTTGCAGTTAGTCATGGGCATTACAAATGTTTGAAATGGCAGTAAAAGGGGCATTAAAAAGCATTAAATTAGATTTGCTGGTACCTGCAGAAACCTTGGTTTACATAGTTTATTACCACCATGTTGCCTCCATGTCAGGATGTTTATTGTGGGCCCTTGTCCTTGTCTGCCTGTCAGGTGATCAGAAAGATGGGCCAGTACCTGAAGATGAACCTGGTGGTCCCTGATCAATACATCGAGGGCTTCGTCAAAGCCAACAACACCTTCCTGTACCAGCTGGTGTTTGATCCCGTCAGGAGGAAGGTGGTCCCCCTCAACTCCTACCCAGGACACGTGGACCCGGCCACCCTCAGCTACGCTGGACTGTATCCTACCGTCCTCAGTCACCGCAGCTCACATTTGATGGAAACATATTTATTTTTCTATGTTTTATTTTCTGTTGTTACTCTGCAAAAACTCCAAAATCTTACCAGGAATATTTGTCTTATTTCTAGTTAAAATGTCTAATTTTTAGTCAAAAAAATCTCATGACACTTAAAACAAGAGTAATTACCAGAATAATAACTAATTTTCACCTGTTTCAAGTAAATTTTCACTTGAAATAAGTAGGAAAATCTGCCAGTGGAACAATAATTTTTTGGTTGTAATGAGAAGATAAATCTTGTTCCACTGGCAGATTTTTAGTAGCATTTTTAGTAGCACAATGAAAAATAACTTATTTGACAATTTTCACCTGTTTCAAGTAAATTTTCACTTGAAGTAGAAAAATCTGCCAGTGGGACAAGATTTATCTTCTCATAACAAGCAAAAAATTCTTGTTCCACTGGCAGATTTTTCTACTTATTTCAAGTGAAAATCTACTTGAAACAGGTGAAAATTGTTCTTTTTTCCAGTGATGAGTCTTGTTTTAAGTGTAATGAGATTTTTTTTTTAACTAAAAATGAGCCATTGTTGTTAAGATGTTGAGTTTTTGCAATGTAGATTGTCTGATGGGTGAGGTAGCCCAGACTAAATGTAGCATTTTCTTTGTTCTGCAGCGATATTGCTGCAAAAATGCACTTGAAAGACACTTTAAATATTATTGTTTGACTGGTATCATTCCACTTGAAATGACTGTCATGTTTAGTGATGGTTTTGAGCTGTATAGATAAAATTAGTTTGAATTTCTATGTTTTATTTTCAGGGTAAGAAACATCTGTGCTAGATTGTCTGATGGGTGAGGTAGCCCAGACTAAATGTAGCATTTTCTTTGTTCTGCAGCGATATTGCTGCAAAAATACACTTGAAAGACACTTTAAATATTATTGTTTGACTGGTATCATTCCACTTGAAATGACTGTCATGTTTAGTGATGGTTTTGAGCTGTATAGATAAAATTAGTTTGAATTTCTATGTTTTATTTTCAGGGTAAGAAACATCTGTGCTAGATTGTCTGATGGGTGAGGTAGCCCAGACTAAATGACAAATGTTCTTTGTTCTGCAGCAATATTGCTGCAATAAAGCATTTGAAATACACTTTAAATATTCTTGTTTTGCTAGTATCATTCCGCTTGAAATGATGGGAAAATGCATAATTGAGTGTTGAATAACGTGCCAGGCATGTGCACCCCCTCTGATCTGAGATGCACCGTAGTCATCATTTTCTAGAACCAGCCCTGATGAATTGTTGTCCTTGATGGTGACGGCCTCAGAAACCTGGGAGATGACAGAGGCCTGGAGATGGCCTTGGGAAACCTGGACCTCAACACCATGGAGAGGATAGACGACTTTTGTCCAGACAAACCCACTACAAAGGTGAACGATGACAGCCGACTAATGGCGCTTTTCCACTAGCACCTACTCAGTCCGACTCGACTCGTCTTGCCCTCGTTTCTTTTAGACACCCAGATCAGAAGTAGGAGGTTGGAGAAGCTGCTGTGACGTATTTGATTGTGTATCTAAATGAAGAAGACAACAACACTAAAGATGTAGAACCTGGAGGAGATGATAGATGTGCTGCTGGGTCTGTGGATTGTGTTTGATATCAAGTTAAAAAATGAGAGTAAGAGAAGCTTCAAGCGACAACGCTTTTTTTTTTTTGTTAGTTTGTCTCGGCGCTGCTGAAAAGTCAGCTGGAGCCGTGAGCAGCTATGAAGAGACAGAGCTCCTGGTAGATCTGGTCGTTCCTTATCTCCGTCTAGATCTTTTTAATTCTCTCCTCAGCACCAGGTTTATGAACATCTGACCCTCAGAGTTGGATCATGAAACAGACTTTTGCTGCCATTGCTGGTTGAATAAAATGAACAAGAATCCGTCAGTCTCTTTCTCTGATTTCCTCCTCCTGACTCAGACGTCTGACTCCAACCCCCCGACCAATCGGTGGCCTGTAGTGTGATGATGTCAGATACAGCCGACTCAGCAGCTTAGAACCTCGGCAGAATAGATGCAGAAAAGTATCTACTCGGCACGTTAGACCCCTAGTGGGAAAGAACCAAACCAAGTGGAGGCGAGCCGGGCCCAGCTGAGTAGGTACTAGTGGAAAAGCGCCATAACACATGCTACTTAACCTGAAGTTTCACTTTGAATGGCTGATTTTTGTCTTTTCAGCCGTTTAAACCTCGCAGCCAGAGCTGGAACAGCTCTCCAGCCTCCACTGGGCCCAGTATCTGGAGCAGAGGCTTCACCCCGACACCTACCAAGCCTCCCCAGTCTCCCCAGGCTGCAGGTTCTCCAGAGAGCCGTCCCTCCACCCAGGGGAAGGAGAGAGTGGTCGGCCTGGCCGGCCTGAGGCTGCTGCCCCGCAAAGAGCTGCAGGCCAAGAGGCCCAGAGAGGGTGAGCTGACTGTTTTACTACACATCCTCCTTCAGATAACCACCAAAATGGAAATGTTCTTTTTTTTTTAGCGCAACTTATACATGACTGTGACTGTGATAAAGTCCTTTATTTTCTGTAATGCAAAAATGTCATACATTCTGGATTCATTACAAATCAACTGAAATATTGCAAGCCTTTTATTATTTTAATATTGCTGATCATGGCTTACAGCTTAAGAAAACTCAAATATCTTATCTAAAAAAATTAGAATATTCTGGGAATCTAAATCTTAAACTGTAAACCATAATCAGCAATATTAAAATAATAAAAGGCTTGCAATATTTCAGTTGATTTGTAATGAATCCAGAATGTATGACATTTTGGTTTTTTTAATTGCATTACAGAAAATAAAGAACTTTATCACAATATTCTAATTTTCTGAGACAGTCCTGTATACAAAAAACAAAGAAAAAGGAGAGGAAATGTTAGTCATAACAGAAACAGTGGAGGTCTGGGAGCCCGTCCATGCAAAATCCATAAAATACAAGAAACGAGCATTGATAAAAGGTCTAGGGACGCCCCGATACCATTTTTTTCACACCGAGTGTACTTGGCGATGACTCAGAGTACCGATACAATACTTCTACCACAAAAATAACTAGGCTAAAAATGCAATGAATTGGAAGACAGGCTTAATTTGCAACAGATAAATTCAATAAATGAAACAAAATTTAAACAAAAAATAATCTTTCTGTGTAAATAGAAAGTCTCCACACTGGCACTGTCTTTACGTTTAAGAAAATATCAAACATGTAACATATCAATGAAACCTCATATCGCGGCTCGAGGGCGTGGAGAAGACGGAGAAATCCTTCGTCTTGTCCAACTGACAGTGGCTGCTCATCCAGCGCTACATATAGTAGCAGCAGCAGCAGCAGCAGCAGCAGCAGCAGCAGCAGCAGCAGCAGCAGCAGCAGCAGCAGCAGCAGCAGCAGCAGCAGCAGCAGCAGCAGCAGCAGCAGCAGCAGCAGCAGCAGCAGCAGCAGCAGCAGCAGCAGCAGCAGCAGCAGCAGCAGCAGCAGCAGCAGCAGCAGCAGCAGCAGCAGCAGCAGCAGCAGCAGCAGCAGCAGCAGCAGCAGCAGCAGCAGCAGCAGCAGCAGCAGCAGCAGCAGCAGCAGCAGCAGCAGCAGCAGCAGCAGCAGCAGCAGCAGCAGCAGCAGCAGCAGCAGCAGCAGCATATAAGGGTTAGAACCTCCGTTATTTGTCTGTTGCTTCTGCAGAACCTGAGCTAATGTTGTGTTCTTGCAGTAGCATCAGCAAACTCCGTATACTCAGCTTTATGATGCGTCTGGAGATGTTTTATCAAGTTGCTGGTATCAAACGACGTATTCTCCTTCCCTCCTCTTGACACCTTAGCAGCAGTATTATTATTCTTATTCTGAAATATGTCCAACTGCTGACGTCCCGCTGCATTAATTGTTGCTATCTTGCCTGAAACGGAGTTGCCAGTCTCATTCATGTATCACTCTCTTCTCATCACCACTGACTGCAGCTCAACATCTCCCCCTAGAGTCACTAACCAGTAACTACAACAACAATGAAGTATCGGTGCGTGGTATCTGTGAATTTTGCGAGTACATGAGAGCAGTATCGGCCCAATACCAGAATGGGTACCGGGGCATCCCTAAAAAGGTCAAATCACACATGAAAGTTGACAGAGCTCCTGTGTTTCTGAACCTTCTGCAGACTCCCGTGTATCTGACGAGGATGTTCTGCAGCAGTACTCCTCTTCTGAGCAGAAGCGGTCCAAGTCAGACCTTCAGCCAGACACGCCGGCGGTTAGCGTCCAGGCCCGGCCACGGAACCGCTTCGCCACGCTGCTGCAGAGGAGGAACCGGGAGCCGGAGGGAGACGGCCAGGCCGTCCACAGCAGGTGAGGAGCAGAACCCACACTCCTAACACGGCCATGCGCTAGGGATGGGTGGTATAGACAAAAGAATTTATCACGATAATTTCTGGCATTTATCCCGATAACGATAAAATTGACGATAAAAAAAATACCAATTCAACTCCATCTTTTTAACTATAAATCTATCACCACATTCAGTCTTTGGAGCCCCAAATCACTGCTCTAAAAGATACTAAAAAAACTACACTAATTAAATTGAATTAATAAAAACCAATTAAATTAGTACACCTGTACTGCAAAACTGTAATGACTCAAATGAAACAAGTTTGAAATGTAAGAACAGATTCAACATTTATTCAAACTGTATGGCTTAAACAGTGGGATAACAGTAAACAGCAAAAGTACCATTGTCCTTCAAGTTTTCTTAGCTTATAAATTCACAAAGTAGAAAAAAATACAACCGGATATAAATAAAGAAACAGGACAAATAAAAAACAATTCAATTGAAATAAAATGCAATCAGTGATGACCTCTTCTAATATAAATCTTCTAAATATGAATAAAATGTGCAAATTAACCTGTGGTTGGAACATGCCACAAATTAGATACTATTGCAATTTTTTTTTTGTAATAGTCAAACGTTATATCAAAATGTAACAACCATTTCCTTCTGTTTGGGTAACAAAATAGTGCAAAAGACAACATGATGAAGAACAAAAATATGTATCCATCCTTTGCACTCACTGTTTTTTTGCAGACTCTGCACATAATAGATGATGTTTGCTCCTCGTCTCTTTTTTAAATCCAAACCAGTTCCAGATAACGGAGCTGGAGCCTCGTTTAACAACGAGCTCCTCGCTCTCAGATCCGCCTTCAAACATGTTTGTTAAGGCTGAATTATGGGTCTGCGTTAAATCGCCGCAGAGCTACGGCGTCGGTTACGCGGCGACACGCACCGTACGTTGCGCGTCGCTGCGTACCCTACGCCGTAGCTCTGCGTCGATTTAACACAGAACCATAAATCAGCTTTACACAAAAACGTCATCAACAGGAATTTATCGTTTTTACCTCGAGATGACAAATTCTTACCGTGGGGAATTTTTTTTGACGGTATATCGTGAACGGTGAAATATCGCCCTTTCCTACTATGCGCTGTGTTAGTCCTCTGAAACTGATATTTCTCCCATCTACTGCAAAACAAATCTACCTACGGGTACTAATAAAGTCAACGTGAAGTTGAACAGTGAGCTGTGAAAGCAGCCTGAACTCTGCGTCCAGAGTCCCACCATGACTGATGTGCAGGTAGATGGTTCCTCTGCCCGTGTAGCTACTTCTCCCCCTCTGGTTGGACTCCTACATGCAGCAGTGTTGGTGATCAGCTGTTTTTGAGCGCGTGCATTAGGGCTGCAGCTATCTAATATTTTAGTAATCCAGTATTCTACTGAAAATTCCATCGATTAATCGAGTAATCGTATAAAACATATTTTTGTTTAAAGAGCAATTATAAATATACATAAGATGTTAGATGTTAATTGACATCACTAAGACTAAATTATATAATCCAGTAGGTTCATGGCTGTGCATTTAAAAACCCTGAACTTACACCAGTCGACCAAATTCACTGCCTTCACTTAAAAAACTAAGGAAATATTCTTATTTCTAATCTAAAAATGCCATTACACCTGATAACATACATAACTTAAAAGATTAGGTGTTTTTCCCACTTGTTTCAATTGAACTTTCATTTGTGTCAAGCACATTTTAAGTTCTAGTCCGGGCGAAATACGATGCTTTGAGCTGCAAAATTAAACGATTCCTCCAAATTCCTCCATCATTTTTTGTAATCCAATTACTTGAATTATTGGAGGAATCGTTTCAGCCCTAAATTCAGCCTTGAGTTGCTGTGAGCCTGAACCTGCAGCTCGTCAGCTCATCAGGAGGTTAAAGAGCGGGGCTGCCAGTTGTTCATTGCTGGTTGGTTTTGTTAACTCTGAGCTTTGTTGGTTTGTTTGTTAGTTTGCTGGTGGTTTTTTTTCTCCCTGTGATTTTTGAGTTATTTGTGAAGAAGTTCTGAGTTCCCTGTGAGGAAGGTTTTTTTGTTCCCTGTGGGAGTTTTTCTGTGTTTTTCTATTAAACTACGCCTCGTGTTGGCTAAAGTTTAACCCGGTTTGGTGTCGTGGGATTGGGTTCAGAGAACGTCCCATAACACTTTCTTTATTGTTGTAATCTGTGCTTTAAATAAATCTGGCATTGTTTATTATATTGTTGTTTATTATAAAACAGACATACATGAGAACAGGACCTTGAAAAAAGAATCGCATATTAAATCACAATCGCAATGAAAAAAAAATGGCAATTAGATTATTTTCAAAAATGGTTCAGTCCTAGTCCTCACGTGCTTGTTGTGATTCTCTCCTCCAGGTTCTTCAGCAGCTCCAGTCCAGCAGCCGCTCTGAGCAGAGAGGACAGTGTGATGGAGGCTCCACCAGCAGGTCCTGACGGTCCTGACGGTCCTGACTGTCCTGACGGTCCTGACCCCCCGTCCGTGGAGACCCCCAGCCCCCCTCCGTCCCCCAGCCCCCCTCCGTCCCCCAGCTCCACCAGCCGGGGCCTGAAGCTCTTCCAGTGGTCGGGGAGCCCCCCCCCCACCCAACAGTCAAAAACACTGACCTCCCTGAAGCAGTTCCAGTACAAGTCCAGCAGTTTCTCCTGCCCCCCCGGTGGGCGCTCGTCCCCCGACAGCAGATCAGAGGTGAAGGAAGACGTCTCCGACTGTCCCCCCTCCCAGGACAGCGCTTACTTCTCCCAGTCTCAGAGCGTCTCCACTTCCTTCCAGGAGGAGGAAGCTCCGTCCTTCAGCCCCCCCTCGTCCCTCCAGGATGACGGAGCAGCGGTACGTTCACGAAGAACTCCTCCACCTTTGCAAATGTCTTGAGAAAAACCTTTTCTAGTCACTCACCCTCAGTTTTAATGCCTTTCATGATTGTGCTCCATCAGGAGAGGAGTTTAAACACCAGTCTGGAGGTGGAGCCAGAGAGCCCTGGATACCCTGGAAAAGCTGGAAAAGCTGCTGGAAAAGCTGGCCCCCCGAGAGCAAAGGTGCGTTTAACCTAGACCTGGACCCAGACTTGCTACTAGGATGGGGGTTCCATTCAAATGTCAAGATTCCATTCTGATTCTTAAGATTCAGAATCAATTATCAAGATTTGATTCTATTCCAATATTGATTTGGGTTAGTGTTATTAAAACTTTTTTTTTCAGCTGTTGCATGAATGATATGACTGTAGTTCTGCAACATATTAATACTAGTATTATATTGAGATTCAACAGCAAGTATTGCAGCTAATGATGCTGTAAGGACCAATCAGCTCCCAGAATGCTGATAGAACTGCTTTAGGAAACATCATGGGTCAGAATTACCAAACAGATCCAGGGAGGAAACAGACGTATGAAATCGGTTTCATTTTTTATTTTCAAATTCCATTAAAAATGTTTCCATTTTCAGTCTATTTCGGTTTTAAATTTTTTGAGAATTTGGTTTTTACCATTTTATGCAAATGTAACCCCAAGACGGTATATAAAGTAATGAATTATAGACAATTTATGCAATTATAACTGAAAACGTTAATGTTTTCATACCTTTAAACATATTTAAAGGCAAAAACAGTTATTCTTGTGTCCAACAAAATATTTCTTTCTTTTGGGCATAAACAAAAAATTACCAAAAGTCGATCTTTAGACATACAAATCGATTTTTAGGAATTAATATGAGGATGGTTTAGAATCGGAAAATCGATATTTTTCCTCCCAACACAGGCCTAGAGTACGGAGTGAGCGCCTGGCCTGTGTTTTAATCCTTGGTCCCTCTGTGTCCAGGTGTCAGGGCTGTCCAAGCTGTCGTCCAGCAGTCGGAGCCGAGCAGTCAAGGCCCAAACGCTCGGTCCAGCCAGAGCCAGCGGGTTGAGGAAGAAATCTGTTGCTTCTGGGAAAAAGGGCTCCGCCCCAAACGACGAGAACAGCGCTGGAGTCCAGGCCACCATCAGCAGCCTCTGGAAGAACTTCAGCTTCAAGAAGTAGGAATGCTAAAGTCACTTCAACAACCTCAAAAATACTACTTTATTTTCATACTTTACTTTTGATCTTATTTGGGGATATTTTACTTCTTTCTTCCTCAACATTTGACTTTAATATGGTCCACAAAAGATTACTGAAACTGTGGAAATTAATATTTTTTCACATATGGATGCTGTTGCAAGTAGCTGAGCAGACACCAGGGGGCGCTCATGCCAAGAGGAAGGCAGTCGTTTCTGCTGGTGAAGCTGGAAAAACTCAGCAGTTTATTGAAAATATAGAAACTCTCAAAGAGGATAATGGACAAATATCAATTTAAATGCAACATGAAAAGAAAGGAAAAAAATAAATAAAAAATGGGGATTCTTGTAAGGAATACAAAAAACAAGGCGCTCTAAGAATTAAAAGGTGCATATGAATAACAAAATAAATTAAAGCTGCGATGAACGGGCCCTCGCACATGCAATTTTTACCAATAAAGGTCAGGGACTCAAAACCAAGTCTCATGACACCACCATGACTCTTTATGTCAAACCATTCAAACGTTATGGCAGAAAATAGGAACGATCACATATTGACCAATCAGAAGAAGGGGTGGGGCTAATTCAGGCCAATTATGGTCAAGAACTCAAGACCGAGTCCGATGACACCACCCACATGTCTTTATCACAACCCGTTCAAAAGTTATGGCAGAGAAATGAACTATCAAATATAGACCAATCAGATGAAGGGTGGGTGCGCTTTTTGGCGTCTAGCGTCGCCATGGTAACGCTTTTGACTGAGAAAAGTAATGCGCGTAGTCGCAGGATGGAGACGCACTTTTTTTTTTTTTTTTTTTTTCTCTCCCTTGTCTGCACACATATTAATGATTGATACCATGACGGTAGAAACCAAAAGCATACACACGTGCATTATTACTGTATTTAATATATATACATATATATACACATACATATGCGTACACATACATAAATATACACATACAAACCCAGTGATTTTTTTTTTTTTTTTTTTGTTTTTTTTTGGGCGGGGGTGACGACATCCACTGCCAATCCAGGAAGCAGGAACACATGGAAACACGCACTGGAAATCTGCAACAAAAAACCACAAACAAAACACCAAACCGGCACGGAGCCAACCAAAACAACAACAGCAATCGACCTAAATCTTGAGATCTGATCGCAGTCTGAGCTAAGCTACCGCTACCTAACCCCAAAAACTAGAGAGCCAGCATGCAGGTGAACAAGCCAGTGTGTGTGTGTGTGTGTGTGTGTGTGTGTGTGTGTGTGTGTGTGTGTGTGTGTGTGTGTGTGTGTGTGTGTGTGTGTGTGTGTGTGTGTGTGTGTGTGTGTGTGTGTGTGTGTGTGTGTGTGTGTGGCTGTGTATGTTTGTGTATATGCATGTGACTAAGTGTGTGTGTGTGTGTGTGTGTGTGTGTGTGTAATAAACCAAACAAAGCTCTACCTGAAGTGTATCTATAGTGGGGGAGGGGGGGGAAGCAACCCCGCCACCCGCGAGACCAGAGGCCGACACGGAAGAGCCCGGAACCCAGGCCACCGGCGACCCCACAGAGGGGAGAAGTAGGAGGGAGGCAACCCACCGCCTGCGAGGCCCCCCCCCCCCCGGCAGCGGCCAAGGGGGTCCGCGGGCGGGGCCCCCACGGCGCGGGAAGAAGCAGCCAGGGATCCCGCGGCAGCGGACCGCGACCCAGGCAACCCCCGGCCACCCGGTCCGGGCCGGACACGCGGCCAGGAGGCCCTCACCCTTCAGGCCAACGACCCCCACCCGGCAGGGGGCCAGCCTGCCCGGAGAGACAGACCCGCCCCGGCCGCCGACGCGGGCAGGCGCACCCGTCCCCCACGAAAGTGGTCCCCCCCGCCGCAGAGGCAGCGGGGGGGACCGGAGACGGGCCCGGAGAGAGGGAACCCCCCAACAAGGCGACACACGTGCAGGCCCGACAACGGAGGGCCCCAGACCCAGGCATCCCATTCATTCATCCACTCACCTATCCGATATCTATACTAATAATAATATGATATACTATACATAATAATAATAATAATAATAACCATCTTTGTATAATATAATATTGATAAATTATTGGAGACGCACATTTTGATGTATAACACACCTGGGTGCACGTTACGGTTCGGGCCGTACTTATTTTACTTGCATTTTTGTTCTACTCTTTTGAGACATGAAAAAAATCTTAAAGGGGACCTATTATGAAAAACAGGTTTTTTCTTGCTTTAACATATATAAAGTGGTCTCCCCTCAGCCTGCCAACTCAGAGAAGGAGGAAACAACCAAATTCTGCAGTGTCTGTACAGCGGCCCGGATGAGCCGTCCAGTGACGGGCGCGATTTACATCGGTTGTCCTCCGATGTGTGAAACCACGGCCACAACTAACTCCGCCCGCCGGAGCTTCCTCCATTTTTTCGTAGCGGTGTATCGCTTCATTCAGGCAGCCAATCAGCACAGAGCCTCATTATCATAGCCCCGCCCACTCAGAATCCTGCATAGATAATGAGGTTAGAGAATGGGAAGATAAAGACATGGATCAGAGGCTGAATTTCTCATTTATTTAGCAAAAACAATCAAAAGCTTGTTTTTAAGACAATTTTAGAAAAAATACTAGTTATTTGGGATTTTGTTGTTGTTTTTAAGCGTCAAAATGTCATGTGGTGCGACCGTCCGACCAGGACTCTTGTTTTGAAAACTTCTTTTGAAATCACTCAATCAATCTTCTTCTATCTGGCATGATTTCTGAAGTGTCTTGTAGTGTGTAAGATTGTAACACATTTGTATTTATATTTCCATCATAATATACAAACAAAGTTTGACTGATGTCCATTTTATGAAATATCATGTGGTGTGACTATTAAAAAAACAACCATTTTTGTATAATACTGAAGAGTTGAAAAAAAAAAGATGTTAAGGAAATTAATTTATTTTAATATGAATCATGGTTGCACCACATGACCTTTTTTAAGGCTAGTGCCAATTCATCTTGACAAATAACCTCTGAAATCACTTAATTTAAAATTTTAATATGAATTGATGTGTACACAACATTCTTAATGTTTGAACTACTGCAATAGATATTCTTTTTTTTATTATTTTAAAATTGACCTGTTGAAAATCCTTATTGGTCATTGACCCTTATGTTTTGTTTGTTCCGCAGAGATTCCCAGAAGATGAGTTCCTGTAAGAAGGAGCCCATGTCCCCGGTGAAGGACAACCTGCTGTCCCGCTGACGCCACCATGACCGTCCTCACCGTGTCTGAGGACAGTTCTGCACGCTGCAGCGTGTCTGAGGACAGTTCTGCACGCTGCAGCGTGTCTGAGGACAGTTCTGCACGCTGCAGCGTGTCCCGCGAGGCTTTTTAACATACCGTGTATGGCCACAGTTTCGCTTCATTCTGTACTTCTGACTGTGTAGTTTTAAATAAAACAACAGTTTTGTAATACTTGGCCTGGGGAATTATTATTGCACGTGAAGCTGTTTCTTCAACGTCAACAATGAAACGCATACACGTGTAATGAAAAATCCTTTTCTTTTGTTTTTTGAACTTTATTAAAATGACAATTACAATTGTTATCAAAACATTTTTGAACAATCCTTGACAGAGGGCTTTTCAGTTACATTTTTCAAGTTAGCACTTAAATGATTACATGTTTAAATATTCCTTCACTGGTGTCCATCTTTGCAGGAACAAGTCCATTCTCATCTGCAGCTCAGCTGTCATGTGCTCCATAACATATATCTGTTTCAGTCTTATCTTCTACTAAGTTCTTGTTGGTGAGAGTGTCTTCTTCCAATTCACAGTTACAGTCTTTCTTGCAATCATCAAGAATATGCATAGCATATATCTCTTGTCCCTACTTGTTACATTATCTGGGAATACTCCCAGTACAAATAGTATACGATCCATAGTTTTACAGTGTTCAATATCTTTTCAATCTCCTTCTTCACATCTCGCCAAAACCTTTCCAGTACTGAACAGTCCCAGAAGACGTTAATGATCCCCAATCAACCCACAGTTCCTCCAATAAAGAGGAGACACTGAATGTTTATAAAATGTCGAAAGTACTAGTGGGGTCCTGAAAAATCTGACTTTTGTTTTCCAGTTGAATTCTTTCCACATGTTACTGTTGATACCTGAATGGCAATTCAAACACACGTCCTCTATTATCACATTCATTTCAAGCTCCAATTTCTCCTTTACTTCAAGTGTATTATCAGACATATCACATGATATATTACCATAAATATGTGAGACATGATTCTTAGTTGGTAGGCATTTCTCAGTTACCATAATAAAGTCTCTTCCTGACAGCATCCCAGACCCGCAGAGTGTGTCTAATCCATACGTTGTCTATCTTGAGCTTGTTCTGCAAATTTTTACTCAAAAAGGGTAAGGCTCTCAGGTCAATCCCCTGCACTGAGTTCTGCTCTATTTGAATCCAGCTGATTGAAATGTCCTTGTCAGGTGACATTTACCCTCTAAACAAAACATTAACTTTGATTCTCCATGTTGTTTGGTTGTGGTGTAAATGATGTTTGTGGACAGTTTAACAGGAAACTAGCGTAGGTCGCTCCCTCCAGCAGAAATGATATTGATCTGTTTATTAAAGTGGTGGAAAAGGGCCGTAAGGGTGATGGTTTCACGGCCAGTTTTGACCAGAATGTTAGTTTAACTGAGGTTAAAAATGTACTGGCACCCTTCAAGATAACAGACATCCCTGAAACGATGGGTTGATTGGAGAATTTGACAAGAATTGTGTTGAGACATTTGGCTGAAGTATTTGCAGAGACCGTAGAGGTCATGGTCTCATTATATTGATCCCTAAACACAAACATGAAGACCATTGAAGACCAATTAGTCTTCTAAATAATGAGATAAAGATGTTTGCCGTGGTCTTCGCTAAAAGATTCAAATTGCTGTTAGATGTTTTTTTTTTAAACTTATTTTTCAATTTTTGCATACAATCAAGCAGATCAATCTGTTAGATACAGTTATTGATGAAGAACAATCTGGTTTCATGCCCAGAAGACACACAATAATGCACGGTTCATTTTGGGTCGAATCAACTACATTACCAATACATTTTAAACCATTTTTTAAATTCTATTTTTGTAAGGCGTTTAATATGATAAACCATCAATATATATTTAAAATGATTGTTTGGGCCATTGGGTGACACAGTGCTTAAAGCAAGCGTCCCATGTATGAGGCTACAGTCCTGCAGCGGTCGCAGGTTCCAGTCCCAGCCTGCAGCCCTTTGCTGCACGGTTTCCCCCTTCTCTCTCTCTAACCCTTCCCTGTCTAAACTTGAATAAAGGCCAATAGAGCCACAAAACAACTATTGAATGTTTAGTCCAGTATTTGTACAAAGTATTTTAAGGTTCTTCTACTAGTTTTCAAGTGTTTTAATTACGGTGGGCGACGAGGGCCAAACGCACTGCAACGGCCTAATGCGTCTCAGTTAAGGAAAACGGCTTCAAGTACAGAAACGATTCAAATTCACAAACTCAAAACGAGGTAAAAAAAGAGGAATGTGGTGCAAATGAAAAAACGTTCTGCAAAAAACAAAGACAAATGCAGCATCATCAAACGCTGCAAATAGAGAAACGATGCAAAGCACAAAACGATATAAAACAAGAAACCATCTTCAAAAGAAAAACGCTTCATAACCGGTCACTACAACCAGAAGTGCTCCAAACCTGCAGGGGGCGCTCTCAGCGTAACAGCTCAATGGACAGACACGTGATGTAGAGAGAGACCGATGTGCAGCCTTGTATCGTCTGGTGTAAAATATAATAAAGAAACGTCTCCTAATGTTGCAGCGTTGTACAGTGATATAAACATCGTATATAAATATAGTCAGATAAAAATCACATTACCGTTCCCGCTGTATGTTTAAACCATAGATGTAAACACTGTGAGACTTATTTTATTTATATATTTTTTATCTTATCAGTACATTTTTTTGGTGCTAAACAGGCATCCATACTATTCTGTACTGTGGTCCACTGGGAGAAAACCAGTCACATCCGTCAGGGACCGTGAGAAGGAGCCGGATGAACATTGCAGATGCTCACTTTATGTGGTTAAAAGAAAATAGAGAGCTCAAAGTCCTAACAAATGTTATATTTATTTCATTTCCTGTCCATAACCAAAACACACAGCACGTGACACAAAAGTGACACAAACGTTAAGTTTATTTTTAGTTCACGTTAACATTCATGTGTAAACACAAGTGTTGACTGGTAATTACCTGCTGCCTCTCCATCTAATGTTTGTCAGGCTTGAGCTGCAGGACGGCAGCTCTGTAAATCTTATTTAACTCTTAGATTAGTCTTTGTGAGGATTCATCACTGACCAGCAAACATTTCCTGCCATGAAGGAGTGATGTTAGTCAGGTATCCTTCCAACCTTCTTCGTATGAGCTTTGTCGGTGGACATTTCTCTTCCCCCTCCCCCCTCTGGTCATCCCGCTGCTGCTTCCACCTGCCTGCGGTCCCCACCCCCCTCTGCGTGCTAAATTTGGTGACATTTTGGGCAAGTTTAGGGGGGAAAAAAGGCCCTCGTTTTGTCAGAAGAAAAAATAAAGAAAGAAAGAATAATTCCTACAGATAAAATAGGGCCTTCGCACTGTAAGTGCTCGGGCCCTAAAAACACTTTTCTGAACTTACCAATATGACTCTGTCCTTCACAGGATAAGTAAAATGTAAAATCACTGCAAAAACTCAAAATCTTAACAAGAAAATTTGTCTTATTTCTAGTTAAAATGTCTCATTTTAGTAAAAAAAATCTCATTACACTTAAAAAAAGAGTCATCACTGGAAAAAACAACAATTTTCACCTGTTTCAAGTAGATTTTCACTTGAAATAAGTAGAAAAATCTGCCAGTGGAACAAGATTTTTTTTCCTCGTAATGAGAAGATAAATCTTGTCCCACTGGCAGATTTTCCTACTTATTTCAAGTGAAAATTTACTTGAAACAGGTGAAAATTGGGCTTCCGGTTCCGGTTTTGAGGGGATGGCACCTTAGAACGAGAGCTCCCGACAAGAGTGATTAAATCGCCCCAAAGTGAAATAATTAACATAAGAACTATACGAAAAAGAGTGTAAGAGGGCGCGAATGATGTCCAAAAAGCCCCGCAGAGGTAAAAAGTCACATGTTGAACAACCCGAAGACGACGAGTTGCAGCTAGCAGATGAGGCTAGCGCTAGCTCCCCCGCGGCTAGCCGCGGCTCCTCTCCCTCGCCCAGTTGTGATGACGCCGGACCGGAGAACGATGAGGACCAGGCAAACTTATCCATGATACTAAAAGAGTTGAGAGCCGTCGGGAAGGAGGTAAAAGAATTTAGGAAGGACACTAAAATACAGCTTCAGGACATTAGAGGAGAACTGGACAAAACTAATGCGAGATTAGAAGTTCTGGAAACCAGGGTGGCTGAGCATGAAGAAAAGCTACAAAACTCAGATGAGTTACTAGCAGAGATGATAACAATGCAGGAAACGCTTCAATTCAAACTGACATCTCTTGAAGCGTATTCAAGGAGGGAAACACTCAGACTGTACGGGGTCCCGGAGGGAGCTGAGTCTGGCGCACAATCTATGGCCCATTTTGTGGAGAAGCTGCTCAGGGAGAATCTCCCCATCCCAGAGTCAACGGCGCTGCAGATCCAGAGGACGCACAGAGCGCTTTCATCTCCTCCACCAAAAGGCTCCCAGCCAGCCCCCGGGTCTCCCACTCAGAAGGCGCGCCGATTTTTTCCAGTGGCCAACCGCGGTACTGCAACCAAAAATCCCATGCGGCCCAGAAAGCTTTTTTCCCATAGACCGCAATAGTAAAAGAGAAGCCTCTAAAACTGTTCACAGAACACCTCCAGCTGTAATCCCCGGCAATTACTAATCTTTGTATTCTATATTTTTAAGTCATGGACTTTATATCCGTCAAAAATGTTTTATAACGGCCAGAAAAGTAAAAGAAAAGTCTCTTTCTGGGCGTGACGTCACGGCTGACGTCACAGCCGTGTCCGTGCATTCCACGGATGTATTATATTAATATATATTATGTAATTATATTATATTAATACATTAATGATATATGTAATGCTATACATGTAATAATATACATTAATTAAGATATTATATTAATACATATTATATTAATACTTGCGTCATTGCCCCGGGGCATGATGGGAGGCCCCAGAGCATCATGGGAGGTGACTCAACTGAGCATGCTCTATGGGCCGCTGTATGCGGAAGTAAACCCGGAAGTCAGAGATTTTTTCGGCTTATGCGCTGGCTGAGCAGAAGGCATTGAAATGAATGGGCGGCCATTTTTAGTCACCAATCCAGTTTCTATAATACATCCATGCTCCCAGCCCAGGTCGATCCTGGTAAAATTCCTGTGCTTTACTGTCAAAGAAGAAGTGCTCAGGCTGGCTTGGCAGAAGAAAGGTTTTACGTGGAACAACAACAAGATAAACGTCGATCACGATTATCCTCAGGAGATCATGGCCATGCGGAAGGAGTATGCTGACGTGAGGAGGATCCTGAAGGAAAAGAACTTGAGGTTCCGGACCATCTACCCTGCACGCCTGAAGGTTTTTTATGAAGAAGGAGCGTTAACTTATAACACGGTGGAGGATGCAACGGCGGATATGGCAAGCCGGGGGCTCCCGGTGAGGGTCATCGAGCCACCGGCAACTCTCAGAGAGAAACTTGAGAGGTGGCCGCAGTGGCGGCGCGCGGGGGGGCGGCGTGCGCGGCAGCCCGGAGGAGCTGCAGGTTACAAGGAGAAGCTGCAAGTATTCAGACGGGAAAATAACTAATGTGACTGGAGGTGATATGTTTATGAGGTGGACTAATTGGTGAAATATAATTATTGTCGAGCGGAAAAGGATGGGGGTTCTCTTTCTTGAGGATGCCAGCATGGTGGAAGGCCCCCTAGCTCAGGGAGTTAGGGGTACTCCTTCAGAGTCCGAGGGAAGCAGTGGAAGTGTTTCACTGCTGGAAGTGTGGTCAGGAGCATTCATGCTTCAGTTAGATACCATATCTTTCTGTCTTTTTTTTCTTTACTCATTATTCTTTTTGTTGTGTTCTCACGGGAGGGTTACCTGCTGCTGCCAGGGAAATGTGATGTGGTCAGTTAACACATCTTTATGTTAAATGAGCCAGTGAAAATTATTTCTTTTAATGTTAATGGGGTTCTTAACGTGATTAAGCTGAGCAAGATGTTATCCAAATTAAAGAAGGAAAAAGCCCAGATTGCCTTACTTCAGGAGACGCATATGAACCAAACGGATCACTTAAGGTTGAAAAGAAAGGGTTTTAAACACGTGTTCTCCTCAGCCGCCAAACATAAACATAAAAGGGGTGTGGCTATACTTATATCTAATTCACTTAACTATGAACACATCTTGGAAACCAGCGATGATGACGGCAGATTTGTTAAGATTACGGGAAGGATCGAAGGGTCGGAAATTACTATACTAAATGTATATGCCCCCCCTGGGAGCGACTGGGTATTTTACAGGAATATGTTTGATTTAATGGTGGACTCTCGGGGCACAGTTATCTGTGGGGGGGACTTTAACTTTAGACTTAACCCCGAATTAGACTCCTCTAACCCGACCAAACAGGTTCGCCCACTCATAAGAAAAGTTAACTCTTATATGGAAGAAATGGGAATAATTGATGTGTGGCGAGAGCTACACTCTTCTGTCAGAGATTATACACACTACTCAGGCTCATTTAAAGTCTATGCAAGGCTGGACTATTTTTTTATGTTTAATGTGGACAGATTTAAGATAAAAGGATGTGAGGTACTAACGAGGGATTTATCTGATCACAGTCCCGTCTCTATATCAATACATGTGGCTAGGAAATCACGCAACACATTGTGGAAACTTAATTCGCACATACTTAATGACCCGACCATAGTATCCAAAATTAAGGAAAACATTAAAGAATTTCTAGAAATTAACGACACAGGGGACGTGTCACCAGCCATCCTATGGGATACGCTCAAAGCGGTAATGAGAGGTAGACTGATCTCTACTTCCTCTTACCTGAAGAGAATTAAAGGACAAAAACTAAAAGACCTACAGGTAAATCTGAAGCTGAAACAGCGGGAAGATATCAACAATCCGAACCCCACTATAAAACAGGAAATTAGGAAATTACAGGGTGAAATCGACGACATTTACACGCAAGAGGCCCAAAAGAATTTAATCTTTTTAAGACAGAGATACTATGAGATAGGAGGAAAATCGGCGAAATACCTGGCCTATAAATTGCGCAAACAACAGGAGGAAAGCGCAATATATAAGATTAAGAACCCTAAAACTATGATGTTGGAAACAAAAATTGAGAAGATTCAGGAATGTTTTGAGGCTTTTTACAGGGATTTATACTCACAACCTAACGTGTCTGAGGAGAACGCCATCGATGTTTTTCTTAACTCTTTAGATTTACCCTCACTCCTGGACCCCCAAAATGAGGATTTAATAAAACCAATCTCAGCAGAGGAAATTAATACAGCCATCAACAGGCTAAAATCAGGAAAAGCAGTCGGGCCAGATGGGTACAATTCTCATTGGTATCGTAACCTAAGGACAGAATTAATCCCATTGCTTCAAAAGACATTTAATTTTGTCCTGCAGGAGGGAATAATCCCGCCCTCCTGGAGGGAGGCAACCATTTCTGTTATCCCGAAAGAGGGGAAGGATAGACAGGAATGCGGAAATTATCGCCCAATTAGTGTCCTCAATCTGGATTATAAATTATTCACCTCTATTTTTGCTCGTAGATTGGAGACGCTGCTACCTGAACTAGTCAATCTGGATCAGACTGGCTTTATTCATCATAGACAAACATCAGACAACATCAGAAGAATATTACATATCCTAGGAAAAATACAAGAGGACAAAATTCAAGCTATAATAGGGAGTTTGGATGCTCAAAAAGCTTTTGACTCCGTAATTTGGGCTTTCTTGTACAAAACCATGAGAAAGTTTGGTTTCCATGATAAGTTTATCAGAGTGATTCAGGCGCTATATGATAAACCCTCAGCCCGTATCAAAGTCAATGGAGATCTATCTGGGTCTTTCAACCTGTATCGGGGGTGTAGACAGGGTTGTGCAATTTCGCCGCTCCTTTTTGATCTGTTCATAGAAGTATTAGGCCAATCAATAAGACAAAATGTAAATATCAAGGGTATTGTAATGTCAGGAGTTGAACACAAGGTGGCAATGTTTGCAGATGACGTGCTGGTCTGCCTGGGGGAGCCAGAAGGTTCATTTAATGAATTAATGTCCACGTTGTCTGATTTTGGTAAATTATCTGGCTACAAAGTTAATATTTCAAAAACTCAGGTGATGACATTAAACTATATAGTCCCTGCGACTTTACGTAGGAAATTTAAGGTAAATTGGAAAAATGAGATCATTAAATATCTAGGTGTACACTTAACTAAGGATCTTTCAGGACTCTTCCGGGCAAACTATGTACCAATATCCTCGAAAATAAAAGCAGATCTGCATAGATGGAATCTGGTGCCCTTTCTGAGCCTTAGCTCAAGAATAAGCGCAGTAAAAATGAGTGTGCTCCCCCGACTACTTTACCTGTTTAGGAACTTGCCTGTAGAGGTGAGTGAAACTCAGTTTAGGGAATGGGATAAATGGATCTCCAGATTTGTTTGGCAGGGCCGGAAACCGAGAATTAAATATGCCACCCTTCAACTTCACAAGGATTCTGGGGGGATGGGTCTCCCTTGTCTAAAGAATTATTATTATGCTGCTCAAATAGCTCCTCTACTATATTGGAGTAATGGAACATATGCGGCTAAGTGGAAGGAGCTGGAGTCTAATCTAGTAGATCCATTCCCCATTCAAGCTGTGTTGGCGGATGAGGGTATAATGTGTCAGTTACAAAAGCTGGGGAACCCATGGCTGAACCACACGTTTCAAGTCTGGCAGAAGGTGATTAATATGAGCAATATACATAGAATGTTGAGAATGTTCAGATGGTTTGCGTTTGATTCTGATTTTTCCCCCAACAGGCATGATTCTAGCTTCAAATCGTGGACAATGTATGGTTTTACAACATTTCTTTCACTCACTCATAAGAACACTGTATTCAGCTTTGAGGTTTTACAGGATAAACATGGCTTACAACGAAATGATTTCCATAGATATCTGCAACTACGATCTTATATTGATCGTGAATGTAAAATGACAGGTCTCTCAGATGTCGAATTAGAATTTTACCACATTTTGAAAAATGCCATGACAATGACTCCAGCCAACTCTATCTCCAAGCTGTACACAGCTATATCCCATGCCAATAATAGCGACACTCTTTACATCAAAGCTAAATGGGAAAGGGAAGCAAGGATTGACATTTCTGAGGAGACTTGGAGCAATATCTGGTCCTTCCAATGGACAACATCTAGCTCCATGGACTGGAGAGAGCATTGTTGGAAGAATATCATTAGATATTTCAAGACACCGTATCAGGAGAAATACAAAGGGGCAAATTTGCCATGTTGGAGACAATGTGGCTCGACTATGGCTAACCACTATCACATTTTTTGGGACTGCCCCAAGCTGAAGGTGTTCTGGAGGGGTATCCAGGCTTCAGTAAGCACAGTTTTTAACATTCAGTTTCCTCTGAGTTTTGACGTGTTATATCTAGGTCATGTTACTGTTTTGGAATGTAGGCGAGAGATAAAATTGCTGCAATTGCTCTTGGTGGCGAGTAAGAAAGCAATAACCAGGAGATGGTTAACTCCGACCCCACCTACTCTAGAAGACTGGATCGGTATCACCTTAGAGATTTTCAGGATGGAAAAGCTGACCTTCCAACTAAAAGCACAACGGGACATGTTCTATAAGATTTGGAATAACTGGATTGTATTTATCACCCCCATGAGAGCAGATTTTGTTTGATTTCACTGGTAATATGTAATTCATTGTTTTGACCTCGACTGGGTTTTATGTTTGGTTCAACACAGCAGCGGCAGGTGACCTCCTTTCTGTTCATAGTTCACGTAAACGTTAATTTTTGTGACTTAAACTAGCAAAACCGGAAGGACATTCATTTTCATTTGATTGAGTGTTGCTGTATCGTTTTATTTATTGTCCTTTCCAAATAAAGAAACAATTTAAAAAAAAGAAACAGGTGAAAATTGTCAAATAAGTTACTTTTCTGGTGTTATTTTTCTGGTGATGACTCTAAATGTTGAAATAGCAGTAAAACCACATTCATTGATGAAATGACATAAGGGATGGGAGGGAGGGAGGGTAGCACTTTTACAGGGGGGATGCCATCACCCAAGTTTGGTCCTGCTCAGGGTATCTGGGTCACACGTGGCTGACGTATCACTTGCTAGTGACATAACTTAGCCATTCGTGCCCAAAGAAGCTGAGATTTGTTGTTTCAACTACTCGAGTATTGAATTACACCCCCCATAAACCCGATCATTGACAAACTGGGCTGTTTCAGGGTTCAGCTAGGGTGGAGGCTGAGGGCATCTATATACTATTTCAAAAGGTGTTACTTAAACATGTGTTTTTCCTGAAATATTAAACTGCTGCTTGTTTTCACATGCCAGTGTTTCTCCACCATTGTTTCGGTGACTATTCCAGCATGCATACCTCCTGCACAATGACGGCTTCTGTAGTTTTCTTCCCCCAACATATTCCAGCACACCACCACTCTCTGAGCTATGTTCACGAGACTCACCCCACCATTCAACACCCAGAGGGCTGAAGTCCTGCTTTGAACAGACTGGACATTCCTCTTTGAGAGGGAAGCGTTAGCAGCGTCTGCCAGGATCCACCTCCAGAAACAGCACAGAATCAAACCCACGGCAGCTCAGCAGGAGGAAGATGAGTGCTCGCTCAGTTTAATTCAAACCCAACTCTCTTCATGGTCACAATATAGTTTAATTGCGTTTGCATTAATTTGCATCCAGTAACCTGCAAACACACGACACACACAACAGGTTTTTAGAAAGATTTATCAATGGAAACAACATTCAAAGGTTTGATTCAAAACTCTGCAAGTCACACTGGAACATTGGCAACCACAATACTTCTGGAGCCTCAGTCCTTCACACACCTGGATTTCACCACAGTAGGTACTCACGGTTTCAGAGTTACTCATGGTTTCTGGGTAATAATTACGGTGGCCGACAAGGGCCAAACGCACTGCAACGGCCTAATGCTCCACGTTCCTCTTTTTCTACCTCGTTTTAAGTTTGTGAATTTGAATCGTTTCTGTACTTGAAGCCGTTGTCCTTAACTGAGACGCATTAGGCCGTTGCAGTGCGTTTGGCCCTTGTCGGCCACCGTAAATAATCAGAATCAGAATCAGAAAAAGCTTTATTGCCAACTCAGACATAAATCAGACGAGAGAACTTGACTCACAACGATGGCACCATTAATACGGACGCCATTTTTTAGAGGAAGGTTGACACTGGGATGGAGGAGGAGGGAAAAAAAGGCATCTTGACACTGTATATTAATACCTAGTGTCAAGGTGCAAAAAAACACCAAGTGAGGGCCGCGGCCTTCGTGGCGCTCGAACCCAGCGACCGTGTCAGGGGGGCTGATAAGAGGGGAGCCAGGGAAGGCGTTGAAGATGGGGGGGGTGTTTGGTTATCAGTAAGTAAGTGTGTGTGTGTGTGAGCGGTAAGTCTGTGAAAACTTCGCCCCAGAGCTGCTCCTTAGCCATTGTCCTTGATGTTATCAGACGGCCCGGTACAGTTCTGAAAACAAGTCCACAGATGATTTTGAGAGAGGGGGAGGGCTAGTGGGGGCCGAGCCACTTGTTTACATTCCACCAGGGAGATTGTGACTGGAGCAGCGGGCCAAGCTGCCCTGTCAAGGTCAGATTGTAGAATCAACAATTGTATTGAAAGAAAGGAAACAGGCAGACTCCAGTAATTTTCCGTCTGTCTTTCCGTCGTTAAGTCTCTGGTTCCTCAATGGCAACTCCAAACAGACGAATTTGTGATCAATTCCCGCCAAGCCGAGCTTCCAACTTCTCCAAGGTTTTCTCCATCTTGCCAATGAGCTCAAAGACCGCCGCCAGCCTGCGATTCTGTTCAAGAATCGCATCCAGCTTACGGCTTTGCTCTCCCAGCGTTAAAGTTTGAGTGTTCATCCCCGTGCTCATTCCTTCAGCAACGTAGGGTAGCTCAGAAAGGGCCAAAACAGCTGTCGACGACTTACGCGTTTGTCGATAGGCCAGGAATCCCCCCCCTCCAATTAGAAGAAATCCTGCTATCATAAATCCAATTATGAAGGCATCTTCAACGTCCTCGACAGACAGAATAGCCAAACACAACGGTTTCCAATGTTTCCAGGAATCCATTGTGTATCCAGCAAAAAATGTCCTATCGGGGCAGGAGGGCTCCCTTACCCCCTGACTTCTCGTCGCAAAAATTTGGTCAATTGTGCTGAGAGACCAGTTAATCAATTCCATGATTGTAGAGTTTCGGAGGAGTGAAAATGAGAGGCTCTGAAGACAAGACAGGACAAAAGCAGTAGCAGAGCAGATAGATAAGGGAGAGGAGCAGAAAAAGCGTCCGCCTTCGCCGAGAGCCGGAAGAAGAAGATAATGCCCTGAAGAAACATTTATTTTCAAAATATGAATTTTTCATCTTTTCAAAATGGCCAGGGATTTCTTCCGTTTATATCTCAGGTCCCCCGGTGATGCTCTTCACGGACACCATTCAGGCCTACGTGTGGCCAATGGTGACGCAGGTTCTGAACACATACCGTCTGGTTGCTCTGGACGCATCTGAAGGTGGTCTGGGAGACTTGTGTCCAAGCTGTCTTTATAGTCTGAACATAAAGGTATGGTAGGATGGGCTCAGGGAAGGACTAACAGAGTAACATCATTGGCTTAGACTGTAACTCATTTAGGCTGCGTCCCAATACTCCCCCTCGCCCTCGTTTTCTTCACTAACCCTAACTTTTGCGCGTTCCCGTGAGGGTAGTGGTGTCCCAATTCCTCTTTTCACCTAGGGGGAGGGGGCATAACGAGGGCTAGGGGCTGAGAATAGCCCCTTCAAATCGAGGGTTTGTAGATGCTCACTTGGCGAGCGAGGGGGTATGAAAATTTCCCAGAATGCTTTTCGTCGTGATTTGCGGACTGAATCAAAAAAAAAAACATGGCGGACATTTCTTATTTTTTTGGGAATAAAATCAATATTTTGAGTTAGTTTCTGCATAAAAATGCATTTTGATTACATTTCTCGGCGCAAACCAATATTTTACTTCCATAATATTCACTCAGTGAATGTACATCATCCCTTTTTTGTCCGTTGTTCGCTTAGATCGCGCCGGAATATGGTTACGTAACCTACGTAAGCGACACCGTAGGTTACGTAAGCGACGCCGTAGGTTACGTAAGCTACGCCAATAGGCTGCGTCTATTTAACGCGGACCTAAACTCCGGAGCCGGCAGACAGAAATCTCTAAATTTCGGAGCAAATTTCTTAACAGGCGTAGCTACAACTGTTAGATTTCATCTATTAAACCAACATCTTCCTAAATGATTTATTTCAGCCAGCGTGATTCTCAACAGAGCTGCGTCCCAGGAGAGAGTTTCTCTCCCGGGGCTGACGGAGCAGCTTGACCCGGCGGACACGTCTCTTCTCGGGCTGTGAGCTGCTGCAGCTCCCCGGGGCCGGCGGCTCTTCTCATCTCCGAAAACATCGGGTCAAATTTCTTAACAGGCGTTATTTGGATAAACTGAGCCCCGGTTGCGGATCTTAAGGTTACCTTTATGCCTGAAAAAATATTAAAACTTAATAAAGTGCCATATTAACAGCGCTACAGCTGAAATTAAAACAGCTTTTGGCTCTCAGCTTCCTGATCAGGTTAGGGATGAAAATGAGGGGGAGTAGGAGAAATGGGACAGGCACCTGGGCCAAGTGCCCTAGATCTCAAGTGCCCTAAAATCTTCCCCTTCTTTTTTAGGGGTTAGGGAAGAAAAGAAGGGCGAGTGGAGAAAAGAAGGGCGAGTGAAGAAAAGTAGGGGGAGTATTGAGATTGGGCCTTAATCTTTGCAGGCCAGCGACTGTTTAAACATGAGCATGAGAGTTCTGCCTTGGCAGCTCTTTTCTAGTACGGCGTACTAGAAAATGTACAACACCAGTGTTGTACATATCTCTTAGTGTAGAAAAAACTGACCAGGTTTCGTCCTCCATCCACTACGTTCTGGAGTTTCTTTGCAGAGGACTTAAATGGAGTCAGAGTTTGAGACAGCTGTGGTTAATTACACTACATTCAACTGCCAGGTGGATCTGGACTGTAGTTAATTGGATATTAATTTCACTTTTCATTTACTTTCTCTTTAAAGACACCTGGGAGGACGATTGCCCTGAATTAGCATTACAGACTAGTACTAGAACTACCTAAAACCAAGGTCCAAAACTGGACTTTTCCCACTTGTTAAAGTTGATTTGGGGACTTTTTGGAAAATGTCCCGAGGCCTAAAGCCTCCCTCACAAACAAACAAACCAACACATGAGTTCATGGCAGCTTCCTGAACACCAGTGAGGCTGGAACGTCGTGTCGTGTTGCTCAAGGCCGAGCTGTCACAAAACAGAGAAAACTGTTCCAGGAAGAGAACCTCTCTCTCTCATCTGACAGCCATGATGCCTTTCTGTCATTTTTACAATCCTACATATCTGTAGATCCGGCAGTGTTAACATCACTCTCCTCCTCCTTGGTAGTAATTAACCTTCAGAGGTTAATGTGCTGATGCGTTGCTGCTCTCGGTGCCGGTGATCCGTCCTCAGAAGTCTTTATCCCAGCCAGACAGCTCATCAGGAGGCTCCTCTGTGTCAGGAGGGAAAATATCAAAGTGACTGTGATCCATCGACCCCTTTAGCTGCAAAATGAATGATAATCATGATCAGTCATCAGCAGATTTCCCTATGACTTCCTTCTTTGAATCCTGTGAACCCATGAGCAATTTCTGAACCCGACTGAATACCTGCAGGAAACAGATGCTAAACAGGGATCGAAAGAAATCTCAATTATTCAATGAATGTAAAAAAAACAAAGGAGAAAATGAAGCAGAATTCTGTGAAGTGAAGACAGCGTCCAGTACTGAAGACTGGATCGCATGTGCACCATCTTCTGAAGAACGCTTACTGAAGCCTCGTTTTCCTCCTACGGGTGCCATGGGTTAGAGCAGGGCTCGGCAACCCGCGGCTCTAGAGCCACATGCGGCTCTTTAGCGCCGCCCTGGTGGCTCCTGGAGCTTTTTCAAAAATGTTTGAGCTTTTTTTTTTCCCTTTTTTTCTTCTTTTTTCCTTTATTTAATCTTTTTTTCCTTTTTTTCTCTTTTTTTCTTCCTTTTTCCTTTACTTTGTAATCTCAACATTTAAACTTTTTTCTCGAAATTTTGACTATTTTCCCGGCAGCCTCGCGTCCGAGCCCGCGGGGAAGCGTTCCAGCCCTGGGACGCTTCCCCGCGGGCTTGGACGCGAGGCTGCCGCTCCATCGGCGGGTTCCCGGCCCGCGGGGACGCCTCCCAGCCCGCTCCCAGCCCGCTCCCAGCCCGCTCCCAGCCCGCTCCCAGCCCGCTCCCAGCCCGCTCCCAGCCCGCTCCCAGCCCGCTCCCAGCCCGCGGGGACACGTCCCCGCCGCTCAATCCGTGGTTCCTCCAGCCTTCAGCCCACTTCCGCATCGCAGCTCCCCGGGAGCATTTACTCATTCAGACTTGGATTACAGTATTCCACTAGGTTTATATTATTATGTTTTATTTATTTAACAGCTAAGCTAATTGTACCGGGAAATGGTGACGTATACAGTAACGTGATGACGTGGCTCTCTGGCCAGCTGCTGGCCAGCACCAGCTTGTGTAAAAGCAAACGGTTCTCAACCGGTTCTAACTTAGAACCAACCGCGAACCGGCGTTGGTTTAAAGCAGAACCATGATTCAGGTTTAAGGGAATAGGCCAAGCTGGATGGGACACACCCACCCCATGCCAATCAAAGTTTGCACTTTTAGCTCGGCTGACTTAGCCTTTGCTAACCTATGTTGCTGCTGAAGAGCTGAAACCAGATCCAGCAGAGTTTTGCAGGGACGTCCCGCCGTCCACGGTACCAGGCCTGTGCTACCACCACGCTGGCCCGTTAAACTACCGGTCCCCACACAGTTCTGCTTGGGAGGGTCCTTGAAAAGACCCACTGCGGCTTAAAATGTATGCTCCTTAAAATATGAAAGACTGTGCTCTGTAAGCTCTTTGCATACTAGCTCAGAAGTTGATGCTAAGCACTAATGGCGCTTTTCCACTAGTACCTACTCAGCCCGACTACACTCGTCTTGGCCTCGTTTCTTTTCAATACCCAGATCAGAAGTAGGAGGTTGGAGAAGCTGCTTTGACGTATTTGATTGTGTATCTAAACTAAGAAGACAACAACACTAAAGATGTAGAACCTGGAGGAGATGATAGATGTGCTGCTGGGTCTGTGACTTGTGTTTGATATCAAGTTAAAAAATGAGAGTGAGAGAAACTTCAAGCAGCAACGCTTTTTTTTTTGTTAGTTTGTCTCGGCGCTGCTGAAAAGTCAGCTGGAGCCGCGAGCAGCTATGAAGTGACAGAGCTCCTGGTAGATCTGGTTGTTCCTTATCTCCGTCTAGATCCCTTTTTAATTCTCTCCTCAGCACCAGGTTTATGAACATCTGACCCTCAGAGTTGGATCATGAAACAGACGCGTGCGCTGTATAATAAAATCGCCGCGAGTCGCTCTCGCGCTGACTCCCGCTTCCTGATTCAAACGTCTGATGGCCCCCCGACCAATCAGTGGCGTGGAGGGTGGTGACGTCAGGAATAGTCCCGGCTCAGCCCGGTTAGAACCTCGGCAGAATGGTTACAGAAAAGTATCAACTCGGCACCTTAGACCCCTAGTGGAGAAGAACCAAACCGAGGCAAGTGAAGTCGGGCTGGAGAGTACTAGTGTAAAAGCACCATAAGTAGCAAAAATGACGAGTGGCTGTTGGCTGTGCCGGTTGTCAGATTAAAGTCCACGCTATTAACTTCCTCGCCACCAGTTTCCATCTTTGAATTCTTACGTTGTATTTTGGAGTCTGTTGGTTTTCTTTTCATGAACCCGGCCCTGCAGCAGTTATTAATGTACTAGTCCTCTACTGTGTTTGTGCTCGGGGGCCCACCGGTGGAGTCTCACCGGTGGAGTCTCACCGGTGGAGTCTCACCGGTGGAGTCTCACCGGTGGAGTCTCACCTGTCTCTTCAGGGACGACGGCAGCTGGCGCCGTCTCAGACCCTCCCAGTTGAAACCCTGGAACCATCTACAAAACAAACAAACACTTGGTAACAGCTGTTCTGCTACTAAAAATACAAATTACTGACAACTAACTGTCAAGTGAAGATTTTCAGGGCAGCTATCTTAAAGCAGAAGTCCTGTCACAATAGGAACCTATCGGTATTTATGTTATAATGTCCAACCGGTTTGATTCAGCTCAGCGCGCGGCATTCAAGTTTCATTTCATTGCATTTCATTCTTTATTTCATTCAAAAAAATAAAACAAACAATTCAATACAAATACAAATACAAATGTTCATAAATTGTGAATGAAAAGGGAGCAGAAAGAAGAAGATTCTTTTCTAATCTGGCCCTTTTTCCAAGAAATAAATTCACAAATAACATAAATTAAAAATAAAAAAAAACAACAACTAAGTAAATAAAAAAACTAAAATAAAATAAAATGACCGCCGTCTATGGGGATGTCAATCAAACTTAACTAACATATTTCATTATATTTACTTAACATACAGGCTTTAATTGTTCTTTTGAATGTAATGTTTGATTTGGATTCTTTGTTTTCTTTATTCAGATTGTTCCATAAACTGATTCCTTTCACAGAAACACAACGTTCTATTTCGTCCCTACTGACCGCCAGGCGGTGCTGTAAGCACTGGATATCTTCCCTCGCGCATGCGCATGTCGAGTACAATACCAACAATGTCACGTCACCCGTGACCCCTGCATGACCCCCGGAAGGGTATATCTTCCGGCGTCAGCATGGGATCGGCTCCTTATTCTAAATGTGACAACATTATTTTTTCCTTGCAGATTATTTTTTTCTTTTGAAAAAAAAAAAAAAAAAAAAAAAAAGGAAAAAAAGAAGACAGAAAAGGATTATTTTTTTCTTTTGAAAAAACAATACAAACACCTTTTTTGGTCTTTCTTACAGCCGTGGTGAAGGCCACGCCCCTCTCCCACCGGCTCATTTGTGGTGACGGCAGCGTTTCGCTCCCTCTCCCACTTTATTAATGTGACATTATTTTTTCCTTGCAGATTATTTTTTTCTTTTGAAAAAAAAAAAAAGGAAAGAAACGAGAGAGGATTGTTGTAAAGACGCCTATTTTTGCCTTTTCTCATAGCCGTGGTGACGGCAGCGTGGCCCTCCCCTCTCCCGCCTGCATATTGGCGGTGACGGCAGCGTGCTCGCTGTGGTGACGGCAGCGTTTCCGCTCCCCTCTCCCACTGACACACCTGTGTTGACGGTAGCGTGGCCCTCCCCTCTCCCGCCTGTATATTGGCGGTGACGGCAGCGTGCTCGCTGTGGTGACGGCAGCGTTTCCGCTCCCCTCTCTCACTGACACCTACGTGGTGATGGCGGCTCGTCCGCTCCCTCTCCCACCGGCACATCCGTGGTGACGGCAGCGTGACCGCTCCCCTCTCCCACCGACACATTCGTGTGGACGGCAGCGTGACCGCTCCCACCGACACATTCGTGTGGACGGCAGCGTGTCCGCTCGTCTCTCCTACCAGCACATCCGTGGTGACGGCAGCGTGTCCGCTCCCTCTCCCACTGACACAGACACGCTGACGGTAGCGTGGCCGCTCCCCTCTCCCACCGGCATATTGGTGGTGACGGCAGCGTGCTCGCTGTGGTGACGGCAGCGTTTCCGCTCCCCTCTCCCACTGACACCTACGTGGTGATGGCGGCTCGTCCGCTCCCTCTCCCACCGGCACATCCGTGGTGACGGCAGCGTGACCGCTCCCCTCTCCCACCGACACATTCGTGTGGACGGCAGCGTGACCGCTCCCACCGACACATTCGTGTGGACGGCAGCGTGTCCGCTCCCTCTCCCACTGACACATCCGTGCTGACGGTAGCGTGGCCGCTCCCCTCTCCCACCGGCATATTGGTGGTGACGGCAGCGTGCTCGCTGTGGTGACGGCAGCGTTTCCGCTCCCCTCTCCCACTGACACATCCGTATTGGCGGTAGCGTGACCGCTCCCCTCTCCCGCCAGCATATTGGTGGTGACGGCAGCGTGCTCGCTGTGGTGACAGCAGCGTTTCCGCTCCCCTCTCCCACCGACACCTACGTGGTGACTGCAGCGCGTCCGCTCCCCTCTCCCACCGGCACATCCGTGGTGACGGCAGCGTGACCGCTCCCACCGACACATTTGTGTGAACGGCAGTGTGTCCGCTCCTCTCTCCTGCCAGCACATCCGTGGCGACGGCAGCGTGTCCGCTCCCTCTCCCACCGGTCGCTGTGATGGAGCGTTCATGCCCAGGGTGCATGGCCACCCTGGATCCTGCGGTTGACCAGGACCTCTGCGTGTCGTGCCTCGGCCCTGAGCAGCGGGGCCGTCGGCCAGCCTCCCCTCATCCCAGCCGGGGTCTTCTCTGAAGCGATCGGCAAAGAGAGTGGTGGGGGCCCCCAAACGACGGCGGATGACGAGCCAGCTCTCCTCGAAGGTAGATCGCTTGGCTGTCGACATGGAGCAGATGAAGGCGCCCCTCCTCAATCTGCAACCTGGTACTGGCCAGGTGGAATCTGCCATGCCAGAGTTTGCTCTGGGGTCGCCACCGCCACTGCCGGAGGACGCCATCTCCATTGCAGCCTCGGCGAGCCACTTCAACGTGTCATCAGGGGACCCGGCCTCACAGCGCTCGGGGTTCTCCTCGCACTCATCTGCCCAGAGCTCTCGGGAGGGGACGGTTTGTTCCTCCGTGCAGAGCATTATCCGCACTGCCCTGGCAGCCGAATGCGGCCGAATGCACCGCGTGCGGAGGTGGCCTCTAGCGCCTTCCACAGGCGCAATCCTTCTCCGGTGGAATTCACATTCCGTCTTCGTCGTATTTTTTTGAGGGTGCTGCACTCATGCTGGAGAGGTGTCACAGCCGGCTGATGACCGTGCTCTGACGGCGATGGAGGACGCTGCTGTGGCTGGTCTCCACCACATGCCCCCCCCCATCGAGCCCTCCATTGCAGCACTGATAGTGGCTCCTGATGAGGCTCTGAAGCCAGATCCCACGTGCCCCTCTACCCAGAGTAGGGTTACTGATGGGCATATTTGTAAGGCTTATGAAACAGCGGCACGCATCGGCCGGCTGGGGAACACCCTTTCTCATCTGCTACTGGCTCTCTCCACCTCCCTGCAGGATGCACAGGTGGATGATTCCACACAGGACATGTGTGACATATCCCTACAGGCTTTTTGCCTCCCAAACGAGGGAACTGGGGCGGCTGATGTCCACCCTGGTGCACACGCGCCGTCATGTCTGACTGGCGCAGTCACCCCTGACGGAGACTGCTCGTAGGGTTCTTCGCCAGGCACCGGCAGAACCGGGGGAGCTGTTTGGGGCTACTGCCCTGGAAGCTCTGAACCGCACCGCCCTGGCCGATGAGACCAGGCAGCGGCTGGTGTACCTTCACAGGGGTGCGGCCGCTTCCTGTACACCGGGAGGCCCTTCACCAGCCCCCGGGCCTCGCCCCCGGCCGCCTGCCCACGGCGGCCGGCGCGGCTTTCAGCGGTCTGTGAGTCAGCCTGCTGGTGACTTTCGCCCCCCTGTGCGCGGACCGTCCCACCAGCGTCGGGGCGTTGATCCCGACCGTCGCCCCCCCGGCACGTCCAGAGCCCGGGGGAGACGGCGCTAAGGCCACGGAGCCGGTCGTCAGCTACTTTTCCGGCAGCAGCTCGGTTACTGAGCTGCCTGCTCATTGGGGTCCGGGTGGTTTCCACCCTAGCCCAGGGGTACGTATTGCAGTTCCGACACCGGCCTCCTACCTCCGGCCGGGTTGAGATGACCATCGTCAGAGACCCGGCAAACATTCCGGCTCGGGCTCAGGTGTTGCCCGCCCTACTGGCCAAGAGCGCCATCATGCCGGTGGACCCCCCGCCGCGGCCTGGGGGTTCTACTTGAGCTACTTTCTCGTCAGCAAGAGAGACGACGGACGTCGTCCCATCTTGGACCTGAGGGACCTCGACGAATACATGAAGGTCCTGCCCGTCCGGAGGCTTGACCACAGCAGATGCTCTGCGTTGGTCAGGAGGAAGTGGTTTGCAACTGTGGACCTACAGGGCGCTTGTTTCACGTGCCGGTCGCGGCACGTCACCGGTAGTTCCGGGGGTTCGCCTACCGGGGCCAACCGTCGGTTCAGGGTGCTCCTGTGCGGGCTCTCCCTATCACCGAGGATTTTTTTTTCACCAGGTGCGTGATGGCAACCCTTGCCCCTCTTATACCTTTGGGCCTGCTGTCGCTACGCCCCCTGCAATGTGGCTGGACAGCCTCGCCTGGATGCCAAGAGGCACGGGCGCAGGCTGGTCAGGGTTTCGCGGGTGTGTGTCTATACCCTTGCACCCTGGAAAGGCGGGACATTCCGGCTGAAGGGTGTGCCCTTAGGCGCTGTCCCCTCCCTGCCGGGAGGCTGTCATCAGTAGTCCTCCCGGGTCCGCACGCGCCACATCAACGTGCTGGAGCTCTGGGCTCTGCACTTCACACTAACATTTTTTGCAACTCCTGTGGGGGAGGCACGTGCCGGGTCGGTCGGACAGTGTGTCCACTGTTCCTTGATCGGCCACCAGAGGGGGCCCCGACTCTGCACAGCTGCTGCAGGTGTCCCGGGGCCTCCTAGCGTGGACAGCTCCTCGCCTGCCCGGCCTTCGGGCGATGTTCCTGCCTGGAGACAGGAACCGGGTGACGGACTTCCTCTCCCGGCGCAAGCCGCCTTTGCAGAGGGTCCTCCAGAGGGCTCACGGGCTCCTCTTGGTGGCCCCCTTCCGACCGGGGAAACATAGTTTCCACTGCTGCGGAGGCTCTGCTGCGACACAACATGACGCCCCCCAGAGGGACCGTCTTTTCCAGCCGGGGATTCAGGTTTTGCACCCCGACCCCGTCGTTTTTGGCTCTGAGTCTGGCCGCTGCGGCGCCCGACCCATTGTTGTCAAGCTGTCCTGAACCCGTCAGGGCTGGCATCTCGAATGCCCATGTGCCTCCCACCCGCCTCTGGTATGAGTGCGAGTGGGGGAGATTCTCTGCCTGGTGTGCAGACGGGGCAGAGGACCCTGTTCTTTGCCCCGTGGCCACGATCCTGGGGTTCCTTTCGGTCCCTCCTGGATGGTGGCCGTGCTCAGTCCACTTTAAGGGTGTATGTGGCGGTCATTTCATCGCAACATGCCCTGGTTGAGAATGCCACCGTGGGGTGCCACCGGCTGGTTCCTCTTTCTCAGGGGGGCTCTGAGGCTGCCCCCCCCGAGGAGCCCAAAGGCCCCGGTTTTCGATTCCATTCGATTTTTATATAGCGTCTAATACAACAGATGTTGTCTCTAGACGCTTTCCAGAGAACCTGAACATAAACGTACATATAAACCCCCGAGCAGTGTGGGACCTGCCCATGGTGCTAGGTGCCCTCTCTTCTCCACCCTTTTGGGCCCTTGGCCCGGGTGGGCCTGAAGTGGCTCTCTATGGAGATAGCTTTTCTCCTCGCCATGACATCGGCGAGTCGATGAGTTACATGCCCTGTCAGTCAGCTCAGGGGCTACGTTGTGGCCGAACGTGGCGTTCCTGCCCTAGGTCCTGCAGAGAGTGGGCCGAGCCCTTTGTGCCCCGTACGGGCCCTTGCTGGTTATGCTACCGCGCCTGTGCGACGGTCGGAGCAGCTTGTTCTCTGCCATGGTGGCCCCAACAGGGGGCGTGCTGTTTCTGGACAGCGCCGTCCCACTGGGTGGTGGACACCGTCGAGCGCACCCACAGGGCCAGTGGCCGCCCCCTACCAGTGGGGGTGAGGTGCCACTCGACCAGAAGCGTCGCAGCTTCTTGGCAGGGGGTGCCTCTGGAGGACATCTGCACCGCGACTTCATGGACGTCGCCAGACACGTTCTCCAGGTTTTACCGGATCAATGTCGCCACTCCCCAACCATTGGGCGTGGTTCTACTCCCGGGTCCTTCTGCCCCTGGTCAGTGAGGTATGTGACCGGGATCCTACGTGACATTGTTGGTATTCGTCATCCAGTGCTTACAGCACCGCCTGGCGGTCAGTAGGGACGAAATAGAACGAAAGTTACGCCTGTAACTACGGTTCTATGAGTCCCGGATGACCGCCAGGCCTGCCGGTCACTCCGAATCCTCGTGCTCTCGCGAGAAGATTCTAGGAGCCGATCCCATGCTGACGCCGGAAGATATACCCTTCCGGGGGTCATGCAGGGGTCACGGGTGACGTGACATTGTTGGTATTGTACTCGACATGCGCATGCGCGAGGGAAGATATCCAGTGCTTACAGCACCGCCTGACCTGAGCTCAGTGCAGGGCCCTCCCGGGGTTGGTAGAGGATGGCAATGCCCAGGACTGCTAGGTAGGAGCACTGGGTGATAAAATGGGGGAAAAAACCGGGATAAAAATATTAAAAAAAAAAAAAATGTATTTACAATATTGTTGATAATTCATGGACTTGGGTTGTGTTTCTGATAAAGCGACTATGATGATGTGACTGGAGTTATGGTTGTAAAACAGCTGAACAGCAGGAGGTCTTAGCTTTTTAACGCTCATCTATTGTGTCATTGGAAAGAAGGCGGATGTGTGTAAAAGGACTAACTTGTGTTTCTTGATGTCCATTATACCATTCTTCTTATTTCCCAGCCTCTCCACTGGGTTCAGCCTGTTAGAAAGAAGAGATGTTGACATTTGTCAGTGAAAAACTGTTCCAAATAAACTATTTTCTGAAATTTTCTGATTTCCTGAATGAAGCGCGTCTGAGCGCAGGAAAGGCTCTGAAGAAGCCCAGGATCCTCTCATGGCCTCACGTGGTGGACTCATTAGTCCCCTAGATCTTAACATTTGTTACTAGAAGTTAAAGGTTATCATTCTTGGTCCAGAGCATCTTAGGAAGGGATTAGATGGTGTTGCGATGGCTTCCAGTGCAACTGTGAGAAACCTTGGTGTGGTTTTGATCAGGATTTGTCGTTTAAACCATATATTAAATCAGGTGTTTGTAAAATAGCGTTTTTCCATCTCCGTAATATTGCAAAGATTAGGAAAATCCTCTCGCAGAGTGATGCAGAAAAACTAGTTCATGCGTTTGTATCTTCTAGACTGGATTACTGTAATGTGTTGTTAGCAGTTATTATGGTTTACAGTTTAAGATTATATTCTTAAATTCAAATTATATTCAAATTTTTTGAGATAGGATATTTGAGTTTTCTTAAACTGTAAACCATGATCAGCAATATTAAAATAATAAAAGGCTTGCAATATTTCAGTTGATTTGTAATGAATCCAGAATGTATGACATTTTTGTTTTTGTAATTGCATTACAGAAAATAAAGAACTTTATCACAATATTCTAATTTTCTGAGACAGTCCTGTATATTAACTCATGTTTGACAGATACATTTCTTGTTGTTCTTGTAAATGATGACACTTCCTTAAACACCAAAGTTAGTCGTGGGGTTCCAGTGGGCACTGTGCATGTTCTTATGTTCTTATTTATTAATTTATTTAAACACGTTTGATGTATTTACCTATGTAGCAACTTTAAATTGCATTTCCTGTGCTGTAAAGAACCATGGCGGGGTTTCTGTCCACTAACTTCAAAATAAAATCAGCTTGTAGGGTGGCCTTATTTTTGCCAGATGTAAGAGCATCTTCTCCCAGGGCTTGTTAATCAGCTGTTACTGGGGTTGTACTGGGAACTGGGCGGGCTAGCGAGGCTGGTCCAGTCTCAACCCAAGATGTTCAGTGACACAAAGCCTCCTGGATCACCATGGTCATTTACGCTGTAAACTCAACCTGATCACCAGCAGGTTATGTTCAGAGTTTGCCTTAAATCACACAACAGTTTAACTTCAAATTTGACGCAGCACAACTTGCATATTCAGTGATCAATTAAGACAATAAAAATAAAGTAAATAAAAATCACCTGATCATACTGGGGAGCAGAACTTTTCTGTTCATTGATTAACTGTGGATTTAGAGTCCGCCGCCCTCAAGAGCATATCTTTTCAAGGGATGTCATTGAATTTTACAAGAATTCAATTCAATTTCAATTCAATTTTATTTATATAGCGTCTAATACGGCAAAAGTTGTCACTGGGCGCTTTCCAGAGACCCACAACATAAACCCTCGAGCAATTATTACATAAACAATGGCAGGTAAAAACTCCCCTTTAGGAGGGAAGAAACCTTGAGCAGGACCAGGCTCATAATTTGTATTTGTTTGTTTGATTTTTAAAGAAAGAATGGGACAAAATAACATCAGGGGTGAGGCTGATAATACAATCTAAAATCTTTACTTTACCACTTTATTTTCTATTATTCTATTACTACTAACTTAACTTTATTTTCAAATATGTTCTGGGCCTGAAATGTGAAAATGGAGGAATATTAATACGATAAGAAAGCTGCTGTTTTACAGTCACATCCCAGTTAATGACCCCACGGATGTTCTTAAAAAACTAAACAACACAACGTCATCTACGAAAACAGGACATTCATTATTATATCAGCCTGACATAAACCCTGAAGCAACAGGGTTCAAACATGACGGAAGAATTTACGAACCAAATCCACGGTCAGCCTGTTCCTGTCCAGTCAGTGTGGGTAACTCATCACCCCTGTTCAAATGCACAGTCCCTCTGACCTGGCAACGTCTGACCTGGCAACGTCTGACCTGGCAACGTCTGACCTGGCAACGTGTGACCTGGCAACATCTGACCTGGCAACATCTGACCTGGCAACGTCTGACCTGGCAACGTCTGACCTGGCAACGTCTGACCTGGCAACGTGTGACCTGGCAACGGGAGGGACGGGCGTACCTGCAGAGTCTCCTGATGAGGTCGTCTGGACGCTTGCTTATCCTCATGGGGAAATCCACCTTGTCGATGCCGTGGAGAACCATGGTGTAGATCTTGATGGGGTCTGTGCCGGAAAAGGGCGGGCTGCAAGGACAACAAGCTCTCACCATGACATCCATCACATACCACGAGACATTCTGTCAGAACCAGCATGCTTAATGCCTGTCAGTCAACAGGTTATGGACCTGCACAGCAGAATTAGACAGTGTGACTCTCAAAGAGGCTGAATTGATCCAGTCAGACCAGGAGGTACAACGCCCGTCCTAAAAAACTATGAACCATCACACACTGAACACCAGCTTCTGCTTGATTAAACTAACCATTTGATCATTAAGACTATGATAATTGTTCTCTGTTGCAAAATAGAATCAATACGAAGCCAGACAGAACTCAAAGCTCAAGTGCACGTGCCACTATATCTACTTTCAATAAAGTCATCTACGGCCCCAAAAAAAGATAAAGACATCTCAGTGTGACTCACTTACTTGCCAGTGAGAAGCTCAAATATGAGGATCCCCAACGACCAACAGTCCGCCCCAAAGTCATGGCCTTTGTTCATGATGACTTCGGGGGCCACGTACTCTGGAGTGCCACAAAACGTCCAGGTCTTTTTTCCAACGCCAATCTTTTTAGCGAAGCCGAAGTCTGCCTGAGGAAATGCACAAGCAGCACGAATACAGACTCAGAACACTGTCTCACTGGAGGGAACTGTTGAGATGACAACCCTCCGTCCCTGGACCCCAGTGGACCCCAGCGGCTGCAGAGCATTTCCCCCGACTCTGCGTTGGTCCGTCCCTCAGGCTGAGGCCTGCAACACAGTTAATGACTTTCAAATCTTAACCCATTTCAAGACGACACCAGAGACCGCAGACGTGAATCCAAAGATTAGAGTATTCTGCATGAGCATGCTGATTCAGCCAGACCGCAAGGCCACACATCTAAGGCCCAGTCCCAATACTCCCCCTACCCCTACTTTTCAGCCCTACCCCTAAATTTTGCGTGTTCCCGTGAGGGTAGTGGTGTCCCAATTCCTCTTTTCACCTAGGGGTAGTGGCTTAAACAAGGGTTAGGGAGCATCAATCTAGCCCTACAGAGCGAGGGTTTTCAGATGCACACTAGCTGAACTAGGGCCAGAAAAATTTCCCAGAATGCTTTTCATCGTCATTTGCGGACTGAATAAAAAAAAAACATGGCGGACATTTCTTATTTTTTTGTGAATAAAATCAATATTTTGAGTTAGTCTCTGCATAAAAATGTGTTTTAATTACATTTCTAGTGAGAAATATATATTTTACTTTCATAATATTCACTCAGTGAATGTACATAATCACTTGTTTGCCCATTGTTGCAAAGTCTTTTTCAAACCTCGCCAGAATAAAGGCTGATTTATGGTTCCACGTTACACCAACACAGAGCCTACGGCTAACGCAGAACCATAAATCAGCTCCCAAGCCGGCAGGCTGTACTCGGAGAAAATTTCTTAACAGGCGTAGCTACAACTGTTAGATTTCATCTATTAAACCAACATTTATATTCTTAAATTGTTTATTTCAGCCAGCGGTAATTCTCCACAGAGCTGCAGGTTTCTCCCCGGGACGACTGCGCAGGGCGATCACGTCTGTTCTCCGGAGTGGTGCACAGGTGACGTGGCTGGAACAGCTGATGGTGCACAGGTGTGCCTAATTCATGCTCTTTGTATTTCAGTAGTGTGCGGGCTCTGGAGATGGAGAGGGATGACACAGTGAGGCCGAGTGTACTGGTACCCGTCTGTGTCTTGGCAAAATAAAGATGAAGAATTTCTCCACGAAACCCGGTGTCCTCTTTCCTGTCTGGCGACCCCAGTAGCACGAGCTTGATAACACTAACAATTAAACGATTCTTACAAAGGCCAAGTGGTCAAGCATGCGTAACAACTGCCCGGTTTGTTTGGATCCGTTGGCCTGTTGTTGGATTTGATTTGTCTTCAGAGTTCTCTTCTTTTCACTCCTCCGAAATTTACAATTATGGAATTGATCAACTGGTCTCTCAGCACAATTGACCAAATTTTTGCAACAAGAAGACACGGGGTAAGGGGGCCCTCTTGCCCGGATGGGACTTTTTTTGCTGGATATACAATGGATTCCTACAAATATTGGAAGCCTTTGTGTATGGCGATTCTGACCCCCCCCGACTTGCCCACCCCCCATACTCACAAGCTATGATGTTTCGTTGTGTGTATGTTGCTTTTCTGTGCTGAGGTGTTTTTTTGCACCTTGACACTAGGTATTAATACAGTGTGAAGATGCCTTTTTTTCCCTCCTCCCTCCATCCCAGTGTCATCCTTCCTCTAAAAAAATGGCGTCCGTATTAATGGTGCCATCGGTGTGAACCGGAGTCAAGTTCTCTTGTCTGATTTATGTCTGACTTGACAATAAAGCTTTTTCTGATTCTGATTCTGATGCTGGGTGGAGCCATCTCCCACTAAGATGGAGACATCCAGCGCTCCGGGAGCCGCTCCCATAGCTGAGCTTCAAACCGCTCTTCAGACAACTGACAGCAGACGCTTCAGGCGGTTTGTCCAGGTCTACGATAAAAGTGCGGTCCTGTGTGTTGCAGCTCCAGCAGGTCATTGTTGGCAACCACTGGGACTTGGATAAAGACCAGGGGCCGGATTCACAAAACATTCTTAAGAAAAAAAATCTTAAGTGTAATTTTTTTCTTAAGTTTTAAGTTAAGTCTTAAGAAGGAACAAGAGAAGAAGTCATATTCTCCAAAAAAGTTCTTAAGTATTTTCTCAACTTTCTTCTTAGGTTTCTTCTTAAGAAAAAACTTAAGAATAAATGGTATTCTTGAAATAAAAGTTCTCAAATTTGTTCTTGACTTTTTTCTAAACTTTAAGACAACCTTGACCTGTCTTAAAATTTCTTCTGTGGAAAGGTAAAGCCTCTAATATCACCTTTTTCAACACATTTTAGACAAGTTTAGACTAGTGGGTCATAGTTTGAGGATATACTTTGTAATTAATTACACAAAGAGCCTGCTAACTGTTTGTTAGCATGTTAGTTAGCGTGGCAGTTAATTATTATTTTTCCCCAATAGTATTTTTTATTGCACATTAATCTCATCCACCATAACCTTGAAATGTTCCTGCATCTCTTTTTCTCCTTCTCCATGTTTAGTGAGTGACTGACGGTTAGGACCTAACTACCTATAAATGTTGTTTGTTGGCGCATGCAATGCAATGACATATTTTAAGACGTTTTTAAGTAGGAAAAATAAGAAATTCGTAAGAAATGACGGTTCTTAAGAAAATATTGGTGAATCCGGCCCCAGATCACATTTTGTGGCAAATGAATGAAGGAAACCAGTTCATTACAAGGGGTTTCCCCTGTGGCGGCCCACTGCTGAGACTGGCCAGGACCCTGAACCATACTTGATCCATCTAGGGACGGTCGGGCCCTAGATCTGATAGTAACATGGCACACGACACCAGGAACACTACGCGGCCGAGTCCAGTGGAATCCAGGAGGAACGTGAACCGGTAGCTTACCATCTTGACATAACCGTCTGCATCCAGGAGAAGGTTTTCAGGCTTCAGATCTCTGTAGACGACGCCCACCGAGTGCAGATAGTCGAAGGCCTCCAAGACACAGCCGGTGCAGAACCTGGCAGTGGGCTCCTCAAAATAGCTCCTTATAGGTCAGACAAGACACATTGTGGAATAAGTTGAATAATACATCCTGTAAAAATATACCGGGACTAATATTTATACCAGTAATCTGATTTACAGAAGTAGTTTCTGGAAGTTTGTAGGTGTTGAATGAAACAAAAGGACATACACTCACATGTCCCGCAGCACAGTCCACAGCTCTCCACCCAGACAGACCTCCAGCAGCATGTACACACACTTACTGTCCCGAAATGTTCGGAACAACCTGGAATGTTAACAGCCTTGTGAAAAACTTTCTTACACGGAAAAAGACCCACAAATGAATCCTTACAGAAATAACTACGGAAACACAAATATGGGTTCTGTTAAATAAAATAATGCCAACAAAGACAACAGATTACAGTTAAATCTATATGGATTCACTTCTTCCTGCCACATAGGCACGCACGTTGGGAAAACAGGTGCCTTGCTCCAGGGCAGGGGCCTCATCTATAAAAGAGTGTGTAGGATTCATACTAAAAGTGTACGTGCGCCCAAAAGCCGAAAATGGCGGGCGCACAAAAAAATCCTGATTTATAAAACCGTGTGCACGCACACTTTCACGCAATGTTCTCTTTATGAATCACAGTCCAGCTGGAAGGTTGCGCAGGTGAATTTGCCTCATATCCCGCCCACTTTCTACCATGAATGGGCAATGCAAACTACATGATTGTATTTGCATATGAATGAACCTGCTGAGCATGCGCAGCGGCTTCCTGCAGTCTGTTTCTGCTGCGTCAGGATGAATGAGACGTGTCAAGCCACCGTGCCACTAAATTTCACGGAGACTGAGATGGAGATGTTGTGGATGAGGTGGAGGCAGGAAAACAACATTATTTGGTGGTCACAGTAAAAGTATAAATAGTATAAAAGAAAGTGAGTGAGTGGCAGCACGCCGTTGAGTGCCACGGACAGATGGTGCAGAAAAAAAAAGAAGTGGTGTGATTTGAAGGTGGAGGCCAAGAGGTACGGAGCCCCTAAAGGGACACGGATTTTTTGTATATATATAATGAGTTTTACGTGCGCGTGTGATACCTTTAAGGCTGATTTATGGTTCCGCGTTACACCAACGCAGAGCCTACGGCGTAGGTGCGCGTCGTCGCGTACCCTACAGCGTAGGCTCTGCTTCGTTTTAACGCGGAACCATAATTTAGGCTTTACGCGCGCGTGTAAAGGTTTCACGCGCGCGTAAAACTCATTATATATATAAAAAAAATCTGAGTCCCTTTAGGGGCTCCGTAAAGTTGCCCGGCACTCATTAGTTCTGTCCTCAGTCACTCTACGGTTGTCGTGGTGGGTGACGAGGAGGTTCCCGGCGTGTCCTGCACCGCGGCTGCAGCAGCACCAGAGTCCTGACTGACGCTTCACACACAGAGGGACACGATCAGTCCTATTATAAGTCTGATATGTGATGACATTAAGAGTATGACATGAATCTGGCTTCATTTCACCACCTCACCGCCTGCGTCACCGGTTCCCCATATCTTCAAAATGTTCGTGCGCGAGGGTCAGGGTTGGCGTAATACACACATTTTTTGGTTAGTTTTTTCTTTTTAAATCTCAACCTTTGCGTAGAAGGTGGCTTGCGCATCTTTCAAGCCCTGTTTTGTGTGCAAGCAAGCTTTATAAATGAGGCCCCTGGTCATCAGTTTCATGACTGTGTGTGCTGAAGCGGCGCCTGCAGGCCAGGAACAGTTTGCAGCACACATCCAGGTTACAGCTCCAACTCAGCTCAAAGACGCTCAAAACTTAATAACCAATCAATACCGACACTCCTTGTATTACTTTTTTACTGATGCTGCTGTTTAAAAAAGAGAGAAAGAGAGAAGGGAGGAAGAATGATGACTGAAAGTGATCATTTCTTTTTGGCTGAACTTTCCTCTGTGAACGATGGTCAATAGACTGTTGACACAAGACTTTTGTCCTCCTGGATAAAGAGTGGAAGAGAGGGATCTGGGTCAGCGTCATTCCTCCAGGAGGCCCCTAGCAACTCTGCCTTAAGTATTCACCCATTTCTGTCCAACCCAGCCAGACAGGAGGTTAGTGCACGGTTGGTCTGCTGGCTAGGTCGGGGCCACGGACGTCCAGCTAAATACTGAGACATGTGCTTTAGGCTGAAGCCTGAATGTGTGATGTTAGATGTGCTTCACACCTGATAATAAATGCTGAGTTGGTTTGCTGGAGGATGCTCTTCTCGGAGTAGATGTGCTCCTGCTGTCTGGTGTCCACAATGTGCTGCTTTTTGATGCATTTCAGAGCAAATGTGGCGTCTTCATCCCTCAGCTTCACCTACGAAGAAGCACAGAGAAGTTCACCGAAGCTCACCAAGGATGGATGGATGGATGGAACTAGTTTTTCTGTCCCTGAAAGGCTTTAAAAGCCAGCAGTCTCCTGGGTATTCCAGTCTGATTTGATGGAGATACAATCCCAGATTAGAAAAAAGGATGGATGTAACGAAAGTTACATATATATCAGTGATTTTTGATTTTTTTCTTGTGATTTTATTAACTGTTTTGTAGAATATCAGTACCCATGAAAATGTCTAAGGTGCAAAGATGGACAGAAGTTCTCCACTTTATGTGAAAAAAAGAGATCCAAATCTTTATAAAGAGTACTCCTCAAAGAGAGACTGGAATTCCCCTTCTACAGGTGCAGATTACCATCAATCAGTGGAGGAATGTGGAGAAATGTCAGTGATCTGTCAGATGACGGGTGTGTGATGGTCTGGGGTCATAGCCATAAAGCTACTACCACCCTGTTGTTGAACACAGATCCTTTGAGTCTCTTTTACTGGACAGTAAGCAATCTGAGGAAACAGAATGTCTCCAAACCCTTTCCAGCTAAAGTGAGAGATGCCAGGACCTACTACTGGACCTGCGTCTGGTATGGGTCATGATGGTGTTGCTGCATCTCACCAGCTCCACTCGTCCAAACCCTCCCACGCCCAACGTGGCAATGACTTGGAGCTCCTTGAAAGGCTGGTCTGCAGGCAGCTGAGCAATCCTCTCCCGCAGCCTCCTCATCTCCTGGGGCTCCACAAAGTCGGCGTGAGGTGAGTGGGGCCTGGCATGGGAATAACAGAGATCAGACATCTGAACTGAATAACCACTTAACTGGATATTTGTCATTCGTTTATGACAAATGGTGATTAACTTTCACGTAACAAGGTGGCTAAATAAACAGATATATGTGAACTCACAAGGCGTTCCTCCTCTCATCACTTCTGGAGAGCTCTTCCACATATTCCTTCAGGTAGGCCTGAAGCTCCTCATAAGTTCCCACCGTTTGGTTGAAGTTGCTGCATGTGCACGGAATGAAACATGTAAGCACCACTATTACTGTCACATGTGGCTCCTTTAAGAGATTTGAGTCTTTTGTGATCAATCGCTACTCAGACCGGGACTCTGATGAGTCCTTTGCACCACTCAGCAAACATGGAAAAACATATGCAGTTAGCTAACAAGTGTCTCTGGCAAAAAGAGTGTCATGAAGCAGAGGTGGTAGTAAAGAGTTACATTTACTCCGTTACATTTACTTGAGTAAGTTTTGGGAAATGTTGTACTTTTAGGAGTAGTTTTGAATCACTATACTTTTTACTTTTACTTGAGTAGATTTGTGAAGAAGAAACTGTTCCTCTTACTCCGCTACATTAGGCTACGTTGAGCTGTTACTTTTCTTTTATCCCTTTTATCCACGTACGCGTCAATCTCATGACATCACTGGGTGATTCTTTGGGAAAAATGTTTGTTTTTGCATGTTTTGTCACATTTACACGGACTCAAACACACACAGAGTTTCTATGAGTTCATGTTTGTTCTAGTTCTGCTGGTTAAAAAAGAAAAGTACAAAGGCTGGAAATTTTGTGCTACTTGTGCTTAATTTATTTTTTCATTCTCTTATTATTTTATTATTTATTAAAGTACTTGAATTTACTTTAAGATTATTTTAATTTAAGCTATTTTTTATTTTTTTATTAATTTTAATTTATTTTATTATTTTATTGATTTAATTTGCCTGAAGATGATTATTTTGTACTTTTGTCTGTTTGAATGGTTGTGTTAAAAAAATAAATCAGACGTTACTCAACAGTTACTCAGTACTTGAGTATTTTTTCACCAAGTACTTTTTTACTTTTACTCAAGTAATTATTTGGATGACTACTTTTTACTTTTACTTGAGTCATATTATTCTGAAGTAACAGTACTTTTACTTGAGTACAATTTTTGGCTACTCTACCCAGCTCTGTCATGAAGCCACATGTCATTGACTGTCAAACCAAACTGATTAATATGGTTCCATTATCATGAAACAATAATTTCTAAAGAAAAATGCCTGGCTGAACCACAGAACTGTTAGACGTGGTCTCCTTTATCAGGGTGAAGAGCACAACAAAAGACTGACCATCCTCTGTTCAGACTTCACTCATAGCTCAGAAGTATCTAAAGCCATGACAGCCAGCAGTTTGACATCATAGACTGTGATCCAGCTGTCACTCAAGAACTAAACAAACCACGCCCCTAATTATGCATACATTTGTGGTTTAATATCATTTTGACTGATTCATTGAAATTCACCCTCTTACTGTTGTTATGGATGTGAAATCTAGCTCCGGAGACCGAAGCTGGCTCTTGTTTAAGACTGCAAATTTCTTTAGTTGTGCTTTAAAGCTGAACATTTCAACATCTGGCTTGTTGGAGGTTGACTCGTTTGGAGTACGCCCCCAGTGGCCGTTTGAGGAACTGCATGTGTTGGATCGTTAGGATGAGGTGGGGTTTTTTCTGAAGAGTAATCCAGCAGCAGGTAAAAACACGAGCTACATGGCTAAAGCTAAACACTGTGTGTTTACCGCCATGGTGCAGAGGTACCAGCTGTGTTTATCTCCAGTAGTTGTACAAGTGAGCAAATACAGCAGAGCGTTAAATTAGGCTGCTGATGTATAATGAACATTAATAAATCAAAGGTGTCATGACAACCTGGATGATGCTAATTTCCAGCCTCTACATCCAGATCAGACTGAGGTTTCTGGACCTGAGCGCTTCAGGAATAACCGGTCTCCCCATCAAGGCCGTCTGCATGACAGCACTATAACATTAATAACACTGGGAGGCATTGTGGGTGTGAAAAAGATCTGTACTTTAATTCACACACTAAAGTTTATAGAGATGATTGTGATCATGTAAGAAATAATATATATTTTTTTTAAATAAAAAAAGGGAAATCCTATCAGAGTGATGCAGAAAAACCCACTTTTTGCTTCAGGATTGAACAACTGTAATTCCTTATTAATATTCACCTAAAACAGAAACCCTTGATGGCCAGGCTTCATCTTATCTTAAAACTCCATGGCATATTTGTTTTTATTTATTCAGATGCGCATTCATTTTCCCGACAGTTATCAGATTAAAGAGTTTTACGTAATCTGGTCTCAACTGTATTGATTTGAGTGATGTGCAGTTGAAATAACAGCAGGACAAAAGTGAGTTTACGATTTCAAATCTCTCTTTAACTAATAAAGGCTGGTGTAAAAGTGCAGCCAAAGCTTTTAAACTGTGGTCTCTTACGTGTCCGAACCACTGAAACATTACTTGAAGATGTGGCTCATGGTCCAGCTTTCCCCATGATGCCCGGCTACTCACTCTCTGTCCACCACCAGGCAGTGTGTGTCGTCTGCGCTGCAGATGATGTTGGCTGAGCGGACATCCTCGCTGCAAAGAAACGCACACAGATGAGTCACCGTGCACACTCACAACTGCTGTGTCCTGTACGTGACACTTCAAGTGTCTTCAGTAAAGGGTTGGAAGTGATGTCGTGGTGCCGACACACTGAACAAGGACCAGAGAGGGATTCATCTGAGGAGATCATAGAGAACACCGTTAAAGGCTAGAAGTTTCACGGGGTGTTGCAGGACCCAAATACAACACAACTCTCAGATAGCAGTAACAGTGACCTTTATTGACCTTTATTTACTGTATACTCAAAGTAGGTAAACAGTCAAACAGGCTCAGGTCAGTATTACCAGTCCTTGCATCAGGTAGAAGGCAGGCGAGTAAGTTACCACTGGACCAAGGTGGCAGACAGGCTAGAAGATGATAACAGGCAGGGTCGAGAACCAAGGGGCAGGCAGCGAAGCAAACAAATCCGGAAAAGTCACAGACTACTCTCGTGGTCAGGAACAGAAGGCAGTATTGTTTACTGGGGCAGAGACAAGAAGAGAAGATCAGAGGCAAGATGAGTCGGTACCGGGAAGTCAGTGCACAGGTGCATGCTGGAAGGTCAGGCATTAAGCTAAGACAATCTGGCAGTGAGTGAATGAACTGGAGCTGCTTATTAAAAATGCGTTGCTGCCAGTTAATGCTTGTAAAAGTTTTACGGTGTCACCTCCACTCATTCCCTCGAATGCTGTCCCTCCACAACAACTGGTCTGCCTCACCCCACAGCTTGTGCACTGCCTGCTCTTCGCCGCACGTGACATGACGTGACAGGTGATTAGGGAAGGAGTTTCCAGCCAGGTCCAGCACAGTTGCAGCCACTCTCCTCATCAGATCCCTCTGCCTATTTAAACCCCAGTTCGCCAGATCTCCCCTAGGAATTGCCTGTTTTTCCCCTACCCGTTGTGCTGAGATCTGGTTGAACTGCCAGCCAACCTGCTCCACTCCTTCACACTGAACCTCTGCCTTCCTGTGTCGTGCACTTGAACCCAATACCTACTGAGACGTAACAGAAGATCTGTCCATTTATAATTAGACTCAGCCGACACAGGGAACCAGATGCAAGCTCTGTCTCCTGGCCCCACAATTACGCCTCTCCAAGCCCGGGAGAGGATTCTTGCCGACCACTCCCAGGCCCTCGCGGAGGCCTCTACAGCGATCCAAGCTCTGAACCCCCACCTGGTAGTCCAGCAGGCTAACCAGGAGAGACGTGACACCCAGGTCCAGCAACTCCTCAACATGACCCAGGCTCTGATGGCACAGGTCACTGCGCTTGCAGCTTCTGCTCCCCTCCCCGCTGCTCAAGCTGCTCCCCAGGTCCCAGCTCTAGCTGCTCCACCAGCTGGCCAGCCCCGTGAACCCGGCCTTGCCAGTCCAACCCCTTCGACGGAACCTTTGCCCATTTCCAAGGCTTCATGATGCAGTGTGAGTTGATGTTTTCCCACCAGCCCAGTCAGTTCTTCTCACCTGCCTGTGAGGGACACATCCTGAGCTGGAGCACGGCCTGTTATGCATGTTTTTCCGTGCTGCACCGGTCCCTTTGTCACCCCCCCAAACGCCTCCTGCTGCCCCTGATCTCTCTTTGGTGCCGGAAGTCTACCTAAGTCAACCTTGGAGAGGCTTTCAGCAAGGAGTGAGCACGCACCTTGCCTCCTCATTGGTCTTATGACTGTGCCATTGACTTCCCGGTCAGTCGCCTCTACAACCTTGCTCCCCATGGGCAGCCATCGACACTTACATCTCTGACTGCCTTGCCGAGGGACTCATCGGCCCTTCACACTCCCCGGTGGCAGCAGGGTTTTTCTTTGTGAAGAAAGATTGGTCTCTCAGGCCTTGCATTGACTTCCATGGGATCAATGCCAGCACCATCAGGAACACCTACCCTTTTCCCCCTCATGAGTTCCAACTCCGAGCCCCTCCTTGGGCCCACCAACTTTACAAAGTTGGAACTCGGAACGCCTACCACCTGTTACGGATTCATGAGGGGGATGAATGGCAGATGACGTTCAAGACGCCCCGTGGCCACTACGAATACCTGGTCATGCCCTTTGGCCTCACCAATGTCCCAGGCTCTAATGAATGATTTCCTTAGGGATATGTTGGACATCTTTGGGTCTTGTACCTGGATGACATCCTGGTGTTCTCCAGGAATGCAGAGGAGCACGTCCAGCATGTTTGACTCATCATGCAGCGCCTCCTGGAGAACCGCCTTTTCATCAAGGCTGGGAAGTGCACCTTCCATGCCTCCTCTGTGGAGTTCCTGGGACTCATCGTGGAGGGTGGGCAGACTCAGCCTGACCTTAGAAAGATCCAGGCCGTCGTCGAGTGGAGCCAACCGACCACCTGGAAACAGCTGCAATCCTTCCTCGGCTTTGTCAACTTTTACCGGCGATTCATTCGGGACTACAGTCGGGTGGCTGCCCCTCTCGCTGCCTTCACCGCCTCTCTGCGCCCCTTCCACTGGACACCTGCAGCCAGCGCTGCTCTCCCTGACTTGAAAAGGCACTTCACCTCATCACCAGTCCTGGTCAACCCGGATCCTTCCAAGCCCTTCATCATCGAGGTGGATACCTTTAACAGCCGTCTCTGCTCAAGGTTAAGGTGAGGTAAACAAATACACGTGCAGTTAAGGTGGGGGGGGCAACTGTTACCTTACCACAGGTGTTTCAATTCAAACATGTTTATCAAAAAAGATCCAGTTGATGCAAACCTCTCTCCTGAGTTCAGGTTCATCAGCTAGATAGTAACAAGCGCTTCATAAATCAGACCTTTGACTGCAGTATTTACCGTCATGAGGTGGTTTTCTGTTGGTGTTGTACCTGATGAGAGCCTTCTCTCCAAAGTAGTCTCCGATCCCCAAGGTCTTGATTTCCTGAGGTTCAGCGAATCCCTCGGTGCTTTGCGTGACTGTGACCTGCACATGCATAAAAAGACATTGGTACAACGTTCAGCAGCAGTGTTATACACTCACCAGCCACTTTATTAGGTACACCTGTCCAGCTGCTCGTTTCTAACCAGCAAATCACATGGCAGCAACTCAATGCGTGTAGACTTGGTCAAGACGATCTGCTGCAGTCAAACCAGCGTCAGAATGGGGAAGAAAGGTGATTTCAGTGACTTTGAACGTGGTATGGTTGTTGGTGCCAGACGGGCTGGTCTGAGTATTTCAGAAACTGCTGATCTCTTGGGTTTACAGAGAATGGTCCGAAAAAAAAAAAATCCAGTGAGCAGTTCTGTTGACGCAAATGCCATGTTGATGCCAGAGGTCAGCGGAGAATGACCAGACTGGTTGGAGCTGATAGAAAGGCAACAGTAACTCAAATAACCACTCGTTACAACCGAGGTCTGCAGAAGAGCATCTCTGAACCACAACACGTGGAACCTTGAGGTGGATGAGCTACAGTAGCAGAAGACCACACCTGACCACCCCTGTCAGCTAAGAACAGGAAACTGAGGCTACAATTCACACAGGCTCGCCAGAACTTGATAACAGAAGAGGGAAAACGTTGCCTGGTCTGACGAGTCTCCATTTCTGCTCAGACATTTGGATGGTGGGGTCAGAATTTGGAGTCAACAACATGAAAGCATGGATCCATCCTGCCCTGTATCAACGGTTCAGGCTGGTGGTGGTGGTGTCATGGTGTGGGGGATATACCTGGCACACTCTGGGCCCATTAGTATCAACTGAGCATCGTGTAAACGCCACAGCCGACCTGAGTATTGTTGCTCACCAAGTCAATCCCTTTATGACCACAGTGGACCATCTCCTGATGCTACTTCCAGCAGGATAACATGTCATAAAGAATCATCTCAGACTGGTTTCTTGAACATGACAATGAGTTCAATGTTCTCAAATGTTCTCCACAGTCAGATCTCAGTCCAGTAGAGAACCTTTGGGATATTGTGGAACGTAAGATTAGCATCATGGATGTGCAGCCGACAAATCTGCAGCTACTCTTCTGTAAGTGCAGAAGAGGTAGGGCGTGGTGGGGGTGGAACCCTTTACAGCCCGATGTCACAAACTAGTGAAACTAGAGGGCTGCAGAGGACGTCAGGACAGAGGGGACGGAGGGGACAGAGGGGCCGATGGGAGGGAAAACAGAGTCCAAACCAGAGTAAATCTCAGATATCGTTTCAAAAGTCACTTAAATCCACTGCTATAGATGGACCTTCTGAGCTAAAAGGTGTAAACGTCCCTTCGTGTCACTATGAAACTGTTATGAAATACAACAGCGACAGTATGTACAGCTGCAACTTACAGTCGGTACATTTGTCCTTCACCATTAATCCTGCCTGCTGATGCATTCTGCGATACTTTACTGTCTCACATCTACATAAATTTCCACTTGATGACGCATCCGGGGGTCCAACTTCACTCGTCCAGAGTTTTAAAGATTAAAGAGTGTTGTGGTTGCGACAGAAGACGTCTCACAGAAGTCCCTCCAGCAGTGAACAGAGACAGAAATATCTTTTCTGCATTGCTTCTGTACCGGTGTGGTAACTCGGGTCAACGCAAATGATCGGAGTTTAGTTGCAGATTAAGTTTTTATTGGATTTTTAGGAAGCTTTTCCTGAATTTACTTGCTTTTTTGGTCTCTTAGCAGCAGCTTTTTCAGTAACACCAGCTGGGTTAAACACGTTTGTAGGGCAGTGATTTCAGTGTTTGTGCCAACATCATACCTCTCCTTTCGCAATGATAAAAAAAGTGTTCCCTTCTTCTCCCTCGCGAATGATGTACTCCCCTTTTTCAAAACAGTCCTGAAAAGACCAAAACGTATGTGAGAAACACTTGGAGCACTGTTAATGATTGAACATCCTAGGAACAAAGAAGTGCGGTAGGAAACACTCACCACTTCAAGACAATCCACGATCTTAACCAACTTTTCTTCAGGAAGATCTCGGAGCAGAGACACACTTGTGGAGAAACGAGTGCTCAGTAAGCAGTCCAACTCAATGTTACTTCGACCGTGTTTTTAATTTAAAAGTTTTCAGAAAATATGGCATCTTGGAATTTCGATTTAAAGCCATTTTAAACCGATTGTCTTGACCTCCGAGGTCTTGAGCTGGTTGCTGGTGGACCAGAGCTATCAACGTGAAGTCCAGCGAGGTCTTCATTGGGATGAAAAAACAACAGGGACCTATAAAAACCTCTGGTGAGGCCAAATCAGCAACTGAACCTGAACCTGAACCTGAACCTGCTGAATCTTCGTTCAACTCAGCAGAGCAGCTCTGCAGGGACTGAAAACAAGACTGGAGTCAGAAGGTCCAGAGTGAAGGCACAGCAACGATAACTCTAACCTTGAAATAGAGGCCCCTTTGTTTCACGTGGCCATAACGGCCCAGTGGTAAATGCCATATTTTTTCTGAAACCTTTTGAATTTAAGCTTGGTTGCTTTAATTCACATGGTGGTTAACAGTAAAAATCAAAGCCGTCAGTGTCCAAATACTTCTGGACTAACTGTAATTCCAGCATGAAGGTGCGGACTGATGCACATGCTGCAGTTGTTCTGTTTTTGCCACGTGTTTGCTCCCGTAGGCGGAGCTGTCAGGGTTACAGCAGTGAATGTGGGTTGGTGTTTACACTGAAGACAATGGTCGTGGCTGCAAACACACGCCTCAGCTACTCCGCTGGTCAACAGACCTCTCGGCATCACCTCTCTGCAGTCTGGCAGATATCAGATTCCTCCACATCACACTCTCGATGTGATGTGCGTGAAGGATCCTGTTTGCTTTTTTTGTTTTACCTCCTCAGGAAGCTGAAGTACTCCTCGTGTCTGGCCTGCGTGGTCCGCATCATGATGGTCTGGAAGGTCTGGCGGTCCAACGCCCAGATGTGGGAATCTGACAGAGCTGGATCAGAGCGTTACGGTTAACAACCTACTACCGGATCATTACGTAAATACATAAGCCTCACAACTGAACAGAGAAAAACATGAACAAATCCGTTGCAGCTCTACTGTCTACACAGATGTTTGTAAGGTGGAAAGTACCAGCACATTGGTACAGTATGTCAGTTCTGTGAGTGAGGTAACCTCCAGTTCTACACTCCCTCCACCTTCACTCCTTCATCCAGAGCTACACTCCCTCTACCTTCACTCCTTCATCCAGAGCTACTCTCCCTCTACCTTCACTCCTTCATCCAGAGCTACTCTCCCTCTACCTTCACTCCTTCATCCAGAGCTACTCTCCCTCTGCCTTCACTCCTTCATCCAGAGCTACTAACCCTCTACCTTCACTCCTTCATCCAGAGCTACTAACCCTCTACCTTCACTCCTTCATCCAGGGCTACACTCCCTCTACCTTCACTCCTTCATCCAGAGCTACTAACCCTCTACCTTCACTCCTTCATCCAGAGATACTCTCCCTCTACCTTCACTCCTTCATCCAGAGCTCCCTCTCCACAGCTCTGCTCAGCCAGTGAAAGACGCCTGGTTCTTCCACCAAAACGTGTTGCTGATTGAATGTCCTGCTCCATTCTTCTCTCATTCCTGAACAACATATGATGGATGCTAAAAGTCTCATCCAGACAAAGCAATCTGCCGTTTTCCATTCAAGAGCCATGCTCTCAGATTCACAGACTTCCCCAATGCCAGCGATAGCTGCCGTACTCCTGCAGCATCCTCCACAGAATACTCCAAGGCATATGGTTAAATGCACATGTGGACCAGTTGCATAAACTCCCATGAGATTGTAATGCCAGTTTTGAGCTGATTCAGTGCTCCACAGCCCGGACAGAACCAACAATCTCCTTCAATCTGAGGACCCTTTACCCCACCATCCCCCACAGCACCCAGTATGGACACTATCCACGCCAATCTACATACAAGATGAGCCAACCAATGTGACAGAGAGAGACACTGTCCACACAGACAGCTGGAGACAGAACAACACTCCCTGTTAGAGTGTGAACAATACAAAGACATTAGATCTAAGTTATTTCCTAAAATTAAACAAGTCCAGGATTTTGATTCCCTCACAGATCAGGACAAAATCCAACATTTAATTGGAGAAAAAAAGGAAAGTGCTTTAGAATCAGCTAAATACATCAGCGCATCTCATAGATGGAGAGAAACACAACCAGACAACACAGTCTCCTTATCCTTATACAGTGTCCCTGCCTATTCATGTAAAATAGTTCTGTATATATATTGTATGCATGTGTTAGTTATTTAATGTTAAATATTTATTGTAATTGTCTTAATATTTCATGTATTAATTGTATTGTGGTTTGTTGTATGTATATGTATGCTTTCGGCAACAATGGTTACCATTCATGCCAATAAAGCCAATTTGAATTGAATTGAGAGAGAGAGGACCATTTTCAGGATAACTACTAGCATCACTCACCTTTAACTGTGGCTGTTCTTTTACAGTTGTAAAGTATGGCCAGTTCCCCAAATGCAGTGCCTGGGTGCATCTCCCCCAGCAGCTTCCCGTTCTGGATGACCTCCAGCAAACCCCCTGTCCAAGGAAGACCAAACACAACGCTCAAACCACCTTTGTGACGGACCTGTGACATCATGTGAAGTCCGTCACCGACACCTTTATTGTCGGTCATTTCTCCATTCAGGTCAGGGCTGCTTGTGTATGTTAATGCATGTTACTGTAAAACCTCCAGACCTCTTTAACTGGTATTTTTGAAATTAAACACAAACTTGAAAAAGACAGGTGTTGCTAGAACTGGTAAGAGGGTAAGAGGTCTTCCACAGGTAATGTTAACAGTTTTCCTGTGGACCAAACATGTCCAGGATCTCACCACAACCAGTGTACTTTTACGTGTTTACTCTTTACTCTTTTACTTTTACTAAAAATAGTTATGTATTTGTAGGATTCAGTTCTGGCAGCACACATTCAGCCATTAAAAATGTGTTTTGCATAAGCGTGTTGTCCAATTGGACGTATCAAAATAAAGCCTTCCTGAAAGAATAAACACCATACAGGACTGTCTCAGAAAATTAGAATATTGTGATTTTCTGTAATGCAATTACAAAAACAAAAATGTCATACATTCTGGATTCATTACAAATCAACTGAAATATTGCAAGCCTATTATTTTAATATTGCTGATCATGGCTTACAGTTTAAGAAAACTCAAATATCCTATCTCAAAAAATTGAATATTCTGGGAATCTTAATCTTAAACTGTAAACCATAATCAGCTATATTAAAATAATAAAAGGCTTGCAATATTTCAGTTGATTTGTAATGAATCCAGAATGTATGACATTTTTGTTTTTTTAATTGCATTACAGAAAATAAAGGACTTTATCACAATATTCTAATTTTCTGAGACAGTCCTGTATTGGTTTTTACAATTCTGATCTCCTTCTGTGATACTCTGTAACTCATGTTTCTCCTGCAGCTCATGAACCTAGATTATTGCTCAGACCCTGCGATGTGGACACGTCGCTGAGCTGACCTGCCAGGACGTAGAGGAAGTTCCCCGCTTCCCCCTCCTGGATGACCAGCTGTCCCTCCGTGTAAACCTTCTCATACATGCAGTCCATCATCTCCCTCATGTGCTGTGGCTCCAGTCTCTTCAGAAAGTCGTTGCTCATGATGGCGTCATTGATGAGGCTCCTGGTCCTGATGAGAACAACAAACCATGTCAGGTGATCTATGTTGTTCCACACTGTGAAGAAAAGGTATGTGATGCTTTGAAAATTGTGATCTGATCGTCATCTATTTTACAATAACAGACAACCACGGCAGGCTTAAGCTGATAATAGGTGTACGGGGCCTTAAATGAACACACTCGTTATGCTGAACATTGTTCCTCTTCTCAGAACCGCTTCAGCTCAGACACATCTGTGGGATGTTTGGTGTGCACAGCTCTCTGGAGCTGATTCCCCATCATCTCTACGGGGCTAAGGCCTAATTCCAGCTCTGTGGTCCCTCAGAACCTCTGTGAGCCGTGGACGGGGAGGTTTATGTCCAGCTGGCTTGGACACCAGAGGACAGAGTTTATCCAGAGAGGAGGCGAGTGAGGAGCAGAGTGTTTCTGTAGCCTCATTAACAGATAGTGTGGAAAAGCCTGAGAGGGAAGGGAGGTTAGAGCAGACCTCATCAGACAGCTGTGATGGGCTGAGAGATCGTAAGTTACTGCGGTAGGAAACCATCTTTGGAGTCAGGTGAGTGACATGAGGAAGGGAGATGGAAAGGTTAGCCAGGAAGTGGTCTGAGAGGTGCAGTGGTGTGACACACATCAGCTGTCAACGATGTTACCAGCTTTGTGTGTTGGTGGAGTCTGGACCAGTGTAAGATTGGAAGAGTGGATGAGAGCCAGAAACTTATTTGCCTGTGTTTTGCCGATGTGAATGTTCATGTCTCCCAGTACAATTAGTGGAGAGCCATCATCACGAATGTCAGAGAGGATCATGTCCAGTTCAGAGATGAGGGCGGTATATGACCAGAATGTAAGCAGTGAAGGGTTAAGAGATCTTTACATTTTGATATTCAAGCGATGAGCAGTTAGCACTGGGACAGATGGATGTAAAAATCCACTTTTTGGACATTAGAATGCCTGTACCACCTCCTTGTCCAGCAAAGCGAGGTGTTTGAGTGAATTCTCCATCTACGGATAGAGCAGCTTGTGTAGCTGTGTTTTCTGGGCGGATCCGAGTTTCTGTCAGGGCTAGGACCTGAATGTCTGAGAGATGTAACAATGAACTGATGAACTTGGTTTTTTCTTTTTTATTATCCTGTTTTTTTCTCCCATTTTATCACCCAGTGCTCCGACCTAACAGTCCTGGGCATTGCCATCCTCTACCAACCCCGGGAGGGCCCTGCACTGAGCTCAGGTCTCCTCCTTATCCTGAGGAGTGAGCAGGCCGCTTCTTTTCACCAGACAGGGTGGGGCTTCTCCGGCCGGACGTAGCGCGTGGAAGGATCACGTTATTCCGGCCGGATCCTCCCCACCCCATCTGTTCCCCGGTTGGCCAGAGGGGGCAGTAGAGCCCAGGACTGTTGCATGTTTTTGTGAGGGTAGCTCACATTAACTACCCAGGGAACACGGGGAGAACATGCAAACTCCACACAGAAAGATCCTTTCACCAACCCCACCCAGGGTGTGGAGCTGAAGTCATGGGGGAACTAACACGCACTTCAGCACCCACAGTGTCCCCGGCGGGAATCAAACCCAGGACCTTCTTGCTGTGAGACGGCTGCACTACCAGCTGCACCACCGTGCCCCCTTTTTGTTAACTACAGACTGACAGTTCCAGAAACCAAAGGTAACAGAGGATATGGCAGACAGATATACCACCGGACAACACAGGTTTTACGGATTGCGCTGCCTACGGGAGGCACGTTTTGGTCTGTACCCATATCTGACCGGGATGGTTTTGATACACATTGCCCTACTTTGGTTGTACGGGGTTGGACACTCGTAACTCTCATCGGTGGACTCACGCAGGTACACTCACAGGTCTTTTATAAACATTTATATTTTTAAATATTTAACATAATTGCTTCAGTTTCAGCACTACAGAGTTGCCTCCCTCATGAGTGCTACGTGTGAACGTCCTCTCATATCTGGTGGTGTTGCATCAATATACAATCAAGACATTGCATTTATATCTGCAGTTTCAATTCATTCAGCAGATTTCCTTGAGCACGTGTGTGCGTGTCCCTGATTTACACATCACACAGATGATGCACTGCTGCATTCAGTGAAAACGGCCAAGCTGATTGGGTGTGAGAGCCGTGGGCAAGCATAGGTTGTGTAATTGAAGCCTGTAATGAGCCAGTCTCAGCGTTTAGATTGCGTGACCCTTTGTCTCCCTCCATGCCTCCTTATTATCCTGTCATGCTAATAAAGCCCCTCGGATAAGGGACGTAAGACAAAAGCTTGCCAGAGCTCTTACGTCCTTCTGCAAGTGATATTGTTTGTGTTGATGATAGTGGATCAAACTGTTTGAAAGACAATGGAAACCAGTGATTCTGCAATTAAGATAGTTTTTTTTTTGCAGATAGTATGAACTTAGGACAGTTCATGTTTTATCACCTCAGCGTCATTTAATTTGTACATTAATCCTTTTTTTCATTTTTTATGTCTGCAACATAAAACTATTGGTACTGGAGCAATTTAATACTAGTAGTATAGAAGTAGAAAGACCTTTCTGCTTTTACAATATTTCTACCATATGTGAACAATAACCACACCTGCACACGTAAATATGCTGTTTCTTGCCCTGCCAGAGTTCATACTCTTATCCATCCATCCATCCATCCATCCATCCATCCATCCATCCATCCATCCATCCATCCATCCATCCATCCATCCATCCATCCATCCATCCATCCATCCATCCATCCATCATCCATCCATCCATCCATCCATCCATCCATCCATCCATCCATCCATCCATCCATCCATCCATCCATCCATCCATCCATCCATCCATCCATCATCCATCCATCCATCCATCCATCCATCCATCCATCCATCCATCCATCCATCCATCCATCCACCCACCCACCCACCCATCATCCATCCATCCATCCATCCATCCATCCATCCATCCATCCATCCATCCATCCATCCATCCATCCATCCATCCATCCATCCATCCATCCATCCATCCAGACATCGCCTTTGTTCTCTTCAACTTCTGAACAGCCAGTAGTTGCTAAATGAGGAGAGTTAAGGCCTTCCTGACCTCCAACTGTCATACTGATGCACAAATATTCTCTTATTTCATCAAACGTTGTAACAGTCTGCTGCTCCTCCATGAAATAGTGAACAGTGACCTCCCAGAAGTCCCTCATACCCCTTTTACACCAAGCTGGTTCCAGGGCTGGTTCTGGGCTAGAGCCAGACTTAGCACCAGTTCTTTGGTTTTACACAGCCTATTTGTGACTTACTGTGAGTTTTTGCGGCTCATCTTGGCAGGGGAGATGTGTGTTGGTCTGAATCCTCCACAGAAGTTCTCAGAAGTGGGTTCTGCAGAGACGCCGTCCTTGGCTTTGAGCCGGCGGTGGACTTCCACAGCCACCCTGTGGAATCGACTGGGGCCTTGGTTGATGGCGCTGAAGCGCCGGCCGCAGCTGTGGTGGCACAGGGGCGGTGGAGGGCTGGCCAGACTTTTGTTGTAGCAAATTGCATCCTGGAGCTTCTCTATCTGGGAGACCTTGGCCTCCAGCTCCTTCTGGAGATGCTGCAGCTGAAGCTGCTGTGCGTGGAGCTCCTGGTCCCGACGTGCCAGCTCCGTCTCCAGGTGGATAATTCGCAACCTGCACATCAGAACTGATTAATTCACTGAGAAACACACAAACTCAACCATCAATCGACTCAGTGAACAGTTAGCCAATGTCGAGCTTTGAGACATGCAAGGCAAAGGAAGCTGGAAGGGAATATGAGATTCCATCAATAATGGTCTTCTGATCTGCTCAGGTTAGCTTTCATGTGCAGACGTTTTGTCTCACATGCAGTCGTGTGCTGGGACTGGGTGAAGAACCAGCACACTTGTGCGCTGTGAAAAGTTTGATAAAAATACGTCTGTGACTCTTTGTATGCTCAAAAAGCTGTTTCCTGTTACGCAACTGAAGGTGTGAAGACATCACTGCACATATACGGTGGGTTGACGCCAGGGGCGGGGCTTCAGAGGGGGCTGGGGGGGGGGGGGGGGGGGGGGGGGGGGAGGGGGCGGTACTCCCCCCCAGCCTGGGGCCCAATGGCCCCCCCCCCCCCCCCCCCCCCCCCCCCCGAGGCAGCAGGCCCCGCCCGCAATATTTTTTTTTTGTGGCACCACTTGGTTCATATTAGGTATAAAGCATTGTCTAATATGTTGTGCTGAGATTTTCCCACTCACAGTTAACATTAAAACAAAAATTGCAACTGAATCTCCAAATGTGTTTTGGGTAAAATCGTTCATCATCAACAGCCGTCTATCAACGTCATACGTCACCATCGATCACTTGTCAACAGAGCCCAGTAATCCTACAGCCTAAACATGAGCGGGAGTTAGAAACATAAAACTGGAGCGATAAAATGCAAAGAAAAAGAAAAAAGGGACCAAGAAAAAGCCAAATTGCCCAAGTTAGACGCATATTTTGTTCACCCTAATCCTCCTCTTGTGGGAGATGAACCGGACATTGTTGGCAGCGATTAATAAGACCAGAGGCTCCAGGCTCCAGAGGGCCCGGTCATATGCCCTGCCCCCTGGCCCTCTGATATGTTCAGCTACTGGTTGACGCAGCAGGTGTACGTCTCTTTGTGCACATGTGGGGGTGAGGGTGAACATGTTTTCTTCCCTCCAGGTCCAGGTTTCTTCCTCCTAAAGGGGAGTTTTTCTTGCCACTGTTTGGCTTAAGGTTTTTCTCCCACTAGGGGAGTTTTTACCTGCCATTGTTTATGTAATAATTACTCAGGGATCATGTTCTGGGTCTCGCCTAGAGACAACTTTTGCTGTATTAGACGCTATATAGATAAAATTGAATTGAATTGAATTGAATTGAATTGAATTGAATTGAAATGAATTGAATTGATTGATTTGAATTGAATTGAAATGAATGTAATTACCTGAGGGTGTTGGGGTCCAGGCCGGGGGGCTGTGTGTGGATGGAGGCCGGGCAGCTGTTGTCCTCAGCCTGAGGGGCTTTTATCGAACCATTGCCCATGGCCAGCCGCTCGCTGGCCACCATAGGGATGGCCCGCGGGTCAAACTCGCCCCAAAAATGATCCAAGAGGAACCTTTACAGCCAGACAAGGTCTTCTTCCTTCTTCAGTTCATTAAATATTTAAACCTTTCACAGAAATAAAAATGAAATCAAAACCTGTCGGATAAGTACGTTTTACTGAATCCTGCCTGCCGTGTATTACACAATAACAATATTAATTACTATAAAACTTGCATGTTCCCACTGTAACACACGTACGACTGTTAAAAATGCCAAATATAATATAATATAATATAATATAATATAATATAATACAATAGAATAGAATAGAATATACCTGTATAATATAATATACCCTTCTCTGCTCTTAGTTGTCCTTACATCCTTACGCAGGTCTCAGAGAAGCCTTGTCCGGAATCTTTAGTCTTCCAGTGTTTCCTCACTTGGTGGTAGAGCGGTGTCTCTGTAACGCTGTGGGTGCAACCCTCCTGATGTCTGACTCCTGGATTCAGACATCTACTTCGGTGTCTGTCCACACACACACGGACACACACCCCAGCTGGGAGGGAGCTGCTGGTCCCCAGGAGGACTGGAGGCCTCTGGCGGCCTCTGGTGGCCGAGTGATGCAGGCGTGGCCTAACCCTAACCCTAACCCTAACCCTAACCCTAACCCTAACCCTAACACACACACAGGGTCCTTTAAGGAGCAAGAGAAGGACATTTTTATTTTCTTTATTTAACCCTTGTGCTGTCTTCAGGTCAAGGAAGGAGGAAGAGAAGAAAGGAGGAAAGAAGGAATGAAGGAAGAATGAAAAGAAGGAAAGAAAGAAGGAAGGAAGGGAGAAAAGAAGGATGGAAGGTAGGGAGAAAATAAGGAAGGGAGGATGGGAGAAAAGGAAGGGAGAAAAGAAGGAAAGGAAGGAAGGAAGGAAGGGAGGGAGGGAGGGAGAAGGAAGGGAGAAAACAAGGAAAGAAGAAAGGAAAGAAGTAAGTAAGGAAGAAAGGAGAAAAGAAAGAAGGAAGTAGGGAAGGGAGTAAGGAAGGGAGAAAAGATGGAAGGTACAAAGTACAAAGGCTGGACATTTTGTGCTACTTGTGCTTAATTTATTTTTTTATTCTGTTATTATTTTATTTATTTTATTATTTATTAAAGCACTTGAATTTACTTTAAGCTTATTTTAATTTAAGCTATTTTTTTTATCTTTTATTAATTTTAATTAATTTTATTATTTTATGGATTTAATTTGCCTGAAGATGATGATTTTGTACTTTTGTCTGTTTGAATGGTTGTGTTAAAAAAATAAATCAGGCGTTACTCAACAGTTACTCAGTACTCGAGTAGTTTTTTCACCAAGTACTTTTTTACTTTTACTCAAGTAATTATTTGGATGACTACTTTTTACTTCTACTTGAGTCATATTATTCTGAAGTAAGAGTACTTTTACTTCAGTACAACTTTTGGCTACTCTACCACCTCTGGTAGTGTGTCATTCCCAGTGATTGTAAATATAAACCAGATTTGTGAAGGGAGCTGAGGGTCTTAATGAAACTTCTAAACAAACTGAGGCTGCGTCTGTACTTAGAGAGCATCTATGCTTAGAAAGTAAACAAAAACAGATACAAGAACAATTTTGACAAAATTCTTTTCTTTTATTGTGTTTCAGTGACAGATTGATTCAACATTTTACTTGCCTATAACAGGGAATCTGCTTTGCAATCTGTAATATCAGCTGCCATTGGCCAAACTATAAAAACTGCAAATAAATTGTGTTGGAAACAGAAAGAACACAGGTACTTTAGAAACATTCAGTTCAGAGATGGGACTCAAATAAAAGAGATTCAGCAGGTGGACTGCAAGAAAAACCTCCCCTGTTGAACACTGAATCCAGGAAAACGTCTATATAAATATCACGGCAGCTCAGATATCTGCAAACTGTCCCTCTGCTGTCACATTTCTTTTGACCTTTCAGGAAAGAAATAGACGATACATCTGCCATAATATTGTAAAATCGCTATAAAGGAAAGGGGTGTAAATACTGCCTGATTGTGGCTGAACAATAGCATGCATATACACTATAATGCCCTGCTATCCATCCTCATATATTGAAATCTGACAAACACAGAACTTTCAAAACAAAATCATAAACTATGTTTTTATTAGAAATAAAGAAGGCTAACAATGTTTCTGTACAGCTTATTTCAAACACGCAGGCCTCTAGCAGCCTATGAATTGCACCGTCTCAGCATGATGTTGCTGTAAATGCCTTTAATCCAGTGGTCACAAGAAGAAAACAAAACGCAAAAAAGAAAAGTAGTTGCTGTCTTTGTTTGCTCAGAATACAGGTCTCTGCTTGATAATGTCAAGACCATGACATTGTTTGATATTATTTTCATCAGTTTTAATCAGTCCGATTTTTGTGCAGTCGTCTCCATCAGTGTCAGAAATGGCTAGAAAAGCAGTAACCCTCTCCTCAAGTCAGTGAGAACCTGAGCTGGTGAAAGAACTGACTGGAACAGTTAACGGAGTGCAGTCAGGGTGAGGATCAGGGTGAGGATCAGGGTAAGGGTGAGGATCAGGGTGAGGATCGGGGTGAGGATCAGGGTGAGGATCAGGGTGAGGATCGGGGTGAGGATCGGGGTGAGGATCAGGGTGAGGATCAGGGTGAGGATCAGGGTGAAGATCAGGGTGAGGACCAGGGTGTGGATCAGGGTGAGGATCAGGGTGAGGATCAGGTGAGGATCAGGGTGAGGATCAGGTGAGGATCAGGGTGAGGATCAGGCTGAGGATCAGGGTGAGGATCAGGGTGAGGATCAGGGTGAGGATCAGGCTGAGGATAAGGGTGAGGATCAGGGTGAGGATCAGGGTGAGGATCAGGGTGAGGATCAGGGGGAGGATCAGGGTGAGGATCAGGGTGAGGATCAGGGTGAGGATCAGGCTGAGGATAAGGGTGAGGATCAGGGTGAGGATCAGGGTGAGGATCAGGGTGAGGACCAGGGTGAGGATCAGGGGGAGGATCAGGGGGAGGATCAGGGTGAGGATCAGGGTGAGGATCAGGGTGAGGATCAGGGTGAGGGTCAGAGTGAGGATCAGGGTGAGGATCAGGGTGAGGATCAGGGTGAGGATCAGGTTGAGGATCAGGGTGAGGATCAGGGTGAGGATCAGGGTGAAGATCAGGGTGAGGATAAGGGTGAGGATCAGGGTGAGGATCAGAGAGGATCAGGGTGAGGATCAGGGTGAGGATCAGGGTGAGGATCAGGGTGAGGATCAGGGTGAGGATCAGAGTGAGGATCAGGGTGAGGATCAGAGTGAGGATCAGGGTGAGGATCAGAGTGAGGATCAGGGTGAGGATCAGGGTGAGGATCAGGGTCAGGATCAGGGTGAGGATCAGGCTGAGGATCAGGGTGAGGATCAGGGTGCGTTCACACTTGTGGTTTGGTGCTTTTGGTCTGGACCAAAGCACTTTCTGGTGGACTAGTTTGGCTTTCACATTAACGGTACATCACCAGATGGACTTAAAAGAACACAACAGAAGAAATGTGGAAAAGGTTACAAGTGATTGTCCAGATTAATAAATTTTATCTTTATCTGGTTTGGTGCATTTTTAAGACCAAGTCCTACCAATAGAGGGAATGCAATGACGTCACAGATGAGACTTCACAGCGGGTTACGCCCATTGAGTGTCAGAAAGACTGAGTGTCAGAAAGACTGAGTGGCAGCGTAAACTTTCAGTTTGAGCAACTGGAAAACATCTAAAATGGGAAAGAGCTGTTTTGCGATCGACTGTACTCATAGATTTAGCAAGAAATCTGAGTTATTGTTTTACAGACTGCCGAAAAATAAGCTTAAGAGAGACAAATGGATCGCTGCAATTCACAGAAACAACTGGATTCCAGGCACCGAAACGTGGATTTGTGGTTCCCATTTTGTATCAGGTAATGTTGGATTTTTGGCTAACGTTAAACGGTCAAATCATAAAGTTCGGTGTCCTCATCACTTTAATTTCACCAACAAATCCTGCCTTGAAGTCGGACCAAGCGTCAAGACTTTTGTACGCCTTCAAGGTTTGCTTCGTGTATTTCCCTGGAGTAGAAATTAAGTACATATAAATCAGAAACTGGATTGGTTGCCAAATATTAATTTCCATGGACCACTGGTTCTTGGTAACTGTACCAAATATTAATGTCCATGGACCACTGGTTCTTGGGGTAACTGTACCAAATATTAATGTCCATGGACCACTGGTTCTTGGTAACTGTACGGGTCACTGTCAAGTCCAACTGCCTTTAATTTAAGCTGATAATCAGCTGTTATCCCGTCTTCTCCACTAGTTGCAGTCATTTTTTCTGATGTTTTACCACTCAGTGTGAGTAAGGGGGTCCAGTGGGGAAGTGACGTCAATGCAGACCATTTATTCAGTAGGGCTGGATGAAAAACTGCTAATCCTTAATTATTGGCAGACGATAACAACAATCAATATGATGACAATACAGGGTGAGTTGTACTGAGTTATCTTTACTGTCATAAAGTCCTTGGTGATACCCAACCCTACTGTCCCAGGGGTCTTGGTCTGCTTGCTTCATGCATACCAAGGTTCTGGGTGTTCACACTTGTTCATTTGGAGCCCATTAAAAGTTAAAAGTTTATTTTAACATGCCAAGTTTGAACGCACCCTGACTTACACAAAAGGCTCCAAACAACCAAATTGGTACATGTGTAAGATGCACAAGCAATGAGCGGTGCAAAGTTGTGTATGTAATAATGTAATAATCCCTCTTTCAATCCTGTGTTCACTTTTGTTTAAAACATAATAGACAGATCTGCTCCTTGTGGGTCTCAGTATCAGGTAAATGCTGCCTCAGAAAAACAAGAACGTTCATCATGCAAATCAAGATCAGAATGTGTGAAAAATAAAGGAATCAAGGTTTTGGAAAGTCAAAGTCCAGACCTGAACTTCAATGAAATGTGGTGCCGTTAGCTGGCCATGTATGAGTGAATGCCCCGAAAAGTTCCATGAACTGAAGCAACGCTGCAAAGAAGAACGACTGATGAAGACGTTCAGGAAACAAGAACTTTGAGTTATTGCTCCCAAAAAAAGTAGATCTCCAAGCTGTTGTTAGGCTACTTAGTATTGTCCACACAGTTGTTGGATAGTTCTGCCCCCACAGTGATCTTTAGTATGTTTTTCACAAACACATTGGATTTAAAGAAGCAGTACCTATATTTGCACAAATGCAGTTTCAATATTTTAGTAGAGATTGAACCAGACCTTGTGTAGAGCATTCTACACAAGGACTGTTTAAATAATGCCTTCATTTGGATTCAGTGCCTTTATGTTAATGATATATTCTGTTCCTGACTCCAAACTCATACAGTAAAATGAATGATTCCTCTTTGACAAGAACAGCACACTTCAAAAGTTGAATCAAAATAAATAGTTGTAAAAAAGTGTCAAGGTTTCATATTTGGGCAAAACAGAAATACAACACCCTTATAAACATGTCCCACCCCACAACCCTGACCCATCTCTCCATTTTCCTTCTGTCACTTTGAAAATGAGCTGTTCAAAGTTTTTCATAAGTCTTCATCGGACTGGACTACGTTTATGATCCATTAGTCTATGATGGCTGTGGCGGTGAAGTTGCGACCATCAGATTTTCTTTTTAAATAAAAAACAGAACATTTTGGTTTTTGATAAAAAACAGAAAACTAGTCGTGTCCCATTTTTCTTCTTAAAATAAAAATAAAAGGAAAACAACTCTCTAATTCACTTAAGGTGCTGTGTGCATGAGGAGTTATGGAAAATCCTTGCAACTTTACTAATTTTCATGTTTTTCTCCCAGACAGTCAGTGCTTTTGCACCCTGAACAAGATGCAGAAACTGTTCATGGCACCAAAGGAAATAACGTCTTCCGGGTCATTAAAATAAACCTACGGCAACGTCAGGAGTGAAAAAGTAGCACAGTTTTCTCCAATCCAAATGAACTGCTACCATCAGCTAACAAATCCTTTCCCTTTATTGGTTTTATGATATTTAAGAAGTAAAATGGTCGACTCATTTTGTCTACTAATTTCAAAACAACAACAGAAAAAGGAAATAGGGGTCTTTGTTTTTTCATGATTTCCTTTCAGAGAGGAAATCAGACGTACACGGACCTGGCCGAGACCTTAAACCATCCCAACTACCTCAAACAGATTCAGAATAAATATATATATATATATATATATATATATATATATATATATATATATATATATATATATATATATATATACCAGTGACATATTAATAATCAACACATTATATGACAACTAGAATAAAAAATAAACAGAATAATTAAAGAGACAAAAATGAACAAAAACAGATAAACAGACTCAGTTATCAATCAATCGGACAAAACACAACAGGACAAGCAGGATAAAAAAAAAGCAAAACGATAAACATTACTATGCAATTCCCCAAAGTTGGGATGCTGTGGTAAGAGTAAATCAAATTAACAATTGAACATAGAATTTGTCTCTTAATGTTGAAAATGTGACATTTTATAATTTCAGGGAAAATATTGAGCCGTTTTGAATTTGATGGCAACAAGAAATCAAATTTTTAAAACATGGCAAGACAAAGTCTCACAAACGTGAAGGTATTAAATTGAGGAACAATCCCAACTTACTCGGTTAATTGTTAACAAATTAGTGACATGATTGGGCATAAAAAGAGTCTTTAAGAGGCAATGCTCGGTTCACTCAGGCCCCGTTTACACGTAGCAAAAACGGTGGTGTTTTCATGAGTTTTGGCCGTTCATTTACACGAAAACGAAGCTCAAAGTCTCCAAAAACCATAATTCCTGAAAACTCCGGCTGCTCATAGCACCTTAACAGCGTATTTATGCAGGTTCGTGTAAATGATGGTATTTTTCAAAACGTAGAGGGGGAAATATCTGTTTTTGTAAATACCCGGCTATGTGGAAACGTGGCCTGACGGTGTGGGAGAATGGGGGAATCGAGGCTTTCACATCTGGAACACTGAAAAAACTCCAAATCTTACCAGGAATATTTGTTTTATTTCTAGTTAAAATGTCTCATTTTTAGTAAAAGAAATCTCATTACACTTAAAACAAGAGTCATCACCAGAAAAATAACTTATTTGACAATTTTCACCTTTTTCAAGTAAATTTTCACTTGAAATAAGTAGAAAAATCTGCCAGTGGAACAAGATTCATCTTCTTATTACAAGCAAAAAATCTTGTTCCACTGGCAGATTTTTCTACTAATTTTAAGTGAAAATCTACTTGAAACAAGTGAAAATTGTTTTGTTTTTCCCAGTGATGAGTCTTGTTTTAAGTATAATGAGATTTTTTTTTAACTAAAAATGAGACATTTTAACTAGAAATAAGACAAATATTCTTGTTAAGATTTTGAGTTTTTGCAGTGTTTAAGCTTCAATGCTCAAATGTTTGTGCAGCTTCAGAGCTCCACGTGCTCCCATCTCTTTCAGGGAGGACTTTGCATCTGTTGTTAGATAAAGATGCGAAGCAGCACGCTGGTAAAACGTCACCCAAAAGGCTGGGCTGAAACAATGCTGCTGCCACCAGTCTCAAAATGGCACAATCTTTGGCCGGGTTTCCCAGATCCAACCTCTCTTAAGGATTTAAGAGAGGTTCAAAGAAGGTTTGAACTAAGAGAGAACCCTAAGATACGGGTGTTTCCCAGATGACTTCTTAACACCGTCCTTTAGTTTCGCTCTTTCAGACGCTCTTTGGAGCAGCTGTCCGATTCTGAAACCAAATGAATCGATGCCAGGCAAATCGATCACCGATCACTATCAGCGCATTTTCACACGCAGCACTGCTGCCTAACGCACTAATTCCCTGCTGCCTGTGCGTTATAATGAAAAATTAAGATGATAAATATAATTCAATGACCCTTTTTCATCCAAACGGTGCGTTACTCCGTTATTTCTGGCTACAGTGAGGCTTTTTTTCCCCACACGCAGAAACCAGGAGGAAACGGGGTGGGCGTTTGTGTGTGTTCAAAAACATTCGCCAAGAGAAGGCGAGTTTCGCAAATCGCAACGTGGAATTACAGCAATCCCTGGTTTTTCGCAGGGGTTATGTTCCAAAAAGAACCCGTGATAAGTGAAATTCTTTTTACAATTATAGAGCGCTTCAGATTGCAGAGATCGGCCCCGCCTCGGACGTATTCCTCCTCTTCTGAGACCCTGCATCCCGACTCGCGCTGCAGCGTCTTTTATCCTAAACCCCGCGGTGCAGGTTTTTTCAAGAGAAGAAAATAGTTATGGGTCGTTGTCTTCGCTCTTTTTTCTTCTGGGCAAAAAGATTCTTTAATATAAACCGACCCCATTGATTATATTTGAGACTGTAATGAACGATTCATCAAAGGCTCCTGTTCTTCAGCTGCTGCTTCCCTGTCATCACACGTAGAGGTGCTCGGGCTCGGGCACGGCGCAGGTGTCCCAGTCTGACAGCCCGGTCCGACACGTCCAGGGGACTGAAGTGCTGACGCACGAATTCGCGCGGCGACGCGGTTGATTTGCAGCGAGAATATGCTGTATAGCAGCCAAATTATCAAATAAATGATATTCATGATGATCGTTTTATTTGTGCGTAAAGCATAAAGCATATACAGGAACACACTTGTTATTCCTTATTTTTCTTTTTTTTTTCCTTTGCTGTCACCAATAAATGCTAAACAATATAAATCTAAAGTATAAAATAAATCAAAATTTGTGCGGGGTGCATTGTTTTAATATCTCATTGCTTGGTGTGATATTGATTTGCCTGACGCGGCTGGATCTGTGAGTCTTTGTTCACTAAGATGGTTGTAAAGACTGGGTCAGCAGCATCTTTCATTTCCTTCTTAATGAAAGAGATACTTAAGCTAAGAGCGACTCTGGGAAACGCGATTTTCTTTCACAGGCTCCTTAAGAAGGTTTGAAAGAAGTCTTTCGCTGTTAAGAACTACTTAACTGATCTGGGAAACCCGGCCTTTATCTTAAGATGGTACATTTGCAAATAATGAATCATTTGTTATGTTCATGTGGGAATAGAATACAATATTTTTTAATGATTGTACTGATTGTACACAACCTGAATTGAATACTCATAGCAATCTAACAGACGAAACAAAGCAAACAGAAGCATGTGAAGAAAACACAGAAGCATTGATATTTAGTTTTTTTTGCTTGTGTATTCCCTGATGTTTTGTAAAATAGTTTTTCTTTGAGCTTCTTAGACCATAATCTGCTTATTCTTCAATATGGAAGTGACTCAGGATAATCATTTATATGATCTTCTTTTCAAGTCACATCACACATTTATCTGAATTAGAAATAATGATAATGACAATATAACAGTAGTTACATCTCAAAAACACTCAAACATATATCTATCACTACCAAAAGATAACCTAAAAAAAAAGAACTGAATAAAAAAACGAAATATCAATTTGACCACGGTCTCATGGCAGCCGTCAACACAACGTAAGGAATGCTTCCGTGCATTTGAATTTAAATGAAACAAGAGTATTATGAAAAAAATTATACATAAAAAGAATAAATAAAGAAAAATGACTATGAAATGGATGTTTTAGTCAGTTTACATCTACAATAACAGCACTGAAACGTTTGTTTTCATGACTAATATTTAAAACACCTTGCTCTGCTTTCTGCTGCTTTCTTCTACTTCAAAATTAAACAAATGTGATGTCCCTTTTCCATCAACGGAGAGGGTTTATATGGGACGTTAATGTAAAACGTGAAAATCATGTTGAGCAAGAGGCCAAAATAATTTATAAACTGCATTTCACCATTTTCAGTCACTTGTACAGTTGCCGTGGAAACGCATTGATACTGAAGGTCTTTTTTTTGTGATTTGTTACATTACAGCCTGGAGTTTAACATGTGTTTTTGTTTATATTCTTTGGACCCAATGAGAATAAAACCCAAATTGAAGAATTTCCAAAAAAAGAAGCCAAAATAAGTGGTGTGTTGTATATGTATTCACCTCTTTTTGTTCTGGTACGTCAGATTACCTGCAAATGTCACAGTCACTTAGACTGCACATGATGCATACAGGACTGTCGCAGAAAATTAGAATATTGTGATTTTCTGTAATGCAATTATGAAAAACAAAAATGTCCTACATTCTGGATTCATTACAAATCAACTGAAATATTGCAAGCCTTTTATTATTTTAATATTGCTGATCATGGTTTACAGCTTAAGAAAACTCTGACATTTTTGTTTTTTAATTGCATTACAGAAAATAAAGAACTTTATCACAATATTCAAATTTTCTGAGACAGTCCTGTATGCAGGGCCCGAGAGGGAAGATCCGCAGAGTCTGGATCACTGAACTGGAATCACTGAAGTTGCATGAAGAACAAAAAGCTTTCCAGACAGATCGGGCTCAAAGTTGTGGAGAAGTATGGGAAAGGGTTGGGAAAACATATTCAAACTCCATCTCAGGGAGTGCCATTAAATCTGTTATTACAAAACTAAAAAAGCTACCAAGGACGGTACCAAGGAAGGGCCGTCCACCACACATCGTATACTCGGCAGAGATGACGCTGATTAGAGGCCGGAAAGATGTTGATGTCATGACGTTTGTGTAAAATTCCCCAAACGTGTGAAAGGTACGGTGGCCGAGACCCGCCATTGCTGCAAATTAAAGAAACGCTGCAAATAAAAATAAACGCTTTGCAAATAAAATAAACGCTGCAAAAAAAAAAAAAAACGCCGCTGAAAATAAAATAAACGCTGCAAATATAAAGAAACCCTGCTGCAAATAAAATAAACGCAGCTGCAAAAAAAAAAAAAAAAATGACGCAAATAAAAAACCCACAACGGAAGTGAATTACCGGGGACTATTTTTGCTGATGCACCGGTGTTTTTTACGTGAGAGGAGAAGAAGAAGACGAAGAGGACGTAAGTGAAAAGGAAGAAATAAAAAGAGCGAGGAATAAGAATAACAACGAACGAGAAAATAAGTGAAAAGGTTAGTGTTCAACGTCGCTACGTGTCATTTTTAATGTGTTAGGCCATGTAGCCCCAGGTTTGACACCGGTGCATCGGCAAAAATAGTCCGGTAATTCACTTCCGTTGTGGCTTTTTTATTTGCGTGATTTTTTTTTAATTTGCAGCGGCCTTTGTTTATATTTGCAGCATTTATTTTATTTGCAAAGCGTTTATTTTATTTGCAGCGTTTCTTTAATTTGCAGCGGCGTTTGTTTCTGTTTGCGGCGTTAGTTTTATTTTCAGCAATGGCGGGTCTCGGCCACCGTAGAAAGGAGTTTCTCTGGTCCATAGAGCCCATAGAGAAGTAATCCAAGAAACATGCAGCTGTAATCACTATAAATGTTATAAGATGTGATTGTAATGTATGAAATAAACATCCCTTTCCAGGTTGTAATGTAACAGAAATGAATAATAACCCGGGAACGGCTGCACCTAAAACTCTGCCCAAAACTCTGCATTAATGTATTCTATTTACAAAGACTGAAAAAGTACTTTTATACATAAAATATCTTGTTTTATATTACAGAATACTTACAAATACTGCATCAAAACACGGTGTCTCAGCACACCTCCATACAAATAAAGTAAAGAATAGAGCAAAATGTCATGACACCTGATGCTGGTTTCAAACAATTCCCCAGACAGCACAAACATTCCCAACAAAATGCCATAGCTGCACATAAAAAGGGAACATTTTTGAAAAGGCAGTGAGTCAAATTATATGAAGAAGGAATCATGTTTGTTATCTTTAACTTTCTATGGAAATTCATGGCATCTACCTGCTCTTTGAGCTGCTCTGAACTTTTTTGCAAAATCACAATTACAGTAAGGATGTCATATCAAACGAAAGAAACAGAAAGTGTCCATGCCGTGATTTCACCATGAGTTAAAGTACATCATAGTGTATATTCAGTCAGGACAGGCGCGTGGGTGCTCCTACCTACGTCCCTACGACGGCCGTGTTGTCCTGCCCCGGGGTCGTGAGTGAAGTGCTACAGGATGACCAAAGATCTCTGCCAAAGATCCGTGCTGTTCAAAGTTAATCTGCTCTTTGCCTCCAGAGACTCCAACATTACTGGCCCTGTGTCCGACCTCCTGAAAAAACTGTTGAAATGCCAACTCCAGGTTTAGGTAGCCACCCAAAGGTGGTGGCCACCCAAAGGTGTCCCCGGATATCTTCAGATGTCCTTTCCTTTCCGTCGCTGCTCAGAGATGTTTGCTTGAGCTACTTCTTAGCCAGTTGGAAAGGATGCTGCCCCTTTAAACATACGTGAATACAGTTTAATCCCTTCACAAGCACAAGAAAAAGTGTTTAAGATTAATTAATTAGTAATAATAAATTAGTAATAATAGTAATAATAAATTGGTTATGAATTAAAGGTATAGTCTGTGATCGTATTCAAAAACATTTATTGTTATACTGGGTGAAATGGTCCTTCCATCCTGAGAGTAGCCAGTGAATAATGTGTTCAGAAAAAGGAAAGAAAAAAATCCGACCTCTCTGACATCTTTAATCCTGTAAAAACTCTGACCAATCTGTTATTTGTGCACCGAGTGGCACGGATTGGTCAGAGGACCAGAGGATTGGCAGGGGAGAAAGAACCAATCAGATGCCTTATTTTAAGTCCCGCCCACGCCCTCCTCCCATGCGCGCACTCGCCACGTCGAAAATCTTGCCGGAAAACTTCACACACTTGAGTCACGTTTGCTGAAGAATGGCAGAGAAAACCCAGGCAAAAATACCAGCTCCAGCGTTACTTGTAAGGGTTCGTCCTGCTAAAAAAGCTAAAAAAAGAAAGCCAAAGTGCGATTCTGTGGCGCAGGTTGTCCGCTACTGGGGGTCTGCCACGGAGCACACACTGAAGGCGGATTTATGGTTCCCCGTTACACCAACGCAGTATGGGGGTCCGTGGGGATGGAGACGCCTCCATCCCCACGGACCCCCATACTGGGGGTCTGTCTCCATCCCGGTGAGGGCGGAGAGCGCCGGTGCGGTGGCGGTACGCTGCGGTGCTGTGCTCTGGAGCCACGGCTACGCCGTAGGGTACGGTGTTGTTGCGCAGTGCCCACCCAATCAGAAACGGTACAGATATTCTGTGATATTTTTTTATATTTATAAAAAAATACAATTATAAAAAAATAAAGGATCCCCATAACTTTGATTGGGTGGGCAGGATGCACATTTGGGTGGGCACAGGCCACCCCTTCCCCCCCCTAAAACCGGCCTCGCTTACAGGTGAATGACACATGGGGTTTTGTTGAAAATGTGCTGTCCAAAATGTCCTGGAAAACTCGACTGCAAACGGCGTGGCTTTGGACGGAGCGCTGACGGGAGGGGGAGGATGGGGCAGGGCTTAGAGGAGAAATTTGCAGTGGGGTTTCTTTATATTTGCAGCGTTTCTTTTATTTGCAGCAGCGTTTCTTTTTGTTTGCAGCATTTATTTTTTTTGCTAAGCGTTTATTTTATTTGCAGCGGCGTTTGTTACTGTTTGCAGCGTTACTTTTATTTTCAGCAATGGCGGGTCTCGGCCACCGTAATTTCCTCCCTTTGACGAAATATGCACTCGGCAAGTAATGTAAGTTGCTCTGTTGTCTTTTTTTACTGAAATGTAACCAGACTATTGAGCGTGGGCATTGCTTGGGTGCCATGTTTACTATTGACTGCTGGCTTAGGCAACGTGTGTAACAACATCGTTTGTTCCCACTGGAATCGAAAAGGGAATTCCAAGGAATTGAAACACTGGGAACTGGTTCTGACCAAGAACCGGTTCTGGATTCCCATCCCTGTGTGTGTGTCCTGTCAGGTTTTTCTTTTGTTCTCAGGTGTGTTTGTTTAACCTGCTTCGCAGCGCTTTTGCTTTGGTTTGCTTTTATTAACCCTTGTACTGTCTTTGGGTCAAAATGACCTCATTCTCCTGTTCCTTCTTTTCCTCCTGCTCTCTCCTTCCTTCTCCTTTCATCTAGTCTCCTTTCCTTCCTTCTTTTCTCCCCTTGTACATTCTTTCCTTGTTTCCTCCCTTCCTTCCTTCCTTCTTTTCTCACTTCATTCCTTCTTTACTCCTTTGCTTCCTTCTTTTCTTTCTTACTTCCTTCCTCCCTTCCTTCTTTTCTCCCTTCGTACATTCTTTCCTTGTTTCCTCCCTTCCTTCCTTCCATCCTTCCTTCCTTCCTTCCTTCTTTACTCCTTTCCTTCCTTCTTTTCTCCTTCCTTCCTTCTTGCCTCCCTTTCTTCCTTCTTTCCTTCCTTCCTTCTTTTCTCCCTTCCTTCCTTCTTTACTCCTTTCCTTCCTTATTTTCTTTCTTCCTTCTTTCCTTCCTTTCTTCTTTTCTCCCTTCCTTCCTTCTTTTTTCCCTTCCTTCCTTCTTTTCTCACTTCATTCCTTCTTTACTCCTTTCCTTCCTTTTCTTTCTTCCTCCCTCCCTTCCTTTCTTTCTTCCTTCCTTCCTTCCTTCTTTACTCCTTTCCTTCCTTCCTTCTTTTCTTCCTTCCTTCTTTCCTCCCTTTCTTCTTTTCTCCCTTCCTTCATTCTTTTCTCCCTTCCTTCCTTCCTTCTTTACTCCCTTCCTTCCTTCCTTCCTTCCTTCCTTCCTTCCTTCCTTCCTTCCTTCTTTACTCTTTTCCTTCCTTCCTTCTTTTCTTCCTTCCTTCTTTCCTCCCTTTCTTCTTTTCTCCCTTCCTTCATTCTTTTCTCCCTTCCTTCCTTCCTTCTTTACTCCCTTCCTTCCTTCCTTCCTTCCTTCCTTCCTTCCTTCCTTCCTTCCTTCCTTCCTTCCTTCCTTCCTTCCTTCCTTCCTTCCTTCCTTCCTTCCTTCCTTCCTTCCTTCCTTCCTTCCTTCCTCCCTTCCTTCCTTCCTCCCTTCTTCCCTTCCTCCTTCCTTGACCTGAAGACAGCACCAGGGTTAATAAATCCCCATCCTTGGAACTCCTGCCCCCCCGGCTCTCCTGCATTTGGGTCCTACTGTATCTACAACTCAACGTTACATCTCAAACACTTTTAGAACAAGACAAACATACTCAGAAAAGTACATTTAATTGTGATTGTCACTTTCAAAACAATGATTTTTGGCATGTTTAACACTAGTAAGTAGATCAGTATGACAAAACGAGCCAAGAACTACAAATCAAATCTCATGGCAACATCAAACAGGCAGAACAAGACAAACAGAGCAGCAGCATCATGGACCAAGCTTCACTCCGCTCAGTTCCTTCATTCCTTCAAGACTGAATTACAGGGGGGAAGTAAATGAGGTTAGCTTAAAGAGCACAGCGTCTTCATCGAAACACTTGTGGACGTAGAGTTCTTGGCTTAACGGAGGAACCGTATTCGTTCTCCAAGAAGGTTACATCTTTTCTCAAAAATGGACGAGCCATTGTGATGAATGCAGCAGCATGCAAGGACGAGCAGCAAGTGTTTCCATCCACACATACCGCGTTAGAGCGGCTAACTGTCCACAAATACTGCAGTTAGCCTGGAACCGGGCGGTCGTGAAGCAGGAGTCAGCTGCACATGCAATCTAAGACCATTTACACAAGGCTGAAACCGTAAAGATCTAATTTAAAGGTTTCATTCCTGCTGTGCAACCAAACATTTAGTTTTTGTGTCTGGATGTTGAAATGATGAAACGATCTTGGTTGATAATCTCCTCATCACGACCAATGAATGCCAGAGTCTCAGAAACCACATGTAGGGAGGGAGTGAGTGCTAGAGCAACTTTAAAAAATATAAAATGTTCTTTTGTCCTTTTCTTTAAATATTTAGTGCCTCACCAACTCAATGCTGCTTGTTGAAGCAGAGAGATCATCTTAAATTAGCTTCTAAGGACTGATCATCTGGAGAAAATGATCACTTTGACCTTTATTATTATTATCATTATTAAGCAAATACTGATTTAAGACTTCAGGGTATTTTAAGTTAGGGATGGATAAGGAAAGTTCAAATTTGCATATGTATCTATATATTATGCATTAAAGCCAATGCAGAACCTGGAACAGAACTAAAACGTAGTAATATATGTTTACTGTGCCTGCACAGTAATATCTCGAGAAAGAAACAGCTATAATGTTCCTTCTGCATAAGTCTCGGTTTCATCCCCACTTGGAGTTTGATCAACATGGCCAGCTGGGTGCTAATTATGCCATGAAAACTTGCCAAAAATCTGCCAGAACTATAGAACTTATGGTGATTATCACATTCTTGTAGAGATGGGCCTAGAAAGCTTTTCATATATTTACTTGAAACGACCTCTACAGTGACAAGAAATGTTACGTGAACCCCTTAGAATTAAAATCTTATTCTACATCAAAAAAGATTTCTTGAGGTGATATTTGTTGCATTTGTTTTGATAGTGAATGAAATAAGACGGGACGGACTTCCAAAACTACTTTTCTGTTTTCAGCAGTCGTTTGCAGGATTGATAGTGAAGAGGTAATGTATCTATTTTTGGCTAAACAATATAATATGACGATGTTGAAAATCACTAAGTTCAACATGGTTTTATTAGTGAAGTCACCCCCGCCCCCCCGTCCTGTTTCAGCAGATAATGCTCCCAAACCACAAACTCATACGCTAGTCCAACATACTTACTGACAAAATAAAAACATACTTTATAACCTGTGAATAACTGAATGTTTTGCAGATCAGCCCTGCACAATTTTACAGTTCTCAGGAAAAATACTAGAAATGTTCTATACATTTTCTTTGCATTGCATTCTTTCCTCTAGTGCTGTAATTCTATTCAATTGTATTCTTATTTTATAAAGCTTCCTCATTGCAAATTACACAATTTTATGATCACTATTATTATTCTGTTTCTGTCTGTTTTTTGCCTCCTCCGATAAAACTTTTATTTTCTTGGGTTTTTCCGCTGCTTGGGCCATGATACCAGCTTCTGCTGAGCTCTGCTCCAGCTTTGGTCTGGACTACGAATGGGGAAGGAGGGGGAAGTGACGTATGCCGTAAAGCAGTCAAAGCCGTAAAAATGTGTAGTTTTTTAGTGTGGCAGGGTTCCTACCATGCTCCTCAAAGTTACATAGTGCCAGTGAAGGAGATACAGACCCCTCAGACCATGACAGAGGTTCATTAAACCTGTTGGAAGTTGATGTTCCATCACAATGATGATGATGAAATATTAGATTAAGCTGGAACAGTTACATAGTGCTGCTTTAAAGTATAGTTTATTAAGTGATTGGACAACTAGAACAAGGCAGGATGTCCATGGCAGACCGTCACGGAGGAAGCCATGACGCTCTGCAATATTGCTTGGAAAATATTTCGTGGACTGAAGAAACAAAAATGCAACATCTACATTATAATGTCAAGCTGGGTGTCCACAAGCTGGAAACTTGTTAATTCCAAAGGGTTCACGAAATATTGTGGGGAATTCATTGTAGAAGTGATAATACTCCGGTATGGAAATATAGACATATCATGGGCTGAGATTGGTGTCATGTAATTATTCATTTGATTGAACTCAGTGTCAGACCTTATGCACGAACATTACACTGTCATTTACAACCATGGCTTCTGATATTTAGAATAAACTCTTCTGGACCTGCATTGCATTTAAAACTGTTTTACTTTGACGAAAGTCTCAGATCTGGTCTGTAAAGTATGATCTTCATAATATGAACACATGTTTAAAATGCTCAAACTTCTGTCAAAAAGCAACCATATTGTAACATTGAAACTCTGGTTTTTAAAACACTTCATCACTAAGAGGAGAGTCCAACTAAGACATTTCAAAAGCAAAAATAATCTTTCCAGCCCCACAAGTCAGTGCAGCGTGGTCTACTACATCAGAATAAAACGACATAATGCAATAAGTTAATAGGCATTATCCACTTCACATTATGCACAAATATCATGCATATGTATCCACTTCAGAACTGTTCATTTTTCCAATCATATTAAAATAATGCATAAATGTTAAAAAAAATCCATTACATAAGCACAGTTATAAGTATTAAAATAAACAATCTGTACAAACATTTTTTTGTCATCTTTTCAGGATTAAAAAACGTTTTCCATGTATAGCAGAATAGGACAAGTAAAAAAATAAATATCCTATGTACAATCACACAAGCCATTCCAAAGTTATCGTCACTGCAAGGAAAAAGCACAAGAACACAAACGTTAGTTTAAACACCATCCCTGGTGGAGTTAGCATGTACGTGAGACATCACAGCAACAAGCAACAAACAGAACCCAACACTTACTTTATTCCAACACCCTGGTACAGGTAAGCCGTCGTCTCCCTGGCAACCACAGAAAACAGGTGTAAGTGATGGTAATGGGTGACAGACAAGCATGCTGTTTATACACGAGCTCAACAATGAAGCAAACTGTGGTTCTGGAAGTAAAAGTCCTGTTTTACATCCCATTCCTTACACATACAAACACAAATAAAAGCAGGGAATGTATGTGAACCCGTATGGATGAACTAGCTTTCTACATTTTGTGATTAAATTCACCATCGAATGTAATCCGACATTAATTGAAGGCACTATAGAATACAAACACAATGTGCCTGAGATGATCCCACACAGTCATAACTCCTCGTGTCTTTACTAAACCAACCGTCAGACATTCACAGTGCTGGTGGGAAAAGTCCTCGTCACCAGTGGATTAAAGGTCCTTTATCGTCAGTAAATTTAGTAAACTCTTCCAGGATGTCTGGATCAGAGCTGAACTAATTCCAGGTGGAATTCTGGGTGATTCCTCTTCCCAGAACGGCCTCAGCTCAGACACGTTGGGAGGATGTCTGGTGTGAACGGCTCTCTGGAGCTCCATCTGCAGCATCTGTTATGGACTCTGACTGGACCGTTCCTCAGTCCTTCTGTGGTGGGGTCACTTTGTTGTGAAATTTATAAATTGCACAAAGTAAAGTACAGGGGCCTCATTTATAAAGCTTGCTTGCGCACAAAACAGGGCTTGAAAGATGCCGAAAAACCGAAAACCGAAAAAAGGGGAACCTCTACGCCAACCCTGACCCTCACGCACGAACATTTTGAAGATATGGGGAACTGGCGAATCTGATTTCTCCCCAGAAAATGGGTCTTTTCGACTGCCAAAAATTAATTGAAGGCCAAATACAGTTAATGAAAGGTTGTTTCTACCTAAATATGATTTGATCTCATTCTTGAGCTTCATAATCTGAAAATCTGACGTTTCAGTGCTATCGCTCAACGGGCTGCTGTGCGCGCTCCCGTGGCCAGAAATCAGATTCTGGCAGGCAACTCACTCGCTTTCTTTTTGTTAGTGATGCCACTACTGTGACCACCAAATAATGTGGTTTTCCTGGACTCCACCTCATCCACAACATCTCGATCTCAGTTTCCGCGAAATTTCGCTTTCTGGTCTTCCCTGCCATGATTTTTGAGTGTAAAACACTGTTGATCGGCAGGTTCATTTATATGCAAATACAGTGGCCAGGTGTTTTGCATTGACCATTTATGGTATGAAGTGGCCGTGTAGAGGGCGGGGTATGAGATGAATTCACCTGCGCAACCTTCCAGCTGGACTGTGATTTATAAAGAGAACATAGCGTGCAAGTGTGCGTGCACACGGTTTCTATGAATCCATATTTTTTTTTTGCGCATTTTCGTCTTTTGGGCGCACATACACTTTTAGTATGAATCCTACACACTCTTTTATAAATGAGGCCCCAGATCCTTAACAAACTACATCAGTGAGCTCGAGATTACCAACTATTATTTTAACTGATGCGCAATCAGGAGAGTCAGGTGCAGCAGCTGGACAGTTGAGTCTGAGGAAACATGTTGTTTGACTTCTTTTATATGGGAATGGGTCAGACCTGACAGATCATTGGAAGCTAGTAACACAGAAGACAGGAAACCTGATGGATCATTCAAGGGACACTGTGTCCCCCTGCACCCGACACATAGGTGCCAGTTCTCTTAGAGGAAAGCATAAATTACAAAAGAGATGTAGCATTTTCATCTGCATCTACATCTTCTGTATTCTGTAATTGAATTGAAATTGAATTGTATCCCCTTCTTCAAATTCCTTTCTGACAGCTGGCCTTTTGTTAGTATTTTGAATTTACCCAGCCGTTGATCCCCCCCCCCCACTATCCTGCCTCCCCACAGCTGTTGACCTTTCATTATAAAGTATATCATGTCTGAATTTTTTCCATGACAACTTCCATGTTTAGGGTCATTGTTCTGCTGCATCCCCACCGTCTACCCCCCCTCAGCTGGTGGACAGGCACCCTGACATCCTGGAGGAGATTTCCTTTACCCTCCTTGGTGATGTCCGGGCCCTGAGGCTTAAATCATGATGCTCCCACCACCATTCTTCGCATTTGATATATTTTGATGTTCATACATTGTTTCACTTAGAGCTGAATATTCCTCCTGAACAATTCAACTGTTTCAGTGAACCAAATCTAATCCCAGTGGGGTTCTGGGTAGCCAGTGAGGAACCCAGTATCATCCTGATCAGTGGCTTCATTATGGTGGACTCCCAAACAGATATGTTTCACATTCAGTGACTTCAAGTCTTCAGCTGCTCCTCGTAAGTTCTTCTTTTAGCTTTCTTTCCTTCTTTAGCTTTAACCTTGTAGTTTGTTGTGCTGGCCCCCTTTTTTTGTGTATGTTTGCAGGCCGGAGCTTCAGGAGCTGCATGCTGACCTGCAGTCCCCCCCTCTGATCATCCCACTGCTGCTTCCACCTGCCTGCGGTCCCCCCTCTGGTCATCCCTCTGCCTGCAGTCCCCCCTCTGATCATCCCACTGCTGCTTCCACCTGCCTGCGGTCCCCCCTCTGGTCATCCCACTGCTGCTTCCACCTGCCTGCGGTCCCCCCTCTGGTCATCCCACTACTGCTTCCACCTGTCTGCAATCCCCCCCTCTGATCATCCCACTGCTGCTTCCACCTGCCTGTGTGGATGTCTGCTGTGCTTGCTGACGTCCTGGCCTGCCCCCTCTCCTTTCTCTGTTCTTCATTCTCTCTGTCTGTTTTCTCTTTTCCTGCTCTGCCCAGCTGGTCTCCGACGGGAGGGTCCCCCCTTATGATCCAGGTCCTGGTCCAGGTTTCTTCCCTCCTAAAGGGGAGTTTTACCTTGCGACTGTTTGGTTTAAGGTTTTTCTACCACTAGGGGAGTTCTTACCTGCCAGTGTTTATGTTATGTTTATGTAATAATTGCACAGGGTTCATGTTCTGGTCTCTGGAAAGATCCTAGAGACAACTTAACTGTAATTGAATTGAATTGTATCTCATCAAGGGTTCTGTGTTGCATCCTTGGAGTCACCTTGGCCTCTGTGAACTATGGACTGCTGGATTTGTAAAAACACAGAAGTGACTTTGCATCCCATTCCAGTATTCTGTAGCGCAGCTACTCTTCCTCAGCAGACGCTTCGTACGAATGCCAAACGTAAGAAGTTTGAGTCTTTTATCAGACGGAGTAGCTCTCAACCACAACACAGGTATCTCTCCATCCAACAGTTGGCGGTGTGATTCCCCACACTGCCTTGGATGCATTCAAACTACCGACTCCAATGAGATTCCAACCATGTTGTTAATCCACGGGGTCATTGAACATTTTTCCTCCAGCACTGGGAATGGCAAATGGTGTGTTAGATAAAAACCAACCAACAAACACAAGATAACTGGTTGTGCTTAAGCACCTTGCTTTATCTACTACTGACTTAAATGACAGTTGGATCACATTTATTGGTCAATTAATGGAATTATTTCCGAGCCTCTCTCACGTATTTTGTCTTTGAACATAAGGTATTGTGAGCTAGAAGAGGACAGTTTGGCAAATCAAGAGCTTGTGTTTTTGGATAAAATAGAAAAGTGATGTTCTAGTGCATAGAAATCAGTAGAAACAGTCTTGTAAGTTAACTGTTGAACATGACTGAGGAACTGCAAGGTTTTACCAGCTGCAGAGAAAAATAGATCTCATGCGTATCGGCGTATTTAAGTCGCTGCGTAGCTTCTTTCCCAACAGCGCTAAATGTTTACGTTTGCTTCCAGAACCAGAGTGAAGTGAAAACCTTTTATATATTCTAATCTAAGATAGTCCTTCACATAACCACACCAAATAAATTAAAGCATAATCAAGATTGTGCGGTTGTGCAGAAGTTATTACCCCATCTTTTAGTCCGGATTTATTCATGCAAAAATATGATAAAAATCCAACTTGTAGTGGGTTCAGTTTGGACTTTGATTTATGCACAGCTGTATGAAGGTTGCTCTGAGGTCTGGACTGATGGGGGCTTGTCGCTGTGCTTTAGCTCTGACTGTGTTTTAGGGTGCAGGTTTCAGACCTGTGGCCCGTTTGTTTTGTTCCGATTCAGGGGCTAAATCGATACAGTTGTTTCGTTTGTGAGGATTATGTTGCACTGCACTGCAAACGAACCGCTTCAGGTCTGGAATGGAAGTGAGCCGAGACCACCTCTCCTAGGAGATCTCGGCTCGCTTGTTTTGTCCCACATCCAAGCGTGATTGCTGTGTTCACCTGTGTGACCAGGGGTCGGCAACCCACGGCTCTAGAGCCGCATGCGGCTCTTTAGCACCACCCTAGTGGCTCCTGGAGCTTTTTCAAAAACATTCTACCTTTTTTTTCCTTTTTCTTATTTTCTTTCTTCTTTTTTTCTTTTTCTCAACATTTTGACTTTTTTCACGAAATTTTGACTATTTCCTCGACATTTCGACTTTTTTCTCAACATTTCGACTTTTTTCTCGACATTCCGACTTTTTTCTCAAAGTGCATAATGATAAAAACAATCTTCCCCCAGTTATAACTAATATAGATACATGCAGCATGTGTTGTCTTCATTCTAAGGCTGATACGAGACTTTTCATTTTTTGCGGCTCCAGAAATATTGTTTTTTTTTGTGTTTTTGGTCCAATATGGCTCTTTCAACATTTTGGGTTGCCGACAGCTGACATGTACCAAACGTTCCGATCTTTAGGGGGAAACGCTCCCTGTTTCCTGTGCTCCAAACGGGACAGAGGTGAAAGCACCCTTAGCTATCGGCTGGGGATTAACAGTCTTTAGCAGGTATAGAAAATGGATGGATGGATAGTTATTCTGACTCGATTTTCTTTTGCCTTTGTTTTTTATTTTTTGGGGGGGTCCAATCAGTAATGGCACAATGAAAAAGCCTATACATTGTGGTTTGTATTGTGGTGTATGTGATTACACTAAGCCCCTCATCAGAAGATGTATAAAGTTTTTTACACGAAACACAGAATCAAAAGAAGGGGTCATAACATTTGCACATGACTTTCCACAGGGTCACAAAGGTGGGCGGGCAATATCCCTGGCAGAAGAGGTGGAGGGGAATATCCCAGCAGAGCTGTTTAATTCATAGTCTAGTTAAGTTGCAGTTCATGGGAGGAAGAAACTGTCTTTATCGGAATAATAATTGACCACTGGGAAAAATCCCACGTAAAATACTTTCCAAAACAGAGAAGACAAACTGAGGTTTAAAAGAATTTTATAGAGAAACTAGTGAAAACCCATCAGTTTTCCAGGATGGGAGGTTCTGCAGCTACATTTACATGATGATAACTTTGTCAAAGCCACACCCCTCCCTTCTTGAGCCTTGATCAATGCAGCTTCACGTGCTGCAATGACCATGTTTTGTGCTGTTACCATGACAACGGAAGCACATATGCCCCATCCAAGTGATGATGTTACTATATATCCAGACTGTTAAAATATGACCTGCTGTCATTACAGTCCAACTCTGGAGGGTAAGATCAGACAATAAAAGTTTAATATTACAATATATTCTGGGATTAATGTCAGTAAATTCTAATCAAATGCTGGCGTTGCTTATTGCATGCAAAGGCTGCTCAAACCATAGACATCTGTGTTTAATTCTGAAATCAGAGTCAGGCCCAGTTTGCACCGGACTGGAAGCCCATGTCCTGCTACGGAAGAGTATAGGGGCCATGCAGGAGAAAAATAAAAAGGAAGGCACTTCATTAGGCACTTCGAGGAAAAAAGTCGAAATGTCGAGAAAAAAGTCAAAATGTCGAGATTAATGTTGAAGTACAATTTCAAGAAAAAAGTCGAAATGTTGAGAAAAAAGTAAAAATGTCGAGAATAAAGTTTTGATTGATGATTTGAAACACATATCACACATATGCAGTTGCATAACTTCAGAAACGTAGCCTTAACGTTAGTTAGTTAGTTCCGGCTGCTGCTGCAGACCTGTCAGTCGCTCTCCTAACTGGATTTGATGGGCCAGAGACATTCATTTATTTATTTATTTTTTTATTTATTCACGAAATTTCGACTTTTTTCTTGAAATTGTATTTCAACATTAATTTCAACTTTTTTCTCGAAGTGCACAATAAAAAAGAAATCTTCCCCTCTCAAATATTTTTTCTCCTCTCTTCCGTAGCAGGACATGGACTTCCAGTCCGATGCAATCTGGGTCTGACTCTGATTCAGATTTTAGTTCTGGACTAATTCTGCATTCATGTGGCCTGCAACCTTTTTTTTTTTACTTTTCAAAACCGCCTTTAGACGACTTTTGTTGTGGACTTCTGTTTCACATGTGAAATGAATTGAATTAACGGAAGGTTTACGCACATGTTAGGGTTATACCGTACACAACTACACACATCTCCCCCCCTGGGTCTCCCCTACCCGTGGTACTGTGCATGATGGTGATAAACATGAAGCTGCATGCAAACGCTGCTGCAGGATAGGTTAAAATGTTTTAAAACAAGTTAAAATGAGGTAGGTTACATAAGAACATTCTGCATCAGAATAAAACTTAGACTTTAACTGACTGATTAAGGTATGTATATGTAATTAGAGTTTAGTACGATAGTTAGAAAAAGTTTATTACAAATAAGGTAGTGAGTTAGATAAGATAAGATAAGATAAGATTGTCCTTTATTTCTCCCTCAATGGGGAAATTGTCTTTGTGCAGCAGCAGTACACACAACACACACATGCAGGGAAAGGGTAAAAAGTTAAAAATATATATTTAAAAAATATAAACAGTATATACATTGGAATAAAAAATAAAAAGTAGTGCAGGGTAGTAGGGAAAGAAAGAAAAACAGTGCAAAAAAGCAGGTAGGATGTGTATGAGGTAAATGAGGTAAAAGTAAATGACAGTAACTAAGTGAAACTTCCATGTGCATGTCTGTGTTGAGCTGGAGCGGTGGTTAGGGCCAGTGCAGACATGCTGAAGGGAAAGGAAGAGCACCATACCACAGGGCAAGGGGCATCCAGCCCATCCAGGCCCGGCAAGCCCGGTTCACCTTTCTCCCCTTTAAAGCCTCGGAAACCCTGTTTGTGAAACCAGCCATGTCAGATCCATCTCTGCAGCTCTTGTGCAGAGAAACCTCCTCGTCTGCTCCACGACAGCAGGATCTCCACCTCAGTCCAGTGGACGAGTGGTTGCAGGCTGCCTAAACATGCAGGCAGCCCGGGACCGACAGGAACCGGGCTCACTGGGATCACCACCTTTTTTTTTTAAAATAGTTTTACTGCCTGGTTTCAAGCTTGGATCAGATTGGCTGTAGTTTGGGATCATTTTCTCCTTTGAGTCACCAGCAGTGGCTGCCTGGTTTCTGTCAGTCACTTCCCTGGAAAAGAAGATGTCCTTAAGCAGAGTTGTGGTCTGTGGCCCTTCCTTTATTTAATGCACGGAGACATTTTTTCTTCTCACTGACTGGACGCTCTGACCACAAGTCTGCCTGAGGTTTCATTAGAAATGCTTGGTACCAGAGGCAACAGGAAGCTGACTACTGAGAACAAATCCTCTGAGAAACCGGAGCTCCGAGAGATTGGGTTGTATGTTCTCAGGTAGTGCTTCTTCCCCTTGCCTCTCGGTGTCCTGCATCAAACCGTTGACATACCAACGGACAGGGGGCATCTAATCCAGGTGCTCCTTGGTCTCCCTTATCCCCTTTGGCCCCCCTGTTGCCTTTCTTGCCCCTCTCTCCCTGCAAACAACAGCGTATTAAAGAAGACACACTTTAATCCTCCTCAGTGAACTACATACACAGCTAATGTTTTCAAACTTTTAGGCAATAAAATCTGTTCTTACAAATATGATATGAAGTCAGTGAAGGAAATAAGTTATTTTAATAAACCAATTTTTTTGTCTTTTCTATTTCAAAAGACAATGTGGTTTGCAGCGTGAATGTGGTGGACGGGGAAGTGAGTAGAGGACGTTAAAGGAGATCCGAGCCACTTGGTGAGCAGGTTTCTATCGTCAATGATCCGGCAAGTAAACGGTAAAAGCAGCGTTTTAGAACGAGAAACAAACATCCCACTGGTGAATACACTGTAGGGCTTTCACGTAAACATGGAAAATAAAACTGATACATCAGATGGCCTTTGAAAACGAGCATGAGGACAGTCTGCACCATGTCATCACGTATCTGTCTTTATACCACAGTCTGTGTGAATACTCCATTCTGATTGGCTGGCAGGTGCAGGTTAAAAGTGATAACCTACATCTAGAAAACAAGTTCGGTCAAATTGCCTGATATCTTTAATAGCATTGCGCTGGATCAACTGCCAGGTGGTAACCACGGCAACAGAGATTCAGGCCCCGTTTACACATAGCTGGGTATTTACAAAAAACAGATATTTCCCCCTCTATGTTTTGAAAAATTCCATCGTTCACGAGAGATCGTTTTCAAAATCTCTTCGTTTACACGAACCCGCGTAAATACACTGTTATGGTGCTATGAGCAGCCAAACCTGCAGGGGGCAGTGTAACGAGAAGATAAAGTCATGCTAGCCAATCAGAATCCTGGAAAAAAACATCAACAAATGACACGTGTGAAGCCTGAATAATATGGTTCCGTGTTAAATCGACGGCGTAGCCTACGTACGGTCGCCGCGTAGCCTACGCCGTAGGCTCTGCGTTGGTGTAACGCAGAACCATAAATCAGCCTGGACTTCCAGTTACTTCCAAGACGGAACGAGAGTCTTTGGTTTGGAGTGACAGAGAAGTGGAGTTACTTGTAACGTGTGACGTTAGAATATAAAACAGGTAAAATACAAGAAAATATTGACGGTTACAAACAAATTGTAAACACAGGTGTCACTCATGACGCTGGTGACATTTCTGTCTCATAATGTGACGTTCTGAAGCCTAAATGTCTGTTTTCTTCTGTTTAGACGCAAACGTGAAAACAGAGTTTTTGCAAATCTCCACTTTGGCCGGAGTTTTCAGAAATGATCGTTTTTGGTGACTTTGAGCTCCGTTTTCGTGTAAACGAACGGCTAAAACGCATGAAAACGCCTCCGTTTTTGCTCCGTGTAAACGGGGCCTCAGAGAAGAAGAGCCGGCTACCGCAGGACGGCCAATGAGTGATTTTGTAATTTCTTTTAATTTATTTGGTGAATTTAACCATTTTGATTTACTGGGCTCCATCAGTACAGGAGAGACGAAAATGGAGCAACATTTTATCATCTCCCAACGCTCCGGCAAGCAGTGCCGGGGATCGTGAGCCACAAACTTGAAATATTCCTCCATCGAATGCAACGATGATGGACATGCCAGTATCTCTTTCCAATTTCACAATTAATGGAAATGTAGCATTTCATTTTAAGTAGTTTCTACTCTGGGATAGCCGACCGCCTTGTTTCGTTTATTTATTATTATTATTTATATTGATAATATTTGTAGCTTAATGAAACGTTTATTTTTTTGAATGGTTGATCATATATGTAGCTTAATAAAAACATTTAGAAAACTATCTGTGGACTGATTCTTCGCCGAGGGAAAACGGTTCACACCCCCACGTCGTCCATATATTTATGTTAATGGACACCTCGTCGGGCATTAACCCTTACTTAAATCCTGCAGAATCACAGAGGGTAGCGCCTCCAGGTTGTGCTGATATTTAAAACGACGATGAGACTGAACTGCATTTATATCAGAGTTGTGTTTTTGGTCCAACAGCAGCGCTGAGGGACGTCCGGAGCCTCCTTGATCTGTAAACATCAATAAACCCTTTGAATAACCGGAATTTGCTCATATTCCGTTTTTTAAAAACCCCAATATGAGCCCTGGGTTACTCCTTTTAAAACCCGAATATTGGGTCATGTAAACGCCAAACGGAATATCCTCATCAAACGGAACAGGAATTTGTTTTCTGCACATGCTCTGTTCACAAGGAATCCTGGTCTTTTGAGTCCAGGAAGTTCTTATAAACACGGAGAAACAAGACCAGGAGGAGACTAATCACTTCATAAATGTAATGAAGGATATGGACATTTCTGCATTTGTAGACGGTAGAAAGTACCGGGATAGAAGATTTACAAGAAGGAGAGAGAAAAGTTGCGCGAAGCAGCATTTGTAGGAACGCCAGACCAGATCAAGCTCTGCTGGAAGATGCTGGAAAAGGAACTACAGGGACAAGAAACAAAACGGTACCAGAGGGTCTGATTATCCGCCGTGCTGCTGTTATTGTTGTTGTTTTGGATTCGGATACAGGAAGAAGAAGCAGAAATGACGGGAATGACGTCCTCCGTGCGTCGCTGGTTTGATCCAGATATCCCAAATGATTAATCACCATGTCTACAGGGATAACCCTGTTTGTAAACAGATTATTCCAAATGTTTCAGTAACCGGAATATTAGCAATAACCCGAATTTTGACTGCATGTAAACGTAGTCAGTGTATACATACAGGATCGCGGAATTATTCTATTCAGATTTAAAATCGGAATAAACCAGCCACTTACTTCGGAATTAAGTTTAATTCGGAATGGCCATTTTCATTCAGAATTAACAGAACCTGCTCACCAAGGACAAAGGCTGCACGCTTGAAAATAAAAGGATAAAAAAATAAGAATAGAAACTGTGTATAGGAAATTGAGTACAGTATGATAGTGCTAACCTACGGGAGAGTATTAGGGCCATGCAGGAGAAAACAAATTTGAGATTGGAAGAATTTTTTTATTGTGCACTTTGAGAGAAAAGACGAAATGTCGAGAAAAAAGTCGAAGTGTCGAGATTAATGTTGAAATTCGAGAAAAAAATAAAAAAGTCGAAATTTCGCCTTTTTTCCTGAACATTTCGACTTTTTTCTCGAAATTGTACTTCAACATTAATCTCGACTTTTTTACTTTTCTCTAGACATTTGGACTTTTTTCTTAAAATTTTGACTTTTTTCTCAACATTTCTACTTTTTTTCTCAACATTTCAACTTTATTCATGAAATTTTGACTTTTTTCTCAACATTTCGACTTTTTTCTCTAAGTGCATAATGAAAAAAAAACTTCCTCCTCTAAAATATAATTTTTATTTTTCTCCTGCCTGGCCCTGATACTCTTCCGTAGCTAACCAGTTTGAGATATATTGTAAGGAATTAGGGTTGGAAGTAGGAGGTGGAGTTAAGCAGGAGGAGGAGTAGTAGAGGGAGGTGTAAGAGGAGGAGGATTAACCCGGGTGGACATTAGGGTGCAGGAGGAGGAGGAGGAGGAGCAGGAGGCCAAGGTTGGTAAGAGGGAGAGAGGGCAACCCCAGCAGTAAAAGAGGCCACAGAGCAATGTGGAGGGAAGGAAAAGGGGATAGGAAGACCTGCGGAAACAAAGGAAGACAGGACACAGAGTGAAAACACCAGGATTACGTCACAGCTTTGACTTCAACACTTTCAACTGGACCGTCGGGGTCAGTTTCACCAGGTTTCTGTAGCTGTACTTTGAAACGGCAGCCAGTTGAATGTGCTGAGAGAGCTTATGAAATACGATGACTAGAGACGGGAGTGGAAACATTAGAGTCACAGGTTAATGGGATGGAAACAAAAACATTCTCTAAGGGTGGGTGAGGGGGGGGGAAACCTGCAGAGGAAATACACTATATTATTCTGCAGGGCTGTTTGGACTGTCAGCAGCAAATAAGCACTATGTGCTTTTCTTTTAGTACTAGAATCCTCTCAACCTTGTTTTGTGTGTTAGATTCAGAGCTGGGATCAGCACATGCACTACCAGGCCAAAAAAAACTGGAAAAACAGTGTTTACTAATATTTTATTGAGGCACCTTTAGCTGGGTTAACGTTTGCCCTCGCATTGTCTCAAGAAGCTTATGCGCTGTTACTATTTTCTGGGGTTTTAATCTGCATTCTTATGTTGTTTTTATTTGGTTTTCCTTTTATTTTCATTTTAATGCCTTGTAGAAAGTACTTTGGCTTGTCTTTAAGTGAGTCACATAACACTCAACCCTCCTGTTGTCCTCGGGTCACAATGACCCGCCACTGTGTTAAAAAAAAAGAATATAATCCTTTAAACAATATTTTTTTTAACTTGAAATGTAACTTCCCCAGCTAAGGCGAGTAAGAGGAAGAGATGTGAGTTCTTCCCTCAAAAGAAGGACTATACTGTGTCCTGCAGGTGTAATAAATATCTGCAAAGGCTGTGCACTTGCATACTGCCCTATACGTGCTAATTAGTTGAATGGGATATGTTATATTTGATATTTCTGTATTGTACATTATCAAAAATTGTTCACTGGAGAAAAAAAAAGAAAAAAAGAAGAAAAAAAAGTCATTGGGATGAATAAAAAATGCTTTCAAAACTCCCTTTTGCACATTTTTTTTTCTTTACCTATAGAAATACAAATGAAGAGGGAAAACTTAAGCATTCACTCATTTTGTGATGAATGACAAGTTGTTTCTTCAAGCAAGATGAAATTTGGTGTTAAAAATTCAATTAAGGTGCTTAAAATGGGGGTTTACTGAAGACCGGTCATTTTGACCCGGAGGACATGGGTTGTATTCAGAAAATGAGGACAATAGGAGGGTTAAAAGAAAAAGCTGAGCAACCGAAGCGACCCCAGATCATGACACTGCCGCCGCAGGCTTATACTAATTCATGTTTCCATGTTGAACCAGCGACGTGTCTTAGCCGGGGAGTGACATGCACATCACAGAGGTAACTATGCAGTGGGTGGACGTGTAGGGCAATAAATGCTCATTCCATCTACTGCTCTGTTACGTATCAGTTCCTACATGTATAAACTGTTTCATTTCTTGTGTTGCCGTCTGAACTTCATGAAGCTCAGGGCCTCAGCCCAGAGTAGCAGAAGAGAGCCCACACCGCCATCAAGTGTCTGGGGTTGGAATTACACCAACAACCACTGGCCCGTATACAGTACACGCAGTACCGGAGTTGAGGGGGATGAGGGGGGATGAGGGGGGATGAGGGGGGATGGCATCCCCCCCCTGAAATAAAAACGGTCCAAATCATCCCCCCTGTAAAACTGCCATCCCTCCTTTCCATCCCTTATGTCATTTCATCAATGAATGTGGTTTTACTGCTATTTCAACATTTAGAAACATCACCAGAAAAATAACACCAGAAAAATAACTTATTTGACAATTTTCACCTGTTTCAAGTAAATTTTCACTTGAAATAAGTAGAAAAATCTGCCAGTGGGACAAGATTGATGTTCTTATTACAATCAAAAAAATCTTGTTCCACTGGCAGATTTTTCTACTTATTTTAAGTGAAAATCTACTTGAAACAAGTGAAAATTGTTGTTTTTTTCCAGTGATGAGTCTTGTTTTAAGTGTAATGAGATTTTTTTACTAAAATGAGACATTTTAACTAGAAATAATAATCCTATCCTGTGAAGGACAGAGTCATATTGATAAGTTCAGAAAAGTGTTTTTTATTGTTGTGTTTTGATGTATTTGATGTAATCCCAGTGGATATTTAAAGCTTACAGAAGGCTGCATTTAACTGCTGCTATGTCATTCCTGCAGTATTTCTGCAGCTGTTTTGGTCACTGCTATTATTTGTAATATATTATATTATTTGTAATCAGCACAAATTATCTGTCCCCATATGATAAAATCCACCATCCCCCCTGATTTTTTTTTTACAACTCGAGTACTGAGTACACCCCAACTACAAGCGTAGTTACTCCATAGAAAAATAAATCCCACTTCATAAAGCAGACATTGTTCTGCCCACATCACTGCAGAAGAAGCTAAATCTGGACACATACCTTTTTAAATGTATGATTCCAACTAAACCAAAGCCTGTTTGAGTGTGTTACTGCAGGTGATAGATGTATTTCCTTTGGGAGGTTCTTATCCGTTGGCTTAATTAAACTTAGTTAGTGATTCTGTTTTTTTGTTTTTTTTGGCCAGGTAGTGCAGTTAGGAGACCCAACTGCAGGACTGAAGTTAACATTTATTAAAGTTTTTTTTTTTTAACACAGATGAGACTAATAAATAAATATTTTTTTCCCTTAGTGATCCTTAGTAATCTTTGCATTTAACCCATTTCTAGTCAAACTAGCAGAGGTCTGCCATTTTGCACAGCGACTAGGGAGCATTAAGGGTCAAGAACAGAGTTATCAATCCAATCTAATAACCAATAAATTAGGAAATGTGTTGCAAACACTGTTCCAAGATCATTAAACATAATTGTTCATTAAGCATATCTTAAGTATGACCTAGAATTATTCATTATTCACTTTTATAGTATAAAGTCTATTCTGAAATGCATCATTCCAAACAAAGCCACTGCAAAACAGTTCATTTCCTTCGAAAAGGAAAAAGACATCTTGAACTAATTTATTCATAATCATGCATGATATCAAAGAGATGGGTTTTATTGAAATGCAGCTCTTTAATTCAAATCTCTGACTTGACGGTGCCTTTGAAGCCGTAACAGCTCTGTTTCTGTCGTCTATTACGGCCCCGAGGGGCGGCTGCAGCTTAATAATGTGTTCTGGTGCAAAGTTCAGCTGCTTAAAGTCACGAGTCAAGCAGAGGATAACCTGCTTTTCTCCACAAGTACAATCTGGTGAGTTCATTAGACAACATCTACTTCTTATTTCTACTATTTTCATTGCAGCCAAAAACACTACTGGCTGTTTCTTACCCGGTTTCCTTTGAGTCCGTGTGGTCCTACTAAACCCTGAAAAATAAAATGAGACATTTTAGTGGATATGGACATCTGTCTTCTGAAGAAAATACATAGATGCGCTGAGTTTTAGCTAAATGTAGCCCGTCTGTCATCTCAGGCTGTCTTCATGTCTCCATTCTTGTGAGGAACGGAAAAGACTTTCCTCAAAGTCACAGGTTTATTTACACACAAGCACATTTGTTGGCATCCTCATATTAAAATAAATTGATAGATCTTGAAACTATTATATCTTGACACAATTATAAAGCTATGTTTGACTTTACTCAATTATTGGCGCTTTTCCACCAGTACCTACTCAGCCCGACTCGCCTCGGTTTGGTTCTTCTCCACTAGGGGTCTAACGTGCCGAGTAGATACTTTTCTGTATCTATTCTGCCGAGGTTCTAAGCTGCTGAGTCGGCTGTATCTGACATCATCACACTACAGGCCACCGATTGGTCGGGGGGTTGGAGTCAGACGTCTGAGTCAGGAGGAGGAAATCAGAGAAAGAGACTCTGACGGATTCTGGTTCATTTTATTCAACAGCAATGGCAGCAAAAGTCTGTTTCATGATCCAACTCTGAGGGTCAGATGTTCATAAACCTGGTGCTGAGGAGAGAATTAAAAAGGGATCTAGACGGAGATAAGGAACGACCAGATCTACCAGGAGCTCTGTCTCTTCATAGCTGCTCACGGCTCCAGCTGACTTTTCTGAGACAAAATAAAAAAATAAAAAAAGTGTCGCCGCTTGAAGCTTCTCTCTCTCATTTTTTAACTTGATATCAAACACAAGCCACAGATCCAGCAGCACATCTATCATCTCCTCCAGGTTCTACATCTTTAGTGTTGTTGTCTTCTTCCTTTAGATACACAATCAAATACGTCACAGCAGCTTCTCCAACCTCCTACTTCTGATCTGGGTGTTGAAAAAGGCAAGGTGAGTGGAGTCGGGCTGAGTAGGTACTAGTGGAAAAGCGCCATATTATCGTAACTTTTGCCAATTTCAGGTTGTTTTTAGTTCTTTAATGGAAGGATGGCAACATCTGTTCATCTTAAAGTCCTCACGTCACGGAAGACGACAACTGAATTTGAGGATAATAACAGTCTCATTCATATTGATTTTTAATGTCATTGCTTGTTTCTTTCATTCAAATGAAGAAAGAATGAATGAGTTTCAGCTGAATATCTTCAAACGTTCTGTTTATTATTCTCATCATGTCAGACTTCCTCTCAGAGGAATCTTATTGTTATCTTATAAAAACGCTGCGTTCAATAATCTAAGATTAGTTTCTGATTAGTGTGTAAAGTTGCATTTGTGACTTACAGGGATGCCTTGCGGCCCAATTGGTCCTGAAAAACCTGCATCTCCCTTTTCACCCTGTTGTAATGAGAAAAATATGAAAAGTTTAAATCCAGTTAAACCTGTTTGTTAATTTTTTCCGTAAAAAACAAAAAGATTGAGCTAAGTTTCTCACTCTCTCTCCCTTTGGTCCGGCTGGTCCTGAGACGCCCGCTGGTCCTATTAGACCCTTTAAAAGATAATTAGAAACAAACACACAATAAACATCTGGACACAAGAAAGAAAAGAAGAGAAAATTTCAGAAGTCTCAAATCAGTAAATCAACAAGCTTTCTGGAGGACAGGTTAACTAATGTCTCAAAACATCCGGTTTTATACCATTCAGACCAAATTTGTTTTCAGTCTGGACAAAATAAAAGCCCCAAACAAACTTGTTGAAACACTGTCTGATCAGTTAAAAAGAAAGAAGAGAAATGAGCAGCTGTGGATCTCCGTCAGAGGAGTCGGGGCTGCAGAGGAAGAGCCTGCACCTCCGGCAGGAGAGGATGGACATGAGTATGGACACGGCCGTCCAGACGTGCCGTAGGACACGTCAACATGCAGCGCAGACGTCTCTCACATCTCTGCATGCTCCTTCTGGGTAACGGGAAGCAAGGACAGCTCTGCAGCTGCTGATGCAGGACCAGGAGGACCAGGAGGACCAGGAGGACCAGGAGGACCAGGAGGACCAGGAGGACCAGGAGGACCAGGAGGACCAGGAGGACCAGGAGGACCAGGAGGCCGGATCCAGGACTGGGCTCTTACAGGCTTCAAATTCGCTGTGTCCGAAATGCCATACTAAACAGTATATACTAAAAAGTATACTTAGGTTCGGCACACTTTTGAGTAAATATCAGTAGTGTCACTTCCTGTCGTTGGGAGGAAGTGACGTGTCACAGCAGCAGTAGCAGCTGTTACCATGGTAACAGCAGCAGTAGCAGCATCGCTCCGCTATTTCCCATTTATTCTGGCCGAAACAAGATGACATTATATAATATTATTACCGTATTTTCCGCACTATAAGGCGCACCTAAAAGCCTTCAATTTTTTCAAAAGCTGACCATGCGCCTTATAATCCGGTGCGTCTTATATATGGATCAATATTGAGCCGCAACAGGTCTCGCAACCATAGACATACGTAGACGCCTCATGACATGCTGGAACGTAATTCAGCGTCGCCGCTATCTTGGATGGGTCTCCTCACGTCTATACTGGACTGAGAATGTCTATGAAAATGTTTATGAAAGAAAAAAAAAAAGGAAATGTTTCGTTACTGTGTAATAACGGCTTCTGGTAATTGTTGGATAATTGGTAATTGAGTATTACAATTAGGGGCCGGTATGTTGCAGCCGTTAAGTTGAAGTTATTACTTTTATATATTTGTTAACTTAGTTTTAGTTTTAGTCTTAGTTTTATAGTGTTTATTCTGCTTATGACTTTGCTAAGAATGTTTATATGATTGTTTTTAGTTTTTTTGTCTCCGGAGGGCGTGTTGTGTGCGTCAGGAGGATTTATGGGTCAGGTGATTGTGCGGCGCAGCGTGGAAAACCTAAATGTTTGGTTACGAGGGTGGTGGTTGTCTACAGGTTTTTGACCACGTTTTTTAAGGTGTTGTTTTTAACGGTGGTTGGAGTCCTTAGAGGAACCCTGCTGAACGCAGTGCGTACATGATGTGACAGGTACTACGTCTATTGCTGAGGGGAGGTTGGGGGCCCTGTGTCCTCAGATCCAGGCCCTGGACAGTCCTTTCCTCAGATCCAGGCCCTGAACAGTCCTGTCCTCAGATCCAGGTCCTGGACAGTCCTGTCCTCAGATCCAGGCCCTGGACAGTCCTGTCCTAAGATCCAGGCCCTGGACAGTCCTGTCCTCAGATCCAGGTCCTGGACAGTCCTGTCCTCAGATCCAGGCCCTGGACAGTCCTGTCCTAAGATCCAGGCCCTGGACAGTCCTGTCCTCAGATCCAGGCCCTGGACAGGCCTGTCCTCACAGAGCTGCTTCCCGAAGGAAAGGAAACCGGACAGAGATGGAAAGAGGAGCAGCAAGCCAACGGGACGGACAGACACAGTAAGGCAAGCAAGCATCCGCAGGGGGAGGACGATGGAAGGAAGAAGAGGAGCAAGAAAAGGAGGAGAGGAAGGGTTGGGGTACCGGAACCGGACTTGCGCCACTCACCACTGCACCGGGTCTGCCGTCTAACCCATGAGCCCCCTGGATAGCGTTGTACACAGTTAGAGAGCAGAGATGGAGGGAAGGATGGTGGGAGGAAGGTGGGCAGAGGGGGTGGGGTGTGGGGATGGGTGGGGGGGTGGGAAGTGAGTGAAGCAGTGACTTAAACAACACATTCAAATGATGACAAATGAAGGGTGATGGAGGTGTTGAAGGTGGAGCTAAGGTGAGTGGCATTAACTGGTCCCAGTAGACAATGACATCACAGCGATGCTTGTTCCTATGTTAAGGACGATGATATAACAACACAAATGTGAACTAGCTGAGCCCCCTCCCAGGGTGGATGTAACACCGTCCAATAAGGGACATTCACTGCTGTAGAGGGAATGAGCATGACGTCACAGATGCAACTTCACAGCGGGTTTCGCCCACTGAGTGTCAGAAAGATTGAGAGTCAGAAAGACTGAGTGGCAGAAAGACTGAGTGTCAGCGTAAACTTTCAGTTTGAGCAACTAGAAAACATCTAAAATGGGAAAGAGCTGTTGTGCGATCGACTGTACTCATAGATTTAGCAAGAAATCAGAGTTATCGTTTTACAGACTGCTGAAAAATAAGCTTAAGAGAGACAAATGGATCGCTGCAATTCGCAGAAACAACTGGATTCCAGGCACCGAAAGGTGGACTTTGTATCAGGCAATGTTGGATTTTTGGGTAGCTCACATTAAACGGTCAAATCATAAAGTTCGGTGTCCTCATCACTTTAATTTCTACAACAAATCCTGCCTTGAAGTTGGACCAAGCGTCAAGACTTTTGTATCCCTTCAAGCTTTGCTTCGTGTATTTCCCCGGCGTAGAAATTAAGTACATATAAATATCAGGAAACTGGATTCGTGGCCGAATATTAATGTCCATGGACCACTGGTTCTTGGTAACTGTACCAAATATTAATGTCCATGGACCACTGGTTCTTGGTAACTGTACCAAATATTAATGTCCATGGACCACTGGTTCTTGGTAACTGTACCAAATATTAATGTCCATGGACCACTGGTTCTTGGTAACTGTACCAAATATTAATGTCCATGGACCACTGGTTCTTGGTAACTGTACCAAATATTAATGTCCATGGACCACTGGTTCTTGGTAACTGTACCAAATATTAATGTCCATGGACCACTGGTTCTTGGGGTAACTGTACGGGTCACTGTCAAGTCCAACTGCCTTTAATTTAAGCCGATAATTGGCTGTTATTCCGTCTTCTCCACTAGTTGCAGCCATTTTTGCCACTCAGTGTGAGTAAGGGAGCTGGTCCGGTGGGAAAGTGACGTCAATGCATTCCCTCTATTATTACACTACAACCCCACATCAGAAACACTTTAAAGCAGGAACAAGGACTAAAAGCTGGCCGACACCATCCTGAACAGAACAAAAGTATCTTAATATAAACCATCCAGGGCGTAATCTTAGTGACATTTTCAATAAGCGTGGCGCTAAATAACGTTGCCAGTCAGCTGTGGAGTGTGAGTGGGAGTGAAGAGGCAGGTGGGAAACTCACTGGGAGTCCAAGATGCCCTCTGTCCCCCTTGTCCCCCTTCTGGCCCGTGGCTCCCTTCTCTCCTTTGATACCTATGCCCGGCTCTCCCTGAGGGGGAGACACAACACCATCCATTACACCTTCACACGTACACCGCACGTTCCTAGAAGCATAAGGGACAAACATCAGAAAGTGGATTTCATGGGAACCTGTCTCACCTTGGGCCCTGAAGATCCTTGAGATCCCTATGTGGACAAAAACAGAGGGGATGATTACGAGCATTCACTCCTGTCCTGGACTTGCAACAAGTTTTAAACGATGAAGCAGTTTTTCACTCAACTCGGGTCCGACTGAGGTCATTGTATTTGGACCTGAACACATCAGAACTGAACCGTCTAGCCATTTAGTAAGTCTGGATGGCCTACTACTGGGACAAACCTACTGCTGATCCTATTTGTCAGGGTTTGACATTTCCTCCAGTTTGAGTTTCAGTTCTGTCCCTCCTGTTTCCATCTGCCCTGATTGTCTGCACCTGTGGCTCGTTATCCCCTGTGTATATCTAGTCTTGTCTTTCCCCTTCTCCCTGCTGGTCCGTACTGTTTGCTCCCTCCATGTTCCGCTCGCCTAGTTTGGATTCCTGTTTTTTGTTCAGACTTTTTGATCCTGCACAGCAGCGCTTTTGGTTTTGGTTCAATAAATCCTGTTTTTGCGAACTCCTGCCTGCTGCTCTCCTGCGTTTGGGTCCTCAACAAACACCAACTGTGACACTATTTGTCCTAGCTCAACTTCTCTTCATGGGCTTCCTGTTAAATCTTTCGTTCTTGTAGTTTCTTGTGCTGGCCCCCTTTTTTCTCTTTTGTGTATGTTTGCAGGCCGGAGCTTCGGGAGATGCATGCTGGCCTGAACTGGCATTATATGAACTTTGAATTTGGACTATTAGAATGATTTGGATTATAAATTGATTTCAATGTTGACTAGAACTGGACTGAATTAGATCCACTGAGTTTAGCTTCCCTGACCTTTTTTATTATAAACAACAGAGTGGTGAGTGGTGTCCAAGGAGGAGGACGCATGGAGTAATGACGCCTCCACTGAGGACGATCTTCCTGCTGAAAACTTTACATGCACGTTAATCTTAAAAGCAAACTTACTGCAGGGCCGACTGGTCCGGGAGGTCCTGGGAGCCCCGGGGGACCATAGATCTACAAACATAAGAACGAAGGCTCTTCATCAGTGATGGGGTTTCATTCAAAGGGCTAACCGGTACTGTGGCTGCATGAATGATGCTCACCAGCTCGGACCTCCCTCCGTCTCCAGCTTCACCTTTGGGACCCTGAAACAGACGGATGCAGAGACGTTTGTTAATCATTCAGCTGCAACACAAACTACTGGATAAAAAACCTTCTCACTCAGCACTTTGGACGAACACAAAATAAATGACAAACCCCATTTTCAAAAAAACTGACATTGTCTAAAATGCAACAAAAACTTAAATCTGTAATTTATTAATTTTGAACTTTTTTCAACAGACATGGTACAGATGATATTATTTCAAGTGTCTTTACTGCCCAACTGTAATGCATATACCACATATAAATGTTTATGTTTACCAGTGGGGTACATCACTTTTACTTTGTTGGGGAACTGATTTTAGAGTCCTTAGATCAAAAGAGCCATTTTGCCCCCACTACTACAGAAAGAAAATTGTCGGGAGCTGCAAGAAATAACAGAGATTTTAAAAGTTTTCATCTTTTATTTATTTTAGCGGTTACAACCCCTAAATATAACAACAGAAGTGCAGTGTGCATTTGTAGGCGTACTTTGAAATAAATTAAACTGTGAACTGTAGGCCTATTTCAGTCTATATTTGTGTAAAAGTAAAATAAAAACTACCCCACTTTAATATAAATAAAAAAAATTAGCTGCAGCTTAGCAACTTTAAAAATAAATATAGAAATATAGAAATGAAGTCTGAAGTATCGTATAACTGAGTTATCAGTTATACTGTATAGGCCTACCTGTATAGGTATTGTGCTTATATGGTTTTGTGAATTATAGTTTTTAATTTTTTTTTGTTTTTATGAGGGGGGGGAGTCGTTTATAAGCCTTTCCGGTTTTTTATGACCTCTCCTGCACATCTTTCCTTAACTTTTTTCCTCTGTGTAATGTTCCTTTTTACGAGTGCAAACAATAAAATAAAAATAAAATAAAATAGATGGGAACCATCACCACCCTGGAGCATTGATGGTGTCACTACAGAATGACACAAGCAGTAATAACTATAGTAACTATAATATAGGTCCTGCACACAGGCATATTCAAGTAGTTAACACTGAGCGTAATATTTGGCGTGTTGTTCCTCTAGTACAGGGGTCGACAACCCGCGGCTCTAGAGCCGCATGCTGCTCTTTAGCGCCGCCCTGGTGGCTCCCTGGACCATTTTCAAAAATGTTTGACCTTTTTTTTCCTTTTTTTCTTATTTTTTTTCTTTTTTCTTCTCTTTTTCCTTTTTTTCTCTTTTTATCTTCCTTTTTCCTTTCCTTTTTAATCTCGACATTTCAACTTTTTTCTCGAAATTTTAACTTTTTTTCTCGACATTTCAACTTTTTTCTCAACATTTCAACTTTTTTTTTTCGACATTTCGACTTTTTTTCTCAAGATTGTACTTCAACATTAATCTTGACATTTCAACTTTTTTCTCGAAATATCAACTTTTTGCTCGACATTTTGACTTTTTTCTCGACAATCCGACTTTTTTCTCAACATTTCAACTTTTTTCTCGAGATTGTACTTCAACATTCATTTCGACTTTTTTCTCGCCATTTCGACTTTTTTCATGAAATCTTGACTATTTCCTCGACATTTAGACTTTTTTCTCAACATTTTGACGTTTTTCTCGATGTGCATTATGAAAAAAAAATCTTCCCCCAGTTATAGCTAATATAGAAACATGCAGCATGTGTTGCCTTCATTCTAAGGCTTAGACAAGACTTAATATTTTGCGGCTCCAGACATATTTGTTTTTTGTGTTTTTGGTCCAATATGGCTCTTTAACATTTTAGGTTGCCGACCCCTGATCTAGTAGCTGGTCCTGGAAGTCCCCTGTCACTAGTGGATCTGCGTACTCTGGAGTCTCGTCCTAACTGCTCTTTTATCTTCTTCTTTGACTGTCAATATTCTTTTAAGTTGTCTAAGCATCCAGTTAAACGCAGTATTTGTTTCAACTATCTAAATGCGATAACGTGGGTCAGTAGACGCTGAATGTTCTCTCTGTGTTCTGTCATCAGCTGAATGAGCAATCAAAGCCATTGAAGAGATAAAAGCTTTTGTTCATTTTTGACAAATTTTCATGAAATGAAGTTTGTCCAGCGATACCCCCGTGCAGGCCAAAGTAGTGCAGCCTGAGGGGCATCATTGCGTACCATGATGCCAGGTAATCCAATAGGGCCCGGGGACCCCGTAGTCCCCTTTTCACCCGTAGGCCCATCTAAACCCTACAGGACAGGGAAGCAAGAAATAGACATCACAATAATTGCAGAGCGTTTCAGTTCAGAGATCGAAGAGAGTTGATTAATGAAAACATGGTTAAAAAAATAATGTGTTTTTATCCAATGTTAGCATTGCATGCTCAATCTGTAATCAAGGAGCAGACCAGAGGGTAAAGCTCTGCGTTTAGGTTTCTTCTTTCAAGTTTCGCTTGAGCTGTACGTACAACTCCGAACCAGAAACGGTGGAGAAGAGACGAATGAAGGCAAAGACCTGCAGCGCATTCCAGAAAAGGTTTCTATGGTGCAGTTCAGCCCCAGTACGAGGTGGTAGAGAAACACAACTGCTGTTTCAATGAGCTGGTGTTAACAGATGAGGATTTGTTACAAAAGCAGTTTCCATGAAAGGAGGAGCGAAGATGGACAGATGATCTGAGTGAAATCTTTCATACACTTTCTGTGTATATGTGCATATATATATATATATATATATATATATATATATATATATATATATATATATATATATATATATATATATATATGTATATATATGTATATATATATATATATATATATATATAAAGTCACTAAATATAAGGTTCTTTTATCATCACACAGACGCTCTTGCACATCAACATAAAAAAGGCGATAAAATGTTTATGCACATGATGGGAGAGAGGCTTTAAAAGACTGAAACCATTTCAAATACATGATTAATGTCCAAATCAACTATCTAACATTTAACATGTCAAAAATAAGAAATAGAGTTTTGCATTTTTTGGGTTGTACCCACGTGATGCAGCCGATTCTGACACATTTATTTCCAAAACAAACTTTTATCCTCAAAGCAGCACACAGTCACTAATAGCAGAGTGGCATATAGCATAGTGGACCCTTTTGAGATCTCTGCCAAAATGAATAAAACACTTGAGTCCAGTGTCTTTTTTGGGGTCTCCTGGACTAAGTGAGTCTCTAATTAGATACCATGAAGGCATCTGGAAAAGTAGATCCTTCCCTCTGAATAATTACAGACGTGGGGCATGATTTTGGTCAGGCCAACCCGGGTGGGTGAAGTGTGCTGTGTGGTTCAGCCAGTCACTCACAGATGATCCAGATGGACCCATGTCTCCCTTGTCCCCCTTGGGTCCTGGTGAGCCCATGACACCCTCTCCTCTGGGACCTTCGGGACCAGCTGGGCCTCCAGGACCAGGCTCTCCGGGCTTTCCTCTGGGTCCCTGATAACATGGGAGATCGATGTTGCACCATCACCACCAGTGTGTTTCAAAATGTAACTTTTACATAATGATGCAGTTTATAAAATGGTAAACTTTCATCACAGGCATCATGTTCAATTCAATTCAACTTTTTTATATAGCGTCTATTACAACAGAAGTTGTCGCTAGAATCTTTCCAGAGACCCAGAACATGACCGCCGAGCAATTATTACATAAACAATGGCAGGTAAAAACTCCCATAGTGGGAGAAAAACCTTAAGCCAAACAGTGGCAAGAAAAACTCCTGTTTAGGAGGGAAGAAACCTGGACCAGGACCTGGATCGTAAGGGGGGTAGAAACCTGGAGCATGACCTGGGTCATAAGGGGGGTAGAAACCTGGACCATGACCTGGATCATAAGGGGGGACCCTCCTGCCGGAGGGAACAGACAGAGAGAAGGAAGAAAAGAGATTCCTGTAGTCTCTTGTGCTGGCCCCCCTTTTTTCTCTTTTGTGTATGTTTGCAGGCCGGAGCTTCGGGAGCTGCGTGCTGGCCTGCAGTCCCCCCCTCTGGTCATCCCGTTGCTGCTTCCACCTGCCTGCGGTCCCCACTCCCCGGTCATCCCGTTGCTGCTTCCACCTGCCTGCTGTGCTCCTGACGTCCCTGACCCCCAGTCTGGCGGCAGGAGGATCCCCCCTTATGAGCCTGTTTATGTAATAATTGCTCAGAGGTTTATGTTCTGGGTCTCTGGAAAGCATCTAGAGACAACTTTTGTTGTATTAGATGCTATACAACTAAAATTGAATTGAATTGAATTGAAAGGAGAGACACAGACACAATGGCTAACTGGTGCAATACAGGGATGACTATACAAGCAGAAGTATACAGTAGACACGGAGGGGGGGGGACTGCAGGCCAGGATGTCAGCAAGCATATAGCAGACATCTACACAGGCAGGTGGAAGCAGCAGTGGGATGATCAGAGGGGGGGACTGCAGGTCAGCATGCAGCTCCTGAAGCTCTGGCCTGCAAACATGCTGACATCCTGGATTGCCCCCCCCGACCACCCCAGTCTGGCCTCCCCTTATGATCCTGGTCCTGCTCAAGGTTTCTTCCCTCCTAAAGGAGAATTTTTTTTTGGAGAACAATGACGGTGATGAGATACTTGTAATTAATAACTGAGAAAGGAAAGAGAAGGAGGGGTGATGGACACCGCCTAGTGGATCATGTCGGTACCCCCTGCAGCATAGGCCTATAGCAGCATATCTACCACCCTGTTCTATAGCTGCAGCTATGATGCAGCTATAGAACTATCATGTGTCACTGATCAAGTCTTACCTTTTCTCCATCCAGTCCAGGAGCACCAGGTAGACCGACTTCACCCTGAGGATGTATCAAGTTTGAATTACCAAAAAAGTAATAGACAGAAGCTGTACACAAGACTGACCATGGAAATTATAGGTAACAGCTTAATTCAATGAACAAACTGGAATTCAAAGAAGACAAGGAAGAGAAGGCAAAAGAAAGTATGTAAACCCATTGGAATATGTGTGATTTGATCACCGTCTAAGTTGCGAGAATTTACAAACACAATGTCTTGAATCTGAAACCACACAAACATATGTTCTTGTGCTTTCAAACATTCACTTAACTTGGGGAATACGTGAGTGAACCCTTGTTAACAGCTTAGACTTCAACAAGCTCTTCCAGTATCTCTGGGTCAGAGCTGAACAGCATTCTGGAGGAACTCTGGATCATTCCTCGTTCCAGAACCGCTTCAGCTCAAACACATCTGTAGGATCTCTGGTGTGAACAGCTCTTTTGAGATCACAGCACCTAGTTAAAGTCTAGACTCTGATGGGAAAACTCCAGAAGGTGCATCTGGTTTTTCTGAACTCACTTTTGGTTATTTTGTGGTTGATTTTCTTTCCCGCTTAGGATCACTGTTCTACCAAGCTTCAGCTTCACCAGTCATGAGCTTAGATTGTCCTTTAATCCTCCCTCAGTGGGGAAATTCGGGAAAATATCAAAAAGGTAGGATGTTTATGAAGTAGACAAATATTGCACATGTTGTTACTGTTGCTACGGTGATCAGCCTGGTTGTGGAGTCTGAGGCAGCGGGGCGGAAGGACCTGCGATGCCTCTCAGTGACGCATCGCGGGTGACGAAGCCGGTCTCTGATGGAGCTCTCCAGGACTCTGATGGAGCTCTCCAGGGCTCTGATGGAGCTCTCCAGGGCTCTGATGGAGATCTCCAGGGCTCTGACAGTCTCATGAAGGGGGGGGGGGGGGACATTGTCCATGATGGAGGACAGCTTAGCCACCATCCTCCTCTCCCCCACCACCTCCACTGGATGGAGACTGCAGCCCAGGACAGAGCCGGCTTTCCTCACCACCTTGTCCAGTCTCTTCTCTCTGCTGCTGTGATGTTGCTGCTCCAGCAGACCACACCATCAAAGACGGCCGACGCCACCACAGAGTCATAGAAGGTCCTCAGGAGGCCGTCCCTCACTCCAAAGGTCCTCAGGAGGCCGTCCCTCACTCCAAAGGTCATCAGGAGGCCGTTCCTCACTCCAACGGTCCTCAGGAGTCCGTCTCTCACTCCAAAGGTCCTCAGGAGGCCGTCCCTCACTCCGTAGGTCCTCAGGAGGCCGTCCCTCACTCCAAAGGTCCTCAGGAGGCCGTCCCTCACTCCAAAGGTCCTCAGGAGGCCGTCCCTCACTCTGTAGGTCCTCAGGAGGCCGTCCCTCACTCCAAAGGACCTCAGGAGGCCGTCCCTCACTCCAAAGGTCCTCAGTCTGCACAGCAGGTGGATCTGCTTTGGCCTTTCTTGTATAGAGCCTGGGTGTTTACAGTCCAGTCCAGTTTATTGTTCAGGTGAACACCCAGGTCCTTATAAGAGTCCACAATCTCTATGTCCATTCCTTGGATGTTCACCAGAGAAGGGGGGGCTTTGGGCCGACGAAAGTCGGCTACCAGCTCCTTCGTTTTCCCAGCATTAATCTGGAGGCGGTTCCGCTGGCACCAGTCCACAAATCTGTGGTTCAGTTCTCGGTTCTCCGTCTCGTCTCCATTGTTGATGAGACCGATGATGGCGGAGTTGTCCGAGAACTTCTGGAGGTGGCAGTTTGTTGTTTGGTGGGTGAAGTCGGCCGTGTACACGGTGAAGAGGAGGGGGGCCAGGACGGCCCCGTGTGGCGCTCCTGCTGAAGAGGAGGGGGGCCAGGACGGCCCCGTGTGGCGCTCCTGCTGAAGAGGAGGGGGGCCAGGACGGCCCCCTGTGGCGCTCCTGCTGAAGAGGAGGGGGGCCAGGACGGTCCCCTGTGGAGCTCCTGCTGAAGAGGAGGGGGGCCAGGACGGTCCCCTGTGGAGCTCCTGTGCTGCAGACCACTGTGTCAGACACACAGCCTCTTGTCCTCTGTGGTCTCTTATTTAGGAAGTCCAGGACCCATGATGTCATGGTAGCAAATGGTCCTGACCCACAGAGCAAACCCAAATCAAGATTCTCCCTCCACCATACTTTGCTCTTGGGATGATGTATTGATGTTTGTAAGCGAAAGCTTTTTGGTTGGACATCCATTTCAAGGAAGAGTGCTGAACTCTTTCCAGTGTTATCCGGGTCAACTACTGCATCTTCAGAGAGCTCAATTTTTAGTACGGCATGGTTCACATCAGCAGATGGTGTTTATGAAAAGCAAGTGTCTTACCAGTCAAAGCAGCTCCAGACTTAACCGCCAAACTCATTTCACGAGTTGGACTTAGCTGTTGTTGTAGTACTGAGTCGGTGGGTTCACATACCTTTTCCTTGCCACTCTGTATGTTTTAACGCGTGTGTTCAATAAAGCACCAGAAATGATAATTGTTTGAGGTTAATTCTGTTATTGTGACCTAGATGAAGATCAGGTCTCATTTTATGGCAAATCAATACAGAAAACAAGTTTCTTTACGGGGGTTTTAATACGTTCTACTGCCATTGTAATGTAGTGAGCACATTATATCAACTGTAAGTCTCAAATTCATCTCACCTTGGAACCAGGGCCTCCAGGCGAGCCGGGAGGTCCAGGTAATCCAGGGGGACCCTAGGATGACACAAGATCATGTCATTAAATAGAGTAAGTGTAAGAACTGTGTCTACATGAAGCTACATTAAAACTACTCACCATCAGGGGTATGTTGCGGATATACTGTGATGGAAAGTTTAACATTAATAACATGTTATTTTATTGATTTTAATTTAATTTTCCAGCAAGTACAACTTTTAAGAGTGACATACATTTTCATTGCTCTGGATTTCAGCCCTTCCTGGCTCCCCAGTTGGGCCTGGAGGACCCTGTGAGGAGAGAAGGATCACTTGTAAACTGAAATCAATACTCATTTATACTCATTTATACATCTCACTGATGAAATTATGTCAATCTGTCAGTGAAGACTTACTCTTGATCCGACTGGGCCTTCAGGACCGTCCTCTCCCTAGAGTTTAAATGAAAATGGATCAGATGTCCCTGTCACATTCTTAGTCTGTTTGTTTTTCAAGTCTTTCTTTCTTACCTTATCTCCCCGGTCACCTTTGTCGCCCTGAAAGAAGAAACACATTCTTAAAACAATTTAGGTGATTGACACCACTGCCAACTCAGAAAAACACATCCCTGTCACTCGGTTTGGGGAAACCTCGGCCTAAAAATTCTGAACAGCTCATTTGCTGAGCTACTCAGATTTGCAGGGTTATACTCAGATCAGAGTACATATTTATCTTTACCTGACTTCCTGCTGCACTTACATCTGGGAGCTTGGTAGCACGGCTTTAAAATCAGTTTCAGAGGAGGCACACCCCTTTAAATAGCTGAATGGAGTAGGGTGTCAGACTCTACCCACTTATCCATCATTACATTTTACTCCTGAGCACTCAAATAATACATCTATTGATCAAAGTATTCCTTTGGAGACCTCAGTAACTTCTCCTGTAGTCGTTAAACCCCTTTTTCTGGTGTTTTCTTTTCCTTCTTTAATTTTTTTGGAAAGTGATTTACTTCAAATAAAAAAATGTCAATTTGCGTAGTGAATTTTGTAGGGATCGTTCATGCTGTGCTAGTATCTGTTGATGGCTGGTGCAGTGTAGATGACAAGCAGGCTTTTGAAAAGTGAGATGCTCTCAGTTGTTTCAGTACTGAAACTGTATAACCTACAAGTTACACTGGCAGATACTAAAGAAAACTACATTTCTGTCCAATGAGTTGGCATAAGCCACGTTAGCATTATAAGCATTATTAGCATTATTAGCATCAATAAATGTACTTCCTCACATTGATTACCAGCAGACACTCCCATTTACCTTGGATCCCATTAAGCCTGGCTGTCCCGGTGAACCTGGCTCTCCTTTGATTCCTGGAGCCGGAAGGCTCGGCTCTCCTCTCTCCCCCTGACAGACAAACATTTATATTTACTTAACATATATTTACTTAACAGCCCAATAAATGGATTATCATCTATGAAAGTACAGGTGTGCACAAACACAAGCTTATGTTTTTATACACAGCTGTACTTAGACACATTTATCTGTGGGATAAAATGAAGAATGTAGCTAGATGTAATATGATTTGTACAGTTAAGTTAGTACCACTCATCAAAGCTAATTATCACTTCTAAAAAAGCACTCCAACCAACAAGAAGAGACAAAGAACAATGCAGAATACATACACAACAGTTCAACCATTGAGAGCTGATGCTCCTGCTGTGCATGGGTACATAAGTATTCATATGTTGCAGCATCTCTTAATGGTTAACTTTTGACAGTTACAAACAAAATCACAAATCTAATATATAATGCGAAATCCAAAAAAGATGGGGCAGTTCCTTTCTGGCATTTTATAATTTTTTTTTTGCGTTCCGTCTGTTCACTTGGTGCTACTACACTGCTGTTTGTTTACACTCACGAGGCTGCCAACATGGCCGCCGCGTCGCAGAATGCAACTTGGCGACCAAGCCCTATTCTCCAATCAAGAGAGCTTTCTTTGTCAGGGAAGACCTGAGATCTTTCAGCAAGACAGTGCTAGCCCACATATTTCATCCATTACAACAACATGGATTTGTAGAAGAGTTCAGGTGCTGAACTGAGATGCCTGGAGTCCAGACCTCTCACCACTAGAAAACATTTGGAGCAACAAAATAAAATACCTTAACTTCCCAGTTTAAACATTTAGTGCGTCTACTTTGCTCTATTGTTAATTAAATATCTGTTTATGAGATTTGTAGATCTTTTTTCAATTACATTTTGCACAGTATCCATGCTGTCTATCTAGCTTAGTCACTGGTCATCCATCCGGTTTCATACTGCTCCATGCAGCTTTGATTTCTGGCAGGAATAGGGAACCTATCCCAGGATAGTGAGGCAGCGCTTGGATCCTGGACATGTTGCCAGCCCATCCCAGGGTTCACACAGACACAAATGACCCTTCACGCTCCCACTAGCTATCAACAGTCAACATGCGTCACACACGTTTCTGGATGGTGGGATGTAGCCGACGAATACCAACAGACACAGAGAGCAAATGCAAACTATAGAGGGTTTGCATTGACGTCACCTTCCCACTGGACCAGCCCCCTTACTAGCACTGAGTGGCAAAAACAGCTGCAACTAGTGGAAGAGACGGGATAGCAGCCGATTATCAGCTTAAATCAAAGGCAGTTGGACTTGACAGTGACCCGTACAGTTTCCCCAAGAACCAGTGGTCCATGGACATTAATATTTGGTACAGTTACCAAGAACCAGTGGTCCATGGACATTAATATTTGGCCACGAATCCAGTTTCCTGATATTTATTTGTACTTAATTTCTACGCCGGGGAAATACACGAAGCAAAGCTTGAAGGCTTACAAAAGTCTTGACGCTTGGTCCGACTTCAAGGCAGGATTTGTTGTAGAAATTAAAGTGATGAGGACACTGAACTTTATGATTTGACCGTTTAACGTTAGCTACCCAAAAATCCAACATTACCTGATACAAAATGGGAACCACAAATCCACGTTTCAGTGTCTGGAATCCAGTTGTTTCTGTGAATTGCAGAGATCCATTTGTCTCTGTTAAGCTTATTTTTCGTCAGTCTGCAAAACGATAACTCCAATTTCTTGCTAAATCTATGAGTACAGTCGATCGCACAACAGCTCTTTCCCATTTTAGATGTTTTCTAGTTGCTCAAACTGAAAGTTTACGCTGACACTCAGTCTTTCTGACACTCAGTCTTTCTGACACTCAGTCTTTCTGACACTCAGTCTTTCTGACACTCAGTGGGCGTAACCCGTTGTGAAGTTGCATCTGTGACGTCATGCACATTCCCTCTATACACAGACAGAATCAAGCCCCGATCCAAACCGGCAACCTCCTTGCTGACAGTGCTGCCCATTCAGTTACAAGATACATGAAATGACACGGGGACAAGCAGACAGCGGGGGTGCATGCTCCTCCATCCTACCCTGTAGCCCCTCTTGCCAGGGATGCCAGGTATACCAGGGATTCCAGCCTGGCCCTTTGCAGTTGAAGAAAGACGGTTATTGACCACTAACTCTTCAGACCTACAGTATGCAAGAACTTCCTAATGAGCACTCAAAAATCATTTTACCTTCAACCCAGGAGCACCTGGGAAACCTGTTTCTCCCTGCAACAGCCAATGTGGCATAAAGGTAAGAGATAAGTCAGAAGAAAAGAAGCACAAATGATAAACATTTTTTTCATCATAACGTTCGAAGATACAATCAGATACATGCAGATAACACATGCACCGATTATGCATATGCCACATCCAAGGGGCAGCCAAAACATGCAGTTCCCTGAACAACCACTAGGGGCTAGTTAGTTAAAACTTGCATTAAGGAACAAGATAAAGAAGCTATGGAAGAGTATTAGGGCCAATAAGGAGAAAAAATATTTGCGCGGGGGAGATTTTTTTTTATTGTGAACTTTGAGAAAAAAGTTGAAATGTCGAGAAAAAAGTTGAAATGTCGAGATTAATGTTGAAATACGATTTCAAGAAGAATGTCGAAATTTCATGTATAGTGTCGAAATTTCGTGAATAAAGTCGGAATTTCGAAAACAAAGTTGAAATACATTTCAACATTATTCTCGATATTTCAACTTTTTTCACGACATTTCGAATTTTTTCTCAAAGTGCATAATGAAAAAAAATCTTCCTCCTCTAAAATATTATTTTTATTTTTCTCCTGCCCGTCCCTAATACTCTTCCATAAGAAGCACTTTTGATTTTGGGGCAATAAACAAATGAAATATTCAAGTTTTAAAGCAATAAATAGAAAAATTGTCCTGTGATAAGACTCAAACATGACATACCACTTAGTGTGGATGGGAACCCTACAGACGAACTGAGGACATTCTAACTTTGTCAGAGTACATAAATATATTAAAAGGACTGTTTGTCCGGCATCGGCCTGCAGTCACTGCCAGCTGGTTATAATGGCATAGACGCCAAAAGAGGAGCGTTCACGAGTTCTGCTTGTAACACTTGCTTATTTTGTCAAGAATATCCAAGTCCTGACCCAGCTCTATGGAAGTAGTGACTCACGCTCTCGTGTGATTAAAAGAGGTTCCCATGATCTCTGTGTCATCCACCCCCAGTACCAACAGGTTCATGTGTGCCCAGTTATAGTTTGTCAAACTTGACCATGAAAACCAAAAACTATCTGAAATTTCTTTACTGTGTTTCCATGCAGTAAATAACTATTTTAAAACCTGAATATTGGCAATAACCCGAATTTGCACGGCCATGTAAACACCAATAACCCCTTTGAATAACCTGAATTTGCTCATATTCGGGTTTTTAAAAACCCCAATATGACATAAGGTCATATTCGTTACTCCTTTTAAAACCTGAATATTCGGTCATGTAAATGCCTAACGGGCGTTTTCTGCGCATGTTCTGTTTTCTGCTCATGCTCTGTTCACAAGGAATCCTGGTCTTTTGAGTCCAGGAAGTTCTTATAAACACGGAGAAACCAAGACCAGGAGGAGACTAATCACTTCATAAATGTAATGAAGGATATGAACATTTCTGCATTTGTAGACGGTAAAAAGTACCGGGATAGAAGATTTACAAGAAGGTGAGAGAAAAGTTGCGCAAAGCAGCATTTGTTTTGAATTTGGATACAGGAAGAAGAAGCGGAAATGACAGGAATTGTGTCATGATGTTCTCCGTGCGTCGCTGGTTTGATCCAGATATCCCGAATGATTAATTACCATGTAAACAGAATACTCAGAATGTTTCAGTAACTGGAATATTAGCAATAACCCCAAATTTGACTGCATGTAAACATAGTCAAAGATGATCCTCTCCATCATCCAGCTTTCACCAGGGCTGTTTGCAGATATCACGGATAGGAGTTGAGCCCCTCTCGTTATCTCAAACCTCTGTCCGTCTTACAGACAGAGAATTGTCTTACAATCTGTCTTACAACTATACTATGTCATAATAAATCAATATGATCATCTTTTTAAAAGTTACACAGATGTCTGAGATCAGAAAAGTCGGCCGGTCATCATTATTTTATTTCCTGCAGAGGATGCTGGGGGATTGCTTGTTTTGTTCCGTCTGCACTGCAGCCAAGTTGTCCCATCAATCTCTGGTCTGTGGGAAGGAAATGCATCTATGTAATGACTTATAAGAGAAGGTGCAGGTCTTATGTGATGAAATAGCACAGTCCTGGAGTTAAATTTGGATTTGATATGCAGGGTGGGGGGCTCAGTGGTGTCGGAGTGGCAGCAGCACCTGTGTGCTTAAACTAAATCATCTGCTATCATGTGATAAACTTAATAAAACAAGGTGAGACATGTATCTGCTCTGTACACCAGACACATCCAACGACCTGCCGCTCAGCCAGAAACGGAGGCTCCTCCACTACAGTTCAGCCCAGTCCAGCTGTATTTCTACAGCATATTGAAAACAAGCTGTTGGCCAAAGTGCTGTGCAATTGCACAGATAAATATTGACTAAGAACAATGAACTTTATGCAGTAAAAGATGAAAATAACCAGTACTGGAGCTGAGGGGGGATGAAGGGGGATGGCATTCCCCCCTGAAATAAAAACGGTCCAAATCATCCCCCCTGTAAAACTGCCATCCCTCCTTTCCATCCCTTATGTCATTTCATCAATGAATGTGGTTTTACTGCTATTTCAACATTTAGAGTCATCACCAGAAAAATAACACCAGAAAAATAACTTATTTGACAATTTTCACCTGTTTCAAGTAAATTTTCACTTGAAATAAGTAGGAAAATCTGCCAGTGGAACAAGATTTGTCTTCTTATTACAAGCAAAAACTGGCAGATTTTTCTACTTATTTCAAGTGAAAAATTTACTTGAAACAGGTGAAAATTGTTGTTTTTTCCAGTGATGAGTCTTGTTTTAAGTGTAATGAGATTTTTTTACTAAATTGAGACATTTTAACTAGAAATAAGACAAATATTCTTGTTAAGATTTAGAGTTTTTGCAGTGATCCATGTTACTTATCCTGTGAAGGACAGAGTCATATTGATAAGTTCAGAAAAGTGTTTTTTATTGTTGTGTTTTGATGTATTTGATGTAAGCCCAGTGGATATTTAAAGCTTACAGAAGGCTGCATTTAACTGCTGCTATGTCATTCCTGCAGTATTTCTGCAGGTGTTTTGGTCACTGCTATTATTTGTAATATATTATATTATTTGTAATCAGCACAAATTATCTGTCCCCATATGATCAAATCCACCATCCCCCCTGATTTTTTTTTACAACTCGAGTAATGAAAATAACAACATAAAAACCCTGACAATTTGCTCAACTGGGGCTAACAGCCATGTTTTGAGTTGAACTTTAAAGCGATTGAGCGTGCTGCTGTTGGTCTGGGAACATCCTGCAGCTGCTGAGCAGACCTAGAGCTGCTGGGGTGTGAGGGTTCACCAGATGACACATTAGGGTGGAGACGAGCCTTTGAGACGTTCAAAACAAGCTAAAAAAAGTCTGAACTGGATCCTGAAACAGGGAGCCAGAACAGGAGTGATTTCCTCCTGGAGAAACCCTAACCCTCCTCATTAAAGATGAAAACTACAGAAGAGTATTAGAATATTCCGTTTACATGGTAATTAATCA